>NC_134853.1:28797551-29397551 GCF_049852395.1 Peromyscus maniculatus bairdii | reverse complement strand
GTTTAAAATCAATTTCTGAAGGACATTCAATCATGTGAAATATACTTTTTCCTTAGTATTTTAAAAAGCAAGCTACAGAGGCTGGAGGGATAGCTAAGGGGTTAAGAGCACTGGCTGCTCTTCCAGAGGTCCTGAGTTCAATTCCCAGCCACCAAATGGCGACTCACAACCATCTATAATGAGATCTGGTGCCCTCTTCTGGCAAGCAGGCATTCCTGCATGCAGAACACTGTATGTGATAAATCTTTGAAAGAAAGAAAAGATGGAAGGAAGAAAGAAAGCTACAAAACAACATATGCAGCATATGATCCCATTATGAAAAAAGGTGTAAATAAAGGCATATATTATACATAATATAAAGAAAACTGGGAAATATGCTAAGCTAACATGTTATATTGGGTATCTAAAAAATCATGGCATTTAAAAAATTTTATTTCTACTTTTCTATATTTCTTAAAACTTCTACAAAGAATATATACTACTTTGTAAGTTGAAGGACATTTAAATGTATGTGAACTGTACTAAGGGATAGAAAGCAGTGTCCTAAAGGTTGAAAGTCACCAACTATCCTAATGATGTAGAAGAGACAAGGGCTTTTCTGAGGAAATGACTTGGTGCAGCAGCTTGGATGAGATTCTAGAGTCTGTGAGTTTTTTTACTCTAATGATCTGAATGATACTTTCCTTAGCACTGAATAATGCAACATAACTTTCCTTATTTCCAGACAAACCTTACCAGGGCAACTAATATATGTGCATATATTTGCATGCATAATCCTGTTATTTCCATGTGACTTAGACCCTCAAAGCCAGTGGTTCTCAACCTATGGGTCTCAACTCTTTGGGGAGTCATATGTTAGGTATCCTACATGGCAAAATATTTGCATTATGATTCATAACAGTAGCAAAATTACAGTTATGGAGTAACAATAAAATAATTTTCTGTTTGGGGGTCACTACAACATGAGGACCTATATTAAAGAGTCACAGCATTAGGAAGGTTGAGAACCACTGCCGAGTCTAGGCTCTGTTTAGAGGAATTTTGAGCCACACTGACTGCACTTGTCCAGTAGGGTAAACAACCTAAATTACATCAGTCTTGAGGGAACTTTCCAGTGAGGAGCTTGCTGGTGACCTTGGGCCTTCCACAGCACTGTTTCCAACCTCGGTTTTCTGAGTCACAGATGAGAGAGGTAAGCGGCCACTGCATAGGCTCAATAAATTTAATGAATTAGGATAATGCTCCCTCTCTGTAAAATACAAAGTATCCTAAAAATAGAGTGAAGACTAATCTTTGAGTACTGATAACTTTAATCCTGCAGGATTTACAAAGAAATGTCTGGAGCTGGACAGTAGGGGAGATGAGGCTGGTTTCTGTTTGGTGCTTACCTGGAGGAGACGTTCGATGAGCTGTGCAAAGGCTATTCTGGAAGGAAAGGGTTCTGCAGAGAGGGAAGCAGGTAAAGTAGAGAGAGTGGAGATTTTAGTGGCAAGACAGGGTGGGGGTGGGGGTGGGGGTGGGGGTGGGGGGAGGCTGTGCCTGCCCAGTGCCATTATCCCTCTCCTACAATTTATCATTTTTAAAATTTATTCTTTCCTCATACAATCCATCCTGACTGCAGTTTCCCCTCCCTGGTCCCTCCACTTCTCCCACCTCCCCTCCCCCATCCACTCCTCCTCCATTTCCCTTCAGAAAAGAGCATGGCTCCCAGAGATATCAACTGAATGCAACATAACAAGTTACAACAAGACTAGGCACAAACCCGAATATCAAGGCTGGATGAAGCAACCCAGTAGGAAGAAAAGGGTCCCAAGAGCAGGTGAAAGAGTTAGACCCGCCCACACATACTGTTAGGACTCCCACAAGGACACCATGCTAACAACCATAACACACATGCAGAGGACCTAGTGCAGACCCATGCAGGCTGTATGATTGTTGCTGCAGTCTCTGTGAGCCCCAATGAGCCCTGCTTAGTTGATTCTGTGGGTGTGTTCTTGTGGTGTCCTTAACTTCTCTGGCTCCTAGGTCTTTTCTCCCCATCTTCCACTGGGTTCCCTGAGCTCCACCTAATGTTTGACTGTGGGTCTCTACATCTGTTCCCATCAGTTGCTGGATGAAGACTCTCTGACGACAACTGGGCTAGGCACCAATCTATGAGTATAGCAGAATATTATTGCTTTCCTATGATTTAGACCCTTCAACCCAACCTTCAATAATACACAATCCAGGGAACAGCAATGTGCTTTTAAACAATGGCAGCTTTGAGGTAGGCCCTTTAGCTGCCATTCCTCATAGGTGAATGATTCTCCTTTGGCAACTTTTACGAAGAATTAGGGAGGGGTTGAGTCACTGTTGGCACTCTGTGGTACTTTCCCGACATGTTCACTAAAGTTTAAAGACTAAGTATAAAGTGGTTCTGTGAAGCCAGGACTTTTTGATTATTAATGGAAATGTGTGAGCAATTGTTCATTGTGTATAGGATTTATAATACGATGCAAAAATATTCTATTAGCATAAGGACTGAGGAAATAGCTCCGTGATTGAGCACTTATTCAACATGCTCACGGCCCTGCCCCATGCGCGAGCACACACACACACTCCCCCCCCCACACTCACACACACATATACACAGTGTGTGTGAGTGTGTATGTGAGAGAGAGTATGTGAGTGTGTGTGTGTATGTGTGTGTGTATTTGGTATAAGAATTCCTCTTCAGGAGAACCTGTCTTTATTAGGAAAACTCAATTCTTGCCTGGTATAAACCCCCAACTGTAGAAGCTGAGTGTGGCTTATGACCCCACAAGGAGGTAGGTCCTGATGAATCTGAGAGAGAGAAACGAAGAGAGAAAGTGAGAGAAGAGATATTGGATGCCACACTATTTGGAGCCCTTAGAGGACTCAAAAAGTTTTAAAATAAGTCACCAAGAATTTCTTCTGGAAACTGTAGAGAAAGTGAAGAGGCAACCAACTATGGCCCCATGTAAGCAGAAGCCCTTGGCTGGGTTTGGACAAGGCCAGGCCCAGAGGGAGCCGGGGCAGGCAGTAGGCACAAGTTCAAATACAGCAGCAAGCCTGGTACTGGGGAAGTGAAGCAGGTGGATTAGTGGGAAGACACAGAGGTACGTGGAGAAATAAAAAGATAAACATGATTTCAAGGGAAGGCGAGGTTGAGAGCACTTCAAGAAGGCAGCTTATCCAATTTGACAAGGACTTAAGAAGAGAAATCCCTGGAGAGAGAGGGAAAAATACAACTATTTGTCTGTTCTTGAATGGAGTGCAAACGTCTCTAGAAACTGTATCATTAAGTATATTCTATAAAACAGAACCCCAGCTCCTCCTAGGAAAAGCATAAACCATAAACATAGCCAACTGCATGTGATGAAAGCAGAGCAAAGTGTGAATTTACTAACCACCTAAAACTGGAAGATGATTCTTAAGTCCAACAAAACAGCCATGGCTGTAATGTATGCATAATTTTAAGAGATTCTGGTATGGCAAAAGGTAAACAGCCATAAAATAACCAATGAAACATAAATTTAGCATGGAATGTTAGTTAGAATAAAAGGGAATTTTGTTTGCCTTCTCAGTACTTAAATGTGGTTTTATGGGGTGATAAATATAACTCTTAAAAGCACCATTCAAGAAAGTTCTAGTTGTTGCTGTCTTGGGACCGGATGAATGCTCCTCAATTAAGTAGTGTTGCTTGAAGCCAGGCAGTTGAACCCAGTCCCGCAAGGAACAGTGTATATTACTCACTGTTCTGCTGTCATTGTCGGAGGTGATAACAATAACAACTTCTTTTTGGAACACAAGGAGTGGCCTATTGTTAAATCAAGCTTCCAGACTAAGAAGTCTCTGAAAGAAAGGGTTTATTGAACTGTGACAAATGATACAATGTCTCCAAGCTACCAGCAGTGTGGCCAGAGAGCAGGCGGGGGAAGGACAGAGTTGTACCATGGTTTGGAGAAGAGGCACACTGGTTGACCCACACCCTACACAGGCCTCGTGTAAGAGAATCAGGCCCAGAGGGAGCCCAGGGGCAGGCCTTTTGGAGCCCACTACCTATGGTGGGACACCTTGCACAGCCTTGAAGGAGGGGGAAGGGCTTGGACCTGCCACAACTGAACATACCAGGCTCTGCTGACTCTCCATGGGAGGCCTTACCTTCTTGTAGGAGGGAGTGGGGGTGGGTTTGGGGGGAGCTGGAGAGGCAGGGGGAGGGAAGAGGGGGATCTGTGATTGGTATGTAAAATAAATAAAAAATTTAATAAAAGTCGGAAAAGCACAAAATGGTCAAAGTCCTCGGTAGAAAGTTTGCTCATGAAGAGAAGGTCTTGCTGCTTCTTGATTGGCTGTTCCTGAAAGCAGAATGCCTTGTAGTCTTGATGGACAACATACTGGAATGAATGTGGGGAGGCCTTTGCTTCGCTGTTGATTTACTTTGCCGCTGTGGCTTACAATGGACTTCTTTTACATCTTTCATCCCTCTATTCCCTGCCCGAAACTCAATTTAGGGCATCTCTGGATCCTCTTACAAACACTGAGAAAAAAGGAGGAGAGATCAAGTATGACAGGAAAGGCCACTGTCGTTGACCCCAGCCAGAAGCAGACCGTTCCTAAACCGGATGGGCTCAGTGAGTGGGCTTTGAGATCTGACCTGGGTCTTTCTCCCTTCCAGACAATGGTCTGTCACAGCCATGCAGCCATGGCTTTGAGGGAGGCTCCAGGAAAAGAGAACTAACTACTCAGTGCATTGAGCCACATTTAACTAGCTACAAAACCCAACCCCAAACAAAGTCTCACTCTGTCTGTCTGTTGCAATGGGGGAGGCCGAAGGCACAGATGAGATGGATAAAACACTTGGGTCCCCCCCCCTTTTCTGAATTTTCTATTTGATTCTGAGCAAATCCTTTCTCTGACGTCACTCCATGTCAAGTGGTCCATCCAAGCCTCTGCAAGCTGTCTCAGGCATTCTTCCTACGCTATTGAAACCTTCAGCCTTATTTACATCCCAGAATCCCTCGGCTGCTCGTCTTTTTTATAAATTGAAGTAGCTCTTTCATACCCCTTCCTAGACCACTCAAACAATTCAGGAATTCTAATTTCGTATTTTTGTTCTTATACTTCATAGATAGATTTCACTTCTGGTAGACAGAATATCTTCCCTTTAAAAACAAACAAACAAACAAACAAACAAACAAAAAAACCAAAAAACCTTGCCTGCACCCAGGACCAGTGAATATGTTCCAAAAGTGACTTTGCAAATGTGATTAAGAACATTGAGGTGGAGAAATTACCTGAAACTATCCAGTGGGTGAGATAGAGCCCCAGAAATCCTTATAACCAAAGAGAGAGGCAAGAGGGTCAGGAGAGGGATCTGAGGAAGCTGCGTGGCTAGCTTCAGATGAGGAAGGGGCAAGAGGCATGGGATGTAAGCATCCTCTAGAAGCTGGTGAAGGCAAGAAATGGAATCACGGAGGACATGCAGCCTGGATGACAGCCTGAGTCCAGTGAAGTGGGCTTCTGATGTCCGGCACTGAGAGATACCTCTGTTCTTCTGTGAGGCACAAAATCCTGCTAACGTTACAGAATTAACAAAAGGAACAATGCACTGACTATCGTCGCTTGTCCCTCTGTCTTGCCTTCCCAATGTTCCCTTAGCACGTATGCACAGTAACTGTCACTCACAAACACAGCGTGCATGTTTGTAAATTAACTGGGCTCGAGAGAAGCCAGCAGCAAGGATGGTGTGTGTGTGTGTGTGTGTGTGTGTGTGTGTGTGTGTGTGTGTGTGTGTGTGTGTGCGCGTATCATCACAGCAGACGACTCAATCAAAATCTCTGTTCAGTCCTTTCCTCCAAAAGTTTCTGGAATGTCTGTAGTACCTTCCAGACAATCAAGACACCGAACAAAGGTGACCCGGCCCCTCCCTCAGTGAAGTCTTTCCCAGGACAGCAGCAGCTGCCGACACACAATTGCACCCAAGGTCCAAAACAATTGAGGAGTGTGTTGTTAGTATTTGGTGAAAAGTCTTGTTTATATTTGCCATGCCATTTGTAAAAACTAACAGAAAAGATTCGTAACTGGAAGACGCGTAGGGAGGTTGTGGGTCCGTGCAAGTAATTACTAGGAAGCTGTTTGAGGAAGCAACAGTTGCAATATTTCAGGTAATGATGGATAAATGCCACTGTCTCCCAAAAGGAAACAACAACAACAAACAAACAAACTACTAACAAAAACTAGGTTCAAATTAGGGGCTCCTGACGGTGGAAATGAGGCCTGGTAACGGACTGGTCATAGCTCTTCCCATCCAATCAAACTTTATGTGATTTTTTTCTTTTTTTCTGAGAAATAGGAATGACCAGACGAGACACAAAGTAGAAAAGTAATAGCACACCAGTACTGAAAAGTACAGAGGCTTCGTAACAAAATGGGGGAGGGTACATCCAAATGTATGAATGTTTTCACACAGGTGAAGTGTATAATAGTGTCTCTTAATATGGAGGTTTCAGTGTGAGGGTCATGGTCTTTAGAACTATACTTCCTTGTAAATGTTTCTAGTTGCAACATTAAGATGTATAACAAATTATTAAAGTAAGACTTAGAAGATTGCATTGTAGAAGGGGCATTACTCAATATAATACTCGATATTCAAGATAATAGCCTAATTAAAAAAATTTTTTTTTCTTTTTGGTTTTTTCGAGACAGTGTTTCTCTGGGTAGTTTTGGTGCCTGTCCTGGAGCTTGCTCTGTAGACCAGGCTGGCCTTGAACTCACAGAGATCCACCTGGCTCTGCCTCCCAGGTGCTGGGATTAAAGGTGTGCGCCACCACCGCCTGGCTAAAAATATTTTAAATGCTAATTGGTATTACAGTAAAATGAGTTGAAAAATATTCCGTAATCATCAGGTAACATGCTTTTCTGTGTTCTGAGGTCAAGCTTGTGCTGTGACTCTCCTCCTGGGTGGAAGATGATGGTGTTAGCATCCAGTTCAAAACCTGGGTTAGAAGGGCACCCACAACATGCTTGTTGGCTGAGCTTCCCGGCTCTCTGGTGCAGTAAGAAGAGAGCCAGCGGAAGTGAGGGGGGATGGCAGGGTGGTGAAGCTGCGGGCCGACGGGGGCAAGTTTCTGTAGACTCTAGTTCAGTGAGCACACCCTTCAGGGAATTTTTTTTTTTTTTTTTTTTTTTTTTTTAAAGAAAAGCCCCGCCAAATTCCGAAAAACTCATTGTGATTGTGCTCTCTACTGCCACCTGCTGTTGTGTCTGGGGAAGTCTCCGGGAAGTTTCACAATGGTCAGATTAAGATGACTTTATGGAGTGAAAATAATATTAAAGTTCATTTGTTCTACACAGCCCTGACAACACATGGTAAACTTTTAAAGCTCTTGTCATATTGGTGGCACCCTGGTGGTACTTTCTGGCTTTATTCTGCACTCTCAGTTCACTAACAAGGGTGAATGCTTTTCCATGCACTTATGCACAGTATTTGTATATAACCTACTCATATCTTCCCATATACTTCAAATCTGCATTAGCTTACATATAATACCTACTACAATGTCAGTGTCTTATAAATAGTTGTTAGATTGTATTGTTTAGAAAATAAGGAAAAGGAAAAAAGTTTGTATGTGTTCAGTTAGGACACACAAAATATCTTTTGACATAGCTAAATCCTTGGATCTCAGATTTGGAAGGCCCACTGTATCTATTTAAGGTAGCAAAAGTGTGTTAGTTCCAGTTGTCATGAAAAAATATCTGAGAAATCTCAGAGGAAAGATTGGTTGAGTTCAGTTTCAGAGGTGCCATTTCACAGTTGGCTGGAATCACTGTTTGGTGGTCGTGTGAAATGAGGCATGAAATGGCATAAAGCTGTTCACCTCATGGCAGCCAGAAGCTGAGACAGGAAGAGGCTAAGGGCCCTTCAAAAGCACACCCCCAAAGACCCACCAGATAACCTATTCTGTATGAATTCATCAATGGATGAAGTCATTGAGAAGCTAAGACTTGCATGATCCAGTCACCTCTCATTAGCATCACTACCTGAGAACCAAAATTTCAATGCACAGGCTTCAATATATACATATCTGAAGCAGCTAGGAAACTCAGCTTGGCTAAACTCTACATGTGATTAAGATACAGTTTGGTGTGGGGATTTTTAATGATGTGTCAATGCTTTTCAACTTCATCATCTTCCCAAAACCTCAAGTGGACTGTCCTATGTGATGGACGGCCAGGTACAGCTATGAGATTAACTATGGTAGTATGAATTGCCCCCCATAAGCTCACAGGGAATGGGACTATTGGAAGGTGTGGCTTTGTTGGAGGAAGTGTGTCACTGTGGGGGTGGGCTTTGAGGTCTCCTATGCTCAAGCTATGCCAGTGACATAGTCCACTTCCTGTTGCATTCAGATCAAGATGTAGGACTTCCAGCTCCTTCTCCAACACCTTTGTGGGGCCTGCTCCCACTTTTTCTCCCAGGGTACTCTTGAGCAGGGAGAAATGAGGACCATGCAGATAGAAATATAGAAGAAAGAGACAGAAACATAGGATAGCCTCGGGAGGGCCTGGGTCAAAACCCACCAGCCCCTTCTGTCTCTACTAATGGGCTTTTAAAGGAATGTCAAGAGTTGGAGCAAAAGACACCCCCCCACCCCACCCCCACCCCCCACCCCCACCCCCACACACAGCCAAGTGCACACCATCCCAGACACCTGGTGACCATGCGCGTGGTCCAGCCATCCCCTATTGCAGCCCTGCTGGGTAAAGCAAGCTCAGCTCTCACTAGAAAACCTTTGTGGGTTTCCACACACTGTGTCTGCCTGCACACCGCCATGTTCCACCATGATGATAATGGACTAAGCCTCTGAAACTGTAAGCCACCTGAATTAAATGTCTTCCTTTCTAAGAGTTGCTGTGGTCATGGTGTCTCTTCACAGCAATAGACACCATCACTATGACAGTAACACATGAGCATTCTACTATCATGTTCTAGAAACAGAAGGCACAGTGCTAGGTCGCATGAAAGCATCAGTCAGAAGGATACACTGGCAGGTTGAGGGGATTCATAGTTTTATTTGGGATTTCCACAAAAAAGGCAATCCGAGGCAGGGTTATTGGTTTAGGAAAGCATAGTTTGAGTAATTTCAGAGTTCTAAGCCTCCTGAGTGATCATTTTGTTTCCTGGCCCTGGGATAATCAAGGCAGAGGACAGTTGCCTCTTGAGGTGTGGCTCAGGATGAATGAGTCTGTATAATGTACCCCAGGCATGCTTCTACCTAACCTCACTAGTTCTAAGAACTGGCTCCAGGAGGAGCAGAAACTCCCAGCAAGAAAGACTAAGATGCTGAAACATCATAGCGTAACAAAAAGCACAGAATATTCTATTCAAGCTACTGTGCCACCCTAACCTGCTTTGTGCTTCCTTTGCTAGTTTGTTTTGGATGTACTTGACTTTTGGCTTATCTCAAAATCTCAATCAAACACATCTTTTCTGAGGCTGAAGCCCTGATGACCCAGAGGCACAGTTAATACATTTTCTTAGGTTATATCCCTGTGACTACAGCTGTACTTACTGGTTAATACCCCCTTTTCCTCTATCAGTGGTAGGACCTTTTGAAAGGCTGGGAAGTGGGGAGAGGTGTTTGGATAAATGAATGAATGAATGAATAAAATCTCCCTATTCCAAAGGCAGTATCCCACATCCCCTCCGTTTCTCCACTCTGGACCATGAACCAAATCTCCAGCCTGGATGGTGACAGCTCCTTCCTTGCCATCCTTCACCTCGTGCTATGTGACCACTGGGGCTGTGTGCCGAGGCTGGAACAGCTGAAGAAGGCTCAGTATCTGCACCAGTCAGTTATTGAGACCATTAATCTGAGTTTTAATACCATGAGAGTAATTCACTAAGCAAGACAGAACATGTATTTTGAGAGATTTGTGAAGCTAATAATAATAATTTAGTGCTAAAAACTAGGAACCTCAACATTCATAGGCTATTATTTGAAGCTTTTTGCTTACTTTTGTGTGTAGTACTAAGGATCAGATCCAGGATGTCATGTATGTTAGGTGTGATGGCTGTTCTTCACTGTCAACTTGACTCTGTATGGAATTAACTGAAGCCTAAATGGCTGTGCACACCTGTGAGGGCTTTTTCTTCGTCAAGTCATTTGAAGTGTGAAGTCCCACTTCCAACCTGGATCTTTGGATGGGAAGATGCACCTTGACCTGGGCCACACCTTTGGCTGGCAGCTGATATAAAGGACATGGAACAAGGAAGTCCTCTCTTTCCCTTTGCCTGCTTGCTCTTGCTCTCAGTCTCCAGAGCAAGTCCATCCCCTTATGGCAATAGAGCATAGAGCCTGATTCTTCACCGAAGAGCAGCTAAGACATCCAGACGTGTGTAATGAACAGCTACTGGGTTCTCAAACCATTTCTTGGTGGACAGCCATTGTTGGACGAGCTGGACCACTGGCTGTAACCCATTCTAATACCTCTCCTCTCTATATGTTCAATCTATACATATCGTTCTGTAAAGTCCTGTTCCTCTAGAGAACCCTGACTAATACACCAGGCAAGTGTTCCACCACTGAGCTACACCCCAGATTCCTGTTGTAAGCAGACCTTAATACAAACCAGCATCTTAATATACTAATCTTTGGGACACCCCATGTGGTGAGGAAAGGATACTATTTCTGGAAAAGATGTAGTATCTTTCCTGGTGAGGGAAAACCTCTCTGTGAATTCACAGCTGCTTCTGGTAAATCTGGCACATCTTCATTAAGCCATTTGGCTTACTGCTCTGTGACTTAGACTTACTTCCCCTCAGATGATACTAGTCAATATTTACATACAGGAAAAGGACACAAGCTTCCTGCTTGAAAGCACTTGAGTTAAAAGTCATCGTGAATGTGCCCCCATTCAGGTTCCCAGTGTGGCTTCCTCCAACAGCACAGCTTGTTTACCCAAGTATTTTAGGGATTGCCTGTTTCTGAGAAGGACACAAAGCACAGAGCAGCTTAAAGGCGCCCTCTAGGGCTTGGTTCACAGGAGACAGAGCCAATGTTTCCAGGGACTGTGCAACTGGAAAGGCGCTACAGAAATAAACAAAAGGAAACAACTGAGGGAAAGATGAGCACGGACTTCAGGTGGGGGACTGAGACAACGGCTGCCACACTGTGGAAACAGGACCACGGGATCTAACCGAGACATTAAGTAACACACAAAACTAATTCAAAGTGGATTTTAAAGTATTTTCCCTTTTCATTCTCAGCCAAGTGCAGTACCAGATCCTATATTTTGAAATTCATTTACAGCACTCACCTTAGAAATAACTGTACATTGTGGGATGAAGGCTGAAATTCTTCTCAGTAGGTGGTTTTAAAACTCTATGCTGCCTCATTTATTTGCCTCTGTAGCTCTATAAAGACATCCCTGTTCTGTGGCCCTTCAGAAACCACAGTTCCAATGACCTAACTTTTTACTTCTTCCTTTTTTTGTTCAGTCATCCATAAAACGAAGGGAAAATGAAAGATCCAGCTTGGGCAATGGCCTGACATCCTGCCCTGAAATATTGCATTCCTGAATGCTAGGTCTTCTGGTATATACAAATCAAAAAGGAAATAGAAATGTAAAATATTTTATTACATATTTTTCAATTCATAAATATATACAGTATGTACACAGCACTGTATTTAAGTGGTTACACGACATCATTGTAGAAAGCAGTCAGGAATGTTGGCTTTGGAGTATAACAACTATCCAGTGGTACTAGGGCCCTCCACGTATATGGTATGCCACGTAAAGAATTAGTGAAGAGTATCTTGAGGAGAAAAACAGAAAATGATTAACTATATGGTTTAGAGCTTACTTTAATTGTATTTTTTAATTGTATTTTCAGAGGCAAGAGTTTCTCTGTGTACCCCTGGCTGTTCTGGAACTTGCTCGGTAGACCAGGCTGGCCTCAAACTCAAGAGATCCACTGCCTGGTTACTTTAATTGTACTTGAACCCAATATTTCTTATATAAAAAAAAAATAAGCTACTAGGCCAGGCAGTGGTGCCACCCGCCTTTAATCCCAGCACTCAGGAGGCAGAGGCAGGAAAATCTCTGAGTTTGAGTCCAGCCTGGTCTACAGAGTAGAGTGAGTTCCAGGACAGCCAGGGCTACAAAGAGAAACTCTATCCCTAAAATCAAAAACAACAAAACAAAAATAAAAAATTAGCTGTTGACTTATGAAGCCTAAATTTGCTTTCAATAAATTGGTCAATATAACATGATATATTTATAGTCTGTTATTTATAATATTTACTTATAATTGAAAAGCAACACTTTAGAAAAGTGCTCTTAAAATATTACAATGTGTGAAAAATCCTATGTTGGGAAAAAAAAATCACCCAGCTCAATAACTGTAAATGACATGAGAAACCAGTTTTATAATGAACTGGATTTCTACCACATCATACTTTGTCTAAGAGGGGCTAGCCCACTGACAGACAGGGTGAGGTATTAGAAGGAAGCATGCTGAGTCAGCAATAATATAACCAAAAATTTTAAGTACATTTGAAAATATCCTTAGACATTTATTTAACTACAAGCATAAATAAAACATGAAAATACTGAACACTAGCTTTGAACCTAGACTCAAACAGATTTGTAACTGAGAAAATGTGGGCAGATCAATTCTGAAATGGTGACGGCACAGAGTCTAGCTTACGTAACATCAAGACCTGACCATGGAAAGTAGCATTGGAATTCTTTTTTTCTTTTTCTTTCTTTTTCTTTGTCTTATTGTCAGTGTTAATGTATCACCTAGTAAATTAACTACAACACATAATGGGGAAATAGAACCTTTTACTGTATCTCACATTTTACAAGTTATAAAAATAAGTTTTTCTATAGGTAAAAATGAAAGAACTGTATGTACTACAAGTCTCCGAACACGGCTGGGCAGCACTGACCGTGCCCAGTCACTGAGTCCTGACGCTCCGCAGCCACAGTCAGATCAGAAATCTTTCGTCCACCAGGGTTTTGGTTGCCAGATTCTTTTGTCCTACTGTATTGCGGATAAACCGAAAAATCTGGAAAAATAAAATAGTCAAGAAGGAAAGTAAATATTCAGAAAAAATTAAATATGCAAACCAATTAAAAATAGCTAAATTAGTTAATTTTCTCAACCATTTCTTGTCATGAATGAGATATTTTAATTACTTGATATAATTATTTTAAAACTATAAAATACTAGGAAATACTTTTATGAATTAATATATACATCTCATGCACACAAGAATATACTTTTAAATACTTAAGGAATTTTTTTTAACTGCCTAAAACTACAGAAGCATCAAAAGCATCTCTTTGGTAAGGACAGAATTTGTCTCTGATTCTAGATTTCTACCCAGGGATAATAAATCTTGTCCTAACTCATGCCTTCTTCCTTCATGCAGGAGGGTGTTTGGGTCCTATTAATAATGGCATTTCAAGAACAGTTGCCATTTCTTGAACTTTCCATTCCAGAGGCTTTACCCACTCAGTTATTCACTAGGCACACAGGTGAGGCTGTGTGAGTCTAGTGGACAGCCCTGAATGGCCTCTCCAGGGCTTGCTTTTTTTGTTTGAGTGGGACTGTTATGAAAATGAATGCTTACTTTTCGTACGTGGGAGACTGGTAGTTAAGTATCTTCCTGGTTGCTCAGGGAACGTCTGCCCTCCACTGGATCCTAGCATTTTACTGTCCCCAGGGACAGAGCACAGAGTGTGATCTGCTGAATGGTATTTCCTTTCTTTGGTAGGGTTAATCATATTCTAAACATTCCCCAAAGCCTGCTGTAAGTGGATGTTCATACATTCTGTTAGGAAAATAAATACCCACATTTCTGACACTTCTGCATTAGAAGAAGCCCAGAACACGCCTTTAGAGTTACCTCTTGTTGCAGGTATGTGAGGAAGGATGCTAAAACAAAATCCTGGCAAGCCAAGTCCACAACACAGAAGAACAGCAGATCAAAGATGAGGAGCGTGGCCTCATTTCCATAATAAAGCACACTGCTGAAAGAATGGCCTTCATCTACAAAAACCACGGGTAAGATAAAGAATCAAAGTTAAAATCCAGCAAGGCACAGCACAGGTGTTCGAGAATTTCCGTCTCCGCTTCCTACAGTTCGTCCTCTCTACACTCAACACACAATTCTGTCCTTTGTGGGATGTGAACACCCTTTTAAAAGCCTGATGAGTGCTACAGACACTTTTACCACAAAAAACAAACAAAAAAATCAACTAGACATGCACAAATGCTATAAATAACTTTTAGGGGTTCAGAGAACCCCCAACACTGCCAGAGGAGTCCGTTTTATACAAGGTGGTAACATCAGGGTACTGGTACCATTCCGTCATGACTGGTGCTAGGAACAAGGATGATTCAGTTTGTGAAAATTTCCTGGTCTGTCAGCAACACCCTTACAACACATGCACTTCTCTATGTATGTACAGGCATGCAATTACACATAAGCAGAACGGTGACCGCTACCTCTTCTAGCAACGACACACAGGATGGCCCTAGTTAACTGTGCACCTTCTCTTCCTCCCAAGAGCTGCTCCCTTATGCTTCCTTAATGGCCACCTCTTCCTACATGTCCTAAGTCATCTTCAGATACAACAGTCTCATTCTCATCCTCAGACCTGTCCTCATCTTCTGATCCCTCGATTAGGGAAGGGCATCACCATTATTCACTAGGTTGGAATCCCAGCTGGAAATCTGGATAATTTTTTGTCTTCCTTTCCTCTCTTTATTCTTTTTAATTTGTTGTGTGTGGTAGTGGTAATGACGGTGGTAGTGTGTGTGTGTGTGTGTGTGTGTGTATGTGGTGTATGCACACGTGTGTGGGAGTATACATGTCTGTGCATGCATATGATGGCTGTTGATGCTAGAGGGTGTGTGTGGTGTATGCACATGTGTGTGGGAGTATACATGTCTATGCATACATATGATGTATGTGGATGCTAGAGGAAGGCATCAGGTGTCTCTGCCTTACATTTCTGGGACAGGGTCCATCATTAAAGTTGGAGCTAGGCTGGCAGCTGGTAAGCCCCATTTCCTTATGCTCCATCACCCTTGCTGGGGCAGTGAGGTTACAGACAGGCATGTGGTTGTGGTCCAGCTTAATGGTTACGGTGGTCCAAACTCAGGTTTCATGCACACACACCCATCTCTTCTTTATTGATGAGATCTCACTGTGTTGCTCAGGCTGACCTGAAACCTGAGGTCTTATCTCAGCCTCCTGAGTAGACAGAATTGAAGGGGCATACATGCCATACATGCCCAGAATTGACTAGTTTTCCTTTCCTATTGCCTCTTTCTCCTAACATCTCGGGTGAACCCTTTTATTCCTTGTATTCATCCTACTACCTTAAACTTATCACCCTCTCCTGATGAAGACTGAGACTGAGAGAGAAATGGAGGGTAGGAAAAGAAGGAAGAGACACAGGAAAAGGAAGGAATAGGAAGAACACAAGAAGACAACTGTCAATTGTGCTTTAGAACATCCTCCCTCACCAACTACACGAACATCACTCTCCTGACACCCACCCTACACCCCTCTCCTGACACCTACCCATAACAGGCTCTGCTCTAGTTTTTTTGCACATTATTATTACATAAAAGCTTTAGAAGGTCATACTAACTTTAGAGAGAAGGGAACTTTAAAAGTTCAGATAGGTTAAGCAACATTTTGAAGTTCACAAAGCTAATGAGCATCGAGTCGGGTTTTAAACCTAAGGTCAGCAGACTCTGAAGCTATATTCTTAACAACTGGCTCATTTCTTTAATTCAGCCTGCACTATGCCGCCAGAGTAACTCATCCGACCTACATACTGGACCAGTTTACACACTTCAGTAGCCATGCTCATTAGCAGTAGCTTCTAAAACTGCTTTCATCATGTGTCCTCACCAAAATAAAATGCTGGTAATGCACGCTCACAGTAGACATATCCTATTACCTTTTATATTATAAACTGTTAAAAATACAGGTTAAGAATAATGGAATGACACATTTATAAAGTAATTTTAGTATTTTACACCTCCATGAATCAATTTACATATAACTGGTGGTGTAAATTAAGAATTTCTTTTGAACGACTAGTCTGTAAGATAAAGGGAAACTCACAAAACAAATTCTCTAAAAAATGTTTTTTGTTTTTTTGTTTTTTGTTTTTTTTTTAATGGGGCTGGAGAGATGGCTCAGCAATTAAGAGCACTGGCTGCTCTTCCAGAGACCTGGACTTGATTCCCAGCACCCACAGCCTGGCTCACAACTGCCTATAACTCCAATACTAAAGGGTCAACACCCTCGCTGGCCTTGGTAGGTATCAGGCACATACAAGGAACACAGACATACATTCAGGCAAAATATCTATAAACATGAAAGTTTAAAATATAAAAAATTTAAAAATGATTCCTATATCAATGTAAGTCAAACATTAAGTGACTATTCCAATCAAATCTGATTTGAATTTATTTGTTTTACTATTATTTGTGATGTGGTTAATTCTGGAATTTGGCCTTTTTGCTTTCACTCAGTCTTTTCTATATTTTTGTTGTTGTTGTATTTCAGAATAAAATGGAACACAGAAATGACTTCAGTTCCATGAAGTTGAGTTAATGAAGGTCTCATTGTTTCTATATAAAATTATAAAAATCAATTAAAAAAATGACTTCAAGCCCCCACCCCCGGCCCCCGCCCCCCTTGACAAGAGGACTCAAGGTCATCAGGAGGGGTCACCGTTGTAGAAGATGCTCTTTTCCATGGGCTCCATGAATTCCATCCCCAGGACCCTCTCAAGAAGGAGCTTATCTTTTATAAAGTAATCCATTTCCTTATGGACCTAGTTGGAGAAGATAGTCATGTAAGGAACTGTATGAAATAAATGTTTTCCAGTGAACATCAAATAAGAAGTAGAAATGATAAGGAATGAGTAACATAACAAAGAAAAACTTGTGTAGAATGAATCACTACACTAGTATTTATAATAAAACTATTTTTAGAAAAGTTTTAAATCGCCAGGCGGTGGTGGCGCACGCCTTTAATCCCAGCACTCAGGAGGCAGAGCCAGGCGGATCTCTGTGAGTTCGAGGCCAGCCTGGGCTACCAAGTAAGCTCCAGGAAAGGCGCAAAGCTACGCAGAGAAACCCTGTCTCGAAAAACCAAAAAAAAAAAAAAAAGAAAAGTTTTAAATCTTAAATTCTGTGACTATATTTAAGGCTAGATAGACTGAAAATTGATTTATAAGATGATTTTAAGAATAGCATAAGGATTTCAATGAGTAATAAACATTTTGGTGACATAAAATTCTAGTATAGACCATTTAAGAGAATCATCATTTGCTAATGGGCACATTAAATTCACATCTTTCTTTTATATACTCTAACATTATCTCTAAACCATAAATTGTTAATGACTATAAATGTTTTTTTTAAAATATTTATAAGTATTAAATGAGACAGAAAACAAAAACAAGAGGTTCCCTGACGTGGTTGATTAAAAATAAACTCCCATTTAACTTTGCAAAAGCAGTGGATGACCCTTGCTTGCATACAGATATCAGCATACATACATGATCAATGAAAGAGCCAAGGAACTTGTTCATTGCATGGTATGCTTTTATACTTTGTTCAAAGGTGCTCGCTGATGAACTCAGTAGTCTGGCAGGGCCATTTCTCTAATATGGAAAAAAGAAATGTATAAATACAACACGCCTTGTGCTTTGGAAGTTAAATGACCTTAAGTATGGCAAAATACATGTGAACAATCCTTTATACAAACCCTTGTTAGTGTTTCATGAATTCTGTCATAGTGCTGTCTCATCTGATCAGACACTGCAATCTGAAAAGTCTGCCCATCTGTGTTGGGTACCAAACCTCTTTGGCTGCACAAATTTTCCTGAAAATTTTAAAGGATTTAAATTAAGACAGAAATGATTGCAAAAGGGCTTTCTTAAAAAGAGAAGCATACAATTTTTCTTTAGTTAGTATCATGTTACAGGATTGATTAACCTAGTGAGATTTTGCTGATAACTACTTGAGACAAAGATTCTCATGTTACTCATGGTCCACATCCTTCTCACCCAGCTTCCCTGTCGGTCTCCATGTTGTCTCGGTCCACATCCTTCTCACCCCAGCTTCCCTGTAGGTCTCCATGTTGTCTCCGCTAATTAACCCATCATTACCAGTTCCCACTGACACACACTTGTTCTAACATCCACTGATGACCACAGCACACACTCATTTACTATTAGTCACTGTGACGTAGTGGTTTCCTAATGGAAATGTCTGTTTTCTTCCCCTGCTGAGGAAGAACTTTCCCGTTTCCCTTGATAACTCTGAGATGTAGTTCACACGGAAACTAAAGGACAAAACCAGGCTCTATTAGCATTCAGGGTCATGAGCTGTGTCCCTGCAACTTTCAAAAGTCGCCTGTGAACACTGAAGTTTCCAACTGTAAAATAAAAAAGATGTAGAATACATTCCTACCGCTTCTCTCTTGAGATTCATATTCATTTCTTCCATGTTAGTGTCTGCATGTCCATGGACTGACCTCCCGTGAATGTAATACCCGAAACATCTGTGGGACAGCAGGAACACGGACACCTACAGAAAGAGGAGAAAGAAAGCCATCAGAGGCTCAGCCATAAAACTACAAAAGTTGGTTTTTGTTAAAATTGCTCCCCTCTCCCCAAAATGGTAAGCGCTGAATTTTTAGGAGGTACATGAGATGAAAACTAAGGTAGTGAGGGTAATGTAGGTAAAGGGAAAGAAAATTGGAGCTGTTTTCTAAGAAAGAAGACATTCTGATGTATGAAACAAATTTCAGGGGCTAAGGGTGAATGAATTATTAATTATTCATAATTAAGAACTGTGGATAAAGAAGAAAAAAGTTAAGGCAGGAGTATTAACTTGTAGAACATTATATCTATTCTTCATATTAATAATAATATTCTTCAGACTAATAATCCAGTCACCACAGCTTGTTAAACTGCAATAGAATGGCTGTGTGAAATGTATGGACACATTTGTAATGCCTCTCTAAACATACCTGTGTCTTTTCAAAGTGGACCAATAACAGTAACAGATGGGGTGAGAAAGTACTCACATTACTCATGGAGCACAGATCAACGAACTGCCGGATTTTGTCTTCTATGAATCTCTCATAAAAGGCAGCAAAGAAAAAAACCTGAAACAGTAAGTCAGGGTCATGAGGACTTGCCGCCAGGGCAGCCATCTTCCTTAATAACCACAGTGCAGTATTTCAGAATAAAGGAAGTTCCAACCAAGAACACAGTGGTCTCTAAATTTATTCCCATGGGATAAAGTCCCACTTGTCAGTTCTGATTCTAGCCTCAAATGGAGGGAGATTTAGAATTCTGTGAAGAGTTACTGAGAGAGTCCACTGGGAATTTTAAGAACTTATATGTGCTAATGAAACAAGGAAAGACAAAGGTGGGCAGAGAGTCTTACAAATTTAGACATATTAGTGCTGGGAAGAGGGCTCAGTATATAAAGTGCTGGCTGCACAGGCATGAGGACCTGAGTTTGGATCCCAGCAGCCGCATCAAAAGCCTAGTGTGGAGGCATGCAACTAGGCTCAGCACGAGGGTGGAGACAGTGGATAACTAAGAGGGACTCACTAAGAGACCCTCCAAGTACAGTGGAGTGACTGAAGGAGACACTGGACCTGATCTCTGGCTGACACATGTACACACACATGTCCACATGCACAAGTATGTACACCACCCACTCCCATATTTGAATAAATCAGTGTATTGGTGGCCAAGATATTAATCTTAAACCGAATAGCATATAGAAACATATTTAGCATTAAATTTTAACTACTGATAATGTGTTAACTTTTAAATGAAATGCTTCTTAAGTGTCTAATTATATAGATTTAATAGCAATACTAGTTAAGGGACTTTTATGATTTAAAAATTTCAATTGCAGACCTTTCTAGATATGTTCAGATAAACATGTTTCCTAACTATCCTATGTAGAGCTGCCCACTGCTCCCTACACTAACCTCCACTCTCCACTGTTGACTATCTCACATCCCTGTCAAGTATCTTCACAGCACACTCCCTAGTCAGCTCTTGTTAGAGCCCTCCCCTGAATTTGTCGATTATATAGAACACACTTAAGTCTGAGGATGGATTAGAGACTCTGCAGCAACTGATTTACAGTATGTCCTTAAACCAAGCCAAACAACAACAAAACAATAAGGACAACAACAACAACAACACGCACGCACGCACGCACGCACGCACACACGCTTTTAAAGAACGTGGAAATACCAAGTCAGGTTAAAGCATGTAGAAGGAAGGGACACTAGAGCCTGCCTCTCCCAATGCAGAGAGGTTAGATGCACGTGTGAGCTGCAGCAGAAAAGGAACGCACAGGCTACCTGAGGAGTGATCTTGGAACAGGCCACAGAGAGGAAGGCGTTCTGAGGGTCTGAAGGCAAAGTGAGAGCACAGAGGAGGGTAGGGGTGGCAGGACTGCCGGGCACTGTCCTAACCACCTTCCCCTTTCCTCTTGGCCCTAGACCTGTCCTTTGGGCAGGACACATAGATGCCTAGCCGAAGGGCATCAGCACAGTTAGGCGTGGCCACATGACTAAGTTCAAGTTCAGAAGACACCGAGTGCTACTTCACAAAGACTGTTTCTTTAAAAACAAGATTTTACTTTGAAGAGTGTGTGTACCTGCTGTGAGTACGTATATGTGCATGTGCAGGCAGGCATCTTCAGAGGCCAGAGAGGCCACTGGATCCTGTAGAGTTGGAGTTACATAGGTTGTGAGCTACACAATTCATGTGCTTGGAACCAAATTCTGTTCCCCTGCTAGAGTACCTACTGCTGTTCTAGTTAGTTTAAATCACTATCTTGATATGGTCTAGTCACCTGAGAAGGGAGTTTCAGTTGGGGGACTTCCCAGGTCAGACTGGCTTTGGGGTGTGTCTGTTGGGGCTCGTCTTGACTAGTAGCCGATGTAGGAGAGCCCAGTTACCTACGATCGCTACCGTTCTGTGGGTGGGGGGTCCTGTGCTGTATGAGAACCTGGTCAAACAGGAGCCTGGAGACAAGCCAGCAAGCTCCCTGCAGGGAAGGCTTCAGTTCCTGGCTAAGTCTCTGCCCTGACATCCCTCACTGATCACCAGGGACCGCCCTAGTTGTTTTTGTCACTGGTGTAAGGCACAGTGACAAAATGAGAGTAGAACACTCTTAACCACAGTCATTTCTCCAGCCCCAAGAGTTAAAAAGGGACAGGAAAACCAGACTCCCAACTCCTCCTGTACACCCATCAGCCATTATGGACCAGGAGATGAACTCAGGGATGGAGGTTCCACCTGACAGAGAACAGGCTTCTGGGTCCCACTGAGAGCAACGCGAATGTTGAGAACAACCTGTACTGCCGACATCTGCCCTTCGTTTTCATGAGAAGTGGGAGGGAGGGGGAGGGGATGGCTTGTTCCCTGACATTCCTGTTTTGTTTTGTTGTTGTTACATTTAATGAAATGGGAAATGTTTCAGACAGCAGTCTGTGAAATTCTCTACAATGATGCTACTTTAAAATCACAAAACACAATGGTATGTGGACAATACCACCCAGCCCTACACTCATCAAAAGATCTTATTTCAAGTTCACTCTTCTGTGTGCTCTTCTCTCCTGGTGGTCATTCACTAACTAGTCCCAGTTGAACAGGGTCACCAATGCAGAAAAAGTGTGCATCCCAAAAGTCAGTTCTCAGGCTGGGAAGGCAGTTCAGTGGTAAAGCCTTGCCTGATATATGTGAGGCCCTGCGTGCAGTTCCCAGTTCTGGGGGAAATGTCCATTCTCAGGTTATGGAATGCCACTTGAGTCCAAAGGAAAACGATAATTTAAACAGACACAGAAAATGACATCTAAACAAAGATAAACAACAAGAAAAAGAGAATACCCAAAGTATAGCAGCACATCTGGCCCCTTGGTTACATATAAAGTAGAGTCTGTCCGGGGTCTGAGATCCAGAAGACCCTTCAGAGTCTACAATGGATAGGAACTGAACTCTGAAACGAAACTGCCTGGGTTCAAATTCCAGTGCTGCCAACTCTAACTGTGAGACTTTAAGGAACTAGTTAACTCTCCAAAGCCTCGGGTTTTCTTGCTTGTCACATGAGGATACTAACTTAACCCGTCTCTGAAGGCTAACGTACAGACTAAGTAGTTAATGTGTGTAAAGCAATTATTGATTCTCACAGTGCCTGGATCACGATTCAATATAAACAGCCATTATTGTTGCCTTTGTTACCTTCTTTCAGCATTTGGAGACGGTAGGACCTAAGCAGGGTTATAAACTGGGAATGTCACTTACAGTACAATCTCGTTACCTGTATTATTCCAATCACCAGCCAGATAGCGGTAGCCACGGCATATCTCAAAATACGGCTGTAAGGAGCTATGTAGTCTGAAGGGTTTCTAGAAAGGCTAGAGGATGAATCCATTAATGCTAAGTTTTTGAACCCCACAACCTGAAGGAAAAGGAAAAACGGGAATTTAAATAGACATAGGTAAAAAAAACTCTTCCAGACTGAAAATGAAATATTCATCTCTACTTACCTTTTAAAGCTAAAATATCTAAGCTTGCAAACAGTAGGAAAACCTAGACACAAATCACAAACCTAAAACTACCAGTAAGTTAAACAAACAACTAGCAATTCACAAGTAGTTAACATGTGCTGGGTACTACATTAAATACTTTCTGTATTGCAAAACAGTACACTCCAATTTAGTGGGTAGCCATTCCAGCTTGGATCTGGAAGTTCCAACCCCCATTGAGACTCTGGCAACTGTCACGCCTACGAGGCGGGGCGAGGGGAGGCACCTGGAGACCCGAGAGCTGGATGGGCCAGAGCTCTCTGTGTGCTCTCTCTGTGCCGGGACGCTGAACGTCGATGTGGTTAAAGACTAGATAGTTATAATTTCCTCAGTTATGATAAAAGATAAGTTAGATATAAAACCTTAAACTCATAAATATAAGATAGATAGGACATCTTCTTTAATATTGTAACTGTAATTCTTGCTCTATAATTGTTTGGTTATATGTAATTTTACCATGTTAAAGTTAAAACCTTCCTTTTTAAAAAAAGAAGAAAAGGGGAAGTGCTGTAGATATCACTCTGTATAAATAAAACACTGATGGCCAGTGACCAGGCAGGAAGTATAGGCGGGACAAGGAGAGAGGAGAATTGGGGAAACAGGAATAAGGAGGGAGAGACACTGCAGCCACCGCCAGGACAAGCAGCATGTAAAGACGCCGGTAAGCCACCAGCCACGTGGCAAGGTATAGATTTATAGAAATGGGTTAATTTAAGCTATAAGAACAGTTAGCAAGAAGCCTGCCACGGCCATACAGTTTATAAGTAATATAAGTGTCTGAGTGATTATTTTATACGTGGATTGTGGGACTGCGGGGCTTGGTGAACCTGGAGAGAAGCTCTCCAGCAACACTCCAAAATGTCTTCCAAGGAATGTACCCTCTAGGATGAAATAAAGCCATAATTAAGTAAGTTTGATGGTATATAACATTGACTGCTATGTCTCTTCTCCTTGTAAAACAAAGGCTCTGAGAATTTTTATAGTAAGCTTTCTATACAATTTTATTTACTCTAGTGTTTTTGCAAAGTTAACTGCAGAAGCACGAGATATACTTTCGATTCATCAAATATTCAAATCCTTTTTATTCTTTCGGGGTTTGAAGTAGGATATCCTTAGCCTAGGCTAGGTTGGAACTTGCTATGTACATGACCTTGAATTCCTGATCCTCTTCTGCCTCTACCTTCAGAGAGCTGGGGTTACAGCCCTTATTACTACACCTGGCTTCGTCAAACAGTATTAGAAAGAACAACACTGCTTTACTCAAAAGGTAAGTATGGGGGGCAACAGAAGCGCTGATTAGTTTAATTCAGCCATCCTACAATACATATGATATTGATAAATCATACTGTATACTAAAACCGTATCATTGGTGTGGAGAGGATTTGCTGGAGAGTAACCTAGGGCCTCGTGGATGCTCTATTACACTCTACTGTAATAGAGTAACTTCTCTATTATTGAGCTATACCCTCCTGCACTTGATCTCCCCCCTTCCTATAACTACTTGGGGACAAGGTCTTGCTAAGTTGTCCAGGTTAGCCTTGAACTTACTCTGAAGCCCAGGCAGGCCTTGACCTTGTGACCCTCTCACCTCAAATTCCCAAGTAGCTGTAATACAGCAAGCATACAACAGTGGTTGGTTCTGAGGCAGGGGTGGGAATATAGGTCATGTAGAAGGGAGATGTTTGAAAATATACAGATGAGATCACCTAAAAGCTACCAAAAAAATAATCTGCAGTGACAATGTACACAGGTATTTTATACAAGTTCACCATGGAATTCTGCTGTGGACCACTGGTACTAATGCTACTCTCTAAACCCCGGAGAACTCAAACCCACGGAGACTCAAAAGGAATGGTGGAGACCCCGGGGCTGCAGGGAAGAGGACCGAGTGGCTGCACGATGGAGTGCTGCATGGGAAGGAAGGGTCTGAAGAGCTCTGCAGGTGCATGGTGGTGGAGCATTCGTGTAGGAGCACGAATGTTCCTACAGCACTGACCTGTCTACGTAAGTGGTCCAGACGGTGAAGCTTCCACGTGTTTCGTCACAACTTAGCTAAGTTTTTGCTTTGGTTTGTTTTTAGGAAGGATAAACGGGGAGAAATGAGACATTCCCTTAAACTGTTTTGACAACAACACTTCACCACAGAAAAATGTCCCACCGTCTGAGAACGGAAGATTCTAGTCACATTCATGAAGTGCTAGTAAGAAGCTCATTCGGTTGCATCAAATGACTGTATTACAGTTTATACCTCCAAAAAGAAGAGTGTGGCAAGCACTTGAAAGAGAGGGTTAATTTTTCTCACAGTCTGAATCTCATTCCATTCGTTTGCTACAAAATATGTTCTCCAGATGCTCACAGGAACAGTGGCACTCCGTACACCACCCTCACCTGGGAAGGGAGACAAAATGAGTAAAAGCTTTTCTCCTTTGCTCTGCAAGGCAGGGAAAGAATTCTGGTCCAAACACTGATTTCAGTTACCTTCAACAGCTTTAAGAACTTTTCCTTTTGGCCGTTCCCAATCAATAAAGAATATATCGATGGTGATCTGGGATATGAGCTTATGCAAAAATTGTAGAGCCTAAAAATAACATGCAACAAAACACCTGAGAAGTGTCAGTACTTAAGACCAATTATAAAACCTACACGATTCTTCAAAGCACAGTGTAATCACAACAGTACCTCAAACATTCTGAATCACCAAGTGTATACAACTGTCACACACCTATTAATTCACCTTCTTTTTTCTTTCTGTCCTTAAAATAGGAACATGAAAAAGAGGAGCTATCCTCCTTCCCCTCCCCTACAGGACCCTGGCTTAAATGACTCCCTCCCGGCTCTGTACGTCACCTGACTTCTTTATGAGGGAGGTAATTTGCAAAGCCCGGTGAAAGCAGTAGCTGCCCTACTGTCTACTCTGTCTCTGGGTCTGAGACAGAAAGCGGAGGCTGTTGACACACCTTTCTCTCCTTTACAGGAGTGGTCAGTTAAGCCTAGTTCTCGTCCCTGGAGCATGACTGATCAAAGAACAAAAATCTAACTACAGGAGGGTAACTGTCCTGAAGAGTTACTTTCTCAGTGGGTAAAACAGATATTTCACTCCCAAAAGCGAAGGGGGTGAGTGTATGTGAATAGTTGCCAGCTACATGGATGAGAACATGCTGAGGGGTGGTTGCCACAGAAAGATGAGGAGGAGAGATCAATAATAGCTTATACAATTTCAGTGCTTCATCAGAGTTGGCTGTTACTCTTCATTAACAAAGAGACAAAATCTGCGATGGAAGATAATTGTCCCATTGTGAACACATTGCCAGATTTTAACAGAAATGTTAAATATTGAAATATCATTTTATCAAATTAGGGGCAGCTCATGATTGCTCAGGCATATTTATAACTTCTTTGAAAATTTGATTTAAGGCATAACTTTAAATGGGATATTATAAATAAAGGCACATTTCCTATGTACAATAAAATGATGGATGCTTTCTTTCAAAATCAAACAAATTTGACACCAAAGTCATAAAAGCATCCGAATTTGAACAACTCAGCAGCTTCTCAGCAGTCCCGTGAAACCGAGTCACCTGTCCTTTGACACGCACCTTCATAGCAAAGGCACACCCCACGTACGTGACGAAGCGTTCTTCCTGGACTGGCATCGGCAGCAAGACAGAGACAGACTTCTGTGCCTAAAATAACAACCACATAAGGCTGTCAGGTCACCAGTTATAAACCAAAGGAAGCATAGGTGACAAGCAGTGACAGCCCCAATAAGTGGTGCACCAAAGGCGAGGAGTCTAGCAGCTGCCTCAATGACCTTGAGCAGAAATGACCCCAAAGAGTTCTGCTACTAAAGCAGCTTACCAGTCATTCAGATATTGGCATTTAGGGTTAAATTCAGAAATTCACTCACTTTGAAGAAAATAAGCCAATAGAGACCAGTTCCCACTGTGACGATAAAAAACACATTGGCCAGATCACCAGCATAATACATCAAGAATTTCATAACTGTCTGCAATTTAAAAGGAATTACAATTGTTAAAGATTCCATTTATTTTCATTTATTACCTTCTTATTACATTTATTTCTTCTCAAAAATTAAGCAGAAAATATAAGCTCTACTTCATTGTCATAACATATAAAATGGGAATAACAAAAGTACTACCTTTACTTTAAGAACTTAAAGTATAAAAATATTTTCTTCTTCCTCTGTGTATGTGCATGAAGTGGGTGCATGAGTGTTGACTACCATAAGATGCATTTAGAGGTCAGAAGATAATTTATGGAGTTGGTTCTCTCCTTCTACCTTTATTTGGGTTCTAGGAATAGAACCCAGGTCTGATGGCTTGTGTGGCAAGTGTCTTTACTTTACTGAGCTGTCTTATCGGCCCATGAATATTACTACTTCTTTTTATTTATTTTTATTATTTTTGAATATTACTACTTCTTATTTATTTATTTGTTTATTTTTATTATTTTAGACTGTGTATGTGTGTGCACAAACACACCATGTGAGTGCTGGTGCCTGCAGAGTATGGAAGAGGGCATCAGATCCCCTGCAGGTGGAGCTGTCCAACATGGATGCTGGGAACTGAGGTTGGGTCTTCTGCAAGAGCAGTACACTCTTTTTTTTTTTTTGGTTTTTTTGTTTTTTTGGTTTTTTCGAGACAGGGTTTCTCTGTGGAGCTTTGCGCCTTTCCTGGAGCTCACTTGGTAGCCCAGGCTGGCCTCGAACTCACAGAGATCCGCCTGGCTCTGCCTCCCGAGTGCTGGGATTAAAGGCGTGCGCCACCAACGCCCGGCAAGAGCAGTACACTCTTAATCATTGGGCCTCTCTAGCCCACTCAGTATTACTTCTAATAATATTAATATATTGGCCATTCATATCCATATGCTACCAGTTACAAGACCAACTGAGTTTGCCTGCTACATTTCTCCTGAATCCTTTTCATTCCATTCCTCTTCAATCTACCTCATCTTTCACTTTATGAGAAAATGGAAACTGCTTCCAAATTACCTTAGTTGGGAATCGCTACCCAAATCTATCTTATATATTTTCACAGTTATTATTATGTAACATTATTATTTGTTACACAAGAGGATTGAAGCTTGCTCATGGTAGGCATATACTGAGATACATCTCTAGACCCTAGAATTAGCTTTCTCAAATGTAAATTAGATTATGTCACTTTTTTTCTTAAAAATATACAGTGACTACTCACTAAATTCTTGACCCACAAGATCCTTCTCAGTATAGACCAAAGTCAACTTTCTACTTGGCTTTCAACACTCACTCAATGCTATCCACTTCACAGTTCCATCTCAAATACTGGAAAAGCTTTCTGGAAAGCAACTGTCACAATTTTGTCAAATATTCTTCCCTTTCTCTATCACGAACTATAAGGGCAGGCTCAGTTGTATCTGTCACTACCACATTCCCCAGGACTTGGCACTCTACAACAGACCTGCAGTGACCACTGTGGAATGAACAGTTTAGAGTTTACCTGTATGAAAGGCCTTCTTTGACTCTCCCATACAGGAGCACAAGCCCTTTGCTCTGACTCCTTATCATACTGGCTTTGGAGTCAGGAAGACACGCTGATTAAACAGTGACTACAAACCTTTCTCATGCTTTTGCTTTGCAAAATAGAAACAACACCTGTTGTTGAGTTACTGCAAAAATTAAGCAGAAAATCTAAGCTCTAGTTCACTTTTATCATATATAAAATGGGAATAATAATAATGCTCAATTACATAGAGCTATGTGAAGGTTAAGTAAACTATACATATAAAGCTTAAAAATGTGCCTGGTACACAGTAAATATTTAATAAATGATAGGCAAAAAAAAAAATCAAAAATTTTAAAGATTAAATGAGAAGTAAACTATGAAGGTAATGGAGTAAAATCTTTTTTGGTGTTGAGATGGGCCAGTTTTCCTAAACAAAAAGAACATAATATATATAACAAACACAAAATTCATGTAACAGTGTGAAAAATAACTAAATGTTAAATGTTAATTATATATTGAATGTTAAAGGCATGGATAATAGGTAGCTCATAAATTTGCACAAAACATTTCAACATGAAAAATAAGGAGATTAATATTTTGAAAAGACAGCTCCTTCATATGAAAAAGAAAACAAGGAACCTAATTAAAAAAATGAGCAAGAGAGCTAAACTGTTGACAAAAAGAAAGTCTTAACATTTAAAAAGCATATAAAGGCCTGGAGAGATGGCTTAGCAGTCAAGAACACTTTCTGCTCTTCCAGGGGTTCAACTTCCAGCATCCACAAGGCCTCTTACAACCATCTATGACTCAGGTTCCAGTGGATCTGGTGCCTCTTCTGGTTTCTGTGGACACCAGGCAAGCACATAGTGCACAGGTGTACATGCAAGCAAAAGACCATATATATATATAAATAAAATAAAACCTTTAAAGTGTATGAATAGTAAAACAAAATAAAGAAAATGAGGCCAACAATGACATCTTGATATAGACTACTATATGGGGCAAACATGTTAATGTTGGAAAATATCAGGCATTGGCAAAGGCAAAAATAAAAGTGGTGGTGGGAATGTGGATAGACCTTGGGATCCTGGTAAGAAAGTCAAGTTGCATATGTTCTATGGCCTCAGAATGAGTTTCCTAACTTACACTCCAGAAAATCAAAGGCAACTTCCTTACTCATCTTCTATCTGTATCTTATGGAAAAGATCCAGAATAGTCAAAACATAAAAAAATTCATTAAAAACTGAGTGTACCTGTAAATCAATCATGGGGCTCCCAATGCGCCTCTTCCACCCTGCTGTCTTCAAAAGAGATGATAACACAGCCAGTCCACCCAACACACCCAATGCAATCTAGAAAAGGAAAAGAAAAAAAAAAACATTTTAGAATTTTCATAATTCCTCTTATTGCTCCTAAAAACCACTTTAAATAGAAAGTAAAATTACTTAGAAACTGATGGGGAACAGTTGAAAGGACATGGGAGACAAGCTGTAAAAAATTCCAGTGGCTAAATTTGGGGAAAATTGAGCAAGAAAATGAATTCTAATGGATTACAAAATCACCTAAGTTAACTATCCATGAGATCATATTGACGTAAATAAATTAACTGAATAAATATTAATGAGGGCAAAAAGGAAAGCTCTACCTTATAATCAAGTTCTAATTTATAAATTCAGAAGAAATGAAGGAAAAACCATCAGGCAAACACCACTTTTTTAAATTAGACAAAACAGGGGAAATGTGGCAATGTTTTGTTTTGTGATCTAATGAATAAAGATCAGAGTGAAGGAGCTAAGCTACTAGTCAGCCTTAGAGGCCAGGCAGTGGTGGCACACACTTTAATCCCAGTATTTGGGATCTCACGCAGAGGCAGACGGATCTATGTGAGTTCAAGGTCACCCTTACTACACAAGATTGATCTAGTCTAAAAGAGAAACAGCCAGGCAGTGGTGGCACACATCTTTAATCCCAGCACCAGGGAGGTGGAGACAGGACGTGATATGGCTGGGAGGAGAGGGGAATAAGGCAGGAAGAGACAGGAGCTCAGTCTCTCTCTCTTTTTTTTTTTTTTGGCTAAGGAGTTGGTGAGGTGAGAGGTGGCTGTGGCTTGTTCCTTTGTCTCTCTGATCTTTCAGCATTTATTCTGATATCTGACTCAGGGTTTTTATTGAGGCCAATTAGGATTTGTGCTACAGACAAGCATCACCAGTGGGCACCAGCATTAGAGGGCAGCCGCTGTGGAGACGGCTCAGTCAGCAAGTGCTTGCTGCACAAAGGACATTAGTTTGGGCGCCCAGATCCCTGTGACAGCCACATAAAAAGCATGGTGCATGGGCCGTGATCCCAATGATGCAGAGGCACACAGTCCCTGCAGCTTGCTGGCCAGCTAGTTTTGCCAAATCTGTGAGTTTACTAAGAGACACTGTCTTAAAAAAATAAGGAAGGAAGAAATATATAGAGGAAGATACCTAAAGTTGATCTCTGGCCTTCATGTGAACATATGCACACACACACACACACACACACACACACACACACACTCCTGACCCATGCACTGAGAAGGGCTTGATGCACTCCTATGGTATCTCTAATAAAAATACACAAACTCAATTAAATCGGGGGAAACTTCGAGAGAAATCCAAATTGATGGTCAAAAAATACTAACTAATAAATGCTAACAAAGTATCATGGCCATGAAAGACAGAGAAATACTGGGGCACTGTTCTAGACTGGAGGACACACAGAAGATGTGACAACTGAAAGCAATTAAATCTGAAGAATGACAGAGAAAAACCTGTGATAGCCACACACACACAATGCAGGTTAACTGACAGGATTCCATCAATATTAATTTCCTGGTTACCATCTCTGTATCAGGGGGAAGTTAGGGTAAGAGTGCAGGGCAAATCTATTGTCACAATTTTATTTACATCCGAAAATTTTAAAATTAGAAGTGTAGTGTAAGTATTTTAACAAGGCAAAAGGTACTCACATCTGTCTGGACAAATGCATCTCCTTGATTCATCTCATATTTGACTGAGAAGGAAATCTGGTAAAGAGAACAGATGAGTTATACTAAAATTAGGCACCATACAACTACTTTCATAAGAATAAATTTGTAGCTGGATTTTGCCATAAACACCATCTTTTTTTACAATCACTATTATGGATGTTGGCCTTTATTCACAGGGATATGCTTTTTTGAGAACCTTTATGCTGCATTAAATCTCTATCTTGAACATGCATGAAAGAAAAGAGGGGTTTATTAGGAACTAAAGTCACTGACAGAAGTTCAAGACAAATTAATCACATTTCATTTTCAGATAGATTTTTTTGTCACTGAGAAATACTGTATCAAAAATTATCAACTAGCTAGACAACAGTATCCTAAGAGGGAAGAATACTCAAATGTCTGAACAGGAAACCTAGGGACAGCATAGTATCAAGGCAGAGAAAGAATCAGAAGAGGGTATGGGGGTGGGGAGGCAGTTCCCTTGGTTTCACCATGGCCACAGAGAGTGAGTTTGGGATGGGGAGGGAGTTAGGTGCCAGCTGTTTCGATACCAAGGGAAAGATGGCTAACCTCCGTGATTTTCAGAGAAGGAAAATGTCAAGAGCTGGAGTGAAAATAATAAAAGATTCAAATGGTTGGAAAAGGAACAGAAGGGAGCCAGTGGCAAGCTGAGGAAAGATCTGAAGGGCTGTTAGCTGCTTTAGTGTGTTTTTAAGGTGAAGCACCCCAAGAATTCTACAAGCAAAGGAAATAATCTATCAGGGAGGCTGGCTGAATACTAGCTGGGGAGGAAGGGGTGTCCCAGAGGTACAGGGTCACTGAGGAGGAAGGGGTGTCCCACAGACACAGGGTCACTGAGGAAGGGGTGTCCCAGAGGTACAGGGTCACTGAGGAGGAAGGGGTGTCCCACAGACACAGGGTCACTGAGGAAGGGGTGTCCCACAGACACAGGGTCACTGAGGAGGGAGGGGTGTCCCACAGACACAGGGTCACTGAGGAGGGAGGGGTGTCCCACAGACACAGGGTCACTGAGGAGGGAGGGGTGTCCCACAGACACAGGGTCACTGAGGAAGGGGTGTCCCACAGACACAGGGTCACTGAGGAGGGAGGGGTGTCCCACAGACACAGGGTCACTGAGGAGGGAGGGGTGTCCCACAGACACAGGGTCACTGAGGAGGGAGGGGTGTCCCACAGACACAGGGTCACTGAGGAAGGGGTGTCCCACAGGTACAGGGTCACTGAGGAAGGGGTGTCCCACAGACACAGGGTCACTGAGGAGGGAGGAACAGACAAGAATGAGAAAGGAAACAAAGCTGGGTCCCTCTTAGGTGTCCCAGAGGAGATCCAAAGGGATTTATGTTGGGAAAGCAGGAAGTAAATGAGCTGCTGTGGGTCATGGAGGAAAGGCACAGCTGGATATCTAAAACTCAGAACTTCTGTAATGACTGCCATAGAAATTTAAAATTATGTAATTATACTTTAATTAAAATGTATTAAAAATTAAAAATGATTAAAGAACTGTATATTTTGCACTTAGAGTAAATTTGAGGTATCATTAAATCAAGGTAGTTCCTGGCTCTAAATTTCTTTTTCTTCTATTTTTAAATTTTATTTGTGTGTGTGTGCGCACACGCATGCGCACACGCGTGCACACGCATGCCACGGCTCCTGTGTGGATGTCAGAGGGCAGCTCTGTGGAGTCAGTTCTCTCCTTCCCCCACTGGCGGTTCCGGGATGGGACCCGTCAGGCTCCCGTGGATCACTGAAACCCACGGAGCATCCAGCCGGTCCTGCTCCTGTGTTTCTTATGGTTCAGTTTCTCAGCACTTAGTTTGGAAACTGTGGCCGAGAATAATATTTCAAGAAAAGAGTGCCTGCATTAAAGTAAATATACTTAGTAGGAAGTTTCAAGCCAGGCAGCCTCTTCTGTTGTTATTTAGCTTGTTTCTAGATTTTCCTCTCTCATTGTAGTACATGTAAACTCAGTGGGTGGAGGCTGATTTTACCTAATTGTATCAGGTACTACAAATGCGGACAAGACATCTTTGAAGTTCTCTCTTTTGTTTAATGCAAGCCTGGCCACAAGCTGAGAACAAGTAGGAACAAGAGCACCAGCCAACCAAAGACTAAAATAATAATAATAAAAAGGAGGATGACAGAAATCAAGTTCTGAGTCAGTCCCGGAGGTAGGGAAACTTCATCTCCTGCTTCTCATGTTTCCAGAGGACAGGTAATATATTGATCTTCTGGAGAAAAGAGAGCACCAAGGATTTCCTGTTTCTCTCTGTCCCTCCCTCATTTATCCCTCCTCCAAGCAGGAGTACTCTCTCTCTGAGGGACAGACCAAGGAGACACTGGCCAAGAGCGGCCAGGATTTCCCAGGCTTATTCTTTGGTACTGCCTGCCTTCTGGATGTATGAGCTCTTTTTTCCATAAGTGGGCCCTCTCAGACACAGAGGGCCTTCATCTCTTTAGTGACCTGAGGCTGCAGGTCCGAACTTCATTCTCTAGTCTATCTTTGTAGTACTAGTTATGAAGCTGACATGTTAATCTTTCTGTCTGCTGAAGCCGCTCTATGCAGTGACGAGCCCACATAGATCCACGGCACTTTCTTCGTTCCTGGTTTAACCAGGCAAGGAAACAAAAAGCAGAATGATCAGAAAACACAGATCCAGATGCTGTGTCTCAGTGTCACAGGACAGCAGGGGTACTTAGCTGCTGGTAATCCTTCCACTGAAAATCTTCCTCCATTCTTGGGGCTGGAAGGATGGCTCAGTGGTCAAGAGTGCATACTGCTCTTGCACAGGACCTGAGTTCAGTTCAATTCCCAGTTCCCAGGTTGAATGAAGCCTCCTTAATTCCCACTCAACTCCAGCTCAGTTCCAGGGCATCTGACGGCTCTGACCTCCATGGGAACCTGCACTCACATGCACATACCTGCCCCACCCCACTACACAATACATACACATAGTTAAAAATAATAAAAATTTCATCTATTCCTGCCTTTTAATACTCAAGTTCCTCAAGAGCTCAGTTGCTTTCATTAGATATTCCTAATTAATATTTGAATATATATAAAAAAAGATTTGTTTAAGATTTTAAAAAGATTAACTTTTGACCATTCTAAGCTTCATCGGCATTATATTAATATTTATAATTATAAAAGCACTGACTAATAAAGAACTCACCTTCACAGACTGGCTGTTGGCATTTTTGAGGTCAATGTCACTGTAGGCAATGGTAAGTAAGGGAGTATATATGTTCCCATTTTTTGTGTTGGGTACAAGGCGTATGCTATTAAAAGAAAATATACTCAAAATTATAAATACACTTAACCCTTTAAACATATACTTATCATTTCTTTTGAATTCTGTATAGACTTTCTTTATATTTTAGACTCAGTCAGTCCGTAAGGCTGGAGGAGGCTAACACAAACTAAGTGTTAAGCCCAGCTCATCTTCACTGGTTAAGAACTGTAACAGTAAAGCGTGCTGCAGGAGACTGAAGCCCTGCCGGTGCAGGCTCTGACACTCCAAACGAAACTGCTGAAGCCCTGCGACCGTCTTTAAGGGACAGCGGAAAGAGCTGGGTCACATGACACTCAAGGAATGGCAGACAGAACGTGGATCTTCACATAAGAAAGACAAAGTCTTACTAAAATACATGTTACATCTAGTTTTGTTGTAGGCCCAATTTGGCAAGTACAATGTATTAGTGAACCCAGAAAGAAACATGCCAGCATGGCCTTACCAAGAACAAGTCTACCTAATTAGGTGGATTTCATTTTTATTAGGAATTCCACACTGACAGATTGAGCAGAAGTTAAAATGTAATACATATGGATGTCAGCATGACGTATAAGAACTCTCACAGTGCCCAACTCCTAAGTGAAAAACTACTGTAGTCAGAGCATACGTTATAAAACACTGGAGTGGGGGACTCAATTACAGGCTGCACGGTACTACTCTAAGGTAGGTGTTTCAGAAAGAGGGAGGTGCTGGCTAGCCTGGGTTGGTCTAGAGACGGCCATGAAGGAAATGGGGATGAGGAGGCTGAACTCAGACTCATTTCTCAGCTCTTATTAAAGTACCCATTTCAGCTACTGGTCTTAACCTCCTTTCTCCTTCGGCCCACTGTAATTCACCAGGAGCAGTGACCTAGAGCATGAATCTGGACAAATCCTGAGGTCCTTCTCATATCCCTTTATCCCTTAACCTTTATTGGTCTATGCCAACCTAGACATAGCTAAGAAAACCTTATGTATTATTCCAGCTCAGTTCTCCTTCCTGTTTCAGTCTGATAATTCCTGGCAAAACCTCTCCTTATGGCACTGTCTTCTACAGTGCCAAGTCTCACTTAGTCTTTAGGCATGTTTGTTTACCTCAGTGACATCTGGGTAGCAATTCGAATTACTCGTGGCTGACTTCCTAGGTCATTTTCTCGTCCACTGACTGCATCCACCAAGAAAATGCGCCGAGTGAGAAGCCACTTGCTGGAGCTACTGTCTTTTATTACGAAAAGGAAAAAAATGGCATTGGGAAAACTGCTTTCAAACTGCTTATGACGGCACTCACAATAGTTACTGACAAAATCCTGATTAACACTTAGTATTTTGTTTCAAGTAAGATGGCCACAAAGAGCTATTCCTGTAAGAACTGTCAGTCTTCTCTGCTCCCTGCCTGGGTCATATTTTGTAGCACGGATAATAACAAAAGAAGTTAGCCTGTCCCCAAAGAGGGTCAAGAACAGCAAAGAAGAAGTCAGTTTGCAGTTCTACTCATTTTCCTCAGGCTACTCTCTCAACAAGGGTTGATTCTTAAAGTTCTGAAAATCAAATTAATAAAAGGCCTAAGCACAGCAGCCACCCTACTGCTTTATTGCACCTTGGGGCACACTATATAAAGTCACACACTAAGAGGATCCATCATTATCATCATCCCTGGTTTACCAAAATTATCCCACTGGTTTACATCTATTGAGTTCAGCTCTGAGAAAACAAGAGTAGAAAGTCTTACCTTGGTTCACAAACATCTTATTGTGTTGAAGATTTAGGTTTAACACAGGAACAGCCCAAATGTAACGGTGTTGATCTTCACCAGTATATTCGAGATAAATGTCATAAAATATAGGACTGGGAAAGTCAGCCAGGATTTTAGAAAGAGAAATTTCACACTAGGAAGTAAAATAAAAATAAAAGCATCATGACTCAAAATTAGAAAGTATATTACCATTAGACATTTTTTTTTAATTTTGTGAAGTATCTTTCAATTACATTATTTGCATGCACTTCCAAGAGACTTCTAAAACATGAATTCTTAAAGGCCTTACTCAAAAAAAAAAAAAAGAAAGAAAGAAAAAAATCCAGCCAGTAAAGAACTTCTGTTTTTAATCTATACCATGAGGAGGAGATCAGCTTTTACTTCTAATATAAGTGCATATCAAAGACGAGGTTTAAAAGCTGCTGTTGTCCTCCAGGACCAAGGACAACTCTTTCTCCTGATGTACAACTATGTATCTGACTGGCTCCCTCACGGGGGTGAAGCTCATCTCTCACTGTTCCCTACCAGTCTATGCTCATCTGTTCACACTAATCCATTACAGTCCCTTACCATGTATACGCCAGGCCATTCTATCTTCCCACCATTGCAAATGTGGGTTCTGCATTCATTCCTTTCTTACTGTGCTCCATCCAACTTATGTTATTAGATAACCTGAGCATCACTGACTCTCGAGTCTTTCTCTGTTTCCCTGAGAATTGGTATTGTGTGCATATCTACATATAATACACGGACAGCTCTGCCATTCTCTCTATATACAGGTATTTTGTTAGTGAGCTGTGAACTACTTTTATGAGTGGCAACCAGTTACATTGCAATAATCATTATTTTAAACCTAGCAGAACATTTACATGATGCAACAATTTTAATAATCACCTAATACCATTGGGTCCCATTGAAGCACATATACCAAGTACCTCACATGATGTGTTAGGATTGAATGGGACATCAGTGATAAAATGCATCATCAGGTACGTAATGCCTGCTGATTCCCCTGCTCACTGTAGCTCATGTTGTTAGAAAAGGATGACGGTGAAACACCCTGTAAGTCATTTCTTATCTAAGAACAAATTCATGTTTATGGTAGAAAATTTGGAAAACATAGGAAATGAAACAAAAATCAACTCTGACACACCTGTCCAAAATGGATCAATAAAAATGTTTATCTTCTTCCAATTAGTTGCTCGTGGTGGCATTGTTCACTGTGGTTTTGTTCTATGTGTACGCACACCCAAGAAACATTTTTATATGCTACTGAGGATCTTTCACATGTTAAATGGCTCACAATATTCCTTTGTACCATACTACAACGTCAAAGTGAAAGCAAGTCATAATAGTAAAGAGAAAGGAAGTGTGGAAAGAGAGGGATATATTAAAAGAAAGAGAAGGAAGCACTGTTATTTTATTGGGAGGTAAAGTGAACAGGGAATCATATTTTTAGTAGTCACTAACTTTATTATAAAACTTTCAGGAGTAGCATTATGTTTAAGACACATAAGCCTAGATGCAGATAAATAATTGACTATGAAAATCTAACATTATAGAATATTTAAAACTCTGTAGATGCCAATGTGCCTTTGTCTTGATGATTAACATTCTCTGTGTCCAGATAATACAAGATTTATGAACTAATGAAATTGTTCATTACCACTAAAAGAATTTTTGATTAAAAAAAATATCCACCTACCATTGCAGTTACTGGAGAACAAAGTAAAAACACAGACTGTCTAACAAATACACACATACTCACAGTTTGCTGGTAGGTCGTTCCAAAAGAATAAGCTGCATCTAGTCTTGTTTCTGTGTCTGGACAAAGCTTTAGCAGAAGAATACAACTGATGAGTAGCTCTCTCAAGTGATTTCTTTGCTGAAAAGTTCTCTGGCTCCTATACGAACATGTTTTATTTTCTACTAATTTAATGTGCAAAGGCCATAACAAAAAGTTAAGGGAGGCTGCTGGGTGGTGGTGGTGTACGCCGCTAATCCCAGCACTCAGGAGGCAGAGTCAGGAGGATCTCTATGAGTTCGAGGCTAGCCTGGTTTGTAGAGTGAGTTCCAGGACAGCCAGGGCTACACAGAGAAACCCTGTCTCAATCCCACCCCCCCAAAAAAGTTAAGTGAGCATTTTTTGTTATAAATTAAAATTATAACTAAAAAAACAGTTTTAAGAAATTCCAACTTGGAGCTGGCAAAATGGTTCAGCAGGTAAAGGCACCTGCCACCCAGCTTCTGTCCCTGGGACCAGCATGGAAGAAGGAAGAGAACTGACTCCCACGAGTTGTCCTCTGTCCTCCACACATTACATGTGTGCATGAATACACACACACACACACACACACACACACACACACACACACACACAATGTCATTTTAAAATTCTAATTTCAAGCCTCAGCAACACCCCTCCCCCACACCACACTAGCGCCCCGTCAGTCTCTTCAAGCAATACTCTCGTCTGTTCCTTTTGTCCTTGCTTCAGACAACAGTAAAGTGCATTAGTAATATTTTAGCTAGAATCACACTTACCTGTAAAACACCACCTTCTAAAGTTTGCCATTTGATAAAATTTCCTCTTATATCATAGGAAGCAGCAACAAAGTTCAGCTTTATGTTTTGGTTAAAGAAAAACAACAGTAAAATCATGTCAAATTCTCTATGGAGGGCATTTTTATTACATCTTGTCAATGTTAACACTATATTTGCTGAAAAATTAAATCAACTAAATTTATGTGAACGTAAATTAAGCCACCATCTCTACATCTAAACACGCTGTAAGACAGGACGGGGTTCGGCCGGAGCATTACTTGAGAGCCGAGAAGGGCACTAGCGGCAGGCACCTTCCTCTCAGTCTGTTAATGGGCTGAGTGCCCAGGGAGGTACAGTATCTCATCCTGGAAAGCTCAAACAGGCAGAGGTGGCAATTAGGAGCTGAGGGTGCTATGAAGCGCCGAGAGCCTCGGGCAGTTCTGTGAGCTGTCTTAAAAGGGAGGGCACTGACAGTGAGATGAGCCTGCGCTTGGTGAGGAGGCCTTTCTTCTCAGCCCTCCAAGTGCCACCACATCCACACAATCCAGTCACCAAAAGTAAGAGAGCCCAACGCTACACAATGCAGTTTCTATAGTGGCTAATATTTATACAGCTGAATACATAGTTTTAAAAATAATCTTGGATGTGAAGAAGTGTGACTAGTAACTGTCCCTTTGTCCTGACACTGGGGATTGAAGCCAGGACCTTGTGTATGTCAAATAAGCGCATCACCACTGAGCTGTATCCCAGCCAGTTAGTTACTTCTTATCTTAAAGTTAGTAGATCACATGTAGTTACCCCTCCAGTGATATGTAGACTTTTACCTGGTTTTGTCCTTTAAAACTGAAGTTTGTAGGAAGAGGGGTAGTACCAAGAATTTGAGGTGCCAATCCTGGCTGGTCTCCATAAAACAGCCAAGGAAGGTTCTGTCTCCTATGAACAACGAGACTTGTCTTAATAAAAGGAGGAAATAGCTCATGTGACTAACATTTGTGAAAATAACTGCACTGAGTCCATTTGAGAACATTCCATCAATCCAAACCTCCTTACCAGAAAGGGATAGAATGAGCACTGCTCAATCCGGCGGTACTTTCGAAGATATAATGGAACAGGCGACATGCATCAAATGTGGTAGAGTCGTAAGAGTTCATGTTCATCACACACATATTTCCAAGAGCTTGGCAAGATGTCAGGTTGGCATGAATCTACACAAGGAAGTGGAGCGACATTAGTAGTGTAAACAAATGTTGATAGAAAAATGATATAGACGATTAAGTAGATAATGAACTTTTAAACACTTTTATTTATGTGTCTGTGGACTTTGCCTTCATGTGTGTCTGCACCAGGTGCATGCCTCATGCCAGCAGAGCCGGAAGAGGGCTTCGGTTCCCCTGGGACTGAAGTCACAAAGAGTCGTGAGCCACCGTGTGGGTGCTCAGGACTGAACCTGGCTCCTTTGCAAGAGCAGCCAGGGCTCTGATTGCTAAGCTGTCTTCCCAACCCCAGAAAATAAACTCTTAACACATGAAGATGAATAATAAAAATATTTTAATTAAGAATCTTAGGAAAAATACTAGCATGAGTACCTGAAAGAAATACAAATATAGAGATTGATATTTTTTTCTTAAAAAAAACTATTAAATAGTTATATTTCAAGGAATATTGTGATTTATTCCATTTGAATTTATTCCACTTTGCTTGAGTAATTTGTTTTTATGAACAACAAAATCAAATCATTAGTTGAGTTTAACCTCTCGACTTCCTTTCCCAGTTTTCCCTATTTGGAAAATGCAACTCCACTTTGTTAGTGAAGTAGAAAGCTGGAGGAAGAACTTACCTTCCTGCTGCCCAGCCTGCGCATGCCCACCCACACCCGTGCTCTCTCTGAGATTACCCTAACGGGACTCTAAAGGATCTCCTTGCTGCTGCTGTTGCCCCAACACGTCTATTCTTCGTGCCACAGCAATACTTTCCAATCTGAAGTCAGATTACGGCCTCTGGTGTAGAAATCCTCTAGCTCTGCCCAGAGCCACTCACTACACTCTGGCTCCTCCTCACTTCCCCTGCGCAGGCTGCTCAGCCGCTCCTTCACTTCCAGCTTCTGAAGTGCCAGTGAGATAGAGTCAATTGGTGCCGTGATCTTCATTCCAGTGGCGGTCTCCTCTCAGAACACTCTTCTCCTGTGTATTTACATGGCGTACTAGCACTTCTTTGGGGCTTTGCTCAAATGTCACTCTCTAAGAGACGTAAGCTTTAGCACCCTAGATAGCACAGCATTGGCCAGGCATGCTGGTGCAGATTTCATCTCAGTACTCAGGAGGCAGAGATAGGTGGGTCTCTGTCAGTTTGAGCCAGCCTGGTCTACACAGTGAGTGAGTTTCAGACCAGCCAAGGCTTCATAATGAGAGCCTATCTTAAAAACAACAACAACAACAACAACAAAACAACTTAAAAAAAAAAAACACCAAAAAACAAACAAACAAAAAACTGAAAAGATACACTTTCTTTGTTCCTTATTCTGATTTATTGCCTTCATACACTATTAACGACCTGGCATTTATTTAGACCAAATGTAAAGAGGAATGATAAGTACATGTTGAGCACTTACTGAGGGAGTTTTTCAGTTTTCTGAATGTTAAAGCTGAGAAAGGCCTGGCACATACCATGTCACCCCTCGATACTTACTAAGTGACATTCAGTGCCTCCAGACAGTAAATTACAGCTGTGCTGGTCTGAATGAAGATCACCCCCTAGACTCATATGTTTGAGTACTTGGGCCCACTTGGTGGAACTGCTTGGGAAGGGTTAGGGGGTGTGGCACTGGGGTGCCCCTGCCATTCCCAGTGTTCTCTCTGCTCCTGCTGTGGATTAGGATGTGAGTCTCGGCTGTCCCTGCCACCATGCCTGCTCTGCCGTCAGGAACTCTAACCTTCTGAACTCTAGGTCCAATCAAATGCTTTCTTTTAGAAGTTGCCTTGGTCCTGGTGTTTTGTGACAGCAACTGAACAGTCACTAAGACGACCATCAAATGACCCTGGAGACAATCAGTATGTGTAAACTGTGTAATAGCTTATATACTCTATTTCAACCAATAGAAAGGCTTTATTCTTTTTATAGAATCTGACTAAAGAGATGTATCCACTGAGAAAACCTTTATCTAAGTAAAAAAAAATAATATTTATCAATGTGAAATTGATTTTGAAAATATTTAAACTTACCCAACATGCAGCTGCTGCTGCCTGCAAATACTTGGCAAACCACTCTGAGTTTAATGACATGCCCTATAAACAGAAAGATGAAGATAGGTTTAAATTCAAAGGAAGATTCCTTAATCCTATGTGTTAGGAAGGCATTAATACATATATTAACTGAGAAATGAACAATGATGGTTTCTTGTTATTAGAAAAACAATCTACTGGAATTTAAAAAAATGCTGATGAGTGTCTTCTACTACAATTAGAGCTGTGTGACAAAACAATGACACGTGACACAGGATGAGGTGACAGAATATGTCTACACTCCCAAATTACAAAAAGTGAAGTGGAAAAAGAAAAATAAGAGTGCCTGATTGAGTATGAATGGTTTGTATTTGCTGATTTAGGGTTATGGTAAGTGTATCAAATTGATGAGCGCTGAATTAGGAGAACCACTGCTACATGATGGGAAAGTTGGGCTCTACAGAGTAATATCTGACATTTCCAAAATGGTGCTTTGTAAACAACGAAGGACATCAGAATAACCCCACACCAAAAGGTACCTGATTTAACCAAAGGCAACCAGAACCACCAGGAGACCAGGACAGGCATGCATGGTTTTTGTTTTGTTATGTTTTATTGAGACAGGTTTCACAGAACCCAGATTGGTCTCAAACTCACTACATAGCCAACTGTGACCTTGAACTCCTGATCCTCCTGGCTCCACTTTTAAGTGGCATCACAGCCATCAAATACATTTAAAATACAATTACGAGGCACTGTTTTCATCTCTTTAATAAGCAAAGTTTTCTTTTTTAGGAAAAAGAATAAATGCATGGAGTGAGGTTGAAGAAAACACATACATGCAGTTATACTCACACACATATTCACACATGCACAGTTATACTCACACATATTCACACATGCACAGTTATACACACATTCACACATGCACAGTTATACACACACATATTCACACATGCACAGTTATACTCACACACATTCACACATGCACAGTTATACACACACATATTCACACATGGTCAGATATACTCACACACATATTCACACATGCACAGTTATACTCACACACACATATTCACACATGCACAGTTATACTCACACATATTCACACATGCACAGTTATACACACACATATTCACACATGGACAGTTATACTCACACACACATATTCACACATGCACAGTTATACTCACACACACATATTCACACATGCACAGTTATACTCACACACACATATTCACACATGCACAGTTATACTCACACACACATATTCACACATGGTCAGTTATACACACACACACACATTCACACATGGTCAGTTATACACACACATATTCACACATGGTCAGTTATACTCACACACACATTCACACATGCACAGTTATACTCACACACACATATTCACACATGCACAGTTATACACACACCTATTTACACATGCACAGTTATACTCACACACACACATATTCACACATGCACAGTTATACTCACACACACATATTCACACATACACAGTTATACTCACACACATATTCACACATGCAGTTATACACACACATATTCACACATGGACAGTTATACTCACACACATATATTCACACATACACAAATGTTCTTTATGGCAGACTATTAATGAATAAACATGGAAGGCTGTCAAAGGGAAAAATCACAAAAGGAGACTAGCTAGTACATTAAGAAAGAGCCAGTGTAGTGTAACCTTTGAAATTCTCCTCACACCATCTACAGCCATACCAGTCTGACTGGGCTTCATCTCAGAAGCTAAACTGGGTCGGGCCTAGACAGTCCTTGGATGGGAAAAGTTCTCCTCAAAAAAATCACTCATCAGCCGGGCAGTGGTGGCGCAAGCCTTCGATCCCAGCACTCAGGAGGCAAAGACAAGCAGATCTCTGTGATATCAAGGCCAACCTGGTCTACAAAGTGAGTTCCAGGACAGGCACCAAAACTACTGAGAAACCATGTTTCAAAAAAACAAACAAACAAACAACAGCAAAAAGCACTCTTCAATTACAAAGGAAACGGTGAGTTTAATGTACTCATGATAACTTCATGGCAGGTGTTCAAAATCAACGATCAGGATGGGAGAGGTAGACAGACTCCGTATCCTCTCTGACATGACGTCAAGTACTGAGTTGAGCACACTATTTGTTTCTTTACTGGCTTTCTAGCAAGCATACATTGAATGTGATGAAAGACAGGACAGACACAGGCTGGGATTGTCCCACAGATGGTAAGCCTTGGAACCTGAACTGTCAACTTCATGAAAGACTGCGAAAGACTGAGGACTTATCTCATAGTGGAAAATATAAGAGGATATAACCTCTAAAAGCCTGGCAATTTCAGGGAAAAAAAAGACATTGCTGTGACTTCTTGAAAAAATTATACTCCATGCTCCCTCCCCCTTCTGCCCCCCCACCCGAGACAGGGTTTCTCTGTGTAGGCCTGGCTATCCTGGAACTCACTCTGTAGACCAGGCTAGCCTCAGACTCAAAGAGATCCACCTGCTTCTGTCTCCTGAGAGCTGGGATTAAAGGTGTATGCCACCACCTCCCAGCAATTTTAGTTTTAATTAGGTGAAAAAGTAAATACATGTAAATTAACAGGAGGAGCTAAAGTACAGAAGGGAGGGCCCTTTTAAAATATAGTGCTGGGCTGTCAGACTCGTGGCTTTAGCTATTTGTATTTAAAGTGATTTACACATAAAGATTTCTCAGTTTGTCTGAAATTAATCAGAGGAAGAAACGCAGGACAACTTTTCTAAACCAAGCAAGCAAAAAAAAGAACCAAAAATACTCACAAGCTCTCCATAACGTGCTGTGGAAATTACACGTTGATGAAAATTCCCTGTGTTGCTGAAACATAATCCACCTGCCTTCACAAATTAATAAGAGAAAAATATCTAATTATAGAAAGGTTTATCTATTGAATAAAGTATCTACTGGTACATACTTCACCCCCTTGATTGTCCTTACTAAAACGTGAGGCTCTGAACATGCACAAGACCTGCTGGTGTTCACAAACGTTGGTTCACAGCGCACACACCTGGTCAATATAATAAAAATCATGTTTAAAATGTTGATGAGTGACACCGAGCCCAATGTAACTGAGACCTTCTCTCCCCTAATGACACATCAGAGCACAGTAAGTCAACTAAGTAATTAATTATATAAGCTTAAAACACTAGCCGGGCTTTGAAGAGTTTTACATCATTATTATAAGGTAAAGTATAAACGAAACTGGCTAATCATAGAGGACCATTTTCTTAACTACATACATGAATGTATAGCATGAGTAACATTAAATAGCAAAGATTATAGAATCATTAACAGAGCCCATCAAACTCATATAAATGGCACTAATCAATTTGCACATGTAGGCATATCAAACACACCTTTTCAGTGTGAGCTGAGAACACATGCGTGTTTAGCATTTCACTGAACCTGCAGGAACACTAGTCTATCATTTCTATTGTTTTCAACTAAGGAAAGAGGTGGCGAGAGTGGTGTGGACTAGTGGGGACTGAGATGGGCTCACATGGACATCAACTACCTAGGAGACAGACAGGTTAAGAAGCAGGCTACAGCACAGCATGAAACTCAGAGCAGGCTGGGGGAGCATTAGAGGGGAATCTTATAAATCAGTCCGCCTGGGAGCTCCAGTCAGTCTGAGAGAGGAAATAACTTGCTGCCCAGTTTCACAAGGAGATCTGTTACCTTCTACAATAAACTTAAGAAAAAAAGAGAAAAACAGTGCCAAGAGGTAAGTTATCAACACACACTTCTGAAAATGCTGGACTAGGTATAATATGTTTACACTAGAGGAATGTATAGAGAAAGGGATGTGCTTATGAATTTATGTGCATGTGGTAAATGCACACATAAAAAGGGAACAGAAGCAATACAAAATTGGGCCACAAATCAGTGTACTTGAATTATGACAACATTTATTAATATGCCCTTGTGCTGGACTGAATGAGAATGGCCCCCATAGGCTCATATATTTGAATGATTAGTCATCAGGGAGTGGAAGTGTTTGGGAAGGATTAGAAGGTGTGGCCATATTGGAGGAGGTGTGTCACTGGGATGGGCTTTTAGGTTTCAAAACCCCAGGCCAGGCCCAGTCTCTCTTTTTGCCTTTTGCCTGAAGACCAGCATATAAGGCTTTCAGCTCTTACTCCAGTGTATGCTTTGTCTGCTTCCCACAATGATGATCATGGACTAAGCCTCTAAAACTATAAGCAAGCCCCTAATTAAATGCTTTTTTTTATAAAAGTTATCATGGTCACAGTGCCTCTTCACAGCAAAACAACATTAAGCAAGACACCCTTCTACATAACACTGTAATATAAAATGGTTTTCGAACCAAACTTTATACATACTATTCTATAGCTTAAGTACAAGTTTACTACAGCACTATGCTAAGACTTTTGCATATTTATTTTGAGGCAGGACAGCTTCTGAAACCTATGAAGTGAAGAGTATATTTCCATTCTAAATCCAAGGGATTGTGACTACCTAGTCACACTAGTAGAAGGCTAATTGAAGACTTCTGAGTCTCAGCTCCTTTAATGTCTATTCACATACTTTTTTGAGATATACAGCTAGAACATAAAAACAGGATGCTGTTAAGGAAGTCAGGTTTTAGTATACCACTTACCTGGTTCCTAACACATTGGCTTTTGTAAATGAGTTTTCTTTTTCATCACAAAGCTCACAAGTAGCTTGGGATAACAAAGACCCACTGACATTTCTTTCCACTGTATAAAACACAAGAAAAATGATGAATATCATATGATATACTCTGAGATATTTACATAAATGTGTAATTATTAGTATTATAATAATTCTCAAAGCAACATCATTTGCTTGAAAGGCATATCAAGCATGTATATATGAAGTATACAAGGAAAATCTTCCCCACTCCAACTGAAAACATACAGAAACCAGTTTTCTAAGTGATTATAACAGTAAATCAACATTTTTCCTAAACAAAATTTCTTAACGTCTTTCCTGTCACACTGGGATGAGGAAACATATAATCTTCATAGATTGCTGGCCAGTTTCCATAAATGGGAGGACTTTTAATAACCTCCAACTCATATACCCCAGCACTAGACTTGATTTTTAGACGCAAAACCTACAGAAGCACTTACACCAGCACAAAACAGTCTTCACCAGATGGTTATTGTATTTGGTTATATGGGATTGTATTTGGTTATATGGTATTTGGTAGAGCAGAACCAAAATGTCCAAAATAGCAGAAGGGTGATATACCTATGATTAGCTTTTTTCAAGATATAATAGAGTTAGCCTCTGAATTCTGTGATTTTTTACTATTTAAAAAATTGTAAGCCACAGGCAAAGTGGCACATGCCTATCATCCCAGCACTTGGGAAGTAGAGGCAGGGGCATCAGAAATTCAGGACATCTGTGACTACACAGTGAGTCTGCCAACCTGGTCTACATGAGACCCTGCCTCAAAACAAACAAGATACTATACATCCCACTTGTAGGGAGAAGGGAGGATTTACAAGGGTGCAAAGAGATAAAAGAGGGTGGAGGCTGAGTATAATTATAATTAGAATACGTTATATACATGTACAAAATTGTCCAATCAACAAATTTAATTAATAAAAAGTAAAAACATTATATATCTTACTCAATAATTTGTAGGATGATCCTTATATTTACTGAATAATTTGGACCTCTAAATGCTGTCCACATTATGAAAATTTCTTTAGTTTGCAGTTAGGTTCTAGGTACTCTGTGTAGGTGGGTAGGTGTGACTATGCATGGGTGTGTGGAGACCAAACGTCAAATGGCTTTCCTTTATAATGTTCTGCCTATTGTTTCAGACAAAGTCTTTTGCCAAATCTGGAGCTCACACTTTAGGTAGATTGGCTAGCCATTAAGTTTCTGGGATCCAGGTTGTTACACACACACACACACACACACACACACACACACACACACACGCACACACACACCACTCCTGCTGGCATTATAGATGTGTGTACACATCTGGCTTTCACATGGGTTCTGGGGATGTAAGCTCAGGTCCACATGTTTGTCCTCAAGTACTTAAATTAACCCACTCAGCCATCTCTTCAGCCTTGGATTTGGGGACTTTTATTTTATGACATCTACATGTCTTATGTAATCAAATTTATCAATTTCCCCATCTTTGGCTTTAGAGTTGTTTTTCTATACTTAGAAAGATTTACATACAAAGAATGTAAGTTTGTCTTTATTTTAAGAATTTTCATGTTTTACAGTAAATATTTAAATATTGGATTTACTTGGAATTTAAAGATTGAGGTAGAAACCCAATTCAAAGTTTTCTTAACACCATTAACCAGTTAATCAGTCTCATCCTTACTGATAATGCCAGTTCTTCATACCAAATGGTTGGTGCATAACAAATGATTGGACTCATTTTAATTCTGTCTTAAGTTCCACACATGCTGCTGTTGAAAGCAAAAAACATACAAAATATCTGACAGTATAGTTTCCTCTTTCAGAATTCTCATGTATTTTGTATATAAACTTGAGGATCTGTGTATCGTCTGGGACAAATAAATCCTGGTAGATTTTATTATTAATATCATTCTTTAATATACAGCCTGGTAGGACAGATGATAGATTTTCTATTTAATCTTCTCCACCAAATACGAAGAGTGTATTTTCATTACTAAGGCTTGCTTTGGGCACTCCCTCTCAAGCTGCATGACGTTCATCTGACCTCAGTCTTTCTTTCCTTTATCTGTTTTTGATGCTGGCCAGAGCCCATGGCTGACCTGGAGTCAGCTCAACTCAGCAGCATGGCGCGTATGGCTTTCCCCTTCCTTCCTCAAGCCTCCTCCTCTGGGCAGCAGCCAAGATTTACAGATTTGCAGCTTACCTGCCCTGAGGTGTTTTCCTTTCAAACTCTAATGAAAATTGTCTTAGCTTAAAAAAAAAAAGGCCTTCTTTCAAAGCTCATTTACATATATCTTCAATTAATTTATCTTGTACATTTCTTCTAAAGTTTGATTCATTCTTTATTTTCTTACATCACATTTTCTAATGACTTCTTTTTTTTATATAGAATATAACTTTTGAATATTAATTTTGCAACTTAAACTCTGGGTTTATAGGAATTTTTAATGATTTCCTTGGGTTTTCCAAACATACAATGACTTTATATTCAAGTAATGACTTAAAAAAAATCTTTTCTTTCCTAAGAATACTTTTGACTTTACTTGAGTCCAAGAGTTTCTATCCTTTTCCAGGTACTGACATTAGCGAACATGCTTACTTCTTTTCCCTCTCAGGAAGGAGTGTCATGTCTGGTGGTGCACACCTTTAAACCTAGTCCTTGGGAGGCAGAAGCAGGAAGATCTCTGTGAGTCCAAGGCCAGCTGGATCTACAAAACAAGTTCCAGGACAGCCAGGGCTATCTAGATTCCCTGTCTCAAAGGAAAGAAAAAAAAGCCAGCAAGATGGTTTGGAGTACTATCTGAGGCCCACACAGTGGAAGGAGAGAACTGACTTCTGCAAGGTGTCCCCTCAACTCAAGACAAGCACGCACTACGCAGGTGCACATCTAAGGGCTTATGTGCACATGCACACACATAAATAAATAAGTGTAATTTTAAAAATTAAAAAGAATCATATTGACTTTGGAGTTGAGATATGTATATTTTATGTATGTTTTATTAAGGAAATACCCATCTAATGTTGAATTGGGAAGAATTCTTAAAAATTTCTTCTCAATGTCTGCTGTGTTAAGCATCATGAAATTTTGTGCTACAATAATTTTTTACACAACTACAAAGCATTTAAGTTGATGTCCTTTACAAAATAAACAAAAATAAATATTCATCACTACTATTTTGTAAATACTGTTCTTACCTAATATATGACCAGTAGGGCAGTGGCATTTTCCTTCAGCAGTAAAGCCACTAGGGCAAGAAATACAGTCCCAGCCATCTTTGGTAACGCCTTTCTAAAGTTAAAAAAAAGAATAGATTTTCTTCTTAATTAACTTCCTTTTAAATTGATCATATAAATTCAAAATTAATTGTCAGCTTTGCATTCACAAATATAAAATACAACAAAACTCAAGAGAATTTAATAAATAAAAAGCCAGTTATCAGTTTACTGTTATCTGTTCCACAATATTCTAATGTTTAAAAGTTCAAGTTCATTGGCCTTTAAAATCTAAGTTACGATTCCAATGATACAGTTATTAATTTGATTCAAGAGAATTCAATAGAATACTTATCTAGTAAAGTGGACTAGCAAAGGTTTTAAAGTTTGATATCATGAAGATTTGACCTTCTCATATCACATGGTTTAGGACAAACCAGGAATAAGTCATTAAAAATATAGTCTCGGAAAAAAAAAAAAATACAGTTATGACTGAAATCCATAGAGACTAATGCTAAAATCAAAATAATGACACCAATTAGACTTTGTTGAAGAGACTGGACTTATTCACAAATGTTTCTACATTTGGCCTGCTTGTTTAACACTAAAAACTACAATAGTGCCAGGCAGTGGTGGCGCACGCCTTTAATCCCAGCACTTGGGAGGCAGAGGCAGGCGGATCTCTGTGAGTTCGAGGCCAGCCTGGGCTACCAAGTGAGTTCCAGGAAAGGCGCAAAGCTACACAGAGAAACCCTGTCTCGAAAAACCAAAAAAAAAAAAAAAACTACAATAGCATCATTAATATTACTGGAAAATAAACTTGCCCCGAAACTATATTCTATCCACGGCTCTCATCATCAGTCATTCAGCTATGACTAGAACTTCCAAAATATGGACTAAATATAAATATGGCAACCGGATCTACAGGATGAGTAGTTCAGAGGATAACTGCTAATGATAATGGATTCTCAGACTAATAGAATAAGACACATTACAATAAAACTCAGAACTATTAAAAAGACTCCCAATTAGCTAAACTGATTGGAAAGGAAAATATATTTCTATTAATTGAAAAATAGCCTATGAAGCACCTAATTGATTAAATTTCCCCAAATCAGTACATAATGAAGAGACTAACCAAACTGCAAAACATATTTGAATTTTTATTGATGCAACTGGCATTGCATAAACTTATTGCACTTTGCATAGCATTATGAATATCAATCATCATGTGAGACTCCTGACACCATAGGTCTAAGCCATCTATATCACAGATCCACCCTGAATTGCTCTATGTATGTAATGCTCACCTTCTCTTCTTTCTATCCGAGTTACTCTATGAGGAAAACAGAAACAATTTTCACAGCTTGGTACTTTGGGATATCTGACTCAAACACTTTCATAACAAAATGAATTTCTGCTTTTTCCCTGAAGTTTTCATGTAGTTTTATTGATCTCTCAAATGTGCAATAATAAAGTTAGCTTAATAACTTTAAAGTTGTGGAGAAATGGGAAAGATTATACTGAAGTTTAAGAGAGAAAGACATGTATTACTTTTTTCCCAAAAGTTATTTTAAACTAAGTTTTTCATACCATGTTTTCTGGACACTTTTTACAAATAATGGAAGGTCCTCCATTATTAGAGATCATACGATATCCTGGTAGACATACACATGAAGTTCCTGAAAGGGAAAAAAGCCAATTTTGTCCTTAGAAAATAAAATTTCAAGACAAGGAAACTTAACAGTTCTTAAGATCTTGAAGCTGGGAAGGGTGGTGTATGTCTGTGACCCCAACACCTGAGAGGAAGAGGCAGGAAGATCAGGCAGGAGTTCAAGGTTATCCTCATTACACAGAGAGTGGGAGGCCAGTCTGGGCATCATGTGTGTGTGCACGTGTGTGTGCATGTGTGTGCAGTGTGTGTGCACGCGTGTGCGTGTGTGTGCACACGTGTGCGTGTGTGCGTGAGTGGGAACACTGAGTGGGTCACTAAACTTTAGACCTTGGTTTCTTACTTAGGAAAATGGAGAAAATAACACTACCTAACTAATAGCGTCAAGACTTAGAAATACCTCTGGTATTATGTTGCTATTTAAATTGTAATTATTATGAAACTATGAAAACTATTTTCTTGTCACTAAATTATACATGTGTGTTTAATGAATTTTGTCAATATCTTATTGGAAAATTATTTTCACCCAGTTACTCTTTGTTGAGAAAGACAATAAATAGTGTATGGTATTTGCTACTGAACTTGCTGGATAATTAAGCTCTAAGGTCCCTAAGCAGAAACAGCACCCATAGGAGTCTATGTACAACACACACACACACACACACACACACACACACACACACACCTTTCTTCATAACCATGGAACAAATACAATGTAGAACACGTTTTCTCTCACACTTCCTCTCCAGACACCCAGCTCTGCACTGCTCAATGACTGAATTGAGATCTAAAGATGACAGTTAGCCAAATTGAGATTCAAAGCTTTTAGACTTTAGTAAACAGAAAAAAAAAAAAAAAAAAAAAAAAACTTATTCTGAGTAGTTTCCGTGAGAACTAGACAAACTGATGCAATTTAGGAGAAAGATTAACCTAAGTCTAAAAAGAAATTAGGTGGAAACAGTAACAATCAACAATAAAAGGGATAGGTCCTAAGGAAACCTGTGATCAATTCACAGATGGAGAGGGAAAAAGAGACAAGAGCTCTCTTAACTTCCAGTGTACACCATACAAATATCACAAAATCTGGGTTTCAATTTCCTCATGAGTACAGTGTACAGAATCTGATCATAGTTAAGGTCGCCTACAACTCTCAATTTCTTAAATTTGGGAGTAGGGTCACAAGAGAAATTCACATTTCCCCTCTTTCTTTCCTGTCGGGGTCCTCTTGACTATTTCTACCCTACTTTTGTTAGAAGGCTTTCCAGGTACTATCCTAAGGATTCCATTCCAGGGACTGAGCCCTGGAAATGAGTTCCTGGTTAAGGTGGAGTGGTGGGACCAGAGTTCCCGATCTTATTAGTGGGCCAGTGCAATCCTCCCAGAAACCCTTTTCTTAGGCATGGCAGCTGTGAGTTTTCGGAAATACTATTGTGTCAAGAGTGTGTCTTTTTGGTCAGGGTCCATCCATCCCAAACGGCCTCACCTAGGCTATCCCGCCTCTGGTTGGCGCCACAGGGCTCACAGGAGAGCGCGGAGATGTCGAAGTACTGATTGAGGCCGCACGCCTCCGGCCGCCGGAAAGGGAAGGAGAAGACCTGGGCCCATGAGACTTCGCAGAGGACCAAGAGAAGGAACGCGATGCCAGCCGGGAGCGGAGAGCTAGATTTGACCGCCATGGCCGCTGCAGGCCCAGCACGCGTCACCATGGTACCCGCTCCCGGGTACGCAGGCGCCGGCTCCCCAGCAGCCTCCGCGGTGACGCTAGGGAGTCCGCTGAGCTGATTGGACAACTGGGTTCAGGAACGCTCTTTGCCCCGCCTGGTTGCTAGGTTACCACGCACGCGGGAAAAGATGGGTTAGGCACAGACTAAAGTAGGGGCGGCTATTTCAAATGTCTTTTTAATGTATTTAATTAATAAGGCATTAATTAAATGTAATAATAGTGTAAACCTGTATTTAAAATGTATTCTGGGACACAGTTAATTTAGGGTGTCAGGAAAAAATACTACAGCAACAAAAAATATCCAGTTACAACACTTAGTATTATTTCATGAAGGTAACACACACACACACACATACACACACACACACACACACACACACACACACACACACACACACACACACACACACGAGTTTATCCAGGCAATATAATTTTTCACAACAGAGGAGATATAGTTCTAATTAAAAAAAAAAAATCCCACCAAGGTAGTAGTTGTTTCAGGTCCTGGGCTTGATCTTCAGCAAAATCCCCTTTGATTTTATATGCAACACCAGACTATCTTTATGACAAAAGTCTGGAGGAAACCCTTGCCGACTAGACCCTGTTTTTCTACTTTCCCTGTTTTGTACACAGAGTACCATTCATATAAATCTCATCTCACTTGTTTTAAAAATCAAATTTACACATACCTGTGTCTTTCAAAGTAGACTGTTAGCTCAAAGATATTTTGGCATTACATTCATAGCTAATTTATGGGTCCCAAGACAAAAATGTTTTTTGATATTTAAAGCTCAATTCTATTTTGCTGTACTTTTTGCTAGACTGTTGTTTTTTTATCCTTTTCTCCCTAATAAAATCATTTGGCATATTTTTTTCTTTTAAATCAGTAGTAGCTTGCCCTGCTTTTTGTTTTCTCAGAAAAGGTAAAGTTTTGTTTAAAAAAAAAAAAAAGGTGTTCTGCCCCTAGAAAGGAATGGATAGATATATTCTCAGTGCCTGTGGGAAATGCATGTAAGGAAGTTAGATAACTCTTAAGTTACCATTGTGTCTTTCTCAAAAGACTAACATTGATCTGGTTTCTAGAATGTCTGACAAAAGAATTGTATACTCTTAAGGGGTTCCCCAAAGAGAAAAATCTTTTTAAAAAAAGCTTTTGAGACATTATTTTATTGAGCTGGAAATAACTTATTTGGATACACTTAAAAGCATGTGGTCACATAAATGTTAAGAATAAGAAGGGGGGTTAGAATGGTTGGAATTAATGTGTGAAAACTTGCCATGGGTGCATTTTGACTCTAGTTTTCCTTGATAAGGTGTGTACTTGTTACTGGTCTCTGGAGGTGATTAAAGCCATGATATGTACTTCCTGTCCACTGTGTAAATTAAAATGATAGAGTTTCTCTTCATGATGGACCCACACTTTACACTGTGCCAGGCACTTGGCAACTTTAGTCTTAAGTTTTCATAACAACTTTTGGAGGAAGTACATCCGAATTTTAATAAAAGTGGAAATGAGAATATAAAAAATGTTAGATGCTGACAGAACTAAAATTTGTCTTTATTTTGTCATTCCAAAACTTGTTATCTTTGCATTGAGTGGCTGCTACATGAATAGATATTCAGAAAAAGAGGGCTCCTTTACACGCATCATGTCTAGCTAATAGTGAAGCTAAGTTATATACCAACTACAACAGAATTACAACTTTCCAACACCTTTGGGCACTGAACTTAACAAAAATTCTAAGAAATAGTTTATCTGTAGCACAAGAACTTGACATAGACGAACACAATTATCTTCAAAATAACTGTAGATACTGTAGGCTTACCAGGCATTAAGAAAGTTAGGAAAAAATGTAAACTAAAACCATTAAGTATAAATTTGAGATTGTATCATTTGGATTATTTTTGTTGCAAGTAATCAAAGACCATGCAGCTTAAGCCAATTCATAATGGTTTAAGTGAAAAAAGCCTTAAGTCTGAAGCTATGTGGTTGCTGATGTTTGTTTAGTGTGCTGGGTCATCCCTCTTAATTGTAGGGGGTTGCCATATGCCAGACATCAAGTTTCAACTTTAAGATCTGAATAAAAAAAGGAGCTGAACAGCAGGTATTTCCTGCCCCTTTAATCAAGCACACTAATACTTGCTCATATCTTCCGCTAAATTCCTAACATGCATATATCCTTTCAATATTTTTTAAGCAACCCTGAGCAAGCAGTACAATTATCTTCATTTACAAGGACTAGAGACCTGCTCAATATTACCCAGTTAAGATACAGAAGTCATTCATGAAAGTGGCAGAAACTAGGGTATAGGGCTTAATGACTTAGGAATATACCAGAGAAAGATTGGCTTCTGATCGAATATCGACTATGTGGGTCCCTTGAAGGCAAAGGGCTACTCCAAGATGAACTCCGCTCTCTGCAGCAGAGAGGTCCAACTGTTGATGGACTGAGCCTTGAACAGTCATGCAAAGGTTTATTTCTTGCTTGTTACACGAGAGTTGGTTTTTGGATAAAGCAAGTTCTGCATATCAAAGTCGTTGATCTAATCTATGTCCTTCTGGAGGAAAGCATCACACCCCAGCCATTTTAGTCCTCACTGCCTACTGTTTGCAGAACCCGACAATTCAAGATATCCAAGTGTGCCAGGATAGTCTTGTGACCAAAATCATGCAAAGGCTGTAAAACTCCTTCAGAAAAACAACTCTGTTGATCGAAGAAAACAATCACTGTTTTCCTCAATGATTTCTTCAAGGTCTAAGTACTTCTAGAAAACAGCTGTTAATTCTGATGTTAACCCTAGACAGAGTGAAAACAACTATTTGCTTCTAATGTTGACCCTAGATGCAATGATTCTATTAGAGTTCCACTATATTCTTTCTCAGAGTCCCCAAAGAAGAAATATGAATCTAGCCAGAAATAAAGCCCAAAGTGGAGATGAGAGAAATCAGGCATCAGTTTTCTGAGAAAAGAACATGAAAACAGATACAAAATATTTTGAAATAACATGGTAATTGGAAGGGTAGTTGCTTTTCAGATTTGAAAAAAAAAGTTGTATTCTATAAAATAAAAGTAAATCATTTTGGCATGGGTGTAGGGAAAGGGGCTGGCTAAAGAAACCCACCCTAACCCTGGAGCCCAGAACCAGGGAAAGAAACACAGCCTGGGTCTGGGACTTGAGCCAGAGAAATGAACACTTTATTCCCAAACCCAGAACCAAGGAAACATACCCTGATTCTGAAATTAGTACCAAAGTAACACTCTTGGTCCCTAGAATCAGAGTCAGTGAAAGAAATGTGCCCTGGCCTTAGAAGTAGTGTCAAAAAGCCAAGAAAGGCCAATGAAAGAAGCACAGTTTGGCTCTGAAATCAGGTCCACCTCTTTCCCCAGCCCACAAAACTGACCAGTCCCTGGGCAGAAAAAAACTAACCAATCATTGGTTGACTCTGCCCCCAAGACATCCTATATAAACCATCCTAACTATTCAGTTGTGGGCTGTTCTCTCCACCTTGGTAAGAGGCAGCTATTCTCCTTCCCAAATAAATCTCTTTCTCCAAAGAGTTTTGGGTGTGAAGATCTTCATTCACTGCCATAGAGAAGAACCTTGCTGAGACGTCTCATAGTAGACAGAGCAAGGGAGGGCTGAAAAAGTAACACTTGTCTCTGGAACCCGAGGAGATTGCTACAGTTCTGCAGGGTTTCCCCTTTTACAGAGTGAAGCAAAAGAAGCAACATCTTAGGCTGGAGAAGCAGAGCTCTGCTCAGAAGCCGCCTTAAGTGGAGGCTGAGTAAAGCTCAGCTGTAGCAGCTCTCCATGAGAGGAGCAGGATTGCTATAACCTGCAGGGAAATCATACCCCACCACACCAGGTACATCCTGACTCCCAAACAGTCAGGATACCCTTCCTGTCCTAGCAGCTCCAGGCCTGACTCCTGAACAGTTAGAATAACTTCCCCTCCAGGGAAGAGCTGTCCTAAGCAGCTCGAGGCATCTGGGATACCTGTAAGCAGCTTGAGGTATCTGGGATATCTTGCCCTCTAGTCATCAGAGCTGTCCTAAGCGGCTTGAGGTATCCGGGATACCTCACCCTCCAGGGCCACTGTCTCATTGCAGTTCCAGCCATCACCTGACCCTGCCAGTGGTCAGGATACTTCTTCCCCAGAGTTGCAAAACTTAACTCTGGGGCAGCTAGAGAATGAAGTAGGTGAGTCCTACAGTAGAGGTGAACAGTGTGGGGAGAAGATTTGCTTACCTCCTGAGTTGGGGAGGAATGGCAGACGTGGATGTGGACCAGGTCCAGTGCTTGGTGAAGAAGTTGGAAGTGGAATTTAGGGTTGTTCACAGGATTAAACTGAACTGAGACATAAAATCACCTGAAAACAAAGCCTTCATGACAACTCAGAAAGTCACTCAGCCTTGGAGGTCCATCCAATATTTTGAGACATCCATTTAGCAGTTCTGTGATTTGTTCCTAAATATCTGGAAAGACCAAAGACTCTCCATAGTTCAATGTGATTATTTTATGATCTGTGTTTTGCTGTTCTGAAAACTGTGTTTTCTGTTTGTAAAAATACTTAGGTGCAATAATGAGAACACCATGTGGTATCACCTTGACAAAACTTCTCTTTTTGTATTATAATGGCATTATCATTTGAGACAAACAGGGACTAGAAATACAGACATTTACTCTCGTGTCCTATTTGGAGAAACTATGTGTGAACAATGTCAGCCCAGAGCAATGAGGGAGGTAGTTGGAGGCTGGCAATGTCTGTCAAGTATGTTGAGAGTCTATGAGCATTCTTGTACAGGTAAATTAAATCCTTATTAAATTAAATCCTTCTTAAATCTTGGTTGAAATTTTTGTAAATGTGGGTGAAGATCACTACAAGTAGCCTTAACTGAGAACCACACATGGCGTCTATTCTCACCTCTTGTCCCTTTCTACCCTGCAATGGTTTCCTTCCTCTTCCCTAATAGACCTTTTTCTACCTACTTACATGTCTTTCTAACAGACTCACACTTACAAATATTTGTGTGTGTGTGTGTGTGTGTGTGTGTGTGTGTGTGTGTGTGTGTGTGTGTATGTGTGTGTAGGGAACAGGCATGCCACAGCACACACATGGAGGTCAGGGGACAACTTTGTGGAGCTGGTTCTCTTCATTCATGTACGTGGGTTCTGGGAATTGAACTGAGGTCACCAGGCTTCTCTAAAACTACTTGAACCCATCTCACCATCCACCGGCATCATGTTTTGAGATGTGGTGTTCATTATTTAGAGCAGTGCTCTAAAAATTTGATTTCGTGTAGAAAGCATATAGTGTAGAGTTGATCTCAACTTTGCTTTGTCAGTGGTTCTTCTTTTTGCTGAACATTGCCACTTGGATTACCAATTGTGTACGCTTGTTCTGAAGGAATATGCCTTAAGAGTTCAGATCCCTCTCTGTAGTGCTCTCTGAAGAAGTCATCAGGGCTCAATTCCTGGATTTGTCTTTTACCATTTATATGACTGTGGTGGTTTGAAAGAAAACGGACCCCATAAGTCTTGTTGGAGGAAGTGGTCACTGGGAGTGGCCTTTGTGGTCTCAAGTCACATCCAGTGTGCCATTCACTTCTGCTGCCCTTGGAAAAGGATGTAGAGCTCTCAGCTCCTTCTCCAGCACCATGTCTGCCTGTATGCCACCAATGCTTCCTGTCATGACGATAATCTCTAAGCTGCAAGCCAGCCCCAATTTAATGTTTCTGTGGTTGTGTTGTCTCTTCACAGCAATACAGCCCTTTTTATGGTGTCTCTTCACAGCAATAAAACTCTAAGACAATTACCTTGGCAAGGCTTTATAATTCCCTATGTCCCATTTTCACTTATATATAAAAAAGGAAAATAATAGTATTTACATTTGAACAAAGTTCTGAGACTAAAATGAGATAATGCACAAGGCCTGGGACATAAAACCTCAATAAATGTTAGTAAGCTTTTGAGATCAGGATTCTGAGCCTAAATGCCAGGGCCAAAGCCAGGATTAAACTATCTGATTCATAGTTCAAGAATCATGCCTCTCACGACGTCCTCTGCTTCTGTTGGGATCAACTTGACATTCAAAGAAGTCACCAGGACTTTTAATACTGTTTTTTCACTGTCATTGTTTTTCTCAAACCAAAGAGGCACGTACTATTATTCCCATTTTAGAATAGCAAACTAAAGATGGCCCAAAAACATCTTTTATTCGCTTGTTAGAGACCTCGTTTTTTACTACACATCATTTAGGATTTTATTTAGTGACAGAAATTAAACTCATTTCCTCCTAAGATTTAAAAGTGTTTATTTTCTTAGTGGGCTTTGAAACCACCCATAAGTACATCTCGTGGTTATTTTCAAGTAATTAAGGAAACCCAAATACAGAGCAAGCATCACAGAACCTGCTTGTGATTATACTTTTCATTTCTCAATTTTCAAAGTGGTCTTTCTACTTTGTTTAAAAAATTCCAGATGAAAGCAAGTTTATAAAGGTACTTACCAACATTACTGATGTCTATTAGATTGATTAAGCATTATTTATTAAACCCTTAGCCATTGACATTGTACTTGTGTAAAATTGTGCGTGTGTGTGTGTGTGTGTGTGTGTGTGTGTAAAAGGGACATTACTGTGGCTTTCCTGAATGTTAGTTAAATCCTTTCAGAAGAGCTTGCATCTGTGGAAATGTGAAACCAACACAGGAGCCACATTGTTATACAGTTATTAAGTCTCCATTCCTTACAAGAATATGTTTCTGTTTCCAAAGCCAAATATAGACTGCAAACCATGTTTGTCAATCTACGCTGAACTTGTGACTGCATGTTGCATGCCCACCCCCTTGCCTTGCTAAACTCCTGAACCTGTGATACATGGTTGCCCTTTTGCCAAAAATGTTTCTTCTGGATACCTTGATGACTCCTTCCACATGACATATTCTTGCATTTATCTACCCCACAGGCAGGCTTGAGCCCTGAATTCCCACTCTTCTGTCCAGGTGCTAACAGTTAATTATCTCCACAGCTGTTTTCTATCAACACTAACCCTTCCCCATAAGAGGGACCTCAAAAGCCAGTGAGGGGCTGCTCTCCGAAAGTCCTGGGAGAGGCAGCCGCCTGGCCAGTTCTAAATACAGCTTGCTTTAATCAGACAGTCGTGGAATTGTTTTTTTTCCCCCTCAGGTCTAACAGGAACCGAAGCAATGAAGGATTAAGAAACCTCCAGTTTCCGTCCGCATCCTTTTCCTTAACTTGACAAGAAAAAGGAAGAAACCTGCTTGATTAGCGTATTTTTGCAGTGGTCTCCTGCAGATGGGAATTTCGCTGGGGGCAGGTCCAGGCTCCCGGATTGGCTAGGAACTGGGCATGCGCAGAAGCTCCTTATGCCCCGGGTGCCGCTTACAACCGCAAGCGGCGCGGGGCGTGTGCGCATGCGCTGCCCCGGCGCCTGGGTTGTGGGTTATGCCCGGAGAGCGCATGGGCAGACAAACTGTACGTCGGTTTGTCCCGACGGGAGGGCAGTGTGGGCGCCATCTTCATCGGGGCCGCCGGGGGGCTCAGCTGGCTGTGTGGAGGCTGCGGCGACGGGGAGCGTCCCAGCCCCTGTGTGTGTGGTGTGTGCGCAGTGCCAGGGCGAAGCACTTCTCCTCGGGGCGCCGGGCGGGAGGGTGCGAGCCGAAGGACGGGCAGGCGGAGCCGGAGCGAGCGCGGCCTGTACGGTTCGAGTCCCGCTCGCTGACCCCGACTCCCTCCCGTCAGCCTCCCCGAGATGGTGTGTGCGCCTCCTGGGCTCTTGACAGCGAAGATCTCGGAGCCTCGCCTAGGTATTTCTTTTCTTTGCCATGTCCACGTTCGTAGCGGCGCGGGAGAGCTCCGCAGGCCCGTTTCCTCGGGCTGCAGGGGCGCAGAGCGGTTCAGTGAGGTTGGGAGCCGGTCCCTTTGGGCGAGCTGGGGTGGAGCATTTGCCCTCGGGACAGCGGAACGCAGAGGCACGTTGGTTGGGCGGTCCTGGTTAATTTGAAAGCCAATTTGGGCTCAAACTCTGGCGACAGTATTGGATCCGACATAGCAAGTTGGCCTGGCTTTCAAAGAAGGAAACTGATCCTCGGGAGCCTGGACAAAGGCGTCAGGCTGTGGAATCGATGCCTTCCGAAGATTCCCCATTGATGATGATGGATGACACAAGAAGTCTGTGCCCTGTGGATTCGACTTCGTTTAACAGTTCCTGACGGGGGGACTGTGGCTCTGTGTGGTCATGCATTTTTTTCTTTAATTTTAGATATCTGCATTATAAAAGTCAGATTTTATCACAGACTATTTGTGGACTGAGGTAGATTTTCTGCAAAAAAATTTCAAGTTTAGAATTTTAATGTTTTTCATAACTGGGCAGTAAGACATGGTTGGAGAATATAGTAAAACTATCCCTTACCATGTCTGGAAAATGCATTTATTTGATAGTTAAAATCAAGTGGATCTGAAATTATAGCTCTTCAGTTTTTCTCTGAATCTTAATTAAAAGATGCACACTTAAGATCATTTAATTAAGACACTGATTTAAATGGAAGGATGGCATGGTAAAATTAGCAAAGTTGTTTAAAATCTTTTTATCATTAAATGAATTTTTAGGGCTTGGCTTCCTTTTCCTAGCAGTTCATTGTGGCCTGACATCAACACCCTCACTCATCACTTTGGCATTCATAACTAAACCAGGGTTAGTGTGTGCTTTGATTTTTGTGCAGTGACATTCAAAACTAGAATAGGATAATTTGTGTTTTGACTTTTATGCAATCTAATGTGTCAGTAGACTTCCTGGAGATTTTAAGGAAATAGTGTATTGTGAGAAATACTCTGAGTCTCTTAGAGATGTTCTAGATGTTACTGTCTATGGATAAATGATAGCATTGCTCTACTATGGCAAAAGCAAAGAAGTTTAAACATTAACTTCTATTTGGCAAATTAGAGCAAACTTTAGGTCTCTTGGATTGGAATTCAATAGCTTTGTGCCTGTGAAACTGCTTAATGGAAATGGTTTTAGTTAAGACACTTTTAGATAAGGTGGTTTTTAAGCTAGGATGTGTTGTGAGCGGCATTTTGAACTTGGAGTGTACTTATTTCCTTGAAATGTCTCCGAATTCATGTAGTTGCAGCTGAATTTACATCCTTGGGGTCCATCCCCTTTGAATTTAAAAAATTTAAGGGCAGACAAAGTGGTACTTAATCATTTGTTCCCCAAAATATTTAGAGTTAAAAAGCAGCCAAGTCAGTTTACATAGGAGTCTTGGAATTTGAATGTGGACAAGAGTTTCAAGGAGCCATTTATAGTTTTCGTTGAATTGTTGGGTGTGAATATTAACTTGTTGAAATCAGGCTTACACTTTCTTTGTATGTGCTGCAAAGATTTTAATAGTAAATTTCAATTTTAAAATGTAGTGTGCCATTATTTTTATTGATTAACTTCTAGTTTAAGAAGTTTAATCAGTAGGTTTCCCTCCCCCTTCTTAAAGACAAACTTTCAAACTTGAAGGAATATATTTATGCACAGTGGTACTTAAGTTTAAGAGAACAAAACTTTATTTGCAAACTAAAATTAATTATAATGATTACTTTGGCACATTTTAAAAGTTATTTGGTAAATATTGTTTGGGTATCTGTGAAAGTGCTATAGACAAGTTTCATTTAAATACTAAGTTGAGTTTTCTTTTTCAGTAATGAATATTAGCATTCCCAATATTTCAAATTAGTCTTTATATTGTTTACTTCTCTATATAATTATTAGGGTTTCTGTAATGTAAGAGTGTAGGGTAGTTTTTTGAAGTGGCTATTGGCATAATAAAATTCCAAAAGTTGATATAGTTTTTTGTTTTTTGGTTTTTTTGTGTGTGTGTGCTTAAGATGAATTTTAATAGTCTACACTGTTGTAAGCATATTGGATAAGGAGTGACTTTTTTTTTTTTTTCCAATTTGAGGGATGCTGTAGTATTTGCCTTACTACATTTATGTATTGTTATCACATTTGTTTCTATTTGTAATTTACGGAATTTGTATTATGTTTGATAGGGTGGAGAATGGCAAGGGAGTTGGACATAAGTCTGAACTGCATGTTTGGGTCATCATTAGGTGAAGTGATGGAAGAGCTTTACAAATAATCTGATTTCAAATTGATGTTTTACTTATAAAATGGATTTTTAAGTACATAACAACTTCTATATATCAGCATGTGATAAACCTGGAGTTAACTTTATGATAGAATTCAGTGAGCTTTGATATATTTTATACATTCATGTAACCAACACTACACTCAAAATATCTATTTCCTTCATACCTTTTCATGCTAATTCCAATCAAGTAGTGTAACTTTCAGCATACATGTTTATTTTTTAATACTTCCAAGTTGTCTGCTCTGGTTTTATATTTCTCTTTTTGCAGAAGTATAATCAAGTTCCCTTTGGAACAAAAAAGATCATTTTCTAATGCCCACAATTTTGATGCTTTATATTGTTTCACTCTAATAGGTAATTCTGAAATGGATATCAGGCATTGAGGTCAATTACAGAGTTCAAAGATTAATCATATTTCATTTTCTTTCCACAGTTAAGTTGCTTTTACAGAATTAACAGGTCTCCAAGAAATAAAAGGAAAAGGTAAGACATCAGTTTCAGGCTTTGCACAGCAGTGTGACAACAGCAGCTAGATTAGTGCTTCTGTGTACTCACTGCTTCTGTTCTCTATGTGGCGGCTGTGTATCCTGAGCAGAACTGTACACTGACCATAGATGGCTTTTCTGACTCTGTAAACTATTGTGGTTAGTGGAAGACAAGCCAGTAGGAGACGACACGTTTATAAGAGTCTGAAAGTAGTTTGGTTTGGTTGTGAAACAGCATTTGGCAGACTTAAAAAGGAAGAGTTGATATTTTTGATGTTCCTATTGAACAGGGTAGGTGACGTGAAATGTTACTTTAAGGCAGTTGGTTTATTTGTAGGTTTAGATAGAAGAAAGAGTATTTGTTTTCTTTAAGAATAAGATAAGATCAAGGTTTTTTTTTTTGTGTGTGTGAACTAGTATCTTGTTTCCATTTATTAATGCTGAAGGAAGCAGGAACCAGGTAATTATTAAGCTAGTTTGCGCTAAGGTACTGCAAAAATAAGACTTGCTATTATGTGTACCTTTTTGTCTGCAGGTCATTATTGCTGTGGTTTGAGCTCAGCATGGCTGTAGTCATCCGTTTACTGGGGCTTCCTTTTATTGCGGGGCCTGTGGATATCCGTCACTTCTTCAAGGGATTGACTATTCCTGATGGAGGAGTGCATATAATTGGAGGGAAAGTTGGGGAGGCTTTTATTATTTTTGCAACAGATGAAGATGCGAGACGTGCCATAAGTCGTTCAGGAGGGTTTATCAAGGATTCATCTGTAGAGCTTTTTCTTAGTAGCAAGGCAGAAATGCAGAAGACCATAGAAATGCAAAGAACTGTTCGTGGAGGAAGAGGGCGACTGGGATCAGGGGCATCAGGGGTTGGCAACCTGTACCATTTTATTGATGCTATGAAGGAAGAGGAGAGTTATTCTGGATATGGCTCTTCAATTAATCAAGATGCTGGGTTTCATACTAATGGTACAGGACTTGATGTAAGGCCAAGAAAGACCAGGCCATCGAAGGCTGAGAACCCTTACTTGTTTCTACGAGGTTTGCCTTACTTAGTAAATGAAGATGATGTACGTGTCTTTTTCTCTGGTTTGTGTGTGGATGGAGTAATTTTCTTAAAACATCATGATGGCCGAAATAATGGTGATGCTGTAGTAAAATTTGCTTCATGTATTGATGCTTCAGGAGGTCTTAAATGCCATAGAAGTTTCATGGGTTCAAGATTTATAGAAGTAATGCAGGGCTCAGAACAACAGTGGATTGAATTTGGTGGTAATGCAACTACGGGTGGTGGCATTCCTCGTCTGAGAGCTGAAGACCATTCTCCTTCAAGAGGGGTTAATGATAGGCATTTTCGAAAACGGTCTCATTCAAAATCCCCTAGAAGAACACGTTCTCGCTCCCCTCTTGGATTTTATCTACACTTAAAAAATCTGTCCTTAAGTATTAACAAAAGAGATTTAAGAAATTTCTTTAAACATACTGACCTGACTAATGAGCAGATTAAGTTCTTATATAAAGATGAACGAAGAACACGGTATGCCTTTGTGATGTTTAAGAATCTAAAAGACTATAATACTGCCCTGGGCTTGCATAAGACTGTTTTACAGTATCGGCCAGTTTTTATTGATCCAATTTCTAGGAAACAAATGATGAAATTCATTGAATGCTATGAAAAGAAGAGACCAGGGTCCATAGAGAAAGGAAGGCCTGGGCGTGTTTCACAGAAGTACTTTGAAGAAGGCTACTCTGGGCAGAAGCTGTATATATATATAAGAAACTTTCCATTTGACGTTACGAAAGTTGAAGTGCAGAAGTTCTTTGCGGACTTTTCCCTTGTTGAGGATGACATTTATTTGCTTTATGATGACAAAGGAGTTGGTTTGGGAGAAGCACTGGTGAGATTTAAATCAGAAGAACAGGCTATGAAAGCTGAACGTTTAAACCGAAGAAGATTCTTAGGGACAGAGGTGTTGTTAAGACTTATATCTGAGGTACAAATGCAGGAGTTTGGTGTAAATTTTTCCTTTATGTGCAATGAGAAAACACAAGCTCGTTCCCAGTCACATAGCAGAGATGACCGTTCCCGTCTGTTTGACTTAAAAGACTCACCAGTATGTTCACTTGGCCGGTCTGAAAGCGTTGGTTACCAGCCAGAAGACTTAAGGCATCCCCACAGGTATTTCCAGCAGTCTGACAGGCACCCTCCAGAAGACTTCCGACACTCTCCTGAGGACTTCCGACATTCTCCAGATGACTATAGACACCCCCAGGAAGAACACATCAGGCGCTCTAGGGAGGAAGACTGGAGACAGCCTCTGGAAGATTGGAGATGGTCCCCGGAAGATGATTTCAGGCACTCTCATGAAAAAGATTTTAGGCCGCTACCAGAGGAGGATTTCAGATACCCTTGGGAGGAAGACTTCAGACGGGCACCTCAGGAGCACTTCAGGAGGCCATCCCAGGAGCACTATAGACGGCCACCCCAAGAACATTTCAGGCTTTCCCGAGAGGAGTATTTCAGGCATGTGGCAGATGAAGACTTTAGGCACCCTTCTGATGAGGACTTCAGGACCCCCCAAGAAGAAGATTTGAGATGTCCCACTGATGAGGACTTCAGGCAGCTCTCTGAGGAAGACCTTAGGGAAGTACCAGAGGAGGACCTTAGGTTTCCTGACAGTTTTAGACCTCCTGGTGAGGATTTTTGGACCTCACCTGATTTCAGAGGTCACCGTCCTTTTATAAACTTTGGTCACTTAGAAAGTGGAAAGTTTGATTTTGGAAAGCATAATATGGGATGCTTTCCTGAGGGAAGATTTATGCCTGATGCAAAATTAAATTGTGGTTCAGGTAGAATAACTCCTGTTAAGATCATGAATCTTCCATTTAAAGCCAATGCTAATGAAATTTTAGACTTTTTCCATGGTTACAAAGTCATACCTGACTCAGTTTCCATACAGTATAATGAGCAAGGGTTACCCATAGGAGAAGCCATTGTTGCTATGATAAATTATAATGAAGCTATAGCTGCTATTAAAGAACTAAATGGTAGACCAGTCGGTCCCCGCAAAGTTAAGCTCATTTTGCTTTAGAGAGCCTTTCTGAGTCCATAGTTTTCTTCCACAGTATTGATGCAGTAAAACTACAGCTTCTTAAAGTTTATTTTTCATTATCTAATTAAACATTTTAATTTTAACCTGTGAGTAGACAAAATGTTGTATAAATCTGGTTTTCCTTTGCTTACAAATGGACATTCTTTTTCTCCCTAATTTAAAATTACATATGCTTTTTTTTTTTTTCTTTGCTAGGGGAGAGAAAACAAATTTCCTGAATTCATTAGTTTCACTGATGTTATGGATAAACCCCAGTCTTGTGAACTGTGGAGTTATGTTGGGGGAAGGTAAATTTAATTTTGTTTTCACCATCTTTTACTCAGACTGTGTAAGGAAAGGATGGATGACTGATGGTTCAGATCTGGCACTTCCATTGCTACCTGCTTGCAGAACTCCCTAGTGTTTGAGATACTGTGTTAAGGTCTCCTATTCACTCTAAATAGCTCAGAAAATGAACATACTGTGAACTTGAAATTTACTTATGTGAAAGGCTTAGGAAATTCTCATAATTTGTGTTCATAACTTTGAAAAGTTTTATAAAAATAAAATTGCAACTGAAATACTTATTAACTTGTATTTGTATAACAAGAACAAAGACAGAATTGCAGCTCGGTATTATAAAATTTCTCAACAGTTGTATTAAAACAATATGGTGAGTGGGACCAAATAATCTATAATAATAACAACCTACAGGTCTTTGATTTCTTCAGCATCATTTTATTCTAAGCACTGGGGGCCTAGGGCTTATCCTAGATTGCTAAGATTAACACACAATGTTCAAAAGGCAGTAAAATAATTTGTTTAGGATTAAAGGGTAATTCTCAGGCTGGGAAGAATATGACAAATGAATATAGTTTTTTCTAGGAAGAACTTACTGGTGACTCGTTAGGTTTCCTTTTTAGCTTCAAAACTTTGTATTTATTTACAGACTCACTAAAGAGAAGATTTCTGAGTGTGAATTTTTGACTTTGATACTCAATGTTTATATTTTGCTTATACTTATATTTTCCTTTCCCACAATAATAGAAGTAGCTGACAATGGACACATAATTTATTAGGCAATAAGTGCTTTATATGTATGATCTCTATTGTCTCTATTTCACAAATGAGAAAAGTTTAGAGAGGTTAAGCAAGTTGCCCAAAGTCAAACGAAGTTAGGGAACCAATTTCAAAACCTAGAAGCAGACTTCTGATTATACTATGTCCATAAATAGTTTTGCTGCGTCACTTTGTTACATGGAATTTTTAACTTCAGTAAGACCATGCTAAAAATATTTTCAGGAGTAAATTATATTTTATTCTATTTTGTTTTTAAAGGTGCATTTAAAGTATGATTAAAAGTATGATACTTAAACATCGTAAACTAAATTAAAGAGAAAAATGACTTAAGTTTTTATAGTTTCTCTTGGGATACATTATATATATACATCTAGGCTTCCAATTCAAAATTCTTCATTTTATCTAATTTGATTTATGATTTTTATAGTTTATATGAAACAGTTTTACCTACTTTCTTCATCAAGACATTTCCCTCACTGAGTAATTGTGAATAAAATTTTTAGCTAATGCAGAAGTAAAAACCTTTCAGTATCTTGAATTAACATTCAGTGATTTAAAGAAATCTAAGAGAAGCTTGCATAAGTTTTTGTTTTTAATAGTTAATGTCATTTTTAATAGTTAATAATTAAATAGAATAAATTGATAAAGTTTGTTGAAAAAACCACACTGTGAATCTTAAAACTAATAACCTTTTACAGGTAGAATGAAAAATTTGAATTCCTAAGCCAAGCACAGTGATACATAGATGGTTCATGTGCTCAGACCTGTCAGACTGTAAATACTTGCCAGACTAATACACAGTGATACAAATAAGATAAAGCTTGAAGTGAAAGATACTGAATATGTAATTGCTTCTCAAATTGGGCTGGGGTGGGATGGGAGTGGTGGACAAGAGAATAGCTGGGAAACAGCACTGTGTCTTGATTTTTATTTATATTTCATATGTGTGAGTGATTTGCACGTATGTATGTGTACCATGTGTCTGTGGAGCTGAGAAGAGTGCATCAGATCCCCTGGAACTGGAACTACAGACAGTTATGAGCTACGCTGTGAGTGCTGGGAACTGAACCTCCGCAACAGTAGTATGGGCTCCTAACTGCTGAGCCATCTCTCCATTCCCATGCCTTGATTGTCAAATGAAGTACTGTAGCTATTTTATCTTGGTTATCAGGCTGAATTCACATTTAGTGTGTTAATGGCTAGTGTTTGATAATGGTGTCTTGTTTAAACACTTTTCATCTTTTTTATGAGGCACGGTCTCTCACTGAAACTTGCTCGATTGACTGGCCAGCAACCCCCCAGGGTCTTCCTGTATTTGCCTCCTCAGTGCTTTCAGGCCTTATGGTTGTGCAGCAAACACTTTACAGACTGAGCCATCTTGTTCAGCTCCAGGTTTAATATTTTGTAAACTTCATTATAAAAATGTATAGAAAACTTGTTTCCTAAACAATGGTACGGGAGCCATTTTTGCACACCTCTTTCTAATACTGCCTTGAGTAACATGTTGATTTAACTTCACTTGGCCATGGTAGTAGCTAATATTTATACCAAGTCAGAGATTTCCCTTGTTTGCCAAGCCCAGGGAACTGTACACTACAGTTTCAGACACATGAACAAATAGTCCTAAAGCTTCGTGTTTTGATCACCCAGCTTCAGTAATTCCATGGGCTAGTCTTCTGTTTCCCAACAGAAGGTACACTGGGAGTGTATTGGTTCTCTTAACACAACACCCAGTGTCATTTTGCATTCAAATCATACCTTTTTCTGTTCAGAATGTATACAAAAATAATAAAACATGTCTAGAAAGTAAAGTTAATCGTTTAAGATATATAAAACCATCGTAGAAGTGTTCATCTAAGCAGCTGAGAATGACCTTACCATTGATAATCATAATTTTTATTAGAGATGCCAAATTATGGGCTATTTAACATGCTGAATTTTTGTCCTGGGAATTGAACCCAGGTTTTCATCACGCATGCTAGGCTAGTGCTAATCCCCAGCCCAGTTGTCACATTCTTAAATGTAGTTATATCCAAACTGGTTGTATAAATAGTCATGGTGGCCTTGTTTTTGCCTTATTGCCCACAAAAAGTAAAATGTGGTGTAATATTCCTTTTGTTTTTATATACGTATATGTATACATTCTTCTTTGTTATTTGTTTTTTTGAGACAGGGTTTCTCTGTGTAACAGCCCTGGCTGTCCTGGACTTGCTGTGCACCTGGCTAGCCTTGAACTCACAGACAACTGCCTGCCTCTGCCTCCCAAGAACTAGCTAGGATTAAATGTATATGCCACCGCTGCCAGGTGTAAGTAATCTTAATGTTCTTTTTTCAGTATCATTGTAGACCATGCTGGTCCTGAACTCAACTGAAGTCAAGGATGACCTTGAACAACTGATCCTCCTGCCTGTGCCTTCTTTGTGGTGGCATAACGGGCTTGTATCCCCATACTTAGCTCTTGTTCTTAGAACATTCTCTGAAGTACCAGCAGCAGCTGTAAAACCAGAACTGTTGGCTGTATTAGGCATTAACTTGACAGATGAGGCAGTTGCTGCTTGAGAGATGTTACTATTTATTGAGCAGCAACAGAAATACCGTAGCTGTTTCCACTCTCAACCCTAACATCAAATTTGAATACTGACCAAAAATATAAAAATTGAGTAATAATCTCAACTCCTTAACTACCTAGGGCTTTAAAGTATTCTGAGAAAAAGTACCAAAGTAATCTTAAAAGTATTCTCAGGAAGCAATACTTTAAATTTTTCTGTTTTAAATAATTGCTTTGAGATTTTAAAAGCGTAATTCTTTACCAAAAGAAAAAGAAATGTCAGATATAATGTAAGTTTATGGATTTAGGAATAAAGTATATACATGTTTATTGACTCTGGTGGCCTCATTAGAGTGTATGTAGTGGTTTATGGCATTCAGTGATGAGGGAAGCAAATTTCTAATTACTTGCCTTCCAAGAATTAGTGACTTGTACAAGTAGAATATACAGTGCTTTAGAGTGAGAGCAGTTTTGTTTTAAAACCAGTAAGGTTGAATGTGGCCTTTTTAAGTTGGAAATTTAAGCATTATGTATGTTTATAAAATACAATGTCAGTGTCCCATACCTTTAATTTAGCTACATTTTTGCTGAAAACACTAAATTTACATACCAAATGGTGAAACATAAGGTTATAATAAAAGTAAAAGAAGCAGTCTTTTTATGTAAAGCATTATGACAGAATTATTCACTGACCTGGTATTTAAAACCCAAAGTTTTAACCTAAAAGAAACTGAAAGGAATTATTCAGTCTGTTGTTACCCGCTTCCTTTTGCATCTTTAATAGGTGTATATATACTGCATTAAATCTGAAATGCTTTGAAATACATAATCCTTTTTTTAATAGAACATATACAGAAAAATACACTACTATAGAGAGGATGTTGAAAGACTGGTATGAGCTGGATAGTGATGCACACCTTTAATCCCAGCACTCAGGAGACAGAGGCAGGCAGATCTCTGTGAGTTCACAAGGCCAGCCTGGTCTACAGAGTGAGTTCCAGGATGCCCAGTGAGTTCCAGGGGCTACATAGAGAAACCCTGTCTCGAAAAATAAAACAAAAAAACCAAAAACCAAAACAACAAAAGACTGGTATATAACATTAAAAAAAATCATTTTTTTTTTTTGTGAGCATAATTTCCTTTAATCCCTCCCTCCCCATTTCATAATAGTGTATCATTCTGAAGTTTAACCTGTCAAGTGAGTATAAAGTGATCCTGGATTTCAAGCCATTTAACATGAAAATGGAAATGTGAAGTTTTCTTAAAATTAGTTTTCATCTTCTGTCACATCTAATTCTTCATCATCTTCATCTTCTACTTGTTGGTCTTTCCTTGTTCGACAGGTGGTTATCTGTTAAGAATTAACACATGAAAAAATAAAAACATGTTTTTACATATTTGGCATCTTTTTTACGTGTCCTTATAGGAAAGGGAATGTAGAACAACTGTTTCAGAAAATGACTAAGGTCCCTGTGAATTTTAAGATCGAAGTCTCCATTTATCAGTATATGAAGTTAAGCATATTTGATTCCAGTAGTATGCTTCAGTAACATCAAGTTCCATTACTGTGTATTGTGAATGTTAAAGTAAGTTAAACAATCCTTGCAGTATCTGAATGAAATCATCAAGTGGATGTCAGTTAGCAATACTGACAATAGAAATAATGTGGAATGAGTTGAGAACCAACTCACTTGCTGTACATCTTATTCTTAGCTATCTTACTGGGTCAACCTCTCTTAGGGTTTTCTGTGCTACCCAGGAGACACTGGGCAATGTTTGGACATTAGAGGTGGTCACACTGTGGATATGGATTGCTAATGACAGACGTTACTCAACATCTTTACAGTACACATACAGACAGTATCTCTACCCAACCCCCAAGTACCTGATCTCAAGTTAGTAAGTATTAAAAATACCCTAGTATACAACACTTAGCTCTAAATAGAATTTTGTATGGATTATGTGTGTCAAGGCTAAAATAATAGAAATGTAATTTGGCTAAGGGGAAGAGATAATATAAAACAAACAATGCACAGAATCCAGTGGCAGGAAGTTTGACCTTTAGCAATTTTACCTAAAATTGTATTTTGAGATTGTTTTATTCAGTTTTAAAATTCTGGGGCAATATCAGATTTTAGCACATTACAGTTATGGTTGTGACTGTTGATCTAAAGAGCTATGTGTCTGGGTCCATGAACATTTAGACAAAGACACGTTTGGTATATTTTCTACACAGATTAGTTAAACTCACTGTTTGATTTTCAAATTTGATACTAGACACAACAAATCTACATTAGCATTATTTTGTCTTTCCTATTTGTTTCTTCAGTGTTCTGCCTCACAGAGTAGTCGAGTGTGATTATAGAAACTTTTCATCATTTTCAGAGGAGAAACTATGGCCAGAAATAATTAATACATTGAGGTCACATAGCAAGAGAAACCCTTTTAGTACTCAACAGTTCCAAAGGTGGCAACTCAGATTCCTTTACAGTTTTTTCAGCTCACCTGTCCAGTTCCAGATGTGCATTTAGCTGATACTGATCTCTGAAGAGGTGACTTTGAATTTGCTCTTACAATATCTAAACGAGATGGATAATCTGGTAGATACAGAGAATTTCGGAAAACCTATTGCAATGTAAAACAACATTATAAAGTAGATGCTAAATGAACATCTAGATAAACAAGTTACATTCTTAAATGTGAGTTATTGTAAGCTTAAGAGGAAAAATTACAAATCTAATCAAGTTGGAAAAGGATAAAATTCCACTAGAATCATGCAAGTTGATAAAAGATGTACAGTAGTAAATAAAATCATTTGATTGAGGCAATGGCAAACTAGTGTGTTACACATTTATCTTTGGTTCCTTTTGCTTTGCCTACTCACTGTAGGAGTGTCACTGCGCACAGTTTACAGTGGAGCCACCCTAACCCTAACATGGATACCAATATCATTTGAATCTAAACTTGTCAGCACTCAAATGTTGTCAGTGTTTCTCAGGCCTTCCTATCTTTTATACTTACCCCATATTTCTAACAGATAAAGAGTCAAACACCTCCTTCCAAACTCTTGATTCTAATTTTTTCCAATGTGTATTTGGCCTTCACTGGTTTCCATAGGTTTCCTCTAGAAAGTAGTTCTCAACCTTCCTAATGCTGAGGCCCTTTAATACAGTTCCTCAGGTTGTGGTGACCCCTAATCATCAAATTATTTTTGTTGCTACTTCATAACTAATTTTGCTACTGTTATGAATCATTAATATCTGTGTTTTCCAGTGGTCGTAGGCGACCCTCTGAAACTCAGAGGGGTTGCCATCCACAGATTGAGAATCACTGCTCTAGAAACAAGCATCTACTCAGTCTTTTTTTCCTTATTTTATTACTTCAAGGTATAACTTTTAAAAACCTGACCAGTTACTTTTTACTTCAACCACCTGCCCCCTGCGACTAGAATTGGACATTCATCCCACAACAGTTGCTCATCAGAATCCCTAAATCTTTATCTTCCTCAACCCCAACTTTCCCTCTTCCCGTGATGTCACAAGTCACTGCTATCTTGCTTCACCTGTTCACAGCCAAATCATGCAGAAAGTGCCTATCTCGTCTACTGCTTACCTCTTAAATATGGTTGAAGGGTTTTGGTCACTTAATTTTTCCTTTGCAGTGTTTAATGTCTTGCCAACTAATGAATTCTCTGTATACTTCATATACCTTTTATTATAGACTAATAGAGTCCAAAGACATGTTCTGAGATGAGGAAATGTTTGATGGCCAAAAAGGCCCTAGCAATGTGTGGCTCTAACCACTTGGAATGGTCTGTGTGGGATTTTGATTTTTTTTTTTTAAGAGAGCCACATAAAACTTGTCCTATTATATTGGGTGTAGCCTCAGTTTTATAATGAAAGGCTTTATACCTAGCAGTATGGGCAAAACCTTAATTTCTTAGCTGAAGTACTTCTACATACTGACTATATACCTTTCTTCACAGCCTGTTTAACCTGATATTACTGCAGACAAAATATCCTCAACTAAAAACCCTTTTTGTGGCTCTTAGCTACCAGAGTCAAATGTTTCAGGTGACCTTCAGAAGCCCAGTGTCACTCAAACTTACAGAACTAACTTATGTGGGGGAATGGACACGATACTGTGCCTCTTTATTGCTGGTTCCTCAGCAGGACATCTCTACAAATTTACCAATCCTTAAGAGCCAAGTCAAATGTTATCTTTCCCCTTTCCAGTAGCCAGCGGCTCCTATTCTTACTCTCAAGGGTAATTGTTATGTTACTATCTTTAATCAGATGGCTCCACAACTAGCTTTAAGTTTCTCGTGAAAGAAACCTTGTTTTATCTTTGCCACTCTTCCAAATAAATGGTGCTAATTAAATTCACTTTTGCCCCATGATGCTAACACAAACATAATCCCCATTTTGTGGAAGTAAAGAACCAAACTAAGGACTGTCCCTTACATTCTTTTAAGCCAGTGGTTCTCAACCTTCCTAATACAGTGACCCTTTAGCCGTTCTTCATGTTGTGGTGACCTCCAACCATAGTTATTTTGTTGCTACTTCATAACTAATTTTGCTGTTATGAATCGTAATGTAAATATCTGTTTTCTGATGGTGTTAGGTGACTCCTGTGAAAGGGTCATTCATCCCCAAAGGGGTCATGACCCACAGGTTGAGAACCACTGTTGTAAGCCTTCCACTACTGCAGAATACAAATGGAATCATGGGGTACAATTTAGGATATAAGAACTGTATTTCAGAGTAGCTGAATAATTAAGTTAGCAGATTTTACATTGAGGTCACACTGACTGACATCCAGGTATAACAGATGGGTGGTTCATTGTCACCTAGTATTGAGAGGGAATATATTTTTGTTTGAACACTAAACTTTTCTAAAAAAGAAACATGATATGGAATCCTTGAGATAAACTTTAAACAAATATTAAGACGAAACCTTTTGCTGTAAAAACAACAGATTTACAGAAGAATGAATGTATTGACAGTGTATTTCTCAACATGATCCAAAAATCAAGGAGCAATCACAAGATCTGGATATCCTCTCAAATGAAAGCACAGTAATTATTGTTGAAGTGGGCCTGAGAAATACTATTTATGTGAGGAACAAGGTAGTTTGTAATAAGTGCAAAAAGTTAGCTGCTGCACAAATAAATGTATGGTTCTCATAAAGTATGACTATGAAGAAAAACAAGTTATGTCCCTCTGCATTTTTCTTGTTTTCAAGAAATCTTTAGGTTATATGAACACATATTATTATACTTCCCCTGGTCCCAGAGTCACGTATGCTAGATGGTATAGGTGGAGGGTCATGTTTCCATTCATTCATGCTAAATGTTGTTTAAAGTACATTGCTCTTCGTTCACAACAGCCTAAGGACCTTTGTATTATCTACGCCATCATAAGGGTTTTGCTAGGGATCCTCATCTCAAGCTCCTTTGTCTTTAAGACTGGAACTTTCCATCACACACCCCACATGTTATGGGACTGGCTGAATTATAAAATTTTAATGGCTACATAGAATTTTTGTTTTCTTTGATAACACTGGTAGATTGTAATTTGGTTTGACAATATGGACTATTTCTTATTCATGATCCTAGTACTTAGAATGGTGCTTGGCATAATAGGTGCTGAACAAACCAGTTGTTGCTTGGACATCTTAGGAGGTAAGTGGCATAATTTTTACTTTATCATGAAGATGAAGTAAAGAAGTTAATTTATTCAGTACTATTCCACTGGAATGTGAAGGAAACTGTTCAAAAATACATCTGCTACACAACACTGAAACCTTTAGTTTTTCATCTGTTTTTTTCTACACAACCTACTTAGCTAGCTGAGTAAGAGCCGTGATGACTTTAAAGGACATATCTAGGGACTCTGGGATGAGGAGGACAATTTGAAGGGCCAGAGAACTGAACTTGAGTATCAGTTCACAGGTCAGGAATGTTAGAAAAAGGAGACTGTACTTGGAAAGGGGACTCCAGTTTTGCAGGAAAAGTAGATCACTTGAGCCTGCTACTCGATGCAGGAAATGGTATAAGTCACCCGTCCTCAACTATCGCTGTAGCCTTGAGTACAAAGCCTTGAGAACAGCATTCTGATAGACTGCTGGAGTCCACTCCCACCTGTGCCACTAACTAGAGAACAACCTCTGGGAAATTTCTTCACTCTCAGTTTTTCTCATCCTTAGAATGAGGACAAGTTTTATTAACGTTGGTGGATTAATTAGCATAGTTAGGATACACGGATCTGTTCAAAGTGATGATTACCTAAATATTTGCTACTATTATTGTCATGTAAAAGCCTGATAATCTTTTAAAGAAGAAAACATGGTAGGAGTAAAGATTAAACGTTAGCTTGAGTACTTGAAGAGAGTGTCATCTGTTAACAATGCATAAATGGAAAAGCACAAAAGACCAGTTACTTGGGTTACACACAACAACATAATTACCTATACAAACTCAAACTCAAACATTTCCACACTAGCAGAAGAATTGAGTTTAGATGTAGACCTACCTCTAGATCTTCATCCTCATCAATCTTTTGTATATTTTGGTATGCAGCAGTGAAGACCTCTAAAGCTTTGCCATGAAATAACATTTCAATTGTGATAAACTCAGAAAATATGTTCTGAAAAACAAAGATTGGAATTTTAAAGTCATTTAAATTGTTTTTATGCACTTAAGAGTTTATTATAGAACCATAGAGTTTTATATTCTCCATTATATAGTCTTAGAATTTTATTAAAGAACAAGGTGTTGGTTTTGTGCAGGACAAACCATAACTGAAATAAGTATGTGAAGACTTTTTATAGCAAAACATTTAAATTGTGCAAAGTGTTGCCTTAATCAGTATTCACTTCTTTCTCTTTTAAAAAATTCTCTTTTTATGATAATTGACATTTGAATGAAAAAAAAGATGACTAAATGTGAATAACTATATACTTCCGTACTACATCCTATAAATATTCATGTTAAAGTTTTGAAGCATATTTATACAAATATGTACAAATATATATATTTATATAAGACTGGCTTCTGAGATAAGACATGAAACTATGACCAACAATAATTGTTACTCTATGATGTACAACTGAGTATCATAATGAATAGGACTATGTTTAAGATACACTTGGGATTTCATATTGAGCATTTCCGGAGATAGACAGGATACCTTAAAAGACTGAATGGCTTCTGACTAGGAATTAATTCCTTAATTGTCAGTTTCCTAAGAAAGGGTCAAAAACCCACAGAAGAATGATGACATTGCTCTACTGTGTAAGGGTCACATCAGTAAGACTCCAGAAAAATGAAACCTCTTCAACAAAGGGGATACCAAAAGAATGGAACTGAACCCTGAGCTCATACAATGTGAACACTGGTGCACTGTATACTGTACATGAATGAAAATGACAAAACTTAGAGGGAAGCTGAGAGAGGTCACCACCCGCTTTGGCAATGGTTTTTTAGCTGTGACACTAAACCACAAGCAATACAAAAACTGAATAGATGTTACACAAATTGAAAATATGTGTTCACATAACACAAGAAAGGAAAGACAGCTGACAGAATGTGATAAAACAATGACACCTATTATTTAGTAAGCAACTTGTATCCAGAATATGACAAAAAACAAAAACAAAAACACCTTTACAACCCAATTGAAAGATGGACAAAGAACTGAATGGGTGTTTCTCCAAGGGAAATATATACAAATGGTCAGTAAACATTACTTAGGGCTAGGAGGTAGTAGTGTACACCTTTAATTCCAGCACTTGGGAGGCAGAGGAAGGTGGATTTCTGTGAATCCCAGGCCAGCCTGCTCTACAGAGTGAGTTCTAGAACAGCCAGGGCTACACTGAGAAACCCTGTCTCCAAAACAAAACAAAAAAGAGTTACTGAGGATTATGAAAACTAGAGTGAGATGCTACTTTATACACACCAATATGGCTACAATTAAAAATTCTAAGTACTGAGAAGTCAAAAGAATTAGGAACCATTATTGAATGCTAGGAAGGATATATGACAAAGCTATCTTGGAACAGTCTGGCAACTCCACAAATAGTTAAGTGGTTACTGCATGATCCAGTGATTTTGCTCCTATTTCTTATATATACATAAGAAATGAAAATGGTGGGAGCAATTAAATTAGCCATTACTGATTAATCGATAAACAAATAGTATTGTACAGTCAAATTCATTTGGCCAAAACCAATGAAAGAATGATGCATGCTACAACATGGATAAGCCTGCAAACATGCTAAGTGAAGCAGAACACACAAAAACTTTCTTTTATGGTGGAATGTCCAGGCCCTATCCATAGAGACAAGCTCCACCGTGGTTTCTTAGAGCTAGTAAGCAGGCAGAGAGGTAAAGCTAAAGTGTATGAAGTTGAGATGATGAAAATGTTCTAAAACTGGTGATGGTGGTGCACACCCTAAAAAGCAGTGAGTTGTATGCTTTTAAATTATATCTATATCATTTCATCAAAGGTGATGTTTTCTCCTGCTCCTCTCCCTGTAAACGCCAAGAGACTTTTTCGAGGGGACAATATTGCAGACAAGAGGAACTTGGACACACTGTGTAGCTCCTCCATCTAATTCTGCACTCACTTTCTCTGCCCTAGTTTTATGAGCAGGAATTGAGCAGGAAATTTATAACACCTGTATATAAACACTTTATAACACTTGCATGTAGGAAACAAAAGTGAACCCAAAGATCACAGATTTCACATGAAAAACATTCGCAGGTACAAGGAAGGGTTAGTGGTTAAGTGGCAAAGGGAATAATTCTTCATTCTCAATGTTCAGGTCAATGCTAATTTTCTTAGAACTCTTAACCCTAAATTTGACAAAGAATGTCAGCTTTCCCATATCCTCTCAGCTTGGAAAAGATGTCTATTTCAGAATACCCTCTTTAGATACTCTGAGTACTAATCTGCTATTACATAGCACAGTATAGACCATGTGACTTAATTTAGAGGCCAAAGCTCTGACATGTTTTAAAACTATCATCAGGCAATATTCTATTGCTTTTAAAGATGAATTACCTACAACTGTCAGATAATTCTTATTTTATTGACAATACAGCAAAATAACAGCTGTTACAGGAAATTTGCAGTGAGCCAAAAAAATCCTTAATTTTTAATAGCATATAAAATGATCATTAAGCAGTATTTAAGACATTTCAAAGACGCCTAAAACAATGTCATCAAAGACATGCTGAAAAGCCAAGTCTGCAGGTTTGTCATACAATAAAAGCAGTTTTGAAAATTTGGAACCAAACCAGTTTATCATTGTGGATACAATTTATGTTCCTGTCCTAATTAGAGTTACTATTGCTGTGATGAAACACCATGACCAAAAGCAAGCTGGGGAGGAAAAGGTTTATTTGGCTTCCACTTCCACATCATAGTCCTTCACTGAAGGATGTCAGGACAGGAACTCAAAGCATGAACCTCAAGGCAGGAGCTTATGGGAGGGGTGCTACTTACTGCCTTGCTCATCATGACTTGCTCAGCCTTCTTTCTTAGAGAACCCAGGACCACCAGCCCAGTAATGGCACCACTCACAATGGGCTGGGCTCTCCCCCATCAATCACTAAGAAAATGCTGTAATTTGGGTCTTATGGAGGCATTTTCTCAATTGAGTGTGCCTTCTTTCCAATGACTAGCTTGGGTCAAGTTGACATAAAATTAGCACAGTTATTTTATTAATCTTTTTACATCTTTGAAAATAATGTAGCTGTTAATTTTATGCCATAGATATTAATAACAGTGTACTATAATGGAAATCGCAGATTTAAAAACACAACTGGTTTACAGTTCATATTTTTGGTTGGAGTTCCCTGAATAAGTTACTCTGTGTATTTGCTTACTTTTAGTAACTATTTTAAAGTTCGGTTGGTATAAAGGGAACACTTTGTTTAAGGTGCCAGGAATGGTATCTGATACATAAATACATGTTAGCTCCTTAAGAATACAGCCCCTTGATTCTAGACCACAACTCCAGGAGAAGACTTCTGCTTTATTGGAGGCCATGCTGGCAACTAGAGACCACAGGTAAGATAATGCCCATTGCTGTAAGCCACAAGAAAATAATGGAATTCAGCTACTATCATAAAAGCTACTACTTGGAAAAGTCAAAGACTTCTCTAAAGGTCAAACCATGGCTTAAGACGTCTTGGTGATGTTTTAGCTTTGTGTGTGTGTGTGTGTGTATGTATGTATTAGCTGGTTCCTAAAATGATTTTCTTGTGTACTTCCAAGAACTCCTAATAGTGTATTTATCTAAAATGTCTATCAAGCATCCAAGGCCAAACGAAACAACACCTGTCTCCTAGGTCAGGCGGATAGCTTTATTTCTTGTGCAATTTAGGGTGAGACCCTCCTTCCTTATACAACCTTACTAACAGACTCCTAACTTCTTACCTAACCACTTATAGGAATGTAGACTGAGCACATAGATCCCTTTTTGATATACTAACTGGTCGTTAGCATGACCTCTTTTACCACTCCCCTTTTGGGTTGTAAAAGAAAGCCTGATGGTCACTGCCTGAGGAAGATTCTTACCTGCCTTTATGACCCCATAAGAATTCAAGCCTGGTGATCTTGCTTGACCAGCAGAGGGTTGCTATTGCTTGAATTTATAACTGGATTCCTGAGACTTAGGGAGAACTGAGAGAATAAGGAGATGAGGAGGAGGAGAGAGAGGAAAAGAAAATGGAATAACTAGATGGGTAAGAACTGGAGAGGAATGAACTAAGATGGGGAAGAACTAGATTAGAGGGCTAAAAAAGAATACTAGAGGAACAAGATGGAAGATGAGGAAGAGCCAGATAGGGAAGAACAAGACAAGGAAGAACAAGATGAGAAGGAGATGGGGGAGAAGCTAAGATAGGAAGGAACTAGATGGATGAGAACCTAGATGGGGCAGAACTAAGATGAGAGAATTAAGATAGAACTTAGAGGGGACAACAGATAAAGGTAGAGACAAATCAGGCAAGAAAGGAGCTAGGCATGAGAGCAGAATAGAAGCTGTGTAGAGAGATAAGTGACACAGAATAATAAAGTGTATGGACTTAGGAGTTTCTTGTACATAGATTCATTTCTTTTCATCAAAGATAAAATTATCAGCTGGTTGTAGATTCTTCCTGGACCCTGGGAGGGGATTATCATGGAGCTGGACACCATAGTCCTTGTTAGCCCACTGCCTGCTAACACTCCTTTAAGTCCACACAACAGCCCCCAACAGCACCCCTTCCCCTGGGCTCCATATCCCACAACTGAAGCAGAAGACTTCTGCTTTACTGGAGGCCACAATATAATAGGAACCACAGAAACCAAGCAGGTACTCAGAACCACAGAGGCTACAAAGTAGGTACTTGGAACCCTAGAAGCAACATTGGCATTGAACACCCCAGAGGTTATGCAGGTAGCAAAAACCTCAGTGGAGACACCCTACTGGATCTAAAGTCTCACTGGTCACCAGAACCCCAAGCCACTCAGGCCAGAAAACCAGAAAGGAAACAGAACCTAAGCACTTAAACCTATAATAAGCCCAAACCCAGATGACTACAGGCAATGTAAAAACACAACAGCCAGGGCAATATGGCACCACCAGAACCCAGCTATCCTATGACAGCAAGCCCTGGATATTCCAACACAGCTGAAACACAAGAAAATGACCTTAAATCCAATCTTAGGAAGATGACAGAGGCCCTTAAATGAATAAATCCCTTAAAGAAATCCGAGAAAATACAAACAGGTGAAGGAAATGAATAAAACTGTTCAATACCTGAAAATGGAAATAGAAACAGTAAAGAAAACAAACTCAAAATTCTGAAGATGGAAAATCTAGGTAAGTTAACAGGAACTACAGGTGCAAGCAACACCAACAGAATACAAGAGATGGAAGAGAATCTCTGGTGTAGAAGATTCAATAGAAGAAACTGATACATTGGCCAAAGAATATTAAATCTAAAAAGATCCTGACATATAACATCCAGGAAATCTGGGACATGATGAAAAGACCAAACCTAAGAATAATAGGAATAGAAGAAAGAGAAGATTCCCAGCTCAAAGACCCAGGAAACATTTTCAACAAAACCACAGAAAATTTCCCTACCTAAAGAAAGAGATGGCTATAAACATACAAGAAGTTTACAGAACACCAAATAGACTGGACCAGAAAACAAAGTCCTCACCACACAATAAAACACTAAAAATACAGAACAAAGAATATTAAAAAACTGCAAAGGAAAAAGACCAAGTAACATATAAAGGCAGGCCTATTAGAATTACATCTGACTTCTCAACAGACTCTAAAAGCCAGAAGGGCCTAGACAGATGTCTTGCAGACTCTAAGAGACCACAGATGCCAACCCAGACTGCTATATCCAGTAAAACTTTTAATCACCATAGATGGAGAAAATAAGATAATCCATGATAAAACCAAATCTAAATAATATGTACAAATCCAGCTCTATAGAAGCCACTAGAAGGAAAACAATCCAAGGAGGTTGTCTTCACTCAAGAAAACATAGGAAAATAATTTCATACCAGCAAAACCATAAGAAGTGCTTACACACCATACACACACGCACACACACAGACACACACACACACACATGCACATACACACCATCACCACCAACATCAAAATAACAGGAATTAGCAATCACTGGTTTTTAATATCTCTCAATATTAATGGATTAAATTCCACAATTAAAAAAACACAGGCTAACAGAATGGATGCAAAAACAGGATCCATCATTTTGCTGCATACAAGAAATACACCTCAACATTAAAGATAGCCAATACCTCAGAGAAAAAGGTTGGAAAAAGATTTTCCAAGCAAATGGAACCAAGAAGCCAGCTGGTATATGTAGCTGAAAGTTTTCCTGTGTCCTACCCAGTCCTGCAGCCGCTCAGACCCAAATAAACACACAGAGGCTTATATTATTTTTAAGCTATATGGCCTAATGGCTCAGGCTTCTCACTAGCTAGCTCTTACATCTTAAATTAACCCATTTCTATAAATCTATACTTTGCCACATGGCTTGTGGCTTACCAGTACTTTACATCTTGTTCTTCTGGTGGTGGGTAGCAGCATCTCCTCTGCTCTGCCTTTCTCCTTCCTCTCTCTAGTTGGAATGTCTTGCCTAACCTTATTCTGCCTCACCATTGGCCAGCTTTATTTCAAGGCAAAATGGTCTTTCAGGTTCCTGCTTTGCAGAGAAGACTGCCAGACATTCTACAGGACACAGAAGTGACTGAGAGACTAGGCCTATGGGCTGAAAAATGGATGCCCTATCGTTGCAGAGGAACTCTGGATGACTATCTAGATAGGCAGCTGTCTCTGTCATTTCCAGAATTTTAGAAGTTGCTTACAATGCATTTCCTGTTTACTTAGGTAATGTTAATATCTTTATGGGGTCTTTGATGTAGTTGAAAACTAGATAGTTACAATTAATTTTGCTTAGTTATGATAAAAGATAAATTAGATATGAAACTTTAGACTCACAAATATAGGATAGATAAAATATTTTCTTTAATTTGCCAAATACAAATAGACTATATATTGTAACTGTAATTCTTACTTGATAAACTTTTGTTATACATAATTTTACTATGTTAAAATTAAAACCTTCCTTTTTGATTAGACAGAAAAAGGGAAGTGCTGTGGAATGTCGTTCTGTATGTTGTGAATGTGGGTTGCTCTGATTGGTTGATAAATAAAATGCTGATTGGCCAGTAGCCAGGAAGGAAGTATAGGCAGGATAAGCAGAGGAGGAGAATTCTGATAAGAGGAAGGCTGAGTCAGGAGTCACCAGTCAGACACAGAGGAAGCAAGATGACAAGACAGAACTGAGAAAAGGTACTAAATATACCTTGTGGCTGAATATAGATAAGAATTATGGTTAATTTAAGTGTAAGAGCTAGTCACTAATAAGCCTGAGCTAATGGCCATACAGTTTGTAATTAATAGTAAGCCTCTATATGTTTATTTGGGTCTGAGTGGCTACAGGACCAGGTGGGAGAGATTCATCCTGACCGCAGGGCCCAGGCAGGACCGGAGACACTTCCAACTACAGATGAAGCCATTCTAATATCTAACAAAATAGACTTTAAATCAAAATTAATCAAAAGAGATAGGGAAGGACATTTCATACTCATCAAAGGAAAAATCCACCAAGATGATTGTAACACGAATCTTAAAAGGTCTTTTAAATAAAAACAAACCTGGAGCCAGATATTGGGGTGAATACTGAAAGATCAGAGAAACAGAACAAGCCATAGCTAACCTTACCTCAATAACTTCTCAGCTGATCCTGTTTCCTCAAACTGGAAGCCTCTGAGTCCTCATCCAAATGGATCTCAGCTGAACTGCTGCTGAAAGCCTAAAAGCTTAAAGGCTACTTCCTGGTTTTCACTCCTTATATACCTTTCTGCTTCCCGCCATCAGTTCCTGGGTTAAAGGTGTGTGCCACCATACCTGGCTCAGTTTCCAGTGTGGCCCTGAAATCACAGAGATCCAGATGGATCTCTGCCTCTGGAATGCTAGGATTCAAGGCGTGTGCTACCACTGCCTAACCGCTATGTTTAACATTGTGGCTGTTCTGTTCTCTGACCCCCAGATAAGTCTATTGGGGTGCATAATATATCAACCACATTTCCCTTTTTTTTGTTTAAAATAAAAGTTATAGCTAATGTAAGAAAAAGTATATACAATAAGTATATACAATATGTACAGTCAAGAATTACATTAACAATGTCTAGTCCATTAACATTTGACAAATTCAGACAAAAAATTTCATTACTTACCCTATTTTGGTGAGTACAAAATTTGTATGCAATATACAAAAGTCCAATCCAATGTAAAATTTTTAAAACAAGTAATTCCTTTTTAAAAGTAGATTCAATAATTTACCTTTTTATCTTATCAGATGATGTTTCAGTTCTGAACATCTATGCCCCAAATGTCAAGGGTACCCACATTACTAAAGCTTAAGTTACATATTGAATTTTACACATTAATTTTTGAAGACATCAATACCCAACTCTCATCAATGGACAGGTCATACAGACAAAAGAAATAATGGAGCTAACAGATGTTATGTCTCAAATGGACCTAACAGACATCTAAAAACATTTCACCCAAACAAAAGAATATACCTTCTTCTCAGCACCTCATGGAACCTTCTCCAAAACTGACTATACACTTGGTCACAAAGCAAGTCCCAACAGATACAAGGTAATTGCAATAACCTCCTGTATCTTATCAGATCACCATGGATTAAAGCTGGATTTCAACAACAGAAACAACAAAAAGCCTACAAACTCATTGAAACTGAGCACTTCTCTACTGAATCACCACTGGGTCAAAGAATAAATAAATTAAAAGAAATAAATTAAAGACTTCCTAAAATTCAATGAAAATGAATGCGTATCATACCCAAATTTATGGGACCCAAAGCAGTGCTAAGAAGAAAATTCATAGCACTAAACGCCTTCATGAAGAAATTACAGAGATCTCATACTAGCAACTTAACAACACACCTGAAAGCTCTAGAATAAAAAGAAGCAAACACCCCAAGAGGAGTAGATGGCAGGAAATAATTAAACTCAGGACTGAAATAAATAAAAGAGAAACAAAGGGAACAATACGAAGAATGAATAAAACAAAGAGTTGGTACTTTGAGAAAATCAACAACATAGACAAACCCTTATCCAAACTAACCAAAAGGCAGAGAGAAAATATCCAAATTAACAAAATCAGAAAGTAAAAGGACATAACAGACACCAAGGAAATACAGAGAATAATTAGGTCATACTTCAAACACCTGAATTCCACAAAATTGGAAAATATAAAAGAAAGAGTTATCACCTACCAAAGTTAAATCAGGATCAGATAATTTAAATAGATCTATCGCCCCTAGTGAAATAGAAGCAGTCATTAAAAGTCTCTCAGCCAGAAAAAGCAGGGCCAGATGGTTTTTTAGTGCAGAATTCTACCAAATCCTTCAAGGAAGAGCTAATATCAATACTCCTCAAATTATTCCAGAAAATAGAAACAGAAGGAACATTGCCAAATTCATTTCATGAGGCCACACTCATCCTGATACCCAAAGACTCACCAAAGAAAATTACAGACCAAGTTCCCTCATGAACATTGATGCAAAAATACTTGAAAAATACTCACAAACCAAATTCAAGAACACATCAAAAAGATCATCCACCATGATCAAGTAAGTGTCATCCCAGAGATGCAGGGATGGTTCAACATATGAAAATCTGTCAATTTAATCCATCATATAAACAAACTGAAAGAAAAACCACATGACCATCTCATTAAATGCTGAAAAAGCCTTTGACAAAATATAACACCTCTTCATAATAAAAGTTTTGGAGAGATCAGAGATACAAGGGACATACTTAAATATAATAAAAGCAATATAAAACAAGCTGACAGCAAACATCAAATTAAATGGAGATAAACTCAAAGCAAAATCAGGAAGAAGACAAGGCTATCCACTTTCTTCAAACCTATTCAATATAGTACTTAAAGTTCTAGCTAGAGCAATAAGACAACTAAAGGAGATCAAGGGGATACAAATTGGAAAGGAAGAAGTCAAACTTCTGCTATTTGCAGATGATATGATAGTATACATAAGTGACCACAAAAATTCTCCCTGGGAACTCCTATAGCTGATAAACACCTTCATGGAAGTGGCTGGATACAAAATTAACTTAAAAGAAAAAATCAGTATACAATATACAAACAATAAACAAGCTGAGAACGAAATCAGGGAAAGAACACCCTTCACAGTAGCCACAAATAATATAAAATAACTTGGTGTAACTCTAATCAAGCAAGTGAAAGACCTGAGTAACAAGAACTTCAAGTCTTTGAAGAAAGATATTGGAGAAATATCAGAAGATGGGAAGATCTCCGATGCTCACGTATCAGTAGGATTAACATAGTAAAAATGGCAATCTTAAAAAAGCAATCTACAGATTCAATGCAATCCCCATCAGAATACAACACAATTCTTTACAGACCTTGAAAGAACAATACTCAATTTCACGTAGAAAAATAAAAAACCCAGGATAGCTAAAACAATCCTGTATAATAAAAGAACTTCTGGATGTCTCACCATCCCTGATTTTAAGCTGTACTACAGAGCAATAGAATAAAAACCAAGTAGTATTGACATAAAAACAGAAAGGTTGATCAATGGAGTCGAATCAAAGACCCAGACATATATTCACATACCTATGGACACCTGATTTTTGATAAGTATCCAGAAATATAAAACGAAAGCATCTTGAGCAAATGGTACTGGCCTAACCGGATATCTGCATGTAGAAGAATCAAACAGACCCATTTATCACCCCCCACAAAATTCAAGTCCAAGTCGACCAAAGACCTCAATATAAAGCCAGATACACTAAACTTGATAGAAGAGAAAGTAGAGAATAGCCTTGAACACAGTGGCACAGGAGACAATTGCCAGAACAGAACACCAACAGTGTAGACACTAAGAGTGACAATAACTGGGACCTCACGAAACTGAAAAGCTTCTGTAAGGCAAAGGACACCGTCTAATGGACAAAACGGCAGCCTACAGAATGGGAAAAGATCTTTAGCAATCCCACATCTAACAGAGGGCTGATATCCAAAATATATAAAATCTCAAGAAACTAGATATGACCAAACCAAATAATCCAATTAAAAAATGGGGTACAGATTTAAATAGAATTTTCAAAAGAGGAATCTCAAATGGCCAACAAAGACTTAAAGAAATGTTCAACATCTTTAGCCATCAGGGAAATGCAAATTAAAACTACTTTGAGATTCCATCTTAGACTTGTCAGAATGGCTAATGCTATGGGATGGTCTGTATGTCAAATTGCTCTGATTGGTCAATAAATAAAACACTGATTGGCCAGTGGCCAGGCAGGAAGTAGGTGGGACAAGGAGAGAGGAGAATTGTGGGAAGCAGAAGGCTGAGGCGGAGAGACACTGCAGCCGCCGCCATGACCAGCAGCATGTGAAGACGCCGGTAAGCCACCAGCCACATGGCAGGGTATAGATTTATGGAAATGGATTAATTTAAGATATAAGAACAGTTAGCAAGAAGCCTGCCACGGCCATACAGTTTGTAAGCAATATAAGTCTCTGTGTTTACTTGGTTGGGTCTGAGCGGCTGTGGGACTGGCAGGTGACAAAGATTTGTCCTGACTGTGGGCAAGGCAGGAAAACTCCAGCTACAGCTAAGATCATTAACTCAAGTGATAGCTCATGCTGGCGAGGATGTGGAGCAAGGGAAACACTCCTCCATTGCTGGTGGGAGTGCAAACTTGTGATATATTGTGTCCCCCAATATACTGTGCACTCTAATAAAGTTTATCTGAGGATCAGTGGAAAAAACCAGCCACTATATTAAACATAGAAGTCAGGCAATGGTAGCATACGCCTTTAATCCTAGCATTAGGGAGGCAGAAATCCATCTGGATCTCTGTGAGTTCAAGGCCACACTGGGGAACAAAGCCAGGCATGGTAACACATGCCTTTAATCCCAGCACTAACCATAGAGGTCTGGAGGTTTGTACAAACAGACAGGAAGTGATGTAGTTTGCCGGAGAGAGAAAGTGAGATGCAGAACAGAAAGGCATATAGGTGTGGGAATACAGGAAGTAGCTCTCTTTGGTTGAGGATTTCTAAGTGGTAAGAATGTGGTTGGTTTCTTTCTGTTTTTCTAATCTCTCAGTTTTTCACCCCAATATCTGGCTCTGGGTTTTTTTTAGTAATAAGACTGTTTAACAATTTGTCTTACACAAACTTGTACAGCCACTTTAGAAATCAATATGGCGGTTTCTCAGAGAACTGGGAATTGATCTACCTCAAGACCCGGCTACACTACTCTTGGGCATATAACCCAAAGGTCATTCCACCATACCACAAGGACTGAACTGACAACCAGGGAGCCTGCATGGGACTGACCTAGGCCTCCTGCATATATGTTACAGTTGTGTACCTTGAACTTCAGACTCCTCTAACAGTGGAAGCAGGGGCTGTCTCTGACTCTATTGCCTGTTTTGGGTACTCTTTCCTCCTACCTGGTTGCCTGGTCTAGTCTAATAGGAGAGAATGTGCCTAGTCTCACTGCAACTTGATATGCCATGGCTGGTTGCTATCCATGGGAGGCTTGCCCTTTTCTGAAGAGAAAAGGAGGAGTGGATGGGGGTCGGGAGGGTGACTAGGAGGAGAGGAGGGAGGAGAAATTGCAGTCAGGATGTAAAAAAAAAAGTAATTAATTAAAAAAAAAGATTATAGCTCCTATAATATGTCATTGTATTCATAATAACACTTGATATATTTTGGTCTATAATTTTTTTTTTTAACTTAAGGACTCTGGGCTAACTTTAAGTAACATTAGAAAAAATTCTGTATTAAGTTAAGTACCTTTATGTCCTTCATTTTCTGCTTTTCAAAATTGTCAATAGTTTCCTCCAAATGACGACTTGTTCGGGTGGCATCAATCGTGGCTCTCTGTAATTCAGTTTCTGCCTAAAAGGGAATCCCCCAACAAAAGGAAAGATTCCAATCAGAATCCATGTCATTGAATCTTTTGGCAAAAGGTACCATTTCAGTGTTGGCTTTTTCTGGCATAAAGTATAAACAGATCAAATTTACCTTTTACCACATACAATGAAAGAACTATATTAAATGATATATGCACTAGAGAACTTTAAGTTTGCTAAATGACATTCGGTCTCAAAACAAAAATCCCGTCTTGAAAGCTGGTTTCTCTGGTGCCCTGGGGATCACCGTTTTCTACTACTCCCCTCCAGTCCAGTCTGTGCCACTTATCAGCCTCTCCTTCATTTAATCCTCGCTCCTTCACCCCTCACCCCCAGAGACAAGACTTGGCTTTGGTTGGTATTTTCAATGCTTTCATATTGTATCTGTAAAATAACGATGATCGCACAAGACTATTTTATATATTAAATGAACTAAATAAATCTTTGTGAAGGACTAAGAGCACACAGTAAAAAGACCTATAGCTATAACAATTTCCACTACACAGAATCAAATTTTTTATCACAATATACAAGTGCTTGAGGCTAGTGACACTCAAGTATCTTATCACTATTTACTTGTAAGAGTTCCCCAAATGCATTAGATACATAATTTTTGTGACAGAGTCTCCCTATATAGCCTGGGCTATCCTAGGATTCTCTAAGCAGGCTGATCATGAACTCACATTCTTCTGTGTCTGCCTCTTCACTGCGGTGATTACAGGTATATGTCACCATTATCTATATCTGTATCTATATCTATATAGTTTTGGAATATATATAACATGGTCTATGCTGGCTGTAAGCTTATTAACTGGTGGAAGATAACTTTGAACTTCTGATCCTACTTCTACCTTCCAAGTAATGGGATTACAGGCATGTACTATCAAGCTAAGCTCAATCAGATCAATCAGATTCTTACAAGCTAACAAAAGTGCATTGTTTTGGTTTGGCTTATGGATAAATACATATATCAAGTTTTAATGTGTTGCTTTATACATGGTGACATACACCCCAGACTGTCAAGATCCATGTTGTAAAACCAGTTATCATGGTTACTATCTAAATATTGCTATTTACTTGTGAATTGCAGCTACAGAGATTTTCAAAAAATTGTTTCCTAAGTTACCCTAGTTGCATATCAAGAATTCAGGTACACACTGCAGCAATATATACTGTTAAGTGCAGAAAATTCCAATTTAATCATGTTATTTCTCTTTAAGCATCTCTTCCTTTAGGACAATAGTTGCCTCCACACATTAAATGTTAAGCAGTACCAACAATTAAAAAGATATACCTCAATTTTAAGATTAAATTATTCATAATAAAGTTTTGTGCATTATACTAAAATTATATTTTCTCTAAAGTGAACTGTATAAAAATTGGCATTTGTCATCAAAGTTTTGAGATGTAATATTCTGACATTTAGCTATTGCTTTCTTTTAAAAGAATCTGTAAATTAAAACAAGTAAAAGGCTTTACTCTCAGGATCCATTTCTCGACACACCATTTTATTGCCCACCTGCGACTGAAAATTTTCATAAAGGAAAAAATACATTTCAAAGAGAATCGAACATTTGTAAATATACTTATATACCTTTATAGTACTGCTCTTACAATTAGTGTAAGTATACAACTTTAAGATACTACGCATTTAAAGGTATATCAACTTTTATCTGAATTTGTTTATATTTACCATATAAAGCATAGTTTTTAAAAGCAAAGACTTTCAACTTAACCCTAACTAGTATTAAAAACTATAAAAGCTATTTAATTTTTTTTCTGTACACTTCTGGGCTTCTTTTAAAAACAGAAAGTTCAAATGTAGAGCCCCTTTGGAGAGCTGTTCTGAAAACAGTTGCTGTCAGTTACTTGATGTCTGATCATTCTTTTCCGAGACGATTCAAGATGACTCCTAATGATTATTATATTATATAGATAGGCAGTTTTTTGACTTTTATTGTGTGATCTTGTCTTTGCCTTTCTCATTTCCTGATATTTAAGTTTAAAAATTGGGAAGGAATCTCTGTAGACTGTCTAAAGGAAAGCATGGGGAAGTAGAAGCCACAGCTGGGTCTTTATATTCCAGCTTCTAGGAATTTCAATCCATTTCTAAAGTCTGAAATCCTCTTCCTGAGCACAGAACTCAACCAGAGTCATTCTTTAGCAAAGAAAAATGTACATTTGTGATAATTATTATATTCACTGAAAATTGCTGAGAATTCTACAATGAACCAATCTTGCGTATGTTAAGGTACAGTTCCATGAACAGTTATCAGTATAGCCAGTAGAGTTGGTCAAAACTTTCAGACTGTCACAGACTGTTCAGAAGTCATCTGGTGCCTCAGGGTGGAGAGGTGGATCTTAGGATTATAGTCACCAAAAGAAGGGACTCCATTCTGTTTCCATATTGAACTTCAGCATACTTCTGAGTAAATAGCTCAGTTGTAAGGGTCTACCCTGTAAAAATACTATAATGCTCTTCACCTTATATTTTTATTTTTACATTGAATATCTTTACATGCACACTGTCATTTAGGTTCTGGTTTCAGGTTGTCAGAATCCTTCTGCAGATCTATTTAGAGAGCAGAACAATTCACCTGTAACTCACTTAGGTTGCTTTCCCCATCTTTTTTTAGGTGTGCCATAAGGACACCTCCTTCCTCCACAGCAGCGCTGATACAGCACGTACAGGTCAGCAAAGTTAGACTTAGCAGCATATCCACTTCTGTGCTAAAGATCGTATGAACGCTTATGAGTCAATCAACAGCTATGCAGGATTTCAGGTATTATTTCTACCTGCCTTCAGAGCTCTTTTCCCTAAGAACAAAACAAATGTTGCTTCCTGACTTAATTCTCAAACACCGGTGATTCCCTAACCTCTGGCAGAGTGGTCGGGCGTGGATTTGTAGCAGTCTCAGGTTTGTCCAGCTTGTTTCAAACAGACTCTAATTGGAAATCTTAAGCTGCAATAAATGTCCAACAAATGTTCTGCACCAGCCCAACTGAACTGCCCCTCTGCTTTTTCTTGTTTAAAGCAGAAGGTTGTCCAGAGGAAGACGGGCCAGACAACCAGTAGAGCCCCAGATCACTGCGTGGGGGACTGCCTTCAGCAATACAGGTGTTCTCCAACCCCCAGTGCCCACAGAGCCACTCCTTAAGTGGAGTCTGGCTGGGCTGGCAGTATCAACCTTGAGTAGGAAGGAGACACAGGTAAGGTAGAATGGGGAGGGGCCACAGGGAGATGTTAGTGCTAGCACTGTATGTTTCTGTTGTTCAGGGAGTAATTTGTTTTCTAGAAGCTCCCTTTTACAGCAAACACTCCTATTTAGATACTATAGTGTCTTGCTATGACCGTAACTATACTCAAATCTCCCAAAGGTTTGACTGAAAGTTATAGCTATGGTTTCATGTATTTTTTTTTTTTTTAATTTGATGAAGGCCATTGTGGGAATTTTTCCTCCTTCCTTAGAAGTACAGCAGATAGGGCATTGAGACATTAGCATTTACTTTTTAATTTACTCTGAAAACATCTACATTTCTGAGTGGATTTGGGCATAGTCTATCTGAAAAATGAGAAGGATTGGATCAGGAAGAATAACTACTTTACATCTGGCTACTTTTTATTGTAAGGGTTCCTAAGTGGGTTTCTTTTTTGCCACTGACAGGAGAATTCTCCACACACTTAGAACTAGAGATATATAATTTCCATATACATTTACTTTTGTACTGCATACCTTATAAAACTATTTTTTTTTTTTAACATCAAAATCCAAAGGATACAATCACATGTCGATCGGATGGGTTTCGTTGGCGAGTCCTTTCTAACTGAGATAACTGTTTGGCTTCTCGATTTCTTGCTGTTAATGTTGCTTTGAGATCATCCTGAAAATAAGCATTTTTGTTAATAAAACTTTCTAACTTAAAAAATAAAACACTCTATGTTAAAAATGAAAGAATGCTTCTTGTTTGATCTAGGCACTGTGAGTACAGGAGTTATGAGTACTGTACAATGTGTGTGTGTATGCACACGAGAGCATGTATTTCATTGATATTTTCTCAAAATAAGATACAATATAAGTAGAAAATGAACCACACAAATTCATGACTACAAATAATTTTGGTTGTGGTGATGCTTAAAAGAGCACATGTATTCATGAAATCCAAACATTGAAAAAATAAGTATTTTATTGTGTGTAAATTTTACTCCAATTTGATTTTAAAAACAGTTTGTCAGATTTTAAAAATACAAGTCACCTGCTTTAAAACAAAAATATATAAATTCATTACATATTTTAAAAATTTTCCATAATAATGATTTTTACTGCTAGAGTAGAATATTAGTATACTTAGCAAATTTGGTAAATATGCTTTATTATTTTTAAAGATTCAAATTTTTTTCAAAGTATGTAAAAACAATAGCTCATGTTATTTTTGTATTTGTTATGAAAAAGAAAAAAAAAACCATACCTTGTCATACTACCAAATGGATTAAAAAATGGATTTACTTACCCGTTTCATTTTTACAATGGTTCCATAAGCTTTCAACGGTTCAACTACTTTGGCTTCAAGCCTTTCAACCTATTGAAAATTATATAAAATATAACTGAAAAGAAACATAGAAATATCAAAATTTAAATACTGAAATAAAATCTATCCTGTTTAATCTGAAATAAATACTATAGACATTAATACTTTTGGAATTTTAAGTTAAGATGATACTCTATGACAACTTTATAAAAGGATAATCATCTGGATATTACTAATATTCATTAAAAACGTAAACCATACAGCAACAGCCGCAGCCTGACAGGAATGTGCCTGGCACTTCTAAATGCTCATCCTTGAACAAGCATAGCATTCACCTTACAGCTGTAGTTCCCAGGAAGTTTGAAGACATCTATAGTTTTAGGACAGTTACCATTTTCATGTGTTTAAGTAGATATTGTCAGGAATTACAGATATTGTCTCCTAATTCCTATAACCCAATTTTTCAGAAAAACTGAATCTGAAAGATACAGTGTTACTAAGAACATTTAAGGAAACACAACTCTCAAAAGCAAACAGCTTGGGGATTATTGTATTAGCTGCATTTCTTTAGACAGACATTTATAAGTTATAGGAGCCTAGAGAACAAGGTAAGTGAGCTTGGTGTTACTCATCGGCCAAACTGTACACCTGGTCTTTTTATCTAGAATTAAACACTTTCTCATATTCATTTACATTTTTATCAAAAATAATAGCAATTCTCTTACTAGCACTAGTAAAAGGAATGGGAGAAGGATCTTTTCTACAAATACATATACAAGAAAATTATGGGGCACTGAAACTTTGTCAGGGTGGGTAATCAGATTACAGCTACTGCTTAAAACAAACATTTTTTACAGCAAATAAAATGCTTTTTAAAAGGATACATTTTTACCTAATCAATGCATTTTCATTTCATACCTAATCAATGAAATTTTGTTTCATATGTATTCTTTAGTTTCTGGAAATGGATGTTTCATTTTAAAAGATTTTAGGAAAATGTAAAAAGTAGATTCTCATTAACATTTAAATATTCAGAATTCTGAAATCAGAGTTACGAATATTCAGGACAGTTTAATGTATCCCATTTCTGATAACACACACTATGTGGATTAGCCAAAGCTGTCCTAACAGCTTCTGTTTCTTTCCCTTGCCTACCTTTGTCCTGTTCATTAGCACCTCCATCATTTGGTAAGCAGGAAACAGAGCACAGCAAATGCAAATCAATTCACTTTGCTATTTGATAAGTAGCATAAAAAATTTCTAGAAAGGGAAATTATTGGTGAAATAGGACTTTAGGATTATCTGTGACTAAAAACTACTTTTGAAACATTGAATCACCAATTACCATGTATAACTGAGCATTGCTTGTTATAGAAGAAATGTATGCCAAGAACTCAACATTTTCCTTACAGTATCCTGGAGTGATTAGTACTCAAAAAGGAATAATGATGATAAGTTCAAAATTTTTTGGTAACTGAAATTTGTTTTAGGCTTTAAACATGAAAAAGAACAATGACACTTGTTACAAAAGTAAAAAAGCAATGGAGTTTAAACTTGGCGACGTTTGTGAGTAAACTAGTATTTAAAAGAAGTATGTGAAAGGGCTTACGAGGTATCAAAGTAAGAAGACTGGGGTTTTGCTGTTGTTGTTTTAAGAAAGAGCCCACAAGAGCAAGGCTCTGGTCGGTCCCTCAAACCAACCACACAGCCAACTCTCAGATGTATCCCTTGGTTTTGCTTCTGTGTTATAAACCACAGCTTTCCGATTGGTCAACTTTCAAATCATGAGAATATCAGCAACATGTTGCCCATTTACAGCATTCTCGTCTCTTGGCATTCTATAAAACGCACTTGATGCACACGGGACACACATGCGATTTCCTTCCCTATGAGCGCTATATTTGCCACCTTTTCTGAACCTGTAACCAAAATTGGCAAATGAATAGGGAAATTCAAGACTTCAAACACACCTTAGGTTTAGTTCGAAAGCTGTCAGGTCATAGAAAGATTCCCTATAGTGGACTCACGTGGTCCACAGGAAATGCATTATCAAGTGTGCATTCGCCTCTGTTAAGATACGTTACAATGAAAACGTCTCCAGAATTCCTTTACATTACTTCTTGGACTTATAATAATGACACCATGACCGCACTTCATACCTCTGCTTGGCGGTAATCTTGAAGTTTGGCAAACTCATCGGCAAAGTTTTTCAGACCCTGCTTTAAATTTGGGGTCTCGGTAGAGGCATACACGTTGATTTCATTAACCAGGAGGTCGGCTTTGTCTCGCAGCCTGGCCGTTTTCCGTACATAAGCAGCAAAGATTTGGCAAAGCTCTCCAAAATGCTTCTCCACATTTGTGACAGCATCCTGCAGTTGTTTTGTTTGAGCATCTCTAGAAAAAGGAGACACTGTTCTTAAAACATTAAGATGGTGCCCCGTCAATTTTATATGCAAACACCCGGAGGCCCAACCTTCCCAACTCTCCCGGAGGCCCGCCCTTCTCTAGAACCCGACTCAGTTCTTGGACAGTGCAGGCCCGGGGTTAGGCCCCGGCCATGCCCGCCGTGAAGGGGAGGCAGAGGCGAGCCGTGGCCCGGGCACCAGCGGCCTCCCGGGCTCTGTACCTCGGCGGGGCCGGGCCAAGCTCAGGAGGATGGGTCGGCCGGGAGACTCTCTCGGCCCGGTACTCGCTGCAGCCCGGAGGAGGACGGGCTGCAGAGCGCCGCGGGGACCCTGCGGCCTCCTCACGCCCCGGCCGGCTTCCGATCCCTGGGCCCGGCTCCCCTCGCCCACCCGGCCCTCTCCCTTGGGCGGCCTGGAGGACGAGGCCCCGGGCGGTTACCGGTCTTCCAGGTTGCGCCTCCACATCTTGCCTTGCGCGCCGCCGGGGACCCGGGGTGGGAGCCCAACGAGCGCGGCTCCGGGGCGCCAGGGCGCGCGGGAGCCGGAGCCGCCGCCACTTCTACCGAGAGGCGAGAGCGCGCTGTGCGCGCCGCCGCGCCTGGCCGGCGTTTCCGTGGCAACGCGGCGGGCGCCCCTGCGGTCAAGGGCAGGGCAAGGGAGACCAGAGGGCATTGGGCAGAGGGACCACCAAGCATCCTCCTTCGGTGCTGCTCTGGAGCCCTCCCGGCCCCTGGAAGTACAGGGGAAAAGAACCCACCAGTAACCGGAAGGGGGACGTGAAAGTAAAGGTGAATGGGGTCCGGGCTCTGCTTCTGGATGTGAGGACTTAATGCCATGCTTGTCCCCCTGCTTCTCTGCTGAACGCGACAGTGTGGGCTCTTGGAAGCTGCCTTTGTGAAAGAGCAGCTTTATTAGTTAGATTTCTATTGCTGTGATAAGACCATGACGGAAAACAAGTTGAGAAGGAAAGGGTTTCTTTGGCTGACATATTCCAAGCCACAGCTCATTGAGGAATTCAGGGCCTGAACCTGGAGGCAGGGACTGAAGCAGAGGCCATGGAGGAACACTGCTTGCTGGCTTCTCCACTTGACTTTCTTATATACCCCAGGATGACCTGCGAAGAGGTGGCACTGTCCACAAGGGCTGCGCCCTTCCACATCAACCATCAATCAAGAAAACCGCCTTACAAGTTTGCCTACAGGCCAATCTAATGGAGGCATTTTCTGAATAACTCTAGCTTGTGTCAAAAACACAAAACAAAACAAACAAAAAAGCCAAATGGAATCTAAGTAGCACACTAGTGCTTACTGCCTCATCTTAATTAATTTCCCCCTTGCAGTTTCTACTTTATGAGAAAGATTATGTTAGGGCTGCTCCCGTGCTTGACTAGTATACTCCTGAGTTTGTGTCCTCTCCTTGAAGCAGGGGAAATGTAATTTTTTTGCCTTGTACTCATCAGTGCCTTCTACAACTCTGTGAAGGGTTATTTTGCACAAATGGATGTCCTATTCTTGTATAACTTATGCTTTAAATTCCCCTAGAGTGAGAAATCCATGGAGTCTGCATAAAGGGCAACACATTTATTAGTGATAAAAGTCATCACAGCATGGGAGAGTTATCGTGGGGTCCTGGAAAGCCGAGCTATGATCCATGTTGTTCTTCCGCCTGGTCCATCTCAGCATCCGAAAACCACAAGGAGAGAGAGCGATGCCTACTGCATCCCAGGTCTTAAGGGTCCAGGAGGCCATGCCCCTGGGACATGTATTTCAAGATCCTAGGCAGGTGGAGCAGTTACCTACTGCCTCTCCGGGGCGGTGCTTCAAGGTCATAGACAGAACAGCTACCCCCTGCATCCCTCTATTCTTTCATATTGTAACTTGTGTTTCAGAGCCTCTTGTTACTACTTCTGTTTTAGTGACCCCTGCTCTCTCATGTTGCACATGCCTCCTTTCTCCTTTGTACTTATGCAGAAGCCAGCTGCCCAGTGCCCATAGTCTCAGAATAGAGCTCTAACCAAAGGTTAGAAGAGTCTTTGCTCGGATAGAGCTCACAGCCTTGGGGGACAGATAAAGCTAGCCAAATGTCTTAGGATTTCCATTGCTGTGGAGAGACACCATGACCACAACAACTCTCATAAACAAAACATTTAATGGGGTGGCTGACAGTTTCAGAGGTTTAGTTCATTATCATCATGGTGGGACATGGCAGAATGCAGGCAGGCATGGTACTAGAGCTGAGAGTCCTACATCTTGATCTGCAGGCAACAGGAAGTGAACTGAGACACTGGGAGTGGCTTGAGCATATATGAGACCTCAAAGCCCACCTCCACAGTGACACACTTCTTCCAACAAGGCCACACCTACTTCAACAAAGCCATGCCTCCTAATAGTGCCACCCCCTGTGAGCTTATGAGGGCCAATTACATTCAAACCACCACACCAAACCATCAAACACACAAAAATGCAACCCGGAAATGTGCTACTGTGCCAGCTTTAGTTGCATAACAAGTTATAAAACTGAGTGGCTTACAAAAACGTATTAGATGGTTCAGGAATGGGATGGATAGTAGTTCTTTGGTTCTGTTCAGCTGGACTCTTTCCTACCTTTCTCTCCAGGTGGTGAGTCTGCTAGTAGTGTGTAATCTCATTAAATGCTGTGGTTTGGATGTGGTTTGAGTGTGCCCTCCAGTAGCACATGATGTGAAGGCTTGGTTTGCTCCTTAATGTGTGGTGAGAGATGTAGACATTTGAGATGAGGAGCCTAGGGGGATAATGTTGGGCCATGGAGACTACCACTCTTGGAAGGGATTAAAGTGGTTTTTTTGGTCCATTATTATTAGTTATTGTTAATTTTTTTTTGTTATTGTTGTTTTGTTTTTTCTTTTTTACTCTTTGGTTCTTTGCTCCTTGGGGGGCCCACCATCCAGCTCCCAAATAAATACATGGAGGTTTATTCATTCTTATGAATGCCTGGCTTTAGCTTGGCTTGTTTCTAGCCAACTTCTCTTAACTTAAATTGTCCATCTACCTTTTGCCTCTGGGCTTTTATCTTTCTCTATTCTGTATAACTTTCTTTACTTCTTACTCTGTGGCTTGCTGTGTAGCTGGCTCCTGGTGTTCTCCTCCTTCTCTTGTTTCTTGATCCTCTCTTCCCAGATTTCTCCTTCTATTTATTCTCTCTGCCTGCCAGCCCTGCCTATCCTTTATCCTGCCTAGCTATTGGCTGTTCATCTATTAGACCAATCAGGTGTTTCAGGCAGGCAAAGCAACATAGCTTCACAGAGTTAAACAAATGCAACATAAAATAATAAATACATTTTTGTATCATTAAACAAATATTCCACAGCATAAATAAATGTAACACATCATAAAATAATATTCCATAACATTTGGTTGTCTGGAGAGGGTTGTGAAACAGAGTCTGGCCCCATCTGGATGTGATCTTTTCCATCCACACATGCGGCTGCCATTATGACCAAATCTGCTAAGTGGAGTCTTTTAGAGCAGAACCACTAACACCACGCCCTTGAATATCCGGAATTGTGAACCAAATAAACCTTTATTTGTGTACATTTGCCAGCCTCAGGTATTTTTTTAAACAAGGCTGATTTATTTATTTATTGTGTTTATGTGTATGCATGTGTCTCTCTTGAGTTTATATGCACCGTGTGTGTGCAGGAAGGTCAGAGAGGGCATGGGTTTCCTTGGAACCAGAGTTTCAGGCTACTGGGAGCCACCATGTAAATTCTGGGATTGAAATCAAATCCTCTGTAAGAGCATTGCTCCAGCCCCGTAGCCTCAGGTATTTTACAACAGCAAAGTAGACAAATGCAGGTGGTCTAACTAGCATGTCATGCTGCAGGAGCCTGTCAGCAGAGGCATCATGGTTTTTATTTTCCAGCAGGTTAGCCTCTTTCTAAAGCAACAAGCAATGTAGTAGTATTTGCTCCACCCGTCATCTTGGGCTATCCAGCCCGGTAGAGGCGGTGCTTCTTGCTGGCATAGGTGACTTCTTGACTTCTTGCCTGCACATGTCCTCCTGAAAGGAAAGAAGGAGGGGCCACACTGCCCTTGGTGTGATCAGACACAGGGCGCACATTCACTCCCGGGCAGAACAGAGGACGATTTCAGCTGTTTACTCAGTTCTGTATTTGTGAGTGCATTTCCCCAATTTATGTCTTAATAAATCCCAACTGCCCACTACACAGACTCATGTAACTGATCTTAACTGTTGGAGCCCATTAGGTTTCCTAGTGGCTGTACCCAGCAGGACTGTATAAGAGGTTGATTGGACCATGGGTCGGGGTACCAGGTGACTGTAACTAGCAAGGGGGAGGTCTTTTGCTCCACCCCTTGGCATTATTATAAATAGACCTTTGGAATAAAGTTCTGGGCCTGTGGATAAGGATCCAGGCTCACCCAAGTCTATCTTGTGTTTTCTGTTTCTCTCTTCTCTATTTCTAACTAAGTCTCTTATTCCTCATTCCTCAAGAGTTCCTGGGGTAAATAAGTGTGGGGGCTGGTCTCCACACTTAACACAGCAAGACATGGCAAGCCCCACTGTACACATGCCTTTAAAGTGTCTGCATTTGTCATATATGCCTCTACACTATTGGTTGATGTAGGTCAGATGGTCCAGACCAGAGTGGCACACTAATTATCAGGGACCTGGGTAGTGGCTGCTTCTGTTTGCCAACCTATGTGTCTAAGTTAGGGTTTCTATTGCTGTAAAGAGACACCATGACAACAGCAACTCTTATAAAAAAACAGTTAACTGTGGTGGCTGGCTTATAGTTCACAAGTTCAGTGCATTGTCATCATGGTGGGACATGGTGGTGTGAAGGCTGACGTGGTGCTGGAGAAGGAGCTGAGAGTTCTGAATCTTGCAGGCAACAGGAAGTGAACTGTCTCACTGGGCGTGGCTTGAGCATATATGAGACCTCTAAACCTGCCTCCACAGTGACACACTTCCTCCAAAAGACCACACCTACTTCAACAGTCCACATCCTCCCTTTGGGGGCTGTTGTCTTTCAAACCACCACACCATGTATCGAGTGGATCTACCCACATGGCACCAAGAGAGCATGTACTTAAAGCAGAGCTTTGGTTTGACCTACTTGAAGAACTTCACCGAAAATGAGCCTGAACTAAGACTCAAGGAATGAGAAGGTGAAAAGGGGGTTAAAATTTGGCCAATGAGAGGGACAGGGTAGGCAAATTGTCTCCTCCTTCTCACGGCAGTTCTTATCTCTCTCCAGAACTGCAAATCTCAGAAAATTACACCATCTTTCAAGCAACAGGTCAGGTAAAAAACCTAGGAGTTACCGTTTCTTTTCTCTACCCACACTGGCCATTTTCATATGTCTCACCTTCAAAAGCGTATTGTGATTCACTTCTTCACTTCTTATGTATAGCCTTTTAAATTCACCCTTATCACCACCTCCCATCATCATTTACCATCCTCCTCAAGACCACTGCTATGCTGAAGTAAGCTAAGTGCATGCACATCAGATCATGACAACTTTTTCAAGCTTCCACTGTCCTTGTGAAATTTGAAATCCTCGTTCTCTAAAGGCTGTGTCTCATTCGTGCCACCCACGTACCTTCCCTCGCCTACCTGCAGCGTTCTGCTGAATCGTCTTTCTGTTCCTGGCAACACCAAACTTACTTCAGAGTGGGTTTTGTGTGTGTTGTTCCTTCTGCCGGGACGTTCCTTCTCCAGGTCTTGACTGGGATTTCCCATGCTTAGAATATATAGAATTATGCTAAAAAAAAAAAAAGTACCTGCAGCGGGAGGCTTTCTTTTTTTCTGATTACCAAGTTGCCATGATATCTCCCATGCTGTTTCCCTTGAAGTACATACTGCTCACTGAAATGAACCTGTTTATATGCTATTTTGATCTTTTATTAGTATACTCTCCATGAAACTATCTTCTATTATATTCTATTAGTTTTCATTGTATTGCTACTACTGCTACCCTGCATGTCTTCCCTGGAAGGCTGGGCTCATGGTTCATATGGTTCACAGTTGGGTAAGACCTTTGATGCTTTTATCCTTGAGGTGCCTGCTCAGTGCCCTCTGGGGCTAGGAAAGCTAACTGGCACAGAGGAAGCCTCCAGCTCAGTTCCACCTTGATTTCTATCTATTGTGCAGCTAACTTCTGCAATAAGGTCTTATCATCTAGTTGTGGGGGAAACCAAGAGGTGTAGCATGAATCTTAAAAGTTCTTATTAATAAAATCAAACCTGAGCCAGGTACTGGGGTGAACATTGGAAGATCAGAGAGCCAGAACAAGCCACAGCTACATCACCTTGCCGGATCCTCAGCTGGTCTTGTTTCCTCAGACTGGAGGCCTCTGAGTCCTCATCCAGAATGGGTCTCAGCTGAATTGTGCTGCTCAAAACCTAAAAGCTTAACCAGCCAAATGCTTAGCCAGCCAAATGCTTAACCAGCCAAATGCTTAACCAGCCAAATGCTTCTAGTTCCTGGTCCTCACGCCTTATATATCTTTCTGCCTTCTACCATCACTCCCTGGGATTAAAGGTTTGCTTTCTGGGATTAAAGGCGTGAGTCACCATGCCTGGCTGTATCCTTGAACACATGGATTTCTGCCTCTGGAATGCTAGGATTAAAGGCGTGTGCCTATCCTAAGTATCTAGTGGCTTTTCTGTTCTCTGACCCCAGAGAAGTTTATTAGGGTACACAATATTTTGGGGGGAACACAATACCACCACAAAGAGGAATGGCAAAACCCCATATGATTTTTGGTATTATCTCTGGAATCTTATTGACCAATGACTCATAACAAAGTATCCTACCCTGGCACTGAGTTTTTGCTACAAGCCACAGGAATATGAAGTAGGGATTCAGCTGTATATGGTAAAGCTATACCTGGAAGAATCAAGGAATTCTTCCAGAGAAACCCAAATCTCAAGGAGTATTTGGTGTCATTTGGCTTTTAATATATCAGCTGTTTCCTGCTATGAATTTCATGTGTGCTCATAACTTTCCCAAGAACTTTTAACAGTGTATTTATCTGAAATACCTCTCAAACTCCTAGGCCAAAATGGCAGACAGAATAAACCTTTCAGACCAACTGCTGATCTGAATTAAGGTAAACACCCTTATGGAGACACTGCCTCGCATACCTGTGTTTCTTGTGCAGTGATGCTCAGACCCTCCTTCCTCTCACAGCCCAAGTGCATTCCAGAACAATTGACTCAGAACAAAAGGATTTTTGCACACCAGGTGCAATGTAGCCATGAGGCAGGTGTCCTAGCTTGGAGCAGAGTTGCCCCGCCTGACCAGGAAGCGGCAGGGCAGAGTTTTTTGGAGATTGTAGATGGATTTGGTCAGGTCAGGAGGGTAGGAGAGGAAGGAATGAAAATCGATGGAGGAACGGAGGACGAAGATGAGATTGAGAGCAAAAGAACTTAGGACTAGGACAATGAGAGGAGAGGAAGAGAAGGGACAGAGAGGAGTTGAGTGTGAGAACAGAACTGAAGCTATAGAATTTTGTCTTAGAGGAATAAAGTGGATGGGCGAAAGAGCATGGTGTCCATAGATTCCTTTCCCTCGGATTATTCTCACTGTTAGTGGTGTCTCTTCTGGGTCCCTGGGAAGGAAACTAAAGAGGCTGGACCTCAATAATTTCTGATAAGTTTTTTTCTTTAATCATCTTTGTCATCTAGAAGCAGCCATTACCCAGCCCTACAGTGTGTCTCTCTACAAGATAGTACTCTCTGCATGGCTTGTTCTAGAAAGGGATATAGGGACTCCCTCTAGGGGGAAGTTTTGTACATAAACTTAATTACTCCAATACTACCTGCCAAGGAGAAAGACTGATACTGGATATTTTTCACGATGAGTTTTAAAAAGAAATGACCTGAAATTGATTTTCTTCTCAGAACAGTGGGTAGGAGATGTGCTTAGGTAACTAGGTACAAGGGTTTTGATAAGCTCTCATTTTTGTGACAAGGAATTCAGTTCTGATGTCAGCTTGCTCACACACATTGGCATGTGTCTGAATCTCCTGGAATGAATGTTAAAATGCACATTCTCAAGCCCTAGAATTTATGACTAAAGAGGTCTGTGGTGAGTCCAGGAATGTGCATAATAACGAGTTTTTTTTCCCTTAGGGTGGCTCTGGTTCTTCTTGTGTAAGAAACAAGGTTGGGTGTGAGGGTGATCTAGGTTTCTGTCATTCATTGATCCAAGGTTGATTCAGTTGATCTGCCGGGGCAGGCAGGTGGTCCATTCCTCTCTCACTTGTCTCTTTGGTCCCTCCTCAAGACCTTCCTGACACAGGAGAGAAGAAGATTGCTTTTTGGTCAAGGCTATATGAGTAGTTGTACTCTTACTAGAACCTCCACACAAGCTCCCAGGGACCATGCTTTTGGAACAGTGGACAGTCTTGCATTTTCAGAGCTTAGCCATGGGATTGTTGTGAAGACTAATAGAAACATTCATTGTTAAGTGCTTACTGTGATATCTGCTACAGTAAGCACTCTACATAGTTAGCTCCTACTACTATCATATTTATCAATGGAAAAAGAGGCCAGAGGCCATGAATTTGATAGAGAGCAAGGTACAAGGCACGTGGGGTGGGGGGTGGGGATAAAGTACATGGGAGGGCTGGAGGGAGAAAAGTGAAAGGGGGAGAGTGATGTAATCATATTTTGATTAAAAATAAAAACACATACATGGTTCTGAGTTCCATTCTCAGCAACACAATAAACAAACAAATAACTGTTAAAAACTATTAGCATTTTAAAAATTCTAAGTATAAGCTAGAACTTTTAAATAATATTATGGAGTTTATTATGGTGTTCTTTGAGTTATATTGGCAATTTTACTTATCACCGAGGCCTTTGTGCCTAATAGTGTAAGCACTATTAGCAGTTGCTATCATTCTTCCATTTGTATATTAATCTTTGGAATATTCATTAAAAGTACACGTATGGTGCATGACAAAAAGAAGTAAGAACCAATTGAAGATCTCTCAGTGGTTATATTGGAGAGTATGAACAAGAAAATAAAGTAGTTATGGATTATAACCCAAAGCAAAAGATGAATATCTCTGAATCCATGTCGAGATAAAACAACACTTGAATGACTACGTAAGTATTGAGATAAGTGGAGAAACTAGAAATTGTCTGTGCATAAGAACTCCATAGGATGTATATAGACATACTGTATTCAAGCAGGCTGAGTAAAACTGGCCCTCCTTATGGACAGACAGAACCAGTATGGTACATGAAAAAGGAAGAGAGGTGCTCTATAGTGGAGAAGCATGACAAACTGCATGACAAACTGCCTCAACCAGGGGTCCAGTGTCAATACTGACAGAGAAAGGAGGTGCTATGAGTATGTAACGCATAAACATTTATACATAGCATTATATATAACACATATAACATGATGAAAATGGGACAAGAGAGATGGCTCAGCAGTCAAGAGCACTGGCTGCTCTTCCACAGGACATGGGTTTGATTCCCAGCACCCACATGGCAACTCACTACTGTCTGTAACCGCATTCCCAGTGTATCTGATGCCTTCTTCTTGCCTCCATGTGCACCAGCTATACACACAGTGCACAGACACACATGTAGGCAAGACACTTATACACATTTAAAATACATAAAACCCACAGTGGAAAAAGTATTACACACTTTTGTTGTGGTCTTTGACTTCCAAGCTGATAATCCCACTGTAATCATGAGAAAAACATCAAATGAATCCCAGCAGAGGGATATTTTACAGCATCACTGACTGAGTAGTACTTCTCAACAACTTTCAAGGTCATCAAAAACTGAGAGGATCTAAACTGAAACATGAGATAAGAGAAGGACATGAAATTGTGGATGAATCCTGGAATAGAAAATGCACATTAAGAAGCAGATGTGAAAAAAGGCATGGAACAAAGCAAAGCCCTTTGAGTTTTAGAAGTAAACTGCCACATCACAGGCTCGTTAGAAGTCTCATCACTGCTAAGAGACATTTAAAAAATGTCTACTATTACGCTACTATTACAGTTTTTCCCTTTCCTCCCTTCCTTCTCTGTCCCCTCTCCCAAGAAGGAAGGTAGGTAAAACTTATCCCCAACCCTGCCACAAATGTGTGCACATACAGTGAGCAGAGAGGCAATCTTATAAAAACAGGATGTGTGTGTGTGTGTGTGTGTGTGTGTGTGTGTGTGTGTGTGTGTGTTATGGTCACAGGAAAACCTCCGGTATTGGTCCTCACCTTCTACTTTGTTTGGAGCAGGTTTCTCTGTTGTTAGCCGTTGTGTCCTCCAGGCTAGCTGGCCCAGTCGCTAAGGAGGATTTCCCTGTCCTCACCTCACTCACTGTGGGAAGGCTGGGATTACAACACCCAGTCTTGTGGGAACCCTGAGGATCCAGACTCCACTCCTCACCCTTGCACAGCAAGTGATTATCCACAGGGCTGTCTTTCCTGCTGTTAATAATCCAAAGACCTAGATAAGATGAACTCCTCCCTTTCCTCGATTGATATGTGCACCACCCTGACCACTACTTCTTACAGTCTCAACAGTCAATCTGTTTTAAAAGTGCTACATCTCATGCTGGGCTATGGTAGAGCACACCTTTAATCCTAGCACTCAGAGGCAGAGGAAGGCAGATCTCTGAGTATGAGGTCAGCCTGGTCTACAGAGTGAGTTCTAGGATAGCCAGGGCTAAACTGAGAAACCCTGTCTTGAAAAACCAGAAAAAAAGTTGTATGTCTCCTTCCCATGTGTGTTTTAAAACATTTCTGCCTCATGTATGTAACACAAATTGCTAAATGGTCTTATTAATAGAAAACCCAGAGCCAGATATTGGGGTGAAAGCTAAAAGATCAGAGTAACAGAACAAGCCACAGTCAACCTCACCATACCAACTCGTCAGCCTCCAGAGCAAGACTTCCTGTTTATTCATGCCTTATATACCTTTCTGTGCCCTGCAGATTAAAGGCATGTGCTACCACTGCCTGGCTCTGTTTCAAGTGTGGCCTTGAACTCACAGAGATCCAGACGGATCAGATCTCTGCCTCCCAAGTGATAGGATTAAGGGTGTGTGCCACCACTGTCCTGCCTCTATGTTTAGTGGCTGGCTCTGTCCTCTGATCCCCAGATAAGTTTATTAGGGTACACAATATATTGGGGTACACAATATATCACTACACATGCATGCATTTATGTCTCCTGTTGGTAAATGGCCAGTGAGACCAGATACTCAGCTTAAAAATATTTTTTATTTAGGTTTATTTATTGTTATTTTATGTTTCTGGTATTTTGCTTACATGGATGTCTATGCACCACCTGCATATCTGCTACCCATAGGGTCCAGAAGCTGCCAGATCCCCTGGAACTGGGATTACAGTGGGTTGTGAGTCACTGTGTGTGTGATGGGAATGGGAGTGGGGTCCTCTGGAAGAGGAGCCAGTGTTAACCACTGAGCCGTCTCTCCAGCCTGGGCATAGCTTTGTGAAAACAGAGTATCATGGGTGAAAGCTTGATTCAATCGTAACTCTTTTTGCCTTCATACTTTTGACCTAAAGACTAAAATTCTAAAATGATTTGTTTGACATAATGTGTTGCTTGTACTGGGGAAGTTTCATGTGGTTTACAGACAGGGATAGCCTAAAGATTTCTTCAGACTCTAATGAACACCCTGCTTCTAGATGCCTGTCATGGAGTTAGGAGTTCTTTCATTTGTCAGACTGTGTCTAGATCTGTATTCTGGAAGGAAATCACATATTCAAATACTTCTCAGAAACATTCTTCTCAATGTAGATGTAATAGTATCAGACAAAAAGATTCATTATTCAGAATGTAGTCCCAATTATCTTCTTTAAAATTCTTTTTTATTACTAAGGAAGTTATAACACTTTTGACAAAAATGAAAAATAAAAATGGAAAACGCCAAACACCCTGCAATGGCTCACACTTCTCCCCAGCCCTGGTTGTAAGTACTTGGGTGATGAATAAGCACAGCTTGTATCTCTGTCCTGCTTGTTGGTAGACTGTATCCATGCAGACACCTGCAGAGGCTGTAGAGTTTACCCTGAGAGCCCAGGAACCAGTTGTAGTAAGTTGATATGCTTCTCAGACATGGAGCACTCACTAGAATGTGTGTGTGTGTGTGTGTGTGTGTGTGTGTGTGTGTATGTGTGTGTGAATGTATGTGTATGTGTGTGAATATATTTGTGTGTGAATATATGTGAATATATATATGTGTGTGTGTATGAAATTTTAATTTGCTTCTTTATATTTCAAACAGGTAAGTGCATTTATGTGGTCTGTTTAATGGTATTTGCTTCAGGATTTACTTTTATTTGTTGGAAGGCCCTCCTCTCCTTTTCCTGTGTAACTTTTATAAGGTTTCATTGTATGCGATTCACCTTTTAATGTACCTGTTTGTTCCAAGCTAGGATAACAGTCTTATATTTTTACTCCTAACTGCTCATTTTTCCTTGCACTCTTGATTTAACAATCTGTACGTTTCTTGGAAAACTGTGGCTTCATGAATTTCTTATTGGTCTCAAAGACTCCTCTAAAGCAACTAAAAAGGAGGAGTATATGTTCATAGAAATAGGACCAGGATCTTAAGCATTTCAAAATGGTTGTTTTTTAAATGCCTTTTTTAACTTTTGATTTTTGTTTAGCTGTAGACTTATGTTTACTCGTTCCTCCCTCCCTCCCTCCCTCCCTCCCTCCCTCCCTCCCTCCCTCCCTCCCTCCCTCCCTCCCTCCCTTTCCCTCCCTTCCCTTTGCTTTTTTGACAAGTTCTCTCTAGCTTGTGTTGGACTCAAACTCCCTGTATAGCCGAGGATGAGCTTGAACTTCTGAATCTTCTGCTTTTGCCTCCTGAGTGCTGGGTCATATGTGGCACCACCATGCCTGGTTAATGTGGTGCTGGTGACTGAACCCAGAGCCTCAAGCATGCTTGGTACACACTCCACAACTGAGCTACATCCCTGTCTCTCATCTTATTTTATTTTTGACTAATACATACTTTTAAGTATTTATGGATACAGGATGATGTTTTGATACATGTGTACATTGTATACTGATCAAATTAGTTTATTTAGCATATCCATCCTTTCAAGCATTTACTTGATTTTCTCTAGAGTATCCACGTAGCCTGTATTTTCATGTTGTTTGTAATTACTTTTATAGGAGAGGAGTTTTTAATTGTAGGTCCTAGTATGAATGTGTTTTTATATATAATGTGAGGTATTTGTACCAAATAATTTATTGAATTTTTCATCCCCTTTCCTTTCTAGTAATTTCCCTCTGTTCTGCTTACTTGGAAATATATTGTTGTTGCTATAGTCACCTTACTATATAGAAAACACCCTGTTCTTCTCCATTGCACAGTTGACTTTAGGAATGCTGACTTTGCTAGGTGTAAAGAGAGTCATTTGCTCACATTTGTATCACAGAAAAGATGTGCAAAGGTGGGCTGTATGGTGCAGAGGTGATCTGTAGAGGCTCCACAAAATGTTACACAAAGAAAACTTCTTTCAGATATTGCAACAGAATTTCAGTTCAGCTACTATACCAGATTTTTGGTGTCTGACAATTTTTGAAAAACTGGCAGAGATAAGAAAAAGGCTATTAAAATAAATGAAGTTGAGAGAGGTTGCAGTGGTGGATATGGGTGGAGTTAGTGTGAGGAGCAGGGTTGTGTGAGCATGATCAGAGCATGGTCAAAATACACTGTAAGCATGTATGCAATTCACAGAAAAATAAAAATATTATAGTTTGTTTTTTTAAGATTTCCTATAAAGGTCTATGCCCCTTAAGGGCTTAAAAAAATGTCTCAAGGAGCTGGGCGTTGGTGGCGCACGCCTTTAATCCCAGCACTTGGGAGGCAGAGCCAGGCGGATCTCTGTGAGTTCGAGGCCAGCCTGGGCTACCAAGTGAGCTCCAGGAAAGGCGCAAAGCTACACAGAGAAACCCTGTCTCGAAAAACCAAAAAAAAAAAAAAATGTCTCAAGGAACAACTGGCTTACATGTCCTCAGTCAAATGTTGACTCTGTGGCTACACCAAATTTCAGAGGAAGCTAGAGTCTGTGATCTAATAGAGGACTTGAATTATCAGGATAAAATTGGGGTTCTATTAACAAATAGGGGCATGTGGCTCTGGAATGGATGACAGCATTCTCCAATACTCCTACCAATGTGCAGAGTCCTTGGTAGGCTTTATGTCCCATGGACTTCTCTGTTGTATAGGGATTTTTGTATTTACTTGGAGTTCTTTTCCAGGAGTTTTTAGAGATCACCTAAGTGTTGCATTGTTTTTCTTGAGATGATATGAATAAACACCTCTTCAACTAGACAGAGCCCAATGGCAGATCAAAGAAATGATTCTATCCAAGTTCAGCTTGATGAAACAATGAATTTATTGTTCTCACTTACCAGAGTGTGGGTGAGCATTGTGGCTATTCTTGGTTTTCAAATTGACTGCATCTAGAATTAACCAAAATCCCAAGATTGAGGGACATACCTCTGAGGTATTTTTGATTAATTTTAAGAGGAAAGATCCATTACTAATCTGGATCTTTGAGCTGTGGAGTCACATCTTTAATCCAGATTTTTTGAGGTGGGAAGACACACCCCTAATCTGGGCCACACCTTCTGCTTGGAAGTGTACATAAGGACATGGAAGAAGGAAGTGTTTGCTCTTTGCCTGCTTGCTCTCACCTCACTGGCAAAGCCATTCCTTCATTGGCATTAGAACCTACTTCTGGATTCTGGTGTGTGCTAAAGACCAGTTGAAACATTCAGTCTCTGAACAATTACTGGATTCTTGGACCTTCCATACATAGACAACCATTGTTAGATTTGCTGGACCACAGCCTGTAAGTCATTTTAATAAATCTCAGTGTGTGTGTGTGTGTGTGTGTGTGTGTGTGTGTGTGTGTGTGTGTGTGTGTGTGTGTGTATTCTATCAGGTCTGTTACTAGAGAACCCTGACTAATACAGTGAGGGTATTTACCCTAATGAACACAGATGACTCAAAAACAGCTGCATTCCTTCAAAGCCCACCCAAGCATAGATGGCAACTCATGAAGCTGTATTATTGGAGTCCCCAAACTTTCACCTCCTATATACTATATATAATCTTATACAGCACCACCCCCAAACCATTTCCAGCTGGGCAAGATTACATGGGACTAGGTATGTGTGCCGAAGTGGTTGGAATCTCAGATGAATGTCTGATGACTTTCCATGTCCTAGGAGGGAATGTTGATAAACTCAATGTGTGTCTCCCGTGAGTGATAGTTGTTCTTATATTAGGATGGCAACCACTATTCCATGCCCTGAGGCTAGAGTTCCATAACACATATCTCTTATGCCTTTGGTCTCTCTCTTCCAGACCAGATAAAATCTGTTCATGGGGACATCACTGACTATGATGTGGCAATTGAGCTACTGTTGTCATCCCTGAATGAAACCTCTGACTCCAAATATAGACAATGAAATCATCTGGATGGGCTTGCAAGACAGTCATGGGATGGGCTTGCAAGACAGTCATGGTTGATTGACTCTTTTCTTTATTAAGAATTTTTTCATTCCTTTTACCTACCCGCTGTAGCCCCCCCCCAAACTACCTCACTCCTCTGACAAGAAGGCAAGCCCCCCCCCAAGGCTGCCTGGGGTGTCCTATCATAGTGGCAGGCTCCAAAAAGCCCCATCATACACCAGGTATAGATTCTGATTCTACCACCAGGGGATCCCCCAAGCAAATCAAGCTACACAATTGTCTTGCCACACAGAGGGTCTAGTGTCATGTAGGCTCCAAAGCCATCCAACTTTCATGAGTTCCTACTAGTTTGGTTTGGTCATCTCTGCAGATTTCCCCATCATGATACTGATGCACTTGCTCATAGAATCCCTCCTCTCTCTCTCCAACTGGACTCCTGGAGCTCTGCTTGGTATTTGGCTGTGGATCTCCCCATCTGCCTCTATCAGTCATTGGAGAATAGCTCTGTGATGACAGTTAGGGTGTTCACTAGTCTGATCACTGGGGTAAGCCAGTTCAGTTCAGGCACCCTCTCCACTATTCCTAGTAGTCTAAGCTGGGGTCATCTGTAGATGTAACCAACCATCTTATTAAATAAGAAACACAGAACCAATGCAAAGAAGAAAGCCAAGAGATCAGGGCTAAGAGCCTTACCCGCCTGCTGTAGCTAGCCTCTTAAGCCAAGAGACCTCTCTGAAAGAGCTACTTCCTGTCTGTTTGTCTTTATATAGACTTTCTGTTCTGCCCTCTCATTGGCTGTAAACCCAACCACATGACTGCCTTGTCACTGCCTGTATGTACAGCCCTCCAGGTCCTCTATGGTATTGAGATTAAAGGCGTGTGTCTCCAATGCTGGTTGTATCCTTGAACACACAGAGATCTACCTAGCTCTGCCTACCAAGTGCTGGGATTAAAGGCATGCACCACCAACACCCAGCTTTTGCTATGGCTCTAATAGCTCTGACTCCCGGGCAACTTTATTTATTAACATACAATTAAAATCACATTTCAGTACAAATAAAATATCACCATAGTCATCCTTGGGGAATTCCTGGCAACGTCCCTAGCACCTGGTTTCTCTCTATTCCCATGATATCTTTGTCCATCATGGTATCTCTCTCATTGCTTTCCCACTCCATCCCTGTTCCAGTTCAACCATCCCATTCCTTTACGTTCTCATCCCCCATTACCCTCCATTGCCCACCACTCACTGCCAGTTCACTTATGGAGAGCTCATCTATTTCCCCTTCCCAGGGTGGTCCATGCATCTCTCTTTGGGTCTTCCTTGTTAGCTAGCTTCTCTGGAGTTGTGGGTTGTTGTCTGGTTATCCTTTGCTTTACTTCTAGTATCCACTTATGAGTGGGTACATACCATGTTTGTTCTTCTGAGTCTGAGTTACCTCACTCAGGATGATATTTTCTAGATCCATCCATTTGCCTGCAAATTTTATGATGTCGTTTTTTTTTCTCTGAGAAATAGTACTCCATTGTATATGTACCACATTTTCTTAATCCATTCTTCAGTTGAGGGGCATCTAGGTTGTTTCCAGGTTCCGGCTATTACAAATAATGCTGCTATGAACATAGTTGAGCATGTATCCCTGTGGTATGATTGAGCATTTCTTAGGTATATGCCCAAGAGTGGTATAGCTGGGTCTTGAGGAAGATTGATTCCCAATTTTCTGAGAAATCACCATATTGATTTCCAAAGTGGCTGTACAAGTTTGCACTCCCACCAACAGTAGAGGAGTGTTCCCCTTTCTGCACATCCTCTCCAATATAAGCTGTCTTCAGTGTTTTTGATCTTAGCCATTCTGACAGGTATAAGATGGTACCTTTTTGATTTGCATCTCCCTGATGACTAAGGATGCTGAGCAATTCCTTAAATGTCTTTTTCAGCCATTTGAAATTCTTCCTTTGAGAATTCTGTTTAGCTCTATAGCCCATTTTTTAATTGGATTGTTCAGTATTTTGATGTTTAGTTTCTTGAGTTCTTTATATATTCTGGAGATCAGCCCTCTGTCAGATGTGGGGTTGATGGAAATCTTTTCCCATAAGGTTGATTGACTCTTTCAAAGGAATGTCTTCTCTGATTCAGTTTCTTTTCTTCATTGCTATCTTCAATGAGGTTAGAGAAGTCTTTGTTCCCTCTCTAGTTCTTTAGCTGAGCACGTCTTGGGAAAGACTTCTTCCTGAATTTAGCTGATGGTTTATTTCATACTCTTACCTTTGAGTTTTTGAGACGGGATTTCCTTTCTCTTTCCCATGGATCCAGGCATCTGCACATGTATCTTCTCTATTAAACTGGGATTTAATGGCCAACTGGTTTCTTGTCTCTAGACCTACATTAATTTGTTCAGAGTGCCCACACTCATTTGCTTCAGCTGGGACATTAAGTTGCCAGGCTAAAAGATTTAAAGTGCAGCTTGATAGTGCTGAATTGTTCTCAGAAAAAGGGTTTTTATTCCCATCCATGTTTGTGTGAGAAGAGAATATTAGTTTCTCTGTAGCTTTTCTTTCATTGACTATTATCCATCCTTCAAAATATTGCCAGTGGTTTAATCTGTTTGATTCTAGTTTGCTTCTCTGTTGCTTTGGTAAACACCATCCCCAAAAACAAGTTGGAGAAGAAAGGGTTTATTGTAGCTTATAGTTATAGGTTACAGTCTACCATTAAAAGGTAGACAAGGCAGAACTTGAATCAGAAAGCACAGAGGAATGCTGATTACTGCCTTGCTTCTCTGGTTTGTCCAGCTAGCCTTTTTATACAAGCCAGGCCTGACTGCCTAGGGATGGTGCTGCCCACAGTGGCCTGAGCTTTCCTACATGAATTAGCAGTTAAGAAAATGCCTCACAGATATGGGCATAGGTCAAATATGATCAGGCAGTTCTTCAGTTGAGGTTCTCTAAGTTTATGTATATGACAGCTGAAGTTAACTACGGCTTGTTCTCTCTCTATTTAAATCTGAATTTCTTCAAAGGCTATGTATGGTGTTGCATGCCTGAAATCTCAGCATTCAGGAATCTGAAACAAGAGGATGAAAAGTTTGAGGCTAGCCTGGAATATGTATTGAATGACCCTGTATAAAATAATTTTTAAAAATGTCTTTAAATAGTAGTGAAGTCAATCATCCTTTAAAATATACATTTGGTAGGGCAGAAAATATTAGAATATTTTGTTTGGAAGTAGTTTCAAATTTATCAAAAAGCAAGATATAAAAACATTTCAAAGTATGTATGTAACTTTGCATTCAACTTCCTCCATTGCTAACATTCACTTGACCTCCAGGGTTTCATTCTTTTAATATATAAAATGATCAGTTCAACAAAAAATTTCCTATATGGGACACAAAATCAGATGTAAAGAAAGCTATACAATTATCATCCTTATATATTATTTTAACATTATTTGCTATGCTAATCTTTGAAATTCTGTGTTTGATTTAAAAAACACCAGTTACTTGATGATTACAATATGCCCATCAGATCTGCTTCACTGGGGGCACGGATTGTAGTTATAATTTTTCTGTCTTGTCACAGCCTGAAGTTTGCTCCTTTCTTCTGTCTCCCTTTGACAGATTAACACTCAACCTGACGTGAAAAGATGCAGCCCATCTCTGGAAACCCAAGAGGTCTAAAGAAGAGTCAGTGGCAGGCTTTGTGTACTTTCTTGGCACTGTTAACAACTGCATTGATGCAGTCACCCAACCTGGGCCCGTTTATTACAGAATCTTCATTGGCTTCTTTATTTACTCTTTTTGTATATGTATGAATCTCTCTCTGTGTAATTATTATTTTTTTTCGGTTTTTTGAGACAGGGTTTCTCTGTGTATTTTTGCGCCTTTCCTGGATCTCACTCTGTAGCCCAGGCTGGCCTTGAACTCACAAAGATCCACCTGCTTCTGCCTCCCGAGTGCTGGGATTAAAGGCGTGTGCCACCACCGCCTGGCCTCTCTGTAATTATTTTTGACCCAGGGTTTCTCTATGAAGCTCAAGCTTGCCTTCGTGTCCCAAGTGCTAGGATTCTGTGTGACACCACCACAGTAGCTCAAAATTTTACTGGACCTTGAGGTCTACCTGTGTTAAACCCTTTTTCTTTTAAATATTTTCATATTTAAAAGGTTTATTTGGCTCACATGACATGATCAGAGGTGGTTGTGGAAGGGAGTCAGGACAAGAACTCAAGCAGGGGCAGAGGCAGGAGTCAATGAGGAAAGCCACTTATTGGCTTGTTCTCCCTGGTTTTCTCAGCATGCTTCCCTGTACAGCTCAGGAGTGGTACTGCTGGGATGGGTCCTCCTACATCAGTCACTGATTAAGAGATGCTTCCACAGATGTGCCTACAGGTCAGTCCAATGCAGGCAACTCCTCAGTTGATGCTCTCTTTTCCTGGGTGACTTTAGCTCATATTAAGTTGACAAAAGCTAACCAGTACTATTGTCTTGTCACTTTAGCTCACTTTACTGTGGAATGCTTTCACAACTTTCTTCTCTTTTTTTATGTCTTTAATATTTTATAAGAATATGGTTTCTACCTTCCCCACCCATATTTTTAAGTAACTGTCATTTCATTTTGTACTTGTCTAATGCTTCCCCATAATAGATTGGCCAATGTACAGAACACTTGATGCTTTGCCATTTGTAGCCAGGAGGTTTCTCTAGTCCCAAGTTCCTCTGGTCCTGCCTGGCTCCACAGACCCTCAACTGTTTATAAAATAATCATTCAGAGGCTTAATATTATTTGCAATTGTATGGCCTATGACAGGCTTCTTGCTAGCTAGCTCTTATAACTTAACCCATTTCTATTAATCTATGTTTTGCCCCATGTTCTGTGGCTTACCAGTCTGCTGGCCTATTTTTCCTTGAGCTGCAGGCTGGTGTCTCTCCTCTCTGCCTTTCTTCTTCCTGTCTCTCTCTTCAATTTCCCACCTAGCTGTAACCTGACTTGCCATAGGCCAAATGGCTTTATTTATCAACCAATCAGAGCAACACACATTCACAGCATACAGAAAGATATCCCATAGTAGTCATTATCAGGCTATCATGCCCAGAGCCAAATGCTGTGACCTCACCAATACTGGTGGTGGTAATAGACACATACAGTGTCTTTCATGAAGTTCTATCTGGCAGGCATGTGCACTGAACTCAAAGATGAGGAAGCTAATGATTCATTAATAATATAATAGTCTAGGAAGGAAAAAGATGTAAACAGAAAACAGCAGTGACATATGTTGATTGGCATGAACAATGAACCAACTAAAGTAGGTAGTAACTTGGACCAGGAAAACTGTACACTGGGCTATGCTACCCAAGAACATACTTAAAAATGCTAATAGGTGTTTGAACCCATATGACATATTGTCTTATACTCATAAAATTGTCCCTTAATGAATAAATGAAAAAGTACATGTATCTCAAAATAGAACTGTTATCAAAATGTGGTACATAGACATGTGGAACTGACTTCTTCTTCTTCTTCTTCTTCTTCTTCTTCTTCTTCTTCTTCTTCTTCTTCTTCTTCTTCTTCTTCTTCTTCTCCTCCTCCTCCTCCTCCTCCTCCTCCTCCTCCTCCTCCTCCTCCTCCTCCTCCTTCTTCTTTTCCTTCTTCCTCTTTGTATTAGTATTATTAGTATTACTAATTATTTTAAGACAGATTTGTATAGCCCTGGCTGTTGTGGAACTAGCTTTATAGACCAGGTTGGTCTAAAACTCAGAGATCTACCTGCCTCTGCTTCTCAAGTGCTGGGATTAAAGGTGTGTGCCATCATGTTGAATCCATATGCAACTTATAAGTATAACAAAAACATTGATTACAGAAATGTATGGCTTTGGCTATTTTAGTCACTGAGGAAACATGTGTGCACAGAGAAGAAGAAAGATTCATATAAAATTATGTAAATTTGACAGAGCCTGCCGGTGCCCATCAGACTAAGAGGTGAGTCTTTGTTCTCTTAGCCAAACACCTCAGCCTCTAGGCTTTGGGCCCAGGTGCACAACCCTGCACCCCCACACTACTACCCACTGAAGTCCCAGTTTCAGGCCAGCAGACAGGTCTCCTGCAGACAGGTTAGAATACCAACATACCTCACCAGAACCTGGAACCCACAAGTCCCACCTCTCCTAAACCCACCCACCCTCCAAGACTGCAGCTGCTCCCTGAGATAGAGCTCGCCAACACTGATTGGACTAAGTGAGCCTGCCAGTGCTGATTGGACTAAAAGCTGTACCTGAGACATAGAGTCCATCAGCACCCATTGGACCAAGAGCTCCCATTGGAATAAGAGTGTCAATTGGACCAACAGAGGCTCCTTCAGAGACAGACACCGCTCTTGCACCAAGTAGAGGAAGAGATGGGTAGATGCCAGTGCAAAAATACAGTCAACAACAAAAAGACCAATATGGTACCATCAGAACCCAGTGGTGCTACATTAGCAAGACCTGAACATCCCAACACAGAAGAAGCAGAAGAAATAGACCTTAAAATGACTTTAAGAAGATGATAGAGGCCTTTAAAGAGGAAATGAAAAATTCCCTTAAAGAAATTGAGGAAAAGACAAACAAAAATTGGAAGAAATCAATAAATCCCTTAAAGAAAGCCAGCAAAAAGCAATTAAGCAGGTAAAGGAAACAATTCAGATTTGAAAACTGAAATAGAGGCAATAAAGAAGACACAAACTGAGGGAAGGATGGAAATGGAAAATCTGAGTATATGAACAGGAACTACAGATACAAGCATAACCAACAGAATGCAAGAGACAGAAGAGAGATTCTCTGGTGTTGAAGATACGATAGAAGAAATAGATTCACCAGTAAAAGAAAAACACTAAAGCCAAAAAAGTCATAACAGAGATTTGTCCCAACTGCAGGGCCAGGCAGGGACAGAGAAACTTCCAGCTACATGGTCCCCATCATCTTGTAACAATATCATAAAGCAGAATGCATTCAGTCCAACTTCAAAAGTCCCCATAGTCTATAACAGTCTCAACAATATTTAAAAGTCCAAAATTCAAAGTCTCTTCTGAGATTCATGCAGTCTCTTAACTGTAATTCCCTGTAAAATAAAAATAAAAAAGATTGTATTGTCCAACATATAATAGTACAGGATATATATTACCATTCCAAAATGTGGGAAAGGGGGCATAGTAAAGAAATACTGGACCAAAGCAAAAGCAAACACCAGCTGGGCAAAGTCCAAACACTGTATCTTCATGTCTGATGTCAAAATGCTCTTCAGATCTCCAATTCCATTTAGCTTTGTTGACTGCAACACACTTCTTTGTCTTGGGCAGTTTCCACTCCCTGTTAGCAGCTCTCCTTGGCAGGTATCCCATGACTCTGGCATCCCTAAGATCTTGGGTTTTTCAAGGCAATGCAGGCTTCACAGCTTCACACAATGGCCTGTCTACTAGGCCTCCATTCAGGGACTCCCCTGACACATGCTTGGCCTCAGGGGCTTTCTTTAGGCATGGGAACAAATTCCATAATCTATTTCTTCTATCTTGAACTCTGAAGCCAGAACCACATGACTGGAGCTGCCAAGTTCTGCTGCTTACTTGGACTGGAACATGGTCTCCTTGTTTAATTACATCTTCACCAGCTTTCTGTCCTTCACTGCCCAAGGTTGACTTCTTAAAACTTGCTCTGTAGACCAGGCTGGCCTCAAACTCAGAGATCTGCAAGCCTGTGATTTTCCAGTGCTGGGATTAAAGATGTGCACCACCATGCCTGGCTCTAAGGCTTTCATTAGTTCCTTTTCACAAGTTGAAAGCTTAGCTGGGTGGGGTCCTACACTAAGGTCACCATGTTCTTTACTCAATTTCTTAATCCCTTATCTCCTTGATCACAGGATTTAGCTCCATTCTACTTCCTTGTGCTCTTTTTCTCCTCAAAATTTGCATTTTGTAATTTACCCTGCTCATCTTGTTCCTTTTCATTATAAATCTTAATTAGAGTTACCACTAATAATCATACAACAAAGCCTATACTAGGCTTTTTGAGATTTCTTCTGCCAATGGAATTGATCCAAAACTCTTCACTTTAGCCTCAGGCAGACTTCCTATACAAGAGCAAAAAGCAGCCATTTTTTTTTCACCGAAATATTACAAGACCAGTCTCTGGACTGCATACTAACATTCTTCTTCTCTGAAACCTCTTGATTCCCACAGTTCAAATAACTTTTAGCACCTCTGTCTTTCATATTCCTATTAGTATGGCACATTAAGCAGTGCTTAAAGCATTTTATTGCTTTCATAACCTGAAGTACCAAAGTCTAAATTCCTCCAAACAAAAATGTGGTCAGGCCTATCACAGCAACACCCCACTTCTGGTACCAACTTCTGTCTTAGAGTTTTCTATTGCTGTGAAGACATCATGACCACAGCAACTCTTATAATGAAAACATTAGGGGCTCACTTTCAGTTTCAGAGGCTCAGTCCATTATCATCATGACTGCAAGTAGGCAGATGTGGTGCTGGAGTAGTAGCTGAAAGCCCTACATCTTGCAGGCAACAGGAAGTCTACTGAGACATTGGGCAGTATTCCGAGCATAGGAAACCTCAAAGCCTGTCCCCACAATGACACACCTTCTCCAAAAAGGCCATACCCACTTCAACAAAGCTACACTTCCTAATGATGCCATTTCCTATGAGATTATGGGGACCAATTACATTCAAACTTCCACACCTATTAAATGAAAAATCCACCAAGATGACATTTCAATTCTTAAGATCTATGCCTCAAACACAAGGGCATCCAAATTTGTAAAAGAAACACTACTACATCTTAAATCACATATTGACCCTCACACACTGGTAGTGGGAGACCTCAATACCCCACTATCTTCAATGAACAGGTCATCCAGACAAAAACTAAACAGAGAAATAATGGAGCTAACAGACATTATGAACCAAATGAACCTAACAGATATCTAAAGAAAATTTCACCCCAAAACAATAGAATATACATTCTTCTCATCACCTCATGGAACTTTCTCCAAAAATTTATTAAATATTGGGAGACAAAGGAACTCACAAAAGATACAAGAAAATTGAAATAATAACTCCCTGTATCCTATCAGACCACCTCTGAGTAAAGCTAGATGTCAACAAGAACAGAAACAATAGAAAGCCTACATATTCACGGAAACTAAACTCTCTACTGCATGAAAAACAGGTCAAGACAGGAATAAGAAAGAAATTAAAGACTTTCTAGAATTCAATGAAAATAAATACACAGCACACCAAACTTATGGGACACAATGAAAACAGTGATAAAAGGAAAACACAAAGCACTAAATGCTTACAGAAAAAAAGGCCGACTATCATACCATCAACTTAACAGCACACCTAATAACTCTAGAACAACAACAACAAAAAAAAATCACATTCTGTAGCATGAATCTTAAATGGTCTTATTCATAAGAACAAACCTGGAGCCAGGTATTGGGGTGAATGCTGGAAGATCAGAAAAGCAGAACAAGCCAAAGCCACCTCACCTTGCCAGTTCCTCAGCTGATCCTGTTTCCTCAGACTGGAAGCCCCTGAGTCCTCATCCAGAATGAATCTCAGCTGAACTGTATAGCTCAAAAGCCTAAAAGCTTATCCAGCCAAATGCGTCTAGTTTCTGGTCCTCACGCCTTATATACCTTTTTGCTTTCTGCCATCACTCCCTCGGATTAAAGGCTCACTTCTTGGGATTAAAGGCATGCGTCATCATGCCTGGCTGTTTCCAATGTGGCCTTGAACTCACAGAGATCCAGAGGGATTTCTAGCTCTGGAATGCTAGGATTAAAGGTGTGAGTGTCACCATTTTCTAGGCTTTGTATCTAGTGGCTGTTCTGTCTCTGACCCCAGATAAGTTTATTAGGGTGCACAATATTTTGGGGAACACAATACCACCACAACATTCAAGAGGAGTAGATGGTAAGAAATACTCAAACTCAGGACTGAAATCAATAAAATAGAAATAAAGAGAACAATACAAAGAATCAATGAAACAAAGAGTTGGTTCCTTTAGACAATCAACAAGACAAGCAAATAAGATAAAAATCCAAACTAACTAAAAGGTGGAGAGAGAATTAAATCAAGAATTAAAAGGGGACATTAACAGACACCAAGGAAATCCAGAGAATTGTAAGGACATACTTTAAAAATCTGTACTCCAGCAAATTGGAAAATTTAAAAGAATGGGTAATTTCCTTGATAGGTACCACTTACCAACGTTAAGTCAAGATCAGATAAACAATTTAAATAGACCTATAATCCCTAGTGAAATAGAAACAGGTATTAAAAGTCTCCCCCTTCCCCCCAAAAAGTCCAGGGCCAGATGGTTCTAGTACAGATTCTACTAGACTTTCAAAGAAGCGCTAACACTGATACTCCTTAAATTATTCCACAAAATAGAAATAGAAGGAATACTTCCCAACTCATTTTATGAGGTCCAAGTACCTTGATACTGAAACCACATGAAGACTCAAAAAAAAAAAAAAAAAAAAGGAAATTACAGACCAATTTCCCTTATGAGCACAGAATTAAAAATACTTAATAAAACACTTGCAAATTGGATCCAAGAACACGCAAAAAAGATCATCCACCATGATCAAGTAGGCTCCATCCCACCGATGCAGGGATGGTTCAACCCATGAAAATCAGTAAATGTAATCTACTACATAAATTAACTGAAATAAAAACCACATGATCATCTTATTAGATTCAGAAAAGCCTTTGACAAAATCCAACACCCCTTCTGATAAAAGTCCTGAAGAGATTAGGGATACAAAGGACATAATATAATAAAATCAATATACAGCAAGCCTATAGACAGCATCATATTAAATGGAGAGAAACTCAAAGTAATTCTGTTACAATCAGGAAAAAGACAGATTTTCCACTCTTTCCATGCTCATTCAATATAGTACTTGAAATTTTAGCTAGAGCAATAAGACAACAGATGGAGATCAAGGAGATACAAATTGAAAAGGAATAAGTCAAAGTATCTTTATTTGCAGATGGTATGATAGCATACATAAATTACCTTAAAAATTCCACTAGGGAACTACTATAGCTGATAAACATTTTCAGCAAAATGGCTAGATACAAGATTAACTTAAAAAAAAAAAAACAACCACCAATAGCCCTCCTATGTACAAATGACAAATGGACGGAGAAAGAAACTAGGGAAGCAACACTTTTCACAACAGCCTCAAATAATATAAAATATCTTGGGGGTAACTCTAATTAAGCAAGTGAAAACTTATATGGTATAAACTCCAAGTCTTTGAAGAAATAAATTGAAGAATATATCACAGATGGGAAGGTTTCCCATGCTCATGGATTGGTAGGATTAGCATAGTAATGATGGCCACCCAACCAAAAGCAATCTTCAGATTCAATGCAATCCCCATCAACATCCCAACACAATTCTTCACAGACCTTGAAAGCAGAATCCTCAAATTCATGTGGAAAAACAAAAAACCCAGGATAGCTAGAACAACCCTGAGAACTGCTGGAAGTCTCACCAATCTGATTTCAAGTTGTACTACAGAACTATAGTAATAAAAACAACATGGTATTGGTATCAGCATAATCATAGACATGTCAATGAAATCAAATTGTAGACCCAGACATAAGTCCACATACATAGGAACAACTAATTTTTGATAAAGAAGCCAGAAATACACACTGGGAAAAAGACAGCATCTTCCACAATTGGCACTGGTTAAATTGGATATCTGTATTTTTAGAAGAATACAAAACTCAAGCACATTACTCAAGTCCAAGTGGATCAAAGACCTCAACATAAAGCCAGTTACACTGGCCCTGATAGAAGAGAAAGTGGGGAATACCCTTGAACACATTGACATAGATAATTTTCTGACCAGAACACTGATAGTGCAGGTACTAAGATCATTAATTAACAAATGGGACCTCAGGAAACTGAAAAGCTTCTGTAAGGCAAAGGACACCGTCATTCAGGTAAAGAAGCAGACTACAGAATGGGGAGAAATTTTTATCAACTCTGCTTCTGATAGAAGACTAATATTCAAAATATATAAAGAACTCAAAAAACTAGATATCAAAACCCCCAGTAATCCAATTTAAAAGCAAAAATTTTGCTAAACAAAGAATTATCAATAGAATAAACTCAAATGGCTGAGACAAACTTAAAGAAATGTTCAACATCCTTAGCCATCAGGGAACTGCAGATCAAAACTACTTTGAGATTCCATTTCACACCTGTCAGATGGCTAAGATCAATAAAACAAGTGACAGCTCATGCTGGTGAGGGTGTTGAATAAGGGGAACACTCTTCCATTGCTGGTGGGAGTGCAAACTTGTACAGTCACTATGGAAATCAATGTGGTGGTTCCCCAGAAAGCTGGGAATTAATCTGCCTCAAGATACAGGTATACTACTCTTGGTCATATACCCAGTGGACCTACTACAAGGACACTTGTCCAGGCATGTGTATTACAGTTTTATTCAAAATAGCCAGAAATTGGGAACAACCTATATGCCCCTCACAGAAGAACTGAATAAAGAAAATGTGGTATACTTACATACTGGAGTATTGCTCAGCTGTTAAAAAAGTGAAATTATGAAATTTGCTGGTAAATGGATGGAACTAGAAAAAAAATCATCCTGAGTGAGATAATCCAGACCCAGAAAGATAAATATGCTGTGTATTCACTTATAAGTGGATATTATCTGTTAAGTAAATGATAAACAAGCTCCAATCTATAGAATCAGAAGAGGGCTCTAGGTAATGTGCAGATCTCCCTGAGAAGGGGAAATAAACAGATTTTTATGGGCAGAGTGGGGGGAAGGTGCTGATGGGAGCTGGGAGCTGGGGAATTGGGTAGGGGACATGGGAGAGAGAGAGAGAGAGAGAGAGAGAGAGAGAGAGAGAGAGAGAGAGAGAGAGAGAGAGAGAGAGAAGACATAGTTAGAATTCAAGGGCCTTAGGGGTGTTCGTGGAAACTTAGTGCAAGGAGAACTTCCTGAAATCTATGAAGGTGATCCTAATGAGGACTTCTCATAATGGGGGATATGTAGTCTTAACTGGCCATCGCTGATTGCCAGCCAAGGCTTCTAGTGGTAGGACTGGGTTGGATTCAATTGAGTTGTTGGTCAAGGGTGGGGGCAATGGAAGTATACAAACAACCCAGGCTGCTGCTAAGACAATGGATTGTTCTTTACAAACTGAAAACTGGGCCCTATAGCTGAGGACAACACACACACACACACACACACACACACACACACACACACACACACACAATTCATTAAACAGAGAAGTTGAGCTGGTACCCACATGGAGCCTTCACCCCAACGTTCTAGGGTCTTTGGTGTAGAAAGGTGTTCTGCAGGCTACTGAAAGAGAAACATGGACACCAATATAGCCACAAAACATTTTACCTACAATCTATCCTGCCTGCAAAATATGCCAGGGCAATGATAGCGCAGAATTTGTGGGAGTGGCCAGCCAATGTCTGATTTGACCTAAGGCCCTCTCCATGAGTGGAACACACACAGGACACTTTTATGGTAACCAAGAACCAGAGTCCAGATAGCCCAGAGACCTAGGGTAAATGCAAACACTGCTTGTAAAAAAGAGTATCAATAAAATGATTCCTAATGATATTCTGTTATACTACTAGATCAGTGCCTTATCCAGTCATCATCAGAGAGGCTTCCTCTGGCAGCAAATGGGAACAGATGCACACACACACACACACACACACACACACACACACACACACACACACACAGTCTAAATTGGATGTCTCCATCAAATCTCTCCCCTCAGCACTCAGGGAATCACAAAGAAACTGTAATAGCCAGAGGGATGAGGACACCAGAAGAACAAGGCTCTTTGAATCAACTAAGCAAGATGCACATGAGCTCACGATACTGAAGAAGCAAGCAGAGTGCCCTCATGAGTCTGCACCAGCTCCTCTGTGTACATATTACAGCTTGTAGCTTAGTATTTTTATGGGACTACTGACTCTGAGAACAACTGGGTCTCTGACTCATGTACCTGCTCTTGGAAATCTTTTCTTCCTTTTGGGTTTCTGTGACCAACTTCGGTATGATACTTTCTGCTTCATCTTATTATATTTTATTTTGTCATGTATGGTTGTTGTCTTTTCAAATGAGAGACAGAAAGGGAGTGGATCTGGAGTGGAGGAGAGGTGGGGAGGAGCTGGGACAAGTAGAGGACAGGGAATCTATAATCAACATATATTGTATGAGAAAAGAATCTATTTTAAATAAAAGAGAAAAAAGAATAAAAAATGCCTCAACAAGGTCAAGGCTATACAACTGTATAGGGGTCTATAATCCTGTACCGTGGCAAGTACTTTCCTAAGAGTAATTGATGTTTGATCCATATTTGTGTAATGAATGATACTTTTTCCTCCTAGTGTGTATCGTTTCCTGCTATTTTCTGAGAACTTTCAGGGAACCCTGTCTTAGTTACTTTTGTATTGCTGTGATAAAACACAATGACCAAGATAACTCTTAGAAGAAAACATTGATTGGGCTTACACTTTCATAGGCTTAGAGTCCATGACGGCAGAGCAAAGGCAGGATGGCATGAACAGTTGAGAGCTCACATCTTGCCCTGAAAAGAGGAGGAAGACAGGAAACACTGGGGATGACATGAGTCTTTGGAGACATAAAAGCCCACCCTCAGTGACACACCTCATCCAATGAGGCCACACCTCTTAATTCTTCCCAAACAATTCCACCAGCTGGGGACCAAATATTTAAACATATGAGCTCATGGAGGCCATTCTCATTCAAACCATAAGCCTTATGATCACACATCATTTGTGGGCTCTAAGAGTCACAGCTAACCCTTTAGATCACATAATGAAATTATATAGTCTCTTGCTGTGAACTGCCTAAAGTAGCCCTGTCTGCCAGAATTTCAACATAAGCCATGTTTATGTTTATAAATTATGTAGTAGCTATATTAAAAGAAAAAAGAATGAAGTTTTTTATAACAAATTTTATTTAATGAACACATCTAAAACTTGAGATTTAATTATAATATTTTTGTTAAGTTTTAAAAGTCTGTGGTGTATTTAATAGTTCACTATGTCTTCCATTTTCCCAACATCAGGTGCCTAATACCTATCTGCAGTTAGTGGCTGCCATGTGGTCTGATAGATTTAGTGTATGTATTAGACACTGACGATCTAGTACGGCCTTAGACAGTCAGTCTCCCTGCTTTGCATTGTTCAATGCCAGCTGCTACTGAGCAAATGTCCAGTGAAGGATTTCTGTAGTTCATGAGACTTGACTCTGACATAACCTCAGGACTATGGGTTCAGATTTTTATATATCTCTTACACAGAATTTTGGAACTTTGGATGTGACAATATGATGACACTTTAATGCAAACACAGACATTTGCATCTCATGCTTGTGTTATCAATAGCTAGTTGTGATGTCTTCAAAATTAGACTGTGGGTAATGTGTTTATCTAAAATGATTCCATATCTTTTATAGATTGATTAAAAAAATTGAAATCAAATTGATTGACCAAGTGAGGAAGAGAAGTAGCTTTGCTGACAAAACTCATTTGACTTTTTTCCTTCTTAATTTGCCATGTTAGCAGAAAACAATTTTGGGGCTGTTAATAAAGGCAGAAGGCTTTAATCAACTAAAATCTCAAGTTAGTGGGTAAAGATAATATAGCAAATGATCTCAGGACAAGTGAGTACACACTTGTATAACCATAAAGCAATACAATTAGAGCTCACATTTACTACTAAACCAGTGTGGGCCTTGGAGAGATTTTTTTCTCTGACATTGGCAGTGGGTGAGTAATTAGAGAGCTACTGGACAATGTAGCTTGAGATCGTATGCTTTAATTTTTGGTATTTACAATATATTCATGCATGTACACAGAGAATTATGTAAATGTGTTTCACTATAGTTATTTTATTAACAAAAATAAGAAAATGATAAAAATGTTTATCAATATAGGATGAGCTAAATAAATCATGATATATTGCAGTAGATTACTATATATTTCTTTAAAGCTGAGACATCTCTAACGTCCTTACATAAAACTCAGTCTAGCACATATTGTTTAATATTGTTTAGAGAGAAAGAATAAGATAAAATAAGATCCATTGATGTAGGTTATGGGATTGCAAGCACTTGCTGCCCATTTTTTAAAAAATACAGTTTTATTGATGCACAACCTCCCCCATTTTTCTTTTTTTACATGGATCTGTCTATTTGAGTTATGACTGCTTTTATGGAAAACATTCACTGGCTGTCTCTGTAGAAAAACTTGTGGTGAGGCTTATTTGCTATTATTTGTGTTACATAATGTTAGTTAAGACAGCATATAAAGAAATGAGAACATGGACTCTTGACACGCAACTGTGCTGTTGTGAACCTGAAAATATTCTCCAAGGTATGCTGATCAAAACCCTCTGTCATCAAGGAGATTGAAATTAAAATCAATAATATATTTCTACATGCCTTTATAAGTACTCTTTTTTTTTGGTTTTGGTTTTTCCAGACAGTGTTTCTCTGTATAGCTTTGGTGCCTGTCCTGGATCTCGCTCCATAGACCAGGCTGGCGTTGAACTCACAGAGATCCATCTGGCTCTGCCTCCTAAGTGCTGGGATTAAAGGCGTGCACCATCACCGCCCGGCTTCTATATGGCTTTTAATGTTTTATTGCTTCATTCTTTTGTTTTTGAAAAGTGAAAAATAAATTGAAAATGACACACACACACACACACACACACACACACACACACACACACACACACATAAAATGAATTTTGGTCAAATATACCTCTCCCTGCCTCCCCTCCAACTCCTCCAGCACCCAACCTTTTCCTCCCAATTTTAGGTACTGCTTTTAGAGATCATTAAGTTCACTGGGTGCCGAAAGGATGTGTATGGGTGTAGGACCATCTGCTGCAGTGTGGGCAGCCTATCAGCAGTCATATTCCCCAGCAGCCAGGAATTGCCAACAGCTCCTTCCCTACCCAGGTTGATTTTGTGTAGATCTTCTGTATGCAAAGACAACTACTGTGAGTTCATGTGTGCAAAACCCCTGTCACACTCAGAAAACACTGTTTTGTAGCAGTGGTAGTTACCCACTACCTCTAGCTTTATACTCTTTTTATTCCCCTCCCACAAGGATCCTTGAGCCTGAGGAAGAGGGATGTGTGATATAGCTGTTCCATTTAGGGCTGGACACTCCACTGTCATTTATTCCCCCTCCTTATTGACCAGTTGTGGGCCTCTGTATTAATAATCATCATTCATTGCAAATCAAAAGTTTTTCTGATGAGGGTTAAGAGATGTACTAGTCTATAGGTAAGATATAAAAAAAATACCCAGGGTGCAGTTTCATACTGTGTCCATTTAGCAGAATAATAATGGGTTCTCTCCTATGGCCTATGACCTACACATCCACAGCTTCTTGGCTCAGTTGACACTACCAGACATTATTCAATCTTGTGAAGAAGGCCTTAAACCCACTTAGAAAGTCTTTGGTTACTCCTAGAGCACCTGTACCATGTTTCCACCAAAAGACATACCTTGCCAGGCAAGCTGCTTTGGTACCTTACAGTTGGATAAGGTTGTTGATCATTTCTCTCCTTGAATCGTGTGCATGGCATTATTGTAGCACCATAAAAGCTATCCAGTATGGATGAAGCTCTAGGTTGGTGCCATCTGGATTTCTCCATTTGAACATTAAACATTATTTCTTAGCCACTTGTATTTCTTCTTTTGAGAACTCTGATTCCATGCCCTACTTTTAATTTTTTTTAAATTGGTGTTTAGTTTTTGAGTTCTCTTTATAGTCTAGACACTAATACTCTGTCAGATTACACCTGGTAAAGATTTTATTTTTACTTTTCTAAAGGTGTATTCACTTGATTGAACAATGGCAAGAGTGACAACAAAATTCCTTTTTTATGAAACTTTGGGTATTTACTTTAAAACATGCAGTCATCTTTATCTCTTGACATCTGTCCTTTCACTCTGTTTTGTGTTGACTAATACCTTGCTCTCTGGGATCCTGGATGATCTGACAATCTCTTGGTCTCCACATGTCTCATCCCAGAACCTCTTTTTAGAGCTTAGCTATGCCTGTTTAAAACCACACCACATCAAAGAATATGTGGTAACATTCATACCCACAGACACGGTCCTTGTGTGTCTGAGGGTGTTTCCTTTGGTAATTACAGTACTAAATCTTTCCCAGCATAAGCTCTCCGTGCCCCCCTGCGACGCTAGACACGCTGCTCTTTCATGGTTCTGCTTCATGCTGTTCCTGACTTGAATGCACCCAGCATTTGCTGCTCAGAAAACACCTCTTATTCTGCTGTGTTTGTCTTTGACTCCCTGGAGGGATCATCACCCTCTTGTCTTCAGTGCTCAACATTTTATTCTTGAGTCTATCAGGGTTTATTGTAGTAAGTGATTTGCTTTTGTGCTCTACTTGCTCCTTGATCACAAATTGCACCTTAGTTATTTCGAGCACCATATGTTTTGAACAGTAGCAAGCACAGGGTGAGTCTACACAAAGGAAGGTTGAATGAAGGTTCTGGCCCTTAAGAATTTAAAGTTGGGTTCTATAAGTACTGAGGAAATAATGGCAGTAAATTCATTCAATAGCACACATTTACTCACTGTCTCCCATGGGCCAGATCTGACGTCACGCCTGGCGTTCATTGGCACACATTAAGGAACAAAACCAAAAATCGCTGTATTCTTTTTAGTGATGAGATACAGGCAGAGGACGATAGATGGATGTAGGTAACACTTCCATTTCTTGTGGTCTAGAAATTGTAAATTATTACAAAAAGCAAACAGAAAAATAGAGCAGAGTGCAAGAAGCCAGGAGTACTAGTGCTGGGAAGGACAACGTCCAGTCCTCTCGTCGATGACATCCAAATCTGCGCCACTTATCTAAAGGTGAACACATTGAAGTCTGAGGCCAGCTCCAGAAGATGAGAATTATTCATCTTATCTTCTTTAAATAGATTAGGAAATGAAAACAAATGTGTTATCTAAGTTGACTACACAGACAGGTTCACACCTGTACTTGGGTTTGGATTTGAACCCAGATAGTCTAACCTAAAAGTATAGGTTCTTAATTAATACTTTCTTGTTTATAGGATGTGGTAGGTCTCCTGAATTCTTCTTCAGTTTTTAAATATCTGGTGTAGTGATCTTTTCCTTTAAAGGCAAATTCATTAAAAAAATAAAGGCTTTTCACAGGCAGGGGGCAGCAAATGATTGGTTTTGAACGGGAACAGTTCATGCAGGATGACTTATAAAAACAAAAAACTCCCACAAAAACCTGTTTAATCATAGTAAATAACATCCCTAAATAACATTCAATTCACATCTTCCTTATTCCTTTAGAGTAACATTCATTCTTTCATGCTGATATAAACATTTAAAACTATTGCTTTAAAGTAATAAATTTACATATCATTTCAATATGAATCTTGGCCTAAATATCAACATTTACTAATATCTTCCCGCTTTGATTTTATATTATTTTAAGATGCCGGATTGTGTGCATTCTTTTCCTTCTACTTTGTTTTTTCAAATTACATTCTTATTTTTTCTTTGGTTTTTTTTAAAAAAAGTATATTCGGGTTACAGTTTCCCCCTCCCAGCTCCTCCCCATTGCCCCTCCCCTCTGGATCCACTCCTCTTCTGTCTCTTATTAGAAAAGAACAGGCTTCTAAGAGATAACAACCAAACACAGCACACTAAGATTAATAATGAGATAAAATAAAACTCATCACATGGAGGCTGGATAAGACAAATCACCAGAAGTAAAAGAGCCGGAGAGAAGTCACCAGAATCGTTTTGTAATTTCAGTGACTTTTGGTTAGCATGGGAGATAATGGTTTCCATTGGGTCATACCCTTGCAACTCTGCCCTGTCATCCTCTGTTCCCCTCCTCCCACTGACTCCCTCCTCCCTCTCAGTAATCCCTACTTTGCTTTCATGTTGTACGGAAGTACATGTGCATATATGTACATTTAGATTCTGCAGATGAGAGAAAACATGCTTTATTCACCTTCCCCCATTATTCTCTTTTTTTCCCTCATACTTCCTCTCTTTAAACCTCTTCCCCTACATAGTCTCCCTCTACTTTCATGTCCTATATCCTTTAAAAAAATCTATTGGAATAAATATATTATTTAAATATATTTTAAATTATCAGAGCTAGAAAAATAAATAAAATTGATGTGTACTTATGTTTTTACATATACTTTTTATTATTTGGAACCTTCATACATGTATATGATGAAATATAGCCATATACACTTCATCCCATTTTCCCTTCAAGTCCTCCCATATCCCCTACAATCCCCCATCATAACTTTGTATCTTCTTTTCTTTTACTGGTAACCCAATAGGTTCAGTTAGTGCTGCCAATACATGCATGGGTGTGGGCCCATTGCCTGGAGCATGGGAAATCTACCAGAAGCCACATCCTCAAAGAACAACGATTCTCCCTCCTCAGCAGGATCAACTGCAAATGGCTCCTCAGTAGGGTTTGGGGCTGTGATCATCTCCTCCTTCTCTGCTAAAGTTTCTCCAGCCTGCTGACTTTCCATGCTACCATACTATATTGCTTTCCCTTCTGAATCATTATAGAATCACATTTCTATCTTTTTTATATAATTAAAACAACCCCCACACATAATTTAGGTAAACTTTATCCTGAGCCACTTTATTAATTACAAGCTCTGAAGTGACTCAGCTTTGAGGCCTCTGCACACTTAGTCTTGCCTGGAGTGGGTTCCTTGCTCGGGGCCTTTGCATGTGCTGTTCCCTTTGCTAGGAGTGATTGGCTCTGATATCTGCATAACTGCTTCCCTCTCTTGTGTGGGTTCTTCACTGAAAATTCACATTCTCAGTGTCTGAAATCTTCCTGCTTTACATCATTTTGGATTTCCTTTTCCTGCAATATTATTTTTTTCTTAGCAGAAAATACATAACGAATTGTGTACTTTTCTCATTTATCTTATTTATTTATTTATTGGTCTAGAATGCAAGTTACACTAGAATAGAGAGTTTTGCCAATTCTGTTTGCAACTCTATTCATAGTGCTTAGCACAAAGTAGGAGACCAGTACTTATTTAAGGAATATATAAACAGATAGCAGCTTCAACAAACACAGCAGAAATGAGCCATAGTGTATATGCATTGGATCTGAGCCTAGAACTAATGTCAAGGGAGATGAATGGGTTTCCCCCATCATATGTGGGAACGCACTAGCAAAATTAGCTCACATTTACCTAGATCTGTTTTATAAAAAGCCAACTAATTGTTTCACTGTGTTAGCGAGCTTCTATGTAAGAGTCGACATATAAGGATTCCAATCCATTTCTACACATCAGAGGACCTTTGTCTCCTTACCTGCCAGAATAGCAATTATGCTTCAGAGACATCTGCTCAGCTCCTTGCTGCTGTCACCTGTGGTTTACAATTGAGTCCATTGGTACATGTTTGTTTACATGGTGTGGCATATGGCATTGGTCATTTCTGGCTGCAGACATGTCCTGAAGATTAACAGTGGCACTAGGCCTTACTATGTGGTTTTTGTCATTGAAAATTAGATTTCTTTTCTAACAACTGAGTGCTGAACGTTTTGACAGGAATTTTGAATGAAGATGTTCAGAGTTCTCATCCTGTTGCAAAATAGTGGGTTTCAAGGACACTTATTGAGCTGATAGTAAAGTACCTTCACTCAACAAAAACAAGTTCAGGTTTGGATAAATTTGGGGGAATTTGATACTTAGGACAAAATAGGGAAAATGTTCAGACTTGTAGTATAATTTATCCGAGTACAAAATAATATCAGTTTCAATTTGTTTGAGTGTAAAAAATTCCCAGAAAGTCTGACTTTTGTAAAGTTTTCCAATTTTGCTTTCAAGTAAAGAAAAGTGCCTAAGAGCAACACAGATGCTCTTAAGAAAACTGCGTGGCTTTGCTTTTAGAGCAGGAAGACTCTAGTTAATAATTTTGATTATTTCATTTGGTCAAATTCCCTTAGCTTTAGTCAGAGTTATTGGTTTTGTTAAATGAAACAGAAATCTGGGTGTCTTTGTAAGGGGGACCTTATTTGACAGGGTCACTGTAAGTGGGAGTGGGACGTTGCAGTAGAGAGGATGCTGTGGCCATGAGACTACCGAGTAGTCTCAACAATTGGAGAGAAGGCATTTCCTATCTGAGACATGAATCAGGTGACAAAGAACTGGCTCGGGATGTGGGGTGACAGAGAGGTGGGAACAAAGTAGAGACCTCAACAGAGCAAAGAACGGCAATTCAGAGGGTCCACGGCCTTGTCAGAGCAGAGGTAAACATGGAGCAGAGATCTTGACAGGAAGGGTGATTCCTTGCGGCAAACCAAGCTGCAGCCCTCAGAAAAGAGCAGGGAGATGCTGTTAGTTAACCTCTAGTGGGTTCCAACACAGCTCAGGTCAAATTTGTTCACTTTGGAACTTAGGGTAGGTTTAGAAAAATACCCTAGCCTTTTTTTCTTTTACAAAGGGATTAAAATAACAATTTGATGGCTGTTAATTTTGATATTTGAAATTTGCTCTTCAAGATATATGTATGTGTGTGGTGTGTAAATTATCTAAAAATAAAATTATGAACACAAAAGAAATCTTTAGAGATAAAGAACACAATTGGACATGCAGTATGCTACTGGTTTGTATGGTAGCCGACATCCAGGGGCACTGCATATTTAAACTAAGAATATGAAGTGTAGGAAAAAAGGAATCTTTGAATTTGAATATTCAAAAAGTTTTTCTTAAAGGCATACACCCTGTTCCCTTAAGGTGTTTCCTCTATAGGAAAATGAAAGGCTGTTTATTGAATTCTTGCAAAGTTCTTTCTGAATGAAGGACAAAGATAAGACCAGAAAGCTGAAAAATATACAAAGAATTAGGATAAAGCATCAGGAGTTTAATTTTTTATATTGTACTAAAAGACCAGAAAGCATAAAGTTCATAGTGAATCAGTTTATCATTATTAATTTTTTAGGAAACAAATTACATTGAGAATGGTGACTTAGAGAGAATTGTTGATTTGGTTTTCTCTTTTAGTTGTGTACTGACATCAAAGTTTGATTTTCCCTAAAATATCTCCCCAGGTGAAAACATACAATTGTGTTAAAATCTATGAAACTTTAAACACATCAAAACCAAATAAAAGTGGACTTGGGATAAGGGAACTCTGGAGCACTGTGGGAAAATTTGTACCTACTGAGACTCAGCACTGAGGAAACCTAGTAACCACGTAGGCACTTAACGAGTGGGTTACCCCAGGACAGCCCAGTGTTCCTGACTTCGGAGTCCTCTTCTGTTAAAAATAAGCAGGTGGGACTTACCAGCCTGTGTGGCTGCATACATTTCTCTTCTCAATGCCAGAAATCCTAAACTTATGAAGGAATTTTAATACTGTCTCACCAATGTTGCAAAAAAGGTGAGTACAGATCGAAAGGAATGCTTCTACATTTGGAGGAGGCTGGCTAGAAAACCTGCAGAGAATATAAAGTGGGAGAGATTTTGCTTTGAGAAGACCTCAGTGCTCAGGGAAATAATGGCTGTCGCTGGTGACACACGCCGAGCATCCTGCCTTCCTCCTTCTCTGCCTGTTTTACGGTTTTGCTGTCTTCCCACCCCCCAGCCCCTTTCTGCGGAGTACTCAGGCAAGGAAGGACTCAGTTCCCAGCCTCAGCTGCATCTGTGGCAGCTCAGCCTTCCCAGGGGCCTACCCACGGGGCAGGGAACAGCCTCCTTGCCATTTCACTTCCAGACAGTAGATGTCGCTGGTTTTCTGTCGGAAGAGTCTTGGAAGCAGTCTGCTCATCGTCGAGGGTCTCATGTATCAAATCCATGCTGAACCACCCCAGACTCAGGTATGTTTGATTTTTACGTATAATCACATCTTCTAGGCGGCCATTTCGCAAATTTATGTAAAATACCCAAACAGTGCTTTCCCACTTTAGATATTTCTGTTGAAGAGGTGTTTTTTTCCCCTGTCTTTTTTTTTTTTTTTAAATTCTTTTTTCTTTCTTTTTCTGATTTGATGCCACTGGTGGGAAAAACTCTCTCCCTGCCTTAAAGATTTTCCTTAAATCATGCTGTCCTCCATGAGGCATTGAGAAGCTGTCTTCTGGAAAAGGGATTTTAAAGAAAGTGTATAAATGATAATATCTTCTGGCTAAACTTCAGCAGTTTCTTCAAAGAAACTTAAAATCGTATCACCCATTTGATTTTTATGCCTTTGAATATTTCCATTTCCCTTTAAGCCAGAAGATATCCTTTAATCTTAAAAAAATGTGGCTAAGAATTGGTTTTCTGAGAACAGTTTGCTATTTCTCCTTAATGCTGTCCCAGTAACCCAAAGGGAAAATTATACAGCAGATATGCTTATTTCCATAACAAATAGAATGTACTACCATAAAAAATATTTGCCTGCCTTGTGTAGAAATGTCAGTGTCAGGAGCTATGAAGATGGCCCAGTCAGTAAAGCTCTTGCTGTCCCAGCCTGAGGACGGGTTTGAGTCCCAGAACACGTGAACAGGTGGGGCACATAGAGGTGCAAGTCTGTGATCCGGGCTAGAGAGGCAGACGCAGGAGCATCACTCGGGCTCTCTGGCCAGCCAGTCCCGCCAAATCAGTCAGCTTCAGGTCAGTGAGAGACACGGTTTCAAAAATGAAGGCGAAGAGCCAGCAAGCAGCTCGGTGGACAGAGCACCGGCCACACAAGCCTGACCAACCGAGTTTGTTTCCCAGTGCCCATGTAAGGTGGAAGGGGAGAGGCAGCTTCACTCCATTGTCCTCTGATCCCACACATGTGCCATGGCACACCCTCATCTCTCTCTCCTCCCTCTCTATCTTTTACACACACACACACACACACACACACACACACACACACACACACACAAGAGACAAGAGACTGAGGAAAATATCTGCCATTAACGTCTGATCTCCACGCTCACATTCACATGCATAGACGTTCATACATACATGTGCACACACACATAAACACAAACACAGTGCACACATACACCATTACACAAAGACAAAATATTTCAATGATGCCTTCTTAGGAAGTGTTTTAAAGAAAACAAATTGTGGAGAATTTGAAGAAAATCATCACTAATAAATTCATAGTTTTTGCAGCTCGAGTGACTAATGTTCCTCAATACAATTGCATTTATTTCACTAGATGTAGATTTTGAAATATAAGCTCTCTTTTGGGGTATGAAGCAAGGATGGTATTTGACCAAATGCTATTTAAAGCCAAACCCCTAAAGGTAGATGTTGGCACAAAGAGGGCTTCATTAAAAGGTTTTTAGAATCCATAATTCACCTCAAAATCATGAATCACATTAGCTCTGCTTAGAAATGTCTTCCATTTGAAAAACAATCAGCCACTTCTTGGTGCTGTTTTCAAGGAGATAACCTATATGTATTTTATGAGATAAGTTAAATTTTTAATGAGTTCTGTTATTAGAATTAAAAACACTTAAAGATTGCTGATACATTCTCAAACCTGGTGGTTTTGGAGAAGTCATAGTCTCTGGTGGTGTTCCCAACAGAGGGTCATGTCAGTCCACATTTCCTTCTCATTCTCCAATTACCTGAGTGTCATGGCACCAGAGCACAGGCCTCTCTGACCTGGTGATGGATCTGTGGAGCTGTCAATCCCAGATTTATTGCTTCATTTGGGAATGAGCTGTCTCAGTAGTACGTGCCCTACAGATCTTTCCAGATTGGCAGAAGCTATTCATCAGGGCAAAATACAGGTCTATTCCTTACACACCTATAGGTATGAGGCTGTACAAGTACTTTTTATTCTGAATAAAGTTAAAACTTCAAAATGACAACACTAATTTATGTAATTAATCCTAACTCTGTATTTTGCTGTCTGGCAACAACCACAGCTAAACCCATGATAGACTTCAAACAATGTAAGTGAGAAATCATCTCTGTGAGCCAGAATACATAAAGCAGCCGTTACAATATCCTTCTATAACATGTTAGAAGAACATCACAATCACATTGCCAATATTACTTTTCTGAAAAAAAGAAAAAACATTTGTAGCAAGTCTTCCTGCCGAACGGGTACTGCAGGCTTTGAACTAGCCATCACACACAGCTATTGAGTGTATGTCCAAGACACTGCGACTCGGGCTAATCCATATTTTCAACTGTTTTGTAACTTAGACTTCCTAAGAACTCAGAACAATTTCTTGGAGCCAGATTTTTTTCTTCTACCAAGAATTAAGACTGAGAAATGCAAGGGTGTTCCACATTTTCTCCATTCCTCCCTCTCTGTGCTTCTCATAACCAATCAGACACAGTGGCTTTGCTCAAATGCTGTCTCCATTTCCAATCTCCCCGGCATATACTACCACTCTCTCTCTAAAATCTACTCATTTCTGTTTTTTCCCCCATAAAAGTGGTTGGTCATTTGTAATTCTCTCTTTCATCTCTTCTTTAAGTTATGGACAACAAATTTTTCCTCTGACATGTTTCTGTTTTTGTATCATTGAAATAAATGCTACATGTCTTTTCTTGTGAGAAATCTACCATCTATCTATCTATCTATCTATCTATCTATCTATCTATCTATCTATCTATCTATCTATCTATCATCTATCTATCTATCTATCTATCTATCTATCTATCTATCTATCTATCATCTATCTATCATCTATCTATCTATCTATCTATCTATCTATCTATATCTATCTATCTATCTATCTATCTATCTATCTATCTATCTATCTATCCATCTATCTATCTATCATCTATGTATCTGTCTGTCTGTCTTTTATCTAGATATCATCTATCTTTCTTTTATCTAGATATAATTTATCTATCTATCTATCTATCTATCTATCTATCTATCTATCTATCTACCTACCTATCTATGAGTTGATGACATAATCATAGAAGGGTGCTATGTCAGGTAAGAGAGAAGACAGATGTGCTTGTCATCTCTCCAGGATTGAGATCACTATTACTTTACACAAGAGACTGTGCTTGTGTTCCTCTGGTGGCCACTTCCTTCTTTTCTTTATTTTTTAACATAATTTTTTAATCGATTCTTTGGGAATTTCACATCATGCACCCGAATCCCACTCATTTCCTAGTCCCTCCTTATCCACCCCTCACCCCCCTAGCATAACCCCAAAGGAAATAAAAAAAAGTATTAATGAAAACCAAACCAAACCAAACAAAAAACCCACCTCACTCCTCCATCTTTCCTGCCCCTCCAACACTTCTTCATTTGTTTTAGTGGCACTGGGAGCTGTGGTGTGTCAGACAGTCCACCCTTTTGTCTACTCTACTTTAGCAAATGTTCATTCCAATGAGTCTGGTTCAAGGCCTCTGGCTTCTGGTACACCATCAACACGGGACCCTCACCAAAACCCCTCTGGGGGATCCTGCTGTTATGTGGGGTCAAGGAGATCCCACAGCCATGGTTCTACAGGATCAGTCCCTTCAAGCACTCTTACAAGTCATGGATGGGATAGATGCTGGGGTGGGCTAACTCAAAGCCCTGGATGTGGATCTGGGTGGTAACTGATTTGGTCAGTCTGGGCCTCTGGGACAGAATCAGCTCTTCTATGCCCATGCCATTGGGGATGGCTTTCCCACACCTGTGGTGAGGGGTGTGGGACCACTTCTACTGCAGTAGCCAGTGAGGGGCAGGGTCTTTTCTCCCAGGACCAGCTGGCTCAGCATGGCCCTCAACATACATGGTCCTGATGCTCCCCTGTGGTATCTTGGGCCACAGAGATCAGCATAGACCCTAGCTGCAGCAGGACCATGGATCCAGACACAGCCCTTGGCAGCAGCTTGGGCCCTAAAGTCACCCTGGCCCCGGGTGGCAAATAGGCCACTCACATCAGTCTTCTCCTTTGTTTCTTCAGTTCTGTCTCTTTCTACAGCACATGAACTGGTCCACTTCTCTTTCTCACTCATTTCTTCACCATGTACTTACTCATCATGATGGCATCTACCCGCCCAGGGCCTTGTGGTGCTGGGCAGGCCTGTGATTGTCTTCAGCCAGTCCAGGGCTGTGAGGACCCAGTGGACCTGTTGGCTGCTTCCTTCTTTCCACAGAGTACAGATCTGTATTCGGCTTGAAGACTGCTTTCCTTTATTGGCTTCTCTTTACTGGTAATGTGATTTGTGTGCCCTGAGATCCACTTGTATAAGTGCACAAATCAATGTGGTTCTGTATGTCTGGCGAGTTGTGTAATGTTCATTAAAGTCTAGGTTTAGAATTTTTCTACCATCCCCCCCAAAACACACTTGCACCCACTTTAATCACTCTTCTATTGGCTGACATTTGACACATCAATGTTTTAAAACACTGAATGTTTAGAATATCTTCACCCAATAGTATTATTTAAAAAATTTTTTTGAGACATGATCTTGTTATATAGCCCAGGCTGGCCTCAAACTTTTGATTCCCTTGCCTCTGATGGGATTATAGGGTTGTGCCATCATGCCCAGCCAAGAGTATGAATATTGACGTTGGAAAAGGCTGCGTCAACCAATTTTTGATAGATATTTTAATGTCTTACAAATTTTCTCACAACTCATTAATAGTTAAAGCTATATGATTGGATCTTTTCACTTTAAACTTTGATTCTGTCAAGCTCCTATATCTAAGAAGTTTGCTTCTTGTGTAATTGCAGACAAGGAACTTGTCAGCAGGACAAGCACCTCAACCATCTTGACCAAAACAGCTAACTCCATTCACTGTTTATTAAGCTAGTAAAACAAAACTATGATTAAGAACAGTTATCATTTTATTCAAGAGTCTCAAATGATTTTTGTGGATATTGTCTTATATCTTCATTGAGTGATTTATGAATTGGTAGGAAGAAAGCAAAAAGCTAGAGGTGTGCATCACTTATGCCTGGCTATGTGGTTATCCCCAAGGTGCAGTTTTCTTAAGAATTTGAAACATTTTGGTGCTCAGATGGCCCTGGTTTGGCAACTAAAAGACATGGATTTGTAGATGGCAAACCAGGAATTTCAATATCCTCACTCCCTGAGCACTGGTAACTACTTTCTGTATTGGAACGGACGCCGTTGGTCAGAGACTGACATTTGGCTCTTTGTTTGTTCCTTTGTTACCTGTTCTTGCTTGTGTAAGTAGCCTGTTCCCTTACCTTCTAACTATTTCTGAAACTTGTCCTTGTATTTCTTTGCCCAGTTCAGACAGCTGTTGTCCCTCTCTCGGATTTGTGGAACACAGTCTCAGCCTGTGGTTCTCTGGTACCCTTTCTCGACTAGTTCCAGCCACAGTCTGTCTTCTCAGCACAGCCAGAGTGAGCTCTGGGAACCAGCTCCTTCCATACAGCCCTTCAATGTGCCTCTGCCTCCTGTCCTCTGCCACCCTTCACCCATTTATCGGTCTTCACACACCTTTGATGTTCTAGTAACACTGCCTGCTGGATTATTCTCTCCAAGCTGTTTGGTTTTCTTTCAGTGCATAATTTTTTTTTTCTTTACCTGCATAGTTTTGATAATTTGTTTTCCCTCACACAGCACAGGTATCTTTTCCAGAAAGCTTTACCTTAAGCATTGCGTAGCTGAAGGGCTCTTCCTCTTTTGTGCTTCTGTAAGAATGTATACACACACACTCACACACACAATCACACACTCACATACACACACCTTTACTACTGTTCCTCTTCTTACAAAGTTACCAGTATTCAATTCTGGGGGCCTACTCTCTTCACTTAACTTCCATCATGTCACTCATCGTAATTAATTTGGGTAGGTATTTTTGGTGTGAAATGTCTTGACAGTGATCATGACTGGATTATCTCTGCATTTCCAGTGTTTTGGAAGTAGGGTATATATTTTTTAAAGATTTATTTATTTTTATTTTATATGCATGAATATTTTACTTTCATGTATGTATCTATGCCACATGCATGCATGGTGCCTGGGGAGGTCAGAAGAGGGCATTAGATTCTCCTGAACTGGAGTTACAGGTGGTTGCAAGCCACCATGCTGGGAACTGAACTCTTAACTGCAGAACCACCTCTCCAGCTCCTGTAGGAGATACTTTGTGTGGACTTTCTGTCTGATAACCAGAACTTGATTGAATTAGTGACAACATTTCTTGGTTTCTGAATCATGCTTGGATTTCTTTTGTGTGTGTGTTTCTGCTAAACTTTTGATCAATTTTGTCGCTCTTGTTTGTAGTTAATGCCTTTCTAGAATGTTATAGGTATGAAATGCATTTTACAGCATGTATAGAAGTGAATTAGGTCTGATCTTGAGATTCAAAGCCTGTGGCCAGTGCTGGAGAGATGAAACCTGTGGGAACACTGGTGGGAATAGGTAAGGGGGAGTGCTTGCTTCACCAGCATGAAGAGTTGATCCCTAGCACTTGTGTGAAGAGTTGATCCCTAGCACTTGTGTGAAGAGTTGATCCCTAGCACTTGTGTGAAGAGTTGGGCATGCTGTCAGGCACCTGTAATGCCAGCAGAGAGATGGAGGCAGGACAGTCCTGGAGGCTGGTCAGCCAGCCCAGTCAATTGCTGGTCTCCACCTGCAGTGAGAGACCCTGTCTCAGACAATAAGGTAGAGTGTGATAGAGAAAGACACTTGGTGTCTACCTCTGGCCTCCATACATACATGGACACATGTCCCCACACCCACATGTATCCATGCACACATACAAAACACAAATAGTAGCTAAATGTCTCTTTGGTATTTCTCTCCCTCTCTCTCTCTTCTAAATAATCTCACTATATAGCTTAGGCAGGCCTCGAACTCACTGTCTTTGTGCCTCAGCTCATGAGTGCTGGGATTACATTCCCAAGCCATCATGCCCCCACCATGTGGCACCTATTAGATGAACCACATTAGCCACAGGCAAAAATGCATCTAGATGGCATTCATGGAAAGCTGTTACTAACACTTTATATAGATGTCTACATTTATTGGTTGATCAATCTTTTCCAAGGTACAGAAAAAATATTATTATAGAATTATTGTTTTTCATTTATTAGTAACTACTATATTCTGGCCTTTATTTGTTATAAACAATCTGTTGAAAAATGCATAAGAAATTATTATTTGCATTTTATGTCCAGGAAGATTAGGTTTCAGAGAGGTTAACTACATTGCCTAAAGTCACACAGCTATGATCTGCATACAATTCAAATTCAGTGGTGTCTGCTTTCAAAGTCCTTGTCTTGTCCTCCTAGTCTCTGTGCCTTCTGGAAAGGCGATCTCTGAAGGGAAGTGGGTGAAGAGTGGAGTGGGAACAGCTCTAGCCAGGCAGCACTTGGAAAGGTTAAACTTGAAACCAGGCCACGCCCAGGTTGGATTGGTGGATCTTTCCTGAGGTGCTAGTGTCTGGCAGGTAGCAGGCAGTTGTATGGGTTTGTTGGAGGGAGGAAGAGAAACACCCTAAGGATGTGACGAGGACCCTGAGAGGAGAGACTGCCGGTCCAGGGAGTGTACCCATGTCCAGTGGAAAATACTCGGCATCTGTCGTGCATCATCCAAACCAGGAAATTATGTGTCGACGAGCACTTCCTCTGCCTCTGAGGATTTTTTTTCCTCATAGAAAGAAATTTGGAAGTTAAAAACAGAAACTATAGCTCAAGAGAAATTAAAATTAAAATGAAGAAAACATACAAGTTGCCAGAGAAATCAAGTAGATTAAAGACTGGTTTCAATGGTGCTGAGGTTGCTCAGCTGAAGGTTTCTGTGCAGACACCAGAGGTTTGTGGAGAAATTATTCTTTTCAAACTATTTTAGGGCCTTAAATTATACATCTCGCGAACTACTTCTCAAGAAAATCCATTTGGCTTGATTTTACCTTTAATATTTAAAAGACTTGCAATCATCATTCCCGTACACTGTTTTTCAGGTCCTTTCTTTGTCCGTTTTCAGTTGCTAATAGCACAGGACCACAGACTGGGCACACGAAAGAGAACAAGGAGTTTACTTTCCCTCATGGTCAAAAGCTCATGTCCAAGATTGAGGTCTGATGATGGCCATCTTGCTGGCACAGTCTTCAGATAGCTGAGCACCACATGGCAAGAGACTATGATGTGTGTGCATGTGTGTACTGCACACCCACCCTCTCACAAAACCACCAGTAGTTAATTATGATGCTCTGTTCTGATGACCTCATCTAATCCTGAGCACATTCCAAAGTAGTTGGTTTATGTTTCAAACCTCTTTTTTTTTTTCTTGGTGGTTTTTCGAAACAGGGTTTCTCTGTGTAGCCCTGGTTGTCCTGTAACTTTCTCTGTAGACCAGGCTGGCCTTGAACTCAGAGGTCTGTTTGCCTCTGCCTCTGTGATTAAAGGCATGTGCCACCATTGCTTGGTTGTTTCTAACCTATTAACCCCTCAAAACAGGATTAATCTTAAACATGGTTTTTGGAGTGTTCAAGTTATATCAACTCACATTTTGTCAACATTTAATGCAATTATTGGAGTAGAAATAGAAAAATCTGTGTTTCTTTCAAATAAAGTGTTGTTTTATAATTTGCTTAGCATATAGAAGTGATAGATTGGCATAAAATTTTATTTGGCAATCTGTAAATTTAGGTCAAGAATTGCAATTTTGCAACTAATGTGATTTGTGAAAGTTGTGTGGAGGTGGTAGCTACTCCTGAAACTGGGGGTAGTGGGTGCTAGGAGAGGGATGCCACCCTCATCTGCCTCCACCTCTGCCTTTGGACAGCCATATGTGGGCCATCACTATCGCTGGGACTAGGATCAAGTTAGGTCTCGATGTCACCTCCCCCAGTGCTGGCACCGGAGTCTGCTGTGTCAAGTGTCTGCTGTTCTTTGTCTGCCAGTGTTAGGGGCTATTGCCAGTGGCAGAGCTCACTCCTGTGGTGCTCACCTGTTGTCAACATTTCCACAGCTGTCGCGTCCACAAGATGGGTCACTGCACACCCTCTGCTATGTGCTATACCCTGTGGTATGCTAGAGTGTCCCTGACTCTTCGTGGCTCCCAGAGACCTCTGTGCTGGTTAATATTGATTGCTAACCTGCAGGGATGGAGATCTGATTAGTGAAGAGTACCTCTGGGTATGGCTGTGGCCAGTCTCCAGAGACAACTAGGTCCCAACTGTTTGATGTAATCAATCCTCTGATGGATCATTGAATGACGGCGTGATTGGGAGGTAGTGAAAGGCAGAAGGTGGCACTCGGAGGAAGTGGGTCACTGGGGCTGTGTTTTGTCTTGGCATCTTTCTGTATGACATTCTTCTGCTTTCTGTCTGACATGATATGAAGAATTTTTTTGGCATGTGTGCTCACGGCCGTGATGTCCTGCTTAAGCGCGTGGACTGAAGCCCTGGAAATACGAACCTAAGCTGTGTATGCGAGGCATTTTGGTCACTGCAATGAAAGTAGCTAATGTAGCATCACACTAATTATAGTCAAAAGAAGCTATCGGCCCTATGCATAGTGTATATATAGTACAGGAGGACTACGTTACAGAGCTCAACTGGACACAAGGACGGGATTGCAAACCACCTCACCAGGCACGTCTTCAGGAGAAAGCCGTTTGTGTGTGAGTGTGTGGGGAAGCTGGCTTGCAAAAGCAGCATAGATAATTGACCCACCATGCACATAAGTCACAATGTAGCACCATCAGGAATATGGAAAAATGAGGTTATCTCATGCCTACAAGTGCAAGTGAGCATAATAACCCTCTTGCAACAGATCCTAAATAAAACAGTATTGATGAAGTGCTTGATAAGATTAAAAAGAATAATTATGAAAGTCTCAGAGATTCAAAGAGAAGAGACAATTGGACAGGGTGAGGGAAACAAAGTATGCTATAAATGAGAAATTCAGCAAAGCAACAGTGATCTTGAAAAAGAAACAAATAGAAACCTTGGAAATCAGCTCAATAAGACCAAAAACACTGCTGAAAGCCTCAGTGACAGACTGTGGGGAGCAGACAGAAGAAGGCTGAATCCGATGGTGTGTCTTTTGGAATTTATCAGTCACACACACAGATACACAAACACACACACAGACACAGACACATACAGACACACACAGACACAGACACATACAGACACACACACACACACACACAAACACACACATGGAGTGGGGGGAGAAAATATTAAAGAAAGCACCTGAGGTATTTTGCATGTCATTAACTGAAATAAACATATTATCTTTGGTGTCTCCAAAGGGAAAGAAAAGAAAGGAAAATATATAATAATAACAAACAATCTTCCTAATTGTGGTAAGATTAGACCATCCAGATGTAGGAGGTTCTTAGGACACTACGGAGACATGGCCAGGGACATCTGTGCCACGATATATTGTAGTCAAGAATTTAAAAGTATAAAGCAAGGTAAAAAAGATGGCCCAGAAAGTAAAGTGTTTACTTCACAAGCATAACAAGCAGAGTCTGGATCCTCAGAATCACATGTGACTCTAAGCCCAGCACACCCTCATGGGAGATGGCAAGTGAAGCCAGAGGAATCCCCATAAGTTTAAAGGCAGCTAGCCTGGTACAAACAGCAGTGAAAAACAAGAGACCTTGTGTGAAATAAAGTGTAAGGCAAGGATCTGAGATTGACCTCTGACCTCCACACACATGGCTGTAGGATGTGAATACACGCACGCACGCACACACGCACGCACGCACGCACAAGACAAGGAGAAAATGTTAAGAACTCTAAGGGAATTCTTCCAAGCCACATTTGAGGGCTCTGCTCATTGGACTAACAGTATAGTCTTCGCTGCATTAGTCAGCATTCCATCACAAACTGTGAGCTGAACAACTCAGAAGGGGAGTGGTTTATTTTGACTTACTCGGTCAGAGCTTCCAGTCCATGGCTATTTGCTTCCCCTGCCTCTGAGTCTGGGGTGAGGCACCACATCCGGGAACTCATGTGGAGCAAAGCTGCTGACATCATGGCAGCTAGGAAGCAGAGGGAAGAAGGAATGAATAAAGAATACTGGAAACAAATTTAACAAAATGACAGCAGTGTTTACACACCAATAATAACCTTGACCGGAAACCCATTGAAGCCCCAATTAGAAGATATGGACGTGGCAAATGGGTGCAAAGTGAAGAGAGAGAAATACCTGCCTACCGGAAATGCACTTCTCTCCCACAGATACACAGACGGAAAGTGAAAGTTGGAAAAGTGATACGCCATGTGAATAGAAACTGAGCATGAGCAAGAGAAGCTAGGTTTGGATCAGAAACAGGAACCTGAATGGGAGAAAGACAAACCGCACAAAGAGATGAAGAAGGCCACAATAATGAGTCAGTAAAATAAGATGTAGAAATTATAAATAGGTTTACACCCAATGCCAGAATGCCCAATTTTATAAAGGAAGCATTCTACTGGAAAGGTGGAAAGCAGACTCTATTACAGTAGTCATCAGCACATGAAGGGCAGATCATCTAGACAACAGATCAGCAAGCATCACCGGAGTCAATCTGGACTATACAAAATAGATAACGGACGTTTTAAAACTATCTCATGCAAAATCGATAGAATGCATATATATTCACTATAGTATTTCAGATTACATTTATACACTTTTCCTTTTAATGATATATTAGTCTTGGAAATATAACATTTAAATAATCAAAAGAGCTAAAGCTTTTAGCACAAGCTTGTTACTTCAACTAGCTATGGAAACAAAACATCGGGACAAGTGCAGGATGATTCCTGCCTTCAAGAAGCTGTCGATCTGTTGGGCTCCTTTTTAGATCTTCTGTAAAATTCTCAGCATCATCTTTCACGGAAGGCCTTATGAATCCTCCAGCTAGGCTCAGGGTTCTTTTTTCTTTAACCCAAAGCAACAACAAGCTGCAATTTGATGTAAGCATTTATTGCAAAATACTAAGTGATAACAAAAGTTAACGTGACCGAAGTCTCCTGCCCAGATTTCTTGGTACTTCTGTTGGCTGCTATGGACAGGCTGTTGGAGGAAATATCTTGTGATCTTTGGAAAAACAATTAGATCATGGAGGCAAAACTTAACTCAGTCCAAAGTGTTTTTCCTTTCTGTTGTTCACGGTGGCTCGCGTTAGTTTTTATGGTGTGGTGGTTGGCTTCATTTGTCACCATGTTACCAGATGCTCTTTCATCCAAAGATCGCCCATTCACCCATCTGCTCCATATTATTTTCTGGAACTCGGTAAAAATAATGAAATAGAATAGTTGCCTCTTTGGATTGTTTGACATATGCCAAGCTGTTTATATGTAGTACTTCATTTTAGGGATGGCAGTATGAAGATTTCTTTCACCCTCATTTTGCAGATGAGAAAACTAAAATGCAGAGAGTTGAGGTAACTTCCTAATTTTCACACTCAGAATTGGCCCCAGACCTGGGCTGATCCATCACAAAGCTTAGTGCCCTGGGACCACAGCCTTTCTGTTACTGTCAGTCACCTTGTCCCAACAAGCACACTACAAGGTACTAATGACAAAGAATGAGAAATACAGATTTCTCTTTTAAAACATTTTGACAGCTGTCAAGCTCTTATTAAGTATACATTCTTATTCTCTGTATCTGCCTGTAGTATAAACAAGGCTAACAGAACAGATCAACATTCCTAGGGATTAAGGGAAAATATTAACAATTATGTAAAAGAGAAAAAAATTGACCTTTGTAGAAATAAGATTATTTGAGAATATTGTTTTGAAACAGAGAAGAGCTAGCAAGTCATGGAAACTAAAACCACATTTTACCCAAAAGACATATTTCTAGTTTGAAGTGTTGGACCAACTGTGACTCCTCACTGCGAGTTGCTCACACATAGAAAGATGCTATGCAACCCCTTTGCAGTTTCCCATGAAGATGTACTGCATTCAAAACATGTTTACGATGTTTTTTGAAAGTAGAAAATGCCCTAAGTTTTATATTAGAGTTTACAGGGTTTAGGAGTTATTGTGTTTTCTCTCTTAAATTTAGATTTTCCATTTGAACAATGGAAGACTAAGAAATGCAACATTGGAAAGATACTACTTATTTTAAAATACTAAATCTTGTAGATGACAGTAATTTCCAGGGAAGGGAGGCATAATTTATCAAAGGAATCTGAGGGGCATATGTGAGGTCTCCTTGTCTTAGGATGTAAACCTGAGCTCATTGTTGGCAGGAATTCCCTGAGTGTGTGCTGGTGTGGAAAGTAAGCTTGAGACCCAAATTTACTGAAATTCCTTGAATCTCTCCATTTCTGCAGTCCTGAAAAAAAGTGAATTCAAAGATGAGCCTCTACTTTTCCGCTTTTTTGCCGATGAGGAAATGAAAGGATCGAATATGAAACACAGGCTTATGAAACATGACTTGAAAGTTGTGGAGGACGTCATAGCTAAGTCACTCTTGGTAAGCCGCTGTGCCTGAAGTTTCCTTCGGTATAGCTATTAGCAGGCAAGCACGCTGATGCTTTCAGTCGATTTCATTGGGGTGCTCTCCTTGTTCTCTATCAATAATGTTAGTATTTTACATTTCAGATTAAATCCAATGAAGGCAGCTATGGTTGTGGGCTGGAAGACAAAAATAAAGTTCCAATAATAAAGTTAGTGGAAAAGGGGTCTAATGCTGAGGGAATAATAAATTAGCATTTTTGTTAAAAGTCTGTCATCATACAATACAGTTCCAAACTGAAATCAACCTTTATGTGTTTGTTGAAGGTTGTGTCTCTGAAGTTCTGTAAAGTAGTGTTGGATTTGTAGCAGCTGAGACTGTCTCGGTGATGATGGACTGGGGAGGTGGTGGTACTCCAGAGATCTACAGCTCCCAATTACCAAGTTCCCAAATGACATGTTCTGTGACTTCAGGATCTTCCCAGTCATGAAATCTATCCTGGAGCTCTGTGGGAACTATATAGGATGTGACAACTGCGCTGTGTGTCACTAGGTCATTGTGTTCAACCAAAGGCAGCCTCTTCTATCTTCCTCCTCCAGTGTCTTCTCTGTGAATATGATTTCCACCAGAAAAGCAAGCACTTTGCCTTTCTCATTGGATTAATGCCAATTGGCACGTTCTCACATCACTAGGTTTTTAAACAGTGGAATCTTCTGATCATTGACTTCTTCACTGAGAAATAGTCACTTGATAGTGATTATCTATTAGGTAGCATTTTAGATTCTGAGAGCATGGAAATGTAGAAAGCAGACAAAATACCATGTTCTGAGCTGGACTGATAATTTAGCCTAACAGTCTTTCTGTACAAGGACTTGAGTTCAAGAACCAAAACCCACATTGAAAAAAAGTGTGGTGTGTGCAGTTGTAATCCTATGTTTGGGAAGCAGAGGCAGGTGAGCTCCTGAGGTCACAGGCTAGCTGTCCTAGGCTGCTTGGTGAATACCAGGCTGATGAGAGGCCTGTCTCAAGAAACAAGGTGACAAGGTTGATATCACTTGAGGGACAACAACCAGAGTTGCCCTCTGGCTGCCACATGTGTGTACATACATGTGCTAATATAAAGATTATGCATTCTAACTAGGCAGTAGTGGCACACGCCTTTCATCCCAGCATGCAGTAGGCAGAGGCAAGTGGATCTCTATGAGCTTGAGGCCAGCCTGGTCTATAGAAGGAGTTCCAGGACAGCCAAAAGGCTGTTACACAGAAAAACCGTCTCGAAAAACCATATATATATATATGGCATTAAATTATTTAAAAATACACACACACACACACATATATATATATATATATATATATATATATATATATATATATATATATATATATATATATGGCATTGTGACCACAGGTGTCCAGGCCTCGCTGTCTCTCCAGCCTCACCTGGTTCCTTCCTGCTCAAACTCTGTACCCACAGCTGCTGAATCACTTGCTAGTGCCATGGCAGCTTACCGAAAACCCCTGAACCCCGAACCCCGAACCCCCTCTCTCTCTTTCTCTTTCTTTCTCTCTCCTACTAACCATAACATGCCTCTCATTATACTTGTCCTTATCTTTCCTCTTGGGGCTTCCTCTGGGGGTGGGGGCGCCCCTGAGGAGGCTTTCTATGACTCCCCCAAGTGTATTATATTAGCTGTCCCTCTGTGTCCCTGGGGCCCTCAACACATCTCTATCCTGTGGAACCAGGCTCCTCTATCCTGTTACTGGTCACCCCAGATCCCTCTGAAATCTCTGTAACTGACGGTTGTCCGGCTTGCTGGCGAGTGCCCATTACCAGCTGAGGTGTCTCACCAGCCCCATGTGTAACATTTAACCTAGTACCAGAAACAGAGCTGTTGATAATATTACTTTTCCCATCGGTGTGATTATTGCTGTACATTTTCATTTCTAATAGGGTGCATGCATTCAGTCCTTACCATCATTATCCAAAGACTTCCCACTCCTTAACTCACAAGTAATTCTGTGGAACCCATCCTGGGGCACATTGTGTCTTTCTTTCCCTCAGATTAAGAATTTTCTCTTCAGAGGCTAGAGAGAAGGGTCAGCAGTTAAGAGCACTGAACGCTCTTCCAGAGGACCCAGGTTCATTTCCCAGCACCCACATGACAGCTCTGTAACTCCAAGATCTGACACCCTCACACAGACATACATGCAGGCAAAACACCAATGCACATAGAATTCTTTTAAAAATAATAAAAAAAATATTTCCCTCTTCAGATTAAATTTCCAAGAGTTTCCCTTCTGCTTTATGAACTCCTGAATATTAAGGCTGACCTGCAAACACTCCCCCACTCATAAAGCCTCTTTGACCCCTGTGGTAGTTTGAATGAGAAATATCATCTATAGCAGTGAGTCTCAACCTTTCTAATGCTGCAACCCTTTAATACAGTTCCTCGTGTTGTGGTGACCCCCAACCATAAAGTTATTTTCATTGCTACTTCATAACTGTAATTTTGCTACTGTTACAAATTGTAATGTAAATATCTCTGTTTCCCAATAGTCTTAGGCAACCCCTATGAAAGAATTTGACTCCCAAAGGGGTCACAACCCATAGGTTGAAAACTACCACTGTGTAGTGATTACTTTGTTTGTGCTCTAACAAATAAAGATTGCCTGAAGATCAGAGGGTGGAGCTAACCATTAGTTAACCAAAGAGGGCTGGAGGTGTACAGATAGACAGGAAGTGATATGGCTGGGTAGAGGTGGGTGAAGACAGGAGCTCGGCCCCTTTTTTGGTAGGAGGAGTCAGAGAGGTAAAGGTGATTTTGGCTGCTCTTTTACTTCTCTGGTCTTTCAGCATTTACCCCAATATCTGACTCCAGATTTTTATTATTGAGACCAATTAGAATTTGTGCTACACTGCTCTCTAGGTTCAAGCATTTGAGCACTGGGTCCCCACTTGGTGGTATGGTTTCTGAGGTTTAGGGGGCATGGCCTTGCTGGGAGAAGTACATCACTGGGCATGGGCTTTGAGAGCGGATGGCTCTGCCCTGCTTCCAGCATGCTGTCTCTGATTCATGCTGGAGGTAAGGGGTGACCTCTCAGCTGCCTGCTCCTGCCACCAACCTGCTGTAGACTCTTGTTGCAGAATATCCCTTTATACTATGTGAGGATGTGTCACTGGGATTGGTTTAATAAAGAGCTGAATGGCCAGTCTGGTCTATAGAGTGAGTTCCAGGACAACCAGGGCTACACTAAGAAACCCTGTTTCAAAACAAAAACAAAAACAAAAGATGCAACTATAGTAATAAGTGAAAAAGAAGTTGCAAAATGTATATAGAATACCAGTGTACATGTTAAAAAATAATGAAGGAAAAGAATAGTTGTTTGTTTGTATGTATTTATACAAGCTGTGTTGGAAAAACATATAAGAGATTGATATCAAAGACCAGTTCTGGGAGAGCTCTGAGTGGCTAGCAGCTGGGACAGAAAGGACCGTGCCTACGCTGTTTCCGCTGTTTCCATAAGGACTGAGCCTACGCTGTTTCAGTAAGGACCTGGCCTGAACCTATGCTCTTCCCGTAGGGACCGAGCTGGAATCTATGCTGTTTTCGTAATGCCATATATATATTTTTCGAGACAGGGTTTTTTCTGTGTAACAGCCTTGGCTGTTCTAGACCTCCTCCTTCTTCTTTTAATTTACAATACTATTCAGTTCTACATAACAGCCACAGATTCCCTTGTTCTCCCCCTTCCTGTCCCCCTCCCCTTCCCCCCAGCCCATCCCCCATTCCCACCTCCTCCAGAGCAAGGCCTCCCCTGAGGACTGAGATCGACCTGATAGACTCAGTCCAGGCAGGTCCAGTCCCCTCCTTCCAGATTAAGCCAAGCATCCCTGCATAAGTCCCAGGTTTCAAACAGCTAACTCATGCAATGAGCCCAGGACCTGGTACCACTGCCTAGATGCCTACCAAACAGATCAAGCCAATCAACTGTCTCACTTATTCAGAGGGCCTGACCCAGTTGGGGGCCTCTCAGCCTTTGGTTCATAGTTCATGTGTTTCCATTTGTTTGGCTATTTGTCCCTGTGCTTTATCCAACCTTGATTTCAACAATTCTCGCTCATATAAACCCTCCTCTTTCTCGCTAATTAGACTCCTGGTGCTCCACCCGGGGTCTAGCCGTGGATGTCTGCATCCAGATTCCTCAGTCCTTGGATGGGGTTTCTGGCACAACTATTAGGGTGTTTGGCCATCCCATCACCAGAGTAGGTCAGTCCCGGCTGTCTCTCAACCATTTCCAGCAGTCTTTTGTGGGGGTATCTTTGTGGATTTTTGTGGGCCTCTTTAGCACTTTGTTTCTTCCTTTTCTTGTGTGGTCTTCATTTACCATGGTCTCCTATTCCTTGTTCTCCCTCTCTGTTCTTGATCCAGCTGGGATCTCCTGCTCTCTTTCCCTCGACCCTCGCCCTTCATTGTTCCCACTCATGTCCAGATTGTTTATGTAGATCTCAGCCATTTCTCCATCACTGGGCGATCCTCTTGTCTTTCTTGGGGTCCTGTTTTCCAGGTAGCCTCACTGGTGATGTGAGTAGCAGTCCAGTCATCCTTGTTCCACATCTAGTATCCTCCTATGAGTGAGTACATACCATATTTGTCTTTCTGAGTCTGGGTTACCTCACTCTGGATGATTTTTTCTAGATCCATCCATTTGCCTGCAAACCTCATGATGTCATTGTTTTTCTCTGCTGAGTAGTATTCCATTGTGTATATGTGCCACAATTTATTTATCCATTCTTCAGTTGAAGGGTATCTAGGTTGTTTCCAGGTTTTGGCTATTACAAACAATGCTGATATGAACATAGCTGAGCAAGTGCTCTTGTGGTATGATTGAGCATTTCTTGGGTATATGCCCAAGAGTGGTATAGCTGGATCTTGGGGGAGATTGATTCCCAATTTTCTAAGAAAGCGCCATATTGATTTCCAAAGTGGTTGTACAAGCTTGCATTCCCACCAGCAGTGGAGGAGAGTTCCCCTAGTTCCACATCCTCTCCAGCATAAAGTGTCTTCAGTGTTTTTGATCTTAGCCATTCTGACAGGCATAAGGTGGTATCTCAGAGTTGTTTTGATTTGCATTTCCCTGATGATTAGGGATGTTGAGCAATTCCTTAAATGTCTTACAGCCATTTGAGTTTCCTCTGTTGAGAATTCTCTGTTTAGTTCTATAGCCCATTTCTTAATTGGAATGTTGGTCATTTTGATGTCTAATTTCTTGAGTTCCTTATATATTCTGGATATCAGTCCTCTGTCAGATGTGGGGTTGATGAATATCTTTTCCCATTCTGTAGGCTGTCGCTTTGCCTTGTTGACTGTATCCTTTGCTCTGCAAAAGCTTCTCAGTTTCAAGAGGTCCTATTGATTGATTGTTTCTCTCAGTGTCTGTGCTACTGGTGTTATATTTAGGAAGTGATCTCCTATGCCAATGCGTTCAAGACTACTTCCTACTTTCTCTTCTAGCAGGTTCAGAGTAGCTGGATTTATGTTGAGGTCCTTGATCCACTTGGACTTAAGTTTTGTGCACGGTGACAAATATGGATCTGTTTGCAGCCTTCTACATGTTGACATCCAGTTATGCCAGCACCATTTGTTGAAGATGCTTTCTTTTTTCCATTGTACACTTTTGGCTTCTTTGTCAAAAATTATATGTTCATAGGTGTGTGGGTTAATGTCAGGGTCTTCAATTCGATTCCATTGGTCCACATGTCGGTTTTTATGCCAATACCAAGCTGTTTTTATTACTGTAGCTCTATAGTAGAGCTTGAAGTCAGGGATTGTGATGCCTCCAGAGGTTGTTTTATTGTACAGGATTCTTTTGGCTATCCTGGGTTTTTTGTTTTTCCATATGAAGTTGAGTATTATTCTTTCCAGGTCTGTGAAGAATTGTGTTGGTATTTTGATGGGGATTGCATTGAATCTGTAGATTGCTTTTTGTAAAATAGCCATTTTTACTATGTTGGTCCTGCCTATCCAGGAGCATGGGAGATCTTTCCATTTTCTGATATCTTCTTTAATTTCTTTTTTCAGGGACTTAAAGTTCTTGTCATATAGGTCCTTCACTTGCTTGGTTAGTGCTACCCCAAGGTATTTTATGTCATTTGTGGCTATTGTAAAGGGTGATGTATCTCTGATTTCCTTCTCAGCTTCTTTGTCCATTGTATATAGGAGGGCTACTGATTTTTTTGAGTTGATCTTGTATCCTGCTATGTTGCTGAAGTTGTTTATAAGCTTTATCAGTTCCTGGGTGGAATCTTTGGGGTCACTCAAGTATACTATCATGTCATCTGCAAATAGGGAAAGGTTGACTTCTTCCTTTCCAATTTGTATCCCCTTAATCTCCTTATGTTGTCTTATTGCTCTGGCTAGAACTTCAAGTACTATATTGAATAAGTATGGGGAGAGTGGACAGCCTTGCCTCATTCCTGATTTTAGTGGAATTGCTTTGAGTTTCTCTCCATTTAATTTGATGTTGGCTGTTGGCTTGCTGTAAATTGCCTTTATTATTTTTAGGTATGTTCCCTGTATTCCTGATCTCTCTAAGACTTTTATTATGAAGGGGTGTTGGATTTTGTCAAATGCCTTTTCTGCATCTAGTGAGATGATCATGTGGTTTTTTTCTTTGAGTTTTGTTTATATGGTGTATTACATTGACGGACTTTCGTATGTTGAACCACCCTTGCATCCCTGGGATGAAGCCTACTTGATCATGGTGGATAATTGTTCTGATGTGTTCTTGGAGTCTGTTTGCCAGTATTTTATTGAGTATTTTTGCATCAGTGTTCATGAGGGAGATCGGTCTGTAGTTCTCTTTCTTTGTTGCATCTTTGTTTGGTTTAGGAATCAGGGTAATTGTAGCCTCATAGAAGGAGTTTGGTAATGTTCCTTCTGTTTCTATTATGTGGGACAATTTAGAGAGTATTGGTATTAACTCTTCATTGAAGATCTGGTAGAATTCTGCGCTGAAACCATCTGGTCCTGGGCTTTTTTTGGTTGGGAGACTTTTAATGACTGTTTCTATTTCCTTAGGGGTTATTGGACTATTTAAATAGTTTATCTGGTCTTGATTTAACTTAGGTATGTGGTACCTATCCAGAAAATTGTCCATTTCTTTTAGGTTTTCCAGTTTTGTGAAGTAGAGGTTTTTGAAATATGACTTGATGATTCTCTGGATTTCCTCAATGTCTGTTGTTATGTCCCCCTTTTCATTTCTGATTTTGTTGATTTGGATTCTTTCTCTCTGTCTTTTGGTTAGTTTGGATAAGGGCTTGTCTATCTTGTTGATTTTCTCAAAGAACCAACTCTTTGTTTCATTAATTTTTTGTATTATTCTCTTAGTTTCTATTTTATTAATTTCACCTCTCACTTTGATAATTTCCTGGCATCTATTCTTCCTGGGAGACTTTGCTTCTTCTTGTTCTAGAGCTTTCAGGTGTGCTGTTAAGTCACTAGTGTGAGATTTCTCCAACTTCTTTATGTGGGCATTTAGTGCTATGAATTTCCCTCTTAGCACTGCTTTCATAGTGTCCCATAAGTTTGGGTATGTGGTGTCTTCATTTTCGTTGATCTCTAGGAAGTCTTTAATTTCTTTCTTTATTTCTTTCTTAACCCATTGGTGATTCAGTTGAGCATTATTCAGTTTCCATGAGATTGTAGGTTTTCTGTAGTTTTTGTTGTTGTTGAAATCTAACTTTAAACCATGGTGGTCTGATAGAACACAGGAGGTTATTCCAATTGTTTTGTATCTGTTTAGATTTGCTTTGTGGCCAAGTATGTGGTCGATTTTAGAGAAAGTTCCATGGGGTGCTGAGAAGAAGGAATATTCTTTTTTGTTAGGATAGAATGTTCTGTAGATATCTATTAGGCTGGACCTCCTTCTATAGACCAGGCTGGCCTCGAGCTCATAGAGATCCACCTGCCTCTGCCTACTGCATGCTGGGATGAAAGGGGTGTGCCACTACTGCCTGGTTAGAATGCATAATCTTTATATTAGCACATGGCCCATTCTCTACAATAGACCATGTACCAGGTTATAAAGTATACCTTAAAAAAATTAGTAAAAACCTGAACCTACATTCTCTCTTTTCTGACTGAAAACAGAGCTAGAAGACAGTGGGAATTTCGGAAGCAGTACAGACTCGCTGGTGCAGCAGGGTGCTGGTAATGAACAACGCGGTGCGAAAGGACAAGAGAGTCACTAACCCGGTAAAAAGGAGCGGGTATGGCGGCGCACGCCTTCAACCCCAGCACTCCGCGGGGGGGGGGGGGGGGGAGGGGGGGCGGGGAAGCGGGGCGGCAGAGGCGGGCACATCTCTGAGGTTAAGGTTAGCCTGGTTTACAGGGTGAGTTCCAGGACAGCCAGGGTTACAAAGGAAACCCTGTCTCAGAAAACCAAAAACCAAAGACAAACAGAAAACGAAGTAAAAAAGGAAATTACGAAATTTTCTTGAAACAAATGAAAATAGCAACATAACATATTAAAACTTAAGGGATCCAGCAAAAGCAGTCCTAACATAAAAGTTTATAGCAATAAAAACCTCCATAAAAAAAGAAGTAACCCAACAAATAATGCAAAGCAAAGCAAACCTAAATCCAGCAGAACGGGAAAAAGTGAGAAAAATCTAAGCAAATAAAAGACACCACAAATAATACAAAGAATCAGTAAATAGAGGGTTTTGTTCATTTGTTTGTTTTTAATTAAAAACCTTTAGTTAGAATAATTTAAAAGAGAGAAGACTCATACAAAGTTGGGTAAAAGGTATAGTTTATTATGGCTGCTCCAGATATACACAGTCACTGGAGATAGTTAGGAAAACTGCATGCTCACCAACTGGAGAAGTGGATAAATAAATACATAAACATTAAAAAATTAAATACAACATTTAGAAAGAGAGAACACACTTCCTGACTTGAAAAGTATCACACAGCTCATACAGTACTGGCATAAGGGCAGCCACACAGACCTACGGGGCAAAACAGAGTACATAGGAATAAGTATGCATTGGCTGCCAGCTGATTTTGGCAAAGGTCTAAACGACACCCAGAGAGAAGGAAGCCTCTTTAATACATGGTTCTGAGGAAACTGGCTATTTGCACGCAGAAGACTGAAAGTCAACCCGTCTTTCATTTTGTATGAAAATCAAATAATAAAAAAAAGGTGTTGAAGACCCGACCATGAGAACTGGACTTGTGAAACTTCCAGAAGGAAGCGTGGGGAAACACTCCAGCACATTGATACAGGCATTGACTTGGGATAAAATGCCCCAAATCCAGGAAACAAGACCAGAAGTGAACAAATCAGACTGCATCAAGTCAGGGAACTTTGTCCAGTAAGCCGACTAAAGCACTGAAAGGCAAACTATAAATGGGAAAATATTTATAAGCTATTCTAGTGACCGGGAGTTAATATCCAGAATAGACAACCAATTTAAAAGGGCAATGACAAAAATCCCCCAAATAACAGTTAAAAATGAGGAAAATATGAATAGATTCTTCTTCAAATGAAGAAATTCAAATGGTCAACAGATGTATGAAAAAATGTTCAACTTTGTCGGCTATCAGGTAAATGTTAGTCAAAATCACAATGGGATTTTATTTCACCCTGGTTAGAAAATCTCTTGTCAAAAAATTAAAAATGTAACCAGCCCTGGCAAGGGTGTAAAGAAAAGCGGACTCTCATGCGCTCTTGGTAGGAATTCTCCGACTACAGGAATGATATCAGCACAGTCATTACAAGGGACAGTGGGGATGGAGGCTCTTCAGGAAGCAACAAAAAACATATCTGCCATACGATCCAGTTATCAGTCACTGAAGAAACCCAAGGAAATGCCGACACATCGTAGATGTATTCCTGGCTGCACTAAGTCACAAGGGCCAAGATGTGGCATCAACTTAGATGCCCATCAAGAAAGTGGTAGCTACACATACATTTGTATTTCAATGACATAGTAACAAATAATTGTGCAATATATCATATACTGGTTATATGAAATATACTGATAACATGTTATTCAGTAGGCTATCAAGAATAATAGCCTATCATTTTACTAGTAGTAAAACTTCTGAAGCTGGAATACACTATGTTAGGTAAATAAGTCCGATTCAAAAAGGCAATTTCTGCACATTCTCTCATATATGTAGATGCTTCTCTGGATTACAGTGTATAAATGATTAGAGACTGGGAGGGACAGGTGGGACATCAGATCACCAGTATCCGAGAAGTTGTAAGAAGCAGTGACGTCTAGCGCTCTATCAGAGGGGGCAACATCGTAATTCACCATAGCCTAAAACAGTTTTGAAGAGCTCCAAAGTTCCAAACATAACATAATGATGAGGCAATCAGTGCCTTGATTTTGCCAGTGCATATTTATGTAGGTATTGAAGTAGGTGCTATAGCCCCTACCTGTGTAAAACTATTGCTTGTTAATCCAACATGGTTAGGAAGACGGAGATATTGGCTACTCTGACATGATCAATACATACAGAAACATACATTGAACCACTGCACAGCACCCCATAAATTTGTACAACTAAATTAAAAACTAAAACAAAATTGAATAGCTTGTGAAAGTTGTATATCCCTGGCTCTGGAGTTTCTATGAAAAGTGAATGCTTTCTCATTGGGTACTGAATTAAAAATGTCTGGTAATAGAGTTTCTGTCAAATATGAGGGCAGATTTGAATTAATATTTTTGAGGTGAAAAGCTAGTACATATACTAATAAATTGTGTTTTGGGGGAAAACAATTGGTCTTAACCTGGTGAATTAGAATTTAAAAATATGACTTACTTTTCATGTATGTTTTTTCTTATAAATTAGACTCAAACACATGTTCTTGCTTCTAGATACAAATCTGTATAAACCAGTACATTTAAAAATAGATCATTTTAAAATGTGACAAATTTTGGAAGTCTGGCTGAGGAAGATTGAGCAGGGAGTGTGAACTTCCTGTGACCTGGAGAAATGAAAAAGTGATTTCAACTAGAAATAACGTGTCTTCCTCTGGAGCAGGAAGGTAATTTATGGAAACACCTTTGCAGCAGCATCCGCACGTGTGACTTGAGGTCAGATGTTCTATGTGCTCCAGGAGACCTCACAGAGTTGGGTTAGAAAGTGTGGGACCAGAAGCGCTGTTGGCCAGTAAGGAAGGATTGCTGCATAATCAAGCCCAGGAAAGCTGCAGGAAGAGGGGGTGCAGGAGCCCACCCCCACGGCTGCCAGCATTTGTCCTGTCAAAGGGGATGCAAGGCAAGTTGACGGGGACAGCTTCATTCAAAACCTATTCCTGAATCTTTGTGGAGTCTCCTCTCTGAGGAGATAGGAAAAGACATTGAAGAACATAGTTCAGATTGCACAGAATTCAATTCAACTAACATTTCAGATGTAACAGACATAAACAGATGGTCAGGCCCATGTTAATCCATGTCTTCCTTTTCACTGTTTGTTCATTCTTTCCTCGCTCCGCTCCCTTTACCACCCCATTCCCCTCACCTCCTCTCTCCTCCCTTCCCCTCCCCTCCTCTGTCCTCCCTTTCCCTCCCCACCTCTCTTCTCTCCTCTCCTCCCCTGTACTTCCCTTTCCTCTCCTTCCCTTCCCTTCCTCCCGTCCCCTCTCCTCCTTTCCTGCTCCTCTTCTCACTTGTGCTGCTTATTTTGTGTTAACTTGACACCAACTAGAGTCACCTGGGAAGAGGAAACCTCAGTTGAGGAATTGCTTCTACCAGATTGGCCTGCAGACAAGCTTTTTCTTGATTAATGATTGATATGGAAGGGATGGCCCTCAGTAGGCTGTGCCCCCCTGGGCAGGTGGTCCTAGAGTGTTTAAGAGAGTGAATTGTCAGCCCTGAAAACATGCATAGTAATGATGTGATACAGACTAAGCAGGTTATATCTAAGTATATATATTTACATACATATAATAATAATTAGTGAAAACAGAGGCCATAGACTTGAAGCATAGAGAGAGGACTGTGGGAGGGTTTGGAGGGAGGAATGTTGCAATTATAATCTCAGAAATAAAATTAAAAAAAAAGAAAACTGAGTGTTGGACCCCAAAGTTTAGGGTCTCAAGTGGGCGCCCCAAGAACCCAGACTCCAGTCCAGCTGATGCAAAAGCACGAGGATTTTATTATTAAAGCTTCTGTACAGAAGGGCAAACTCTTGTCTTGAGAGCAAGAGCTGCATCTTACTGCAGCCCCATGAGGGCTTTTAAAGGAAAACCCCACAAACCCACAAGATTACAATTCCCATACAATTTCGTTTCACATGGTCTTGGTCTGATCACAGAGTGATCACAGAGTGGGTACAGTCACGTCTGCATGCACATTCTTCCTGAAACCTCAAGGGGGAGCATCAGGGCAGGGGTGGAGTTTACACACAGGTCACAGTGGTCCTTCCTGGAACACCTGCAACTATCCCAGTCACAGTCAAGCACATCTCTTAACAGAAATCTCTTTACATTGTTATATGGTTGCAGGGGAGATTGAACAATGGCTAAGTCAGGTTGCCCTTGGAACTAGATTTTTAGTTTCTTATTTTCTGGTGCTTGAAGTTTTTCTTTTCCTGAGGCTTGGAGGTGTAAGCCTGAAGGGTTGGGGGGTGTAAGCCTGAAGGGTTGGGGGGTGTAAGCCTGAAGGGCGAGGGTCTTTCACTGAGCAGTCATGGGAGCCAGCCAGTAAACACCATTCTCCGTGGTCTCTGCATCAGCTCCTGCCTCTCGTTTCCTGCCTTGAGTTTGTGTTTTTTGCTTTCCTTGGTGATTAACTGTAGCATCAAAATCCAAATAAATGGTTTCTTCCCCCAGTTGCTTTGTGTCAGAATGCTTTAAGAAAGCAGCAGAAACGCGTATTAGAACACCCATCCCCTTCCTTTCCCTACCTACACCCCTCTTCCTTCCCTTCTCTTCACCTCTTCATTCCTTCACTGTCAGATAGTAACTGCATTGCCATTTTCCCAGGAGCTGGTGATGTCCATGGCTTGGAGAATTCAGTCTCGTTGAAGATAGAGTTGGTAAATTAGTAAAGGAAGTGTCTTCATTAGTGCGCATTTATAGCACCTGCTCTGTAGGCCATAAGTAGGGCTCAAGAGTAGATGATAATGCCCAGTGGTCCTGGACAGAGAGCTTATTGGAGGAGGGACAATGAAGCTCACACTGTAGAAGAGGAGCCTCCATGAAAAGAAGGAGCACAAGGACGTTCAAGGCCAGGAGGAGAAGAATATAAGCCTTGAGGTGGGGAGTCTTCAAGGTGTGAAGGATCTTGGTATTTTCAGGGCAGAGAAAGAAACCAATTTTCTTGCGCATCTGAAGGAAAGGAGAGGACATGGAAAGACTAGAAGATGGCAGGCTGAGTGTCAGATTGTGCAGGCTGGGTCTTCTCAGTCGAGGCAAGGCTTTGGCTGGCTTTTCTTTAGGTGGAATGGGAAGCCCTAGGAGCAGGTGGCTTGTGTTTGGAGATACTGGGTTATGCGGGGCTGTTGTGGGGAGCAGATGGAGGTGAACAAGACAGGCAGCAAAGATAATGGAAAGGGACTGCTGCACAGCCCTGGAGAAAGCTCAGTGGCTTGTGTCGGGGGCTGCAAAGGAGGGGTAGGAAGGTAGCCAGTCATTGGAGATGGGGCTGATTGTGAGCCAGCGATAGGCAGGCCAGATTGCCTTTGCTCGGGCTGTGGGGAGCCCTCTACTCTGGGTATACAAATTGATATCCACTAATTTATAGAGGGCAAAAAGAAATTTGTTTAAGAAGTGGTTGATAATGTGAATTGAATTTTCTGTGTAGCAAGATGGTTTTTGCATTCCAAAAGACGCTAACAAGAGGTCTTCCTCTGAAGCAGCAATTCTGAAAGCCAGGCAAGCCTTTTAATTCCATTGACCACTGGTGCAGTAGGAATTAGACAAGATTGATCACTGAATACATTTGTCACATTGACAGATTTAGAAAAGGTTATTATAAAATTCAGTCTGGGGGGGAGGGTGTTTGTAACCTGAAAACTTTCTATTCCTTTCTTCTGTTTAAAACTGTATCAAATCATTTTATTATAGTGTTGTTTAATTTGTAAATTGTTTTGCTATGAACAAAGTAAAGTATGGTTTAAAGAAAACTTCAGACATACAACTATCATTTGAATGAACCGATTGCATTAGCTAGAGGCTGGGCCTATGGTTTCTTTGAAGTTAAGATTCTAGTTTTTCATATTCAGATGTTATACAACAGCTTTTGATGATAGAAATCCATTATCAAGGAATATACAGACTGCTTGCTATGTTTTCTTTAAAGTGTTCTATGGAGGGCATCATTTCTAAATCCTTGAAGTCTCATGATTGACATCTTGCAATTAAAAGTCAAGATTGGGAGACAGCATAAACAGTGGCAAAAGGCCATCAGTAGAAAGAGAAAAAGATGGGTAGAGCCAGTGATTCAGCAGCACAAATGAAGCTAAATCATGTTGCTGGGCTTTTTATTTTTCTTTTTAACTGTGCCTTTTCTTTTAATGAGCAATGTGTGGAAGGTTATGGTGATGGTTTTGTGCCTTTCAGGCTGGAGGCTGGGTGTGCTTCTGTATTTAATTCTGCTACAGTAACACATGTCCTGGCTGAGCGCAGGCTTGATTATTGTAATTCTCTTTTCGTAGGACTTCCAGCAGGGCTTTTCTCTCACTTGCTGCTCATGCAGAATGCAGCAGCACATCTGCTGGCTGATTGGAGAATGGGCAATCACATTACCCCAGCCTGTGTAATTTTGTATGTGTGGGTCACTGAGGACTCGGGCGATGTCTTTGTTTCTCACTCCTTGCTAACATTGCCTCTGTATCTACAGCTATTTTTCATTATTCACTCATTTTTTTCTTAGGGAGAATCATTTGAAATTTTACAATGTTCAAGTCATATGTCATTTTAGGCTAAAGGTATTCTGTTTGTAACCTAAATGATGATGATGATGATGTGGGGGTTCATTTTTTATGAGGCTCTGCTTTAATAGATTTTATTTCTACTTAACCAAAAAGACCTATAGTCCAAAGATGGATGAAGAGCTATCTCTGTTCTATACAACCCCCTCCATCTTATCCTGTTAATCTCCTATCGCTTCCCATTCACTCCATCCCATCCCATCCTATCCTCTCTATCCTGCCCATCCAGCTCATCTATCCATTCCACTCTATTTCTCTTATTCCATCTGGTATCATCCTGCTCCTTTCCAGCTCATTCTTTTTTCTTTGATTCTTAAGCCTGGCAGCTGTCTGCCTGTGGTTGGTCAGTATTCCAGTTTCATTTGTTTTGGTGATAAAACACTTGGAGCAAAAGCAACCCAGGGAGAAAAGGGTTGTTTGGTTTATATTTCCCAGGCACAATCCATCATTAAGGCAAATCAGGAAAGGGATTCAAGGAAGGAGCTTGAAGCAGAAATCTTGGCGGAATGCTGTTTGCTAGATTGCTTTCTGATTCCTATTTGGCTATCTTTCTTGTGCAACCCAGACCCACCTAGTGAAGGATGATGCCCCCCACAGTGGGCTAGGCCTGCTATATCACAGGCCAATATGATACAGGCAGTTCTTCAGTAGAGGTTTGTTTTTCCCAGGTGACTCTAGATTTTGTCCAGTTGACAATAAAACCTAACCAACACAGACATTTTGTTGTAAGCACCATGGTGAATGACTGTTGAAAAGTGGACGCAGAGGCAGAGGAGTAGGGATGATGATTCTCCAGGCCTCTGTACTTCTGTTTAAGTATTGGGCCTGTGGTGTCCTCTACTGGCAAGTTTACTGATGTTAACATAGACATCGTGGGGAGAGGAAGAGCCTGGAAGGGTGGCAGGCAGCTCAGGTGAATGTATTGTAGCTACTCTAGCATCCCTGGAGATATGGGTGAGATGACACTGGAAATAATATTTTAAGAAACTTCAATTTTAATTAAACATTTCCTAATTATAGTTAACCTTCCACTATAGTCTCCTATAATAGCTACTTCATTTATTATTTTAATACTTTGCAACTCTGAATCTCTGTGTAGCCCAGTCTGGCTTCAAACTCAAAGCAATTCTCCTGTCTCCATCTGGCTTTGAGCCTAGTATGTAGTCAGGGCTGGTCTTGGGAATTTCCGGTCCCCTGGCCTTAGTCTCCTGCATACTGAGATTATAGGCATGAACTAGCACATCTGGATTAAATTTTTGATGTATCTGATTTTATCTGTAAATAAAATTTTAACTCAGTAGAGTCTTTTTTTATTACTTCAATTTCATACTTATCTTCTGTGACACATTTTTGTTCTGGAAATCCATCTATTCTGTGTCTTTCCTTCCCTCTTTCCTTCTAATACACAGTCAGAGACAGTCACAAAGACAGGGTTTTCACTGGTATACAGACCATAATACACAGTCAGAGACAGTCACAAAGACAGGGTTTTCACTGGTGTACAGACCATAATACATAGTCAGAGACAGTCCCAAAGACAGGGTTTTCATTGGTGTACAGACCATAATACACAGTCAGAGACAATCACAAAGACAGGGTTTTCACTGGTGTACAGACCATAATACACAGTCAGAGACAGTCCCAAAGACAGGGTTTTCATTGGTGTACAGACCATAATACACAGCCAGAGACAGTCACAAAGACAGGGTTTTCACTGGTGTACAGACCATAATACACAGTCAGAGACAGTCACAAAGATGGGGTTTTCATTGGTGTACAGACCATAATACACAGTCAGAGACAGTCACAAAGACAGGGTTTTCATTGGTGTACAGACCATAATACACAGTCAGAGACAGTCCCAAAGACAGGGTTTTCATTGGTGTACAGACCATAATACACAGTCAGAGACAGTCCCAAAGACAGGGTTTTCATTGGTGTACAGACCATAATACACAGTCAGAGACAGTCACAAAGACAGGGTTTTCACTGGTGTACAGACCAGACCAGGAATTATGTGGTTTTAGTAAACTAATGAAGATCTATAAGAAAGTTATAAAAGAGGTTTATTTTGACATTATTATTATTATTATTATTATTATTATTATTATTATTATTAGGTTTTTTGAGACAGGGTTTCTCTGTGTAGCTTTGGTGCCTTTCCTGGAACTAACTCTGTAACCCAGGCTGGCCTCGAACTCACAGAGATCCGCCTGCCTCTGCCTTTCATGTGCTGGGATTAAAGGCATGCACCACCACCGCCTGGCCCACTTTGACATTATTTTGTCCTTGAAATGTGAAGTACTGTATCTGAAGATTTAGTTTATACAAATACAGTGCAAGCAGTGTGTAAGAGACTAAAGGACCCAGAATTCAATAAGGTTTAAGAAGAGACAAAGAAGGAGGGATCTAAGGAATAACTAGTTACATAGATGGATAGTCCCACTGAGACAGAAAGTAGTTTGTAAAAGCCAGAAATCTGTAATTGCCATAGGTGCAAATAATTAAAAGCAAGGTCATTTTTATTGCATTCAGTAGTGAAGCTGTTCTAACTGTGTGAATATCACCACATTGCTGAAACAAACCCTACAGTGTCTACCTCAGGGTGGAGACTGGAAAACATAAATCTTAGTAGGCATTTCAACCAAGGAGTGCTAGAGCTCTCCCACAGTTGGAGCTGTCAGGGTTGCCCTCGGCTTTATTGACTTAGCGCTATCCTGCTGAGCTCTGCTAGATAATAGAATTGTATCTGGCTTTGGAATGACTTCTGCTTAAATTTGGGTTCTCTAAGTAAAGAGTGGTATTCTTTCCATACTTTTCAGTAAAAAAGCAAGCAGATCTTCAATGTTTCAACTAATGAGGCAGGGAGCCTCTCCCCGAAGGCCTGACATTTTGCGGACCAAGGGCTTATGAAGATGCTGCTTGACAATGTTTTTCCACAGCTGATAGAAGTATTCTAAGATTTATATTTGGGAGTAACAATGTATTTTGGAGATGTACACTAGAAGCAGTCATTTTCTGAACCCTAAGGTAGGTGTGAAAAAGATTTGGCTTCCACAGCATGTGCCTTGGGGAGTCTGCCTAGATCCTGATTCATGGGCCAACACTGCAGACAAATGACTTGAGTGATGAAACTAGGAAATGGCATTGTCTCTTGGACCTGGGAAGGAGAGGCCAGGGAAGGCTTGGAGGGAAGAGTGAACGATGGCATCCTAGACAACATCTGGATTATTACAACATCTAGATTATTACAACATCTAGAGTATTATGCTTCAAGCACTTGTCACTGTCCTACACAATCATGAAGGGATTTATGTCGATCAAATAATGGGAAATGACTCTTACAAGTCTTTCATGTAAAAGTGATTTCATTTTATTATTATGGTGGATATATGTGTGTGAGTCCATGTGCATGTGTGTCACCAAGTCAGAGAAGAACCGTGGAGTTAGTTTTCTTTCCACCTTCATGTGAGTTCCAGGAATGAAACTCAGGTTGCCAGGCTTGTACTGAAAGAGATTTTGCCTGCTGACTCATCTCACTGGCCTCTTCTCATTTTAATATCTTACATTGTCCAAGCCCACAGATGTTTCAGTCTAACAGAAACTCCTAGAAACAGCTGGACTCAAAGTAGAGTTTCAGTTTTGACATGCTGTATGCATTTTTATAAATGTATAGTTGACTTCATTTTCACATATATATATTTTTACAGTATATATACATGTGCTTTCATTTAGGAAAATGGTCAAGACCTTTTTTTACAGTCATTTTTCTTTTTCACTATTTTAAAATTTGTTTTGGAGAATTTTATACAATGTATTTTGATATTATTCCCTAGGTCTTCTGCGATCCATCCTCCCTCCCTTCTCATTAAATGTTGTGCTCTCTCTCTCTCTCTCTCTCTCTCTCTCTCTCTCTCTCTCTCTCTTTCTTGAGACAAAGTCTCTTTATGAGGGGCTCAACTCTGCTCACACATGCCTCACCATTAAGTGTATTGTGTGCTTCTCATATCTTTTGGATGTGCTCTTCCGTTGGAGCATGACCTATGTACCAGGGGCACACCTTTAAGAAGAATGGCCCTCCTCCTGCCAGCAGGCACCAACTGCTAACAGCTGCTCAGCTAAGGGTGGGGCTTCTTGGCCACCTTCTCACCATGCTGAGACCTTGTCTTGCTTGAGTTTGTATAGCTCTTGTGCATGCTGTCACAACTTTCATGAGTTCATATGTGTAAGTGTCCTGCTATGTCCAGAAAACATGATTTCCTTGTCATTTATGGCTTTTGCCTCTGGCAACCTCCCCCCCCCTTCAATTTCCACAATGATTCCTGAGCCTTGGGAAAAAAGTGCTGATGAGATTTAGCTCAGGAGGCAAAGGTGCTTTTCACCAAACCTAATGACCCAAGTTCTATCTTCAGTACCCACAAAGCAGAAAGAGACAATTCCTACATGTACAAACACACACACACACACACACACACACACACACACACACACACACGTGAAAAAACTGAGTGTATAGTTCAGTGGTAGAGTGGGTGCTTGGCCAGCATGCATTAGAAAGCAGCGATTCTTTTCCAGAATGACATTTGTAACTGTTGGGAGAGAACTATTAGGTGCACACTCTCCTAGGCTTGTTTAAAGTCCCAAGTCTGATGTAGAGTGGTGCTGTTAACCCAGGAGCTGGGGTAGCTATGGGAGCAGCCTTTTGTTCTGCTCTGGTGGATGGCTGGAGGGGCTGTATGACCAGCGCATTGGCCTTGGGAGCAGCAGGGAAGGCTGTGATTGGGCCTTTGTAGCCCTGCTGAGAGTATCATCTTTAGATTGGGTTTTACAATTAGCATAGTATGAATAACATAAATAAACCAACAGTGATTTACCTTGCTTTTTTATTTCATTTCCTGGAGTTTTATGACTTGAGTTGTGTGGAAATCTCTATCATCAGTCAGCGGGTAGCCCACCCATCTAAAATTATTTCTTGATTGTCTGAGAACTAATTTTCCCCCAAGGAAGTCCAGCAATGAAACAGTACTGGTTTAATTGTTGAACAATCCTGCCTTTTTTTTTTTCATAGCTTTTTAACAGTGTCTAGCTTTCTGTATTCTGAGACTACTCATTGAACCAGTACTGCCTGCAAGTCAGTGTACACGTGTGGGTGAAAGCCTGCATCCTGGGACTCAGTTTTCTCCTGTGTTTGGGAGGATGGCAGCATGCAGGAAGGTGTCTCCTGGAGGATTTTCCTTCTGCTCTAGCACGATTCTCTAAAGCGCCTGGGCTCACTATCAATGTACATTTATAGTACAACTTCTGTTAGCTCAAGCCAAACTTCCAATGCAAAGGTCTAGTAGACATAATGGTATAATAGTGCATGTTATTTATGAGGAAATTAGAAAGCACTGTCGGTTACTTCTGCGCATGTGAATTCTCTAAGCTCTCGACTTTGTCTGGTCAGTTTGTTTTGCCAGGCAAGAGGCCAAAGTTAGTCTTGGCCCAAAGGCACAAAACAGCAGGGAGAAGTTGGCTAAGGGACATGTTTCCCCTCTTTTAAAGTCACACAGGGCCCTTAAAAGACACCCCTCCGATGTTTATACCAGGTGATTCCTTCCCTCAAAGAAGGATGGTAAATTCATTAGGTGGAAATTTCATTTGCCTCTTCCCATTTGAGTATGTATACAATTGAACTGTTTTTCTCTTTTTCTTGTTAGGTCCTGTCTTGTTACTTATTTTATAATAATAAGGGTCCTTTAAAGATGGGAAACCATAGATGGAGACATCCAAAAGCTTGCTAAGGTATGAGCCTAGTGAATGCTGTGAGCTGTGCTTCCTATAAACTGAGGCTCATTCTATTCATTCAGATCAGAAGTCTGCCCATTAAACATCTTTATTTCTCCAATCTCTAGGTCTCAGTCAATAAGACAATATAATTTTAACCAATTTTAACAAAATTTTTAATCTATTAAAATTTATCAACAAGGCATGGTGGTAGACACCCGTCAAGTGAGCATTTGGGCAGATAAGGCAGGGTGATCAAGAGTTCAAGGTCATCCTCAGCTACACAGCAAGTTTGAGGCTGACCTGAGTTATACAACATCTTGTCTCAATAACCCCAATAAAGACATATGTTCTTGACCTTTCACATCTAATCATCTACAGAATGTAATGGATTTTTTCCTAAGCCTTGCTCTGCATTCTTATCCTAATTTCCCTATCCAGAGCCTGACAACTTTTTTGGTACCTCCTCCCTTGGTGTATTCAGGCTCTCTAGAGGAATGACATTAATAGGATTAATATCTATTAGAAGGAGTTTATTACATTGACTTACACAACATGGCCTGAATACTCTCCCGATGGCCATCTCACACTGAAGAGGCTGAGAACCTGGTACCTGCTCCATGCACTTGGATGCTTCAGTAGCCCCACCCAGTCTGGCACTGAATGAAGGGAACTCTGCAGATGGTCAGGACAGGCAGGAAAGTGAACCAAGAAGAGGTGAGAAAGAAAACTCAGTTCAGACTGACTTCGTCAACCTGGATCAAGACTTCTGGGAGTCTGATGCCAGGTGGTTTATTGCCAGCATATTTAAACCCAGTATAATTTGGGAAAAAGTTTCCTGATGAAATACAATCACTGTGCACAAGAAACATAATTACATTGAAACGCAACTCATGGAACACGTCATTTCTTCCAAGAAGATGGCTTCTAGAGATAGGCTGCCTGTGCTAGCTTAAGGGCCCAAGGAAGGCTTTGGTCTGGTCTCAGCCATACAGATATTGTAGAGGTCATTTGGGCCTGGTGTGGAAGCTTGAGGAACCCCTGTCTGTAAGATCCTTTAGATTACTAGCCACCTCCAGTTCTGGTTGTTGTAGGAGCTTGATATTGCCCAGACCAATAGGTAAAGCAAGTCACCAAGCTATTACTCACTTCCAATCCCCAGCTTTCTGGATGGAAGAACAAGTTTTACCCATCTGTCTTTTCCTTTGGAAAGATGATCCTCCGTGCTTAACATTCCTGGTCTCCCCGGAGATCTGTGGGCACAAGGGCCTTCCTGATGTGCTCCAATAATGGAAGACCTAGAGGATTCCTGGAGAGCTTGTGCTCTTCAGTTCATATGGGAAGTTTCAAGAAGCTGGGTTCTCATATCAGCAAAGTAATGGAGAAGCAATAGCGTCAGCAGCAACAGGGTAGATGAACTAACTCGCCCGTGAGAGCAAAGACAAGCTTGGGCTACAAATTTGGTTCAGGGTCAGCATGGGCAGCATAGAGACACCGTCTCAAAAACAACAAAAACCAGCACTTTAGTAAAAAGTACTAGTGTCCAATTAACCATCCTTCTCTTTTGGAATCTGTAAGAATGTTATAATACATGAGAAGCACTGTTAAATATGCTTCATTACATGTTAAAAACCCATCCACTGTTCATGAGAATTACACTGAATGATTACAGTTGGCTCACGAGCTGAAAAGCAGCCCCAGCACACCCGTGCTTCTGTCCCTGGCAGGGGGACCTTTTCTTGTTAGGGGGGAAAGCTTTGCAGGGAGCTGGCTGACAGAGGACTGCAGTGTGGAGATGGACAGCCCCACTGGGAGGCAGGCACTCGTGAATTGAGAAGTAGGATCCATCCATTATTTAAAAATAAACAATAAGCAACTTTTGAATCACAGTGCTGTGTTTTCTTCTGGGATTCAAATGACTACACAAACCACTTGAGTTTCATTTTTATGGTTTATGAAACTCAAGGGGATTATATGCTCATGATTTATAGTTGCTGGTTGCACGTAGTGTTTACGGCTCCGTATGCTATGTGTGATGATATCGTGTGCATGCCTGTACACAGAGTTTAATTAATGACCTGGAGATTATCCTCGGCCTGACTTATTGATGTCCCAGAGCTGGAAAATGAGTGCTCACATGCTGAAAAATCAGAGCAGTTCAGGGATGAAAGCTGCAGCTTTGGAGTGAATTTCACGCTGGCTAATGGTTGTGTCAGCTGCAGATTCTGTGTTTGGGATTCTGCAGGTGCTGTGCCCCTTTCCAGATCAGCCTGCACCCTTGCAGCCAGCAGAGAATTAAAAGTGAAATTAGACTTGGAGGCCTTTGATACAGCTTTCCCCTATATTTTTGGAAAGCGCAAACAGATGTAAAAACACTTGAGTTTTTGTTCCTCTTTCTTGCAGAAGCAATTGGCTTCCCTATTTCTTGCAACTGGGGTGAGTTCTAGAATCAACTGGTATAAGGATGTCTTTTGGGGCATGAAAAGGAGACGGTCATGGATTCAGGTTGCAATAAAAAAAAAGAGCCTCCCTCTCCCCCCAAAAAACCCCTTTGTGTTTTAAGTGGCTCTTGCTAGAAACAGATTTTAGAATGCTAAGCTGGAAATCAGTTGAATTACATTGAGTTCAATGGTTCTCGTGTGTGTGTGTGTGTGTGTGTGTGTGTGTGTGTGTGTGTGTGTGTGTGTGTGTAAGAATCCATAGGACCTTCTCTCAGGAGGGCATGTGAGGAAGATAACAGATGAGAAAGGAGTAGCCGCCCTGGGGTCTCTGGCCCTGGCTGACTGACTGGCTGAGAGGCAGTTGGCAGGAGGGGTTAAGCTGGTGTACTGTGTGGCTAGGGTGCTGGGACTCAGAGTTCTCCAGTGTGCTGATGGACAGCTTACTTAATCTTTTTGTGTTTGTTTTTCTGTCTACAAAATAAGGATGATAGGATTAGATTCTACCATTGAGTTATTGTGAGGTTTAAATAAATGAGTGACTGTTCAGATAAGTGTTCTGCACGTGGTACTTTCTATCAGCTACTGTAGCTGTTACTGGACTTCTGGGTGTCTGCTGTGTACCAGGTACAGGGGAAGTGCTGGTGAGATGGTGGTGAGTGAAATGAAACCTTTTGTCTTCTGGGTCTGACATTCCGGTGGTCTGGCCTAGAGGTCGGCAAATGTATTCTGTAAAGGCCAGATGGGAAACATTTCAGACTGGGGTGGAAGGCAGAAGGAGGCTTGATGAGAAGAGAGGTAGTCCCTGGCCATGCGACGATAGATGGCGCAGAGTCAGAGGAGGACAGAGCCTGAGTGTGTGCTTTGAAGGTGGCACCAGTAGACAGTGACGACACACATTGGAGGTGACGTGTGAAGAATGAGAGGAGGCGATGAATCACTTACACAGCCCATGGCCATTCTTCAAGGATGGAGGGATGGGAGTGTAGAGAGGACTGACTTTCTCCAGGTCCTGGTGGTAAAGAGTGATCACACCTGGTCCGTTCTCCTGTGCTTCATGATCTCCTACCTTCACAGGCTCATCTTCCTCCTTCCTTGATGGCACAGAGATGAACACTCTGCTCAAGTCTCAAAAATTAGTCAATTTTCACTTTTCCTCAATACAAAATGTGTTTCTGTTTTATAACTGCCTGTCTACTGTCTGCTCCAAAAGGTTGGCTCTTCAAGAGCTCCAAGCATAATGCTAGGAACCTAGTAGGTGCGTCATAAAATTCTTATCATAGAAAGATGTAACAAAGGGTTTCAAGCAACTTTCTTCCAAGTAAGGGCATTTAAAAATCTCACTGTTGTTCCTTCAAAGTTTTCTCCTTTCCCTTCACCTTCTGATCGGTGTTTTCTTTGTCTCTTTCTTCTTTCAGATTTTTACTTGGGTTTGCTTTATATTTTCTTTGCTTTAAAGTTTTCCCAGAACCTGTCACATTGAAGGGAAAAGGCCTTTGGATTTCATTTTAAATTATGTCTGCTGAACAGTAGCACTTCAAGTTATAAAGTATTTGATATTTTAAATTCTTTTTAAAAAATTTCCTTGGGTTTTTTAACATGCCCTTGGGGGATGCCCAAGTTCAGAATATCTGGAAACATTGCCAAGAACATGGCACAGCTGTAGTGGTGTGCAACACTTGTATGTGTGGAGTGCAGCTGGATAGTGCATGCTTTACTCCTGCCCATGATGCAAAGTGACCTCCACCCAGCCTTCTCCACTGCTGTCACTCATAGCTAAGTACCTGCTACTCAAAGCGCCAGGTGCCAACAATGTGGGTAGTTCTGCCCTGACTAAGCCTTCTGAGGATGAGAATACACCTGCGGAAGCACTGCCCCCCAAATTTCTGGACATGGAGGCTGCAGATTCACACAACCCTCTCTGATATCGAAATTATTGTTCCGCAACTTGCAAGCTACAAAAAGAAATGAAAATAGGATTATACATACATAATTGCAATTGATAAAATATCCAGTATTTACTGTGGCCTGAAAGACATCTTTGCTCTCCTTTATTTTCTTGCATGGTGCTTTTTGGGTGATATAGAAGTCTTTTTTACTGCCTTAAGAAAGGCTAGTAGCCAGCAATAAATTATTTGTCATAGCTTTGGCCTTCTGATCCACTTGACATGGTCTTACTCTCTGTATTCGGTGACAGAATGATATATACTATGTGTGTCCGGACATTGTTCTGAGTGTTCCATATGCAATCTCTTGTTTAGCTTTCACAACAGTCCTAAGAAAGCTGCTAATCTGATTTCTATTTTAAGACGAGGAATGAAGTCAATAACTGCTCCATGATGGTTTTGTGTCAACTTGACTGGGCTGATCAGCTGGTGAACATTATTTTTGATAATGTGTGTTTGCAAGGATATTTCTGGAAGGGACTGGTTTGAATTAGCAGATTGGGTAGAGGGTGCCCTAACCTGGGTGAGCAGGCATGGTCCCCTCAATTCAGGATCTATTAGAAAGGCAGAGAAAGGGCTGGAAAGACAGCTTAGCTGGTAAAGGCACAGCTTTATGATCCGAGTGAGTTCCAGAACCCACGTGGTGGAAGAAGAGAACCGACTCCTACAAGGTGTCCTCTGCTCCCCTCCATGCACACACAGAATCAATGCAAAAATCAAGTTTCTTTTAAAGACAGGGGTGATTTGTTCTCTTTGCCTGAGCTGGACTGTTCACGTCCCTTTCCTCTACTTATTGGACACTGGTGCTCCTGGCTATTTGGCCTTTTAGTTTGAACTGAGATTAATGCCACTGGCTCTCTGGTCTTCAGGCATCTGGCCTTGGACTGGAACCATTTCACTGGCTTTTCTGTTTCTTCAGAAGGTCCTAGGACTTCCTACATTTCATACCATATACACGAGCCCTTCGTAATTGTCTGAGCTATGATTTCTATTGCTGTGGTAAAACACCAAGACCAAAGCAACTCAGGGAGGAAAGGGCTTATTTAGCTTACAACTCCCAGGTCATATTCCATCACTGAGAAAAGTCAGGGCAAGAACTCAAACAGAGCAGAGACTTGGAGATAGAAACTGAAGCTGAAGTCAAGGGAGAGGCATGCTTCCTGGCTTACTTCTCTTGGTTTGCTCATAAGCCTGCTTCCTTATAGCACAGTATTCATCCCTGCCTGTCCTCACTGTTCTCTGTCAGGTTCTCTCTCCCTCTCCCCTCCCCCTCTTTTCCTCCTCAAATGCATACAATCATCAACAATTTTGTCTCGTGGTCTTTTTAAAAGCATATTGTGGCTAGTATAGGTTCTTTTTGGTTCTTTACTTGCTATATAGTAGTGAAAATATACTGCGTGGATATGGCAGAATTCTTCTAATCACAATTCACACGTTGCTAGGAATTGCTGAACTTAGTCCAAAGTCCCAGTGGTCCCAATATATATATTGGAATTTCATCCTCCCAAATCCATGCCTCTCTCAGTCATCTCCATTTCTGTTGGAAGAGCACACCTGGTGGTTCTTTGACTTCTCTTTTGCACCCACATGCATATCCTGATCTGCGTACATCCTGCCAGCTCTGTCTTCGTTGCCCATCCCCAGTCTAATCTCGTCTCTTTACTGCTAGTAGGGGACCCAAGACACCTCTGCCTCCTGCCTTGACCACTGCAAGAGTTTCTTGTGGGAGCCCGTTCTGGGGTTCCTCATGGCTTTACCCAGCAGGTCTGAATAGAGGATGATCAGGACCACGGGCCTGAGTGCAGGTGTCTGAGATGGTCTGCACTTGGCTGTGCTGGGGGAGGAGGTCTTTTGCTCCACCCCCTTGGCGTCTCTATAAAAACCCTGGGCCAGAGACAGTCGGGGCCCGTTGGAATAGGTTCCAGGCCCTCTCGAGGCTATCCTTTATTTTCTATCTGTTTATCTCCGCAAGATGCTCCGCTATAAATACTTCTATCTAATATTTCCTGCTGCTCGCACTCAAGAAAACTCTGGGAAGCTGTGGGGGTGGTGGGTAAACGCCCCACAGTTTCTCCTTGGTCTTTCTTTTGCTCCCCTTCCAGCATGGTTTTTTTCAGGCACTGCAGTAATAAAAACTTTTCTGTGTTCAACCCCAGGGGCTTTCTCTCACAATCAAGAGTCTCACTGTGGCCTCTAGAGTCCTTTGAGTCCAAAGCTTGCGTGCATCTCCATTTCTTTCTCTCCTTTTCCCTCTCACTCCCGCCAGGTCAGCTGGCCTCCTTCTCTCTCCTGCTGTAGGGAGAGCTTCTCTGTGATGCTGTGTGTTCTCAGCATTCTCCAGCCAGGCACATATTTTCCCATATCTACCTATCTCTGCTCCATCAATACTTTGTGTTTCATCATCATCTTCTTCTTTCCTCATCTTCCTCCTTCTCCTTCTTCTAAGATGACTTACTTGTTTTATTTTATGTGCATTGGTGTGCCTGCATATATGTCTCTGTGAAGGTGTCAGAACCCCTGGAACTGGAATTACAGACTGTGGTGAGCTGCTATGTGCGTGCTGGGAATTGAACCTGAGTCCTCTGGAAGAACAGCCAGTTTTCCTACCTTCTGAGCCATCTCTCTGGCCCCAGACTTTATCTTCTTGGAGAGTGATTTTCTGCCCTGCTGTTCTCTCTGCCCCTGAACTCTATTTTCCTTCAAAATCCCTGAATTTGTCCATTTCATTTTTATATGGCTTTCTGTACTTGCCCCTTCCCCTCAGACTCTAAATGCCACAGCATCAGGGATTCAGCATTTGGGAAAGAAACTGGCCATACTAAGGGTTTATTAAATATTTAGCATAATGATTTACTGAAGAACTAAAATTAATATGGGAAAAGAGACTGCTGGATAGTTCCAGAAAGACTTGTAGCGAATGAAGCAATGGGAAAGAGAAGGCAATCTGTCTGGAGTCCATTCTTCTTCTTGGTAGCAGAGAATTCACTCCCACTCCGGGAACAAAGTGGGGAGAATTGGGGAGATTTCTCTTTTGCCTTCCAGTTGCTGGCCTATGGGACCCTGCCCTCCCAGTCCTGTTGGCCGTTAGTGTAGGAAAGCGGCTGATTTGCTACTCTGCAGCTTGTGAGCTGAATGGCTGTAGTTCTCCACACGGCCTCCTGTGCGTGGGTTCTCGATGGTATGGGTTTATAGACCTTCCTTCCCTGGGAGGGTTAGGAGGCACTGAGAGCCTCTTTGTCCACTTGGGAACAGAGCCCCTCAGGAGAAGCTTAGCGCTTTGGCAGAATAGCAGAGCCATTTGCAGAGAAACTCTCCGAGGAATTTCTGCTTAGGCCTCCCAGGGTAGAGCAGTGATTTGTAGCAGTTTTTGGGTCTTTTATATTCTAGCTTCATCACTCTCCATTGATTTTGCCATTTGCGGCTTATAATGGAAATGAGGATCGTTGGTACAGATGGAGCAGTTACTAGACACTTCTCTCTGTCTTGTAGAGGGGCACTCCTGGGGAATCAGCTGGATGGATTTTTGCTTTCTTAACTTTTCTCTCGATTCCAGGAAGTTGGGGCCTCTGGAAGGTAGGCATCAATCTACTGATTGGTTTGCATTGTACCATGTGAATTAGGACTACTTTCCAACACAAAGACTTTAGGAAGAATAGAAGTTTATAAACCATGACAATTTATATAAATTTTAGGAATATATTTTCCTAATACAGGATGAAAAATATATTAGGACAGATTTCTGCCTCTGAATTCTTAGGAATGGTGAATTTTAATTTCGCTATAGTTCTGATGATGACACCAGTGTTATAAGCAAAGCAAAAATTTATTTTGCATTAAGACAACATTATACACATATGATACCTCTAGTACATACAGAGACCAGTCTAGAACACAGCTTATTTATGATAAAATGAGTGTAGTGGGAGGCTCAGTGTGCCTGCGTGAAGCCAGCTCCCCAACCCATCCTAAGGTCTCCACTGACTCCTGTTTCATCTTCCGCTCTCAACATGTCATAGTTCCCAGCCCAGAGCAGTTAAGGAGCTTCCATTAGGAAGAGGACAGAGGAGGCTGCAAGCCAATGTCCTCCTGACGGAAGAGAGAGCTGACAGCTGACAGACGTGGTCAGTGAAGTGACAATGGAGCTAAGCCAGAGATTCAGGACTGCCTCTGGCAGCTAAGAGTCGCTGCATTTTGTCTGCAAGGACAGAATAGACTCATTGTGGGGAATGCCTGCAGATGTGACACCAAGTGGGGGGCATGGAGAGAATGGCTGCAACTAATGAAGATGTGAATATCTAAGACCTGTTTATCTACACATCAAGTTAAGGAGATAATGTCTGTGGAGGAAGCTGAACAATACTGCTTGGTTCAAACCAGCAGCTGGAAGACGAGGGGGTGGTGGCTTTCATGACTCGTGGGCACGAATATTAATAAACAGGGTTAGTTCAAGGTGCATGTGGTTGGCTAGAGTGTTCAGAAAACACATTTGTTTTTGAATTTGAAGAATTTGGGGTTTTGAGCCAGCTTTATTTAAATACCTGATTGAGAATCAAGTGTGGAGCAGAGCTTTGAACACAGAGAAAGTAAACTCTAGGGAGGAGCATGATGATCATAGGTCATGTCACACACCTAGTTACTGTGCCTTATGGGGCTGGGACCTGAACTGACTAAGAGTAGTGAGGGAATGAAGAGATCAGACAGACAGAAACACTTACTGAGAAGATGGGGTCAGCTGGCACCATCTACTGCAACAGCCCAGAAACTCAGCCCGTTAATTAGGCGCGGAGCAGGGGAAGGCGTTGCTGTTCTTGGTTGGAAGTCTTTGTAGGTGAGCAGTCTTAGGGTGGAAACATCTGGGTGGAGGGAGCTGCTGTTGCTAGTTTTCTCACACAACAGTTCCTAAGCACTTGCACTTGAACATACTTTCATTGTTTGTGCTGGGACCAGGGGAAGGCTTTGCCATCCCTCTGAGCCTCACCCAGGGAGGAGAGAGTCAAGCTTTGCCATTTCCATGGGTCAGAGGCATTGGGTCCTTAAGATGGCTGAGTCCATGTAAAACAGTACACATTCACTTAGAACTTCACCATATCTTTATACATTCACTTAGGGCTTCCTCCACTCTTCACTTTTTAATCTAAGTGTACAACAAAATTTAACACTAAATATTGACACTATCATTTGTGTGAAACTTATTTATTTTTTATCTATCTATCTATCTATCTATCTATCTATCTATCTATCTATCTATCTATCATCTATCTATCTAACTCTCTATTTATCTATCATCTATCTATCATTCGTGTGTGTATGTGTGGCATAGGGATGTATGTGTATAGAGGCTTGTGCCAGTACACCTAACTGAGGAGGTCAGTGGCTGATATCAGGTGTCTTTCTCTGTAACTCTCCACTTTGTTTTATGAGATATGGACTTTCACTTATTCTGGAGCTCACCAATTAGCTACACTACCTGTTCAGAAACCCTCAGAGATTACAAATATGAGCCACCATCATGCCTGCTTTTTATGTAGGTGTTAGGGATGTGAACTTAAATTCTTTTTCTAACATGACAATTACTTTATCCACTGAGCCATCTCCTCAGCTTGTGTGAGGTTTATAGTAAAACATGTCTTTGTGATATGTTCAAATGAAGTTCAAAATAAACAGTGTTTGGAAGTGAGATGCTGGACAGTACCATGTCCCCTTGGTCTGAATGAGTTCTTTTAGTCTCCTGCTGCCAACAGCAACTGTACACTTATCTAGCCTTATCTTCCCTTCTATGGGCCAAAAGAGCTGTCGTTCAATGGAAGGAGTAGAATTCTTGCCTCCTTCTGAGGTGGTTCTTGTACCTGCACTCAGGGGCCAAGTCTCATCAGCTAACCTTAGAGCCTTACTTAATGAATGTGTTCTCTCTCTTCCACCCAGACATTTAAACATTTTCATGCTCAACGTACAAATAACTTCACAAGCCTGCCATCTTAAGAACTTTCCCCCGCCTCAGTCATCTAGAGGTGAAAGTAAAGTGGAAGAGGAACTAGTATAAGAGTACCAGTTGGATATGGCAAATAGAATAAGAGAGGGTAATAAGAAAGTGAATATGAGCAAGAAATGATATAAATGAATGAGAATTTCACAATGAGAGCCATCATTTCATACAATGCTAATAATACATACATTAGTAATATTAATAATAAAGGAAACAACTTCTTATTTAAAGCATGTTATTCATGCTCTCCATCAAAACCTGTCCCTGACAAGGTTTTACAAGGGCTGTGAGTCTACCATTCCTTTTTGTTATAGTTTATTTTCTTCTTGCTGTGATAAAACCACATCCAAAAGCAACGTTGGAAGGAAATGGTATATTTTATTTTACAGGTTACAGTATATCATTGAGGGAAGCCAAGGCAAAGAATGTAAGACAGGAGCTTGAAGCAGAAACCAATGGAGAGATGCTGCTTACCAGCTGCCACTGACCACAGTGGGCTGGGTTCTCCTTCATCAATTAAAAATCAAGAAAATGATTCATAGACATGCTCACATGGTGGTGCATGTCCATAATTCCAGATATTCAGAAGGCTAAAATAGGAGTTCTACAAGATCAAGGCCCCTGAGCAACTTAGTGAGATTCTAGCTCAAAATAAAAAGGAAGAAGGCCGGGAACAAAGTCTGGTGGTAGAGCACTTAGTTAAGGTGAGCAAGGCCCTAGGATCAACCCTCAGTACTACAAAATTAAAAATTAGGCAAACACCTTTGCTCTAAAGTGATTCCTCCAGCTATAATCCCTTACCTTGATGAAATCAAGCACCATCTGGCCTACCACCTGGGAGTGAGGCTCAGTTTACTACTGATGAGCTGATCTAGAGCATTCTTCATTTCTGTTACTGGGTTTTTATTTCTAGCCCCTCATTTTGATTATTTCATGATGTTTCATTCCTCTACATATTTCTCAACTTATATGTTGTCTACCTACTTTGTCCTCTAGAACCCTTAATGTATCATTAGTTATTTTAAATTCCCCATAATTTCAACATTAATACTACTCCTCATTCTGATTCTGATGATGGATTTTTCTCACCAGATGGTTTTGTTTGCCTTGTAATCTTGTTTTGAAAGTTGGACATGCTTCATTGAGTAGTAGGAATGTAAGAAAATAGATCTTCAGTGAGAAGATTATGTTAATCTGACTAGAAGTTAGACAATGTTTAATGTTAATTTTAGCTCTAGTTACAAGATGATTTGGTGCCTTCTAGTTGTTCTGTTTCTGTTCTTGAGGCTTCCCTGTGTACTGGTTCTTAGACAGACTCTAGGCCTTGATTCCAGCTTTTCTGTACATGTGTCTATATGTCTGTCTTTTCTTCATTCCCTCATGGCCTCTAGTCAGTGTTCCAGGACCCAAGTATTTTAGTTAGAGTTTCTATTGCTGTGAAGAGACACCATGACCATGATAACTCTTATAAAAGAAAAGATTTAATTGGAGCTAGCTTACAGTTCAGAGATTTGGTCCATTATCATCATGGTAGGATATGGTGGCATGCACGTAGACATGATGCTGGAGAAGGAGCTGAGAGTTCTGCATCTTGATCTGCAGGCAACAGGAAGTTAACTGTGTCACTGGGTGTAGCTTAAGCATAGAGGACCTCAAAGCCCACCTCCATAGTGACAGGCTTTCTCCAACAAAGCCACACTTCCTAATAGTGCTACTTCCTATGGGGGGGGGACATTTTCTTTTAAACCACCACACCAAGCTTTGGGGTCAAGATAGAAAGGACTCTGGGTAAGTTTCATAATGGTTGCTCTTCTTCCCCATGATAGTTCTAGGAGGGATAATTTTTAGATTGTCATTATGAAAACCTAGTGGAATCACAGGAAACCCCTCCAAACTTAGATCCCTCCTGGAATTTATAACTAATGTTAGTATACACTCACCCTCTAGTAATTCACCTTGAGCACATCCTGACCATATCTGGAGTTTGTGCTGAGGGATGATTGTGTCTTTTGGACTAAATCTCTATCTGTCCAGATTTCAGAGGTATTCTGCCCTCCCACCTGAGTTCTATGATAAATCCAGAAATATTGCAGAGCCTCTGTTTGTACAACCTCTTATTGCTGTAAGGTTAGGAGTATAATGACTTTCAAGGTCTCTCTATGGCTGAGCTGAGACCTAATTCTGTTTCAATCTCTAGTCTCTGACATTCCATGTCTAAGCGTCTTTACTTCTTTTTCAAAAGTATCTCTTAAACATCCCAGCTTTAACCGCCCACCACGATTCCTTGTTTGGTAAATGTGGTGCTTTCCAGAGGATTTCTTCCTCTCCAGTGATGCATTGCTTTAGATCTGCTCCTTGGATTGTCTTCACAAATGTCTCCTTGTAGTCCAACCCTTGTGGTGCAGCCTCTTTTTTGCTGATTCTCCCCTCCAGTTCCTTAAGGTCTAACAGAAAAGATCTACTCTGGGGATTGGAGACAAGGATGTGAACACACTTATGACAAGTTTAAAATCAGTCCTCTAATTTCCATAACTCTGTTTAAATGATTCCTCCAACCAGGATATGTTCAAAGAAGTAAACAAACAAACAGAGAAATAAGATTGATATATAAGAAATTTTGATGAAGATACATACTTCTTTGTGATCATATTGACATACCAATGATATTTTGTCCTTTCTCAGAGGAAGGAAAAGGATCAAAATCAATTTTCTTTTGGTCAGAACTGCAATGGAATTCTGAGGACTATGGTAAGACTTGCATTCTTCTGGAGCATACATGAGGCCAGATTCAGGTAAAGCCTGAGACATAAGCATTTGACCTATTGGTGACCTCAGGTGCTCTTCATTCATTTCCAAAGACTAAATGAAGTGATAACCATAATGCATCAACAGTCCAGAGTTGAGCTGGCCCTGGAGACATTGCATTAATGTCCTATGAGCTAAGTCTAAATGAGATGGCGGTCAGGTATGTACACAGGAGTGGTCATTACTGCAGGCAGATGTGCACAGCTAATGGCTGGCAGTGGGGATTGCTGCAAGGGGAATTCCTTGATAAAGATGAGCTAAAATGAGACAATGGATTATCCAGAAGGGTGCTTTTTCACAGACTACATTTTTATTGGTGAAGGCAATCAAAGGAAAAAAATTGAGTCATTAAAAATGAGAGCCTCTATAATGTATTTATTTAATACCATTGATGTAGTTCATAACTATATGCATATACCTGAATTTTTTCTTTTAGTTTGAGTAAATAAAGAAAATATTGCTTTTATTTTTTTTTAAATAAACAGGAGGGTGGTATATTAAGGCAGTGCAGAAATCTAACATACAGGGCAGAGGGACCACTTCCAAAGGTGCTAAAGCTTTATGCATATAAGCCAAACAGCCCATGATCTCATTACACCACAGAGGGTTCAGGCATTGCTCCCAAATCACAAAGAAAAATCAGCATGCAAGTGACCTGTGCACTAGAATCTGTGCAAACCTCAGGCAGGAGATGAGATTTATACATACTTTAAACACCCCTGAGGAAATACCCATTTTGTAACGCTGATAGGCCAGATGTATTTTCTTCTGTGAAATGTGATCAGAATGTAATTAGGAGAAAATACATTTGATATTCAAGAGCAACTATACAGTATTCTTTCAAACTCCTCTGTAATTTAAATTGGGCAGCGATATCAAATTAGAGGAGTTGTGTGGAAGGGTTATTACTACGTGATTGGGCCAATGTGGTCATATTCCCCACAATGCACTGATGTAGTTGTATATAACCATTGAGCTGAATTGAAAATTTCACATTAGAAAAACCCCTTCTTCTCTGAATATGATTGCTAATGTGATAAAATGTCTCACATTAGATAGTGCGAGTCTTGAAAATGCCAAAGTGGATTTCAGCCTTTCCCTCCCTCCTCAGAACCCATTTTATATGGAAAGAAAAAAATGAAGATGGCTTTGGGGGAAAAATACACACATTTCTAATAGAACTTGCTAGAGCAATTGCCGACTGCTATTATTCTACTGCATCTGTGCATTTCACTGTAACAAAGTGATTAATATGCCTCAGAATCTGAACTCATGGACTCAACTATTTTAGTGTCATATCATCAAAATACACAAAGCCCTGACACATCTAATTTCTATGTAATCCCAAATAGTATAAAATTGTATGAGTATTTATAATGTTTAGGCATTTGAATGGATTGTGTGACATAAGTGTGGACAATTATACACAGGGACATGAATAAAACATGCTCCAATGCATAAACAAGGCAGGCGCCAGCCGAAGGAATTGTATATATGTGCATGATGAATTAGGGTGAAAATTCTTCCTTTAATCTCTTCCAGGCTTTGGATCACAACATTTTATATGACTAAAAATAGGAACTATCAGAGGCAAAGGCATAGTTTATAACCTGTGTACTATGAAGATTTTAATAGTTGGTTTTATGTGAATTAAAATGACAGTAACATTGTTGAGGCTTTTTAAACCTTCTTGAAGAGGTTTGAAGAGAGAATGGATTAAAAAGGATCATTTTCTGGTTGAAGGTGTTGTGTTTTGGTGTCATTTAGGACTACTGATGGTTTCTAAGGAATCATAGCCTTGATCAAATATATATATTTGCGAACTTTTGAATATATATATAAAATCATAAAGACTAGAAAAAGGAAATGTTTGTAAGTGAACAACAACAACAACAACAAAAATCTGTAACAGTTGAAATATTTGTCCCTAAATCCTGATACTTCTGCCATGGGGCAAAAGGATGTATCTCCTGTCACTAAGAGAAAGGGTGTATATTCCATCACTAAGAGGAAGAGTGTATCTCCCATCACTAAGAGGAAGGATGTAACTCCCTTCTCTTTGACTTGATGTGACATTTTCACGGCTTTAACCCATAGAATGTAGTAGAAGTGCCACATGGTCTTGGGAGTTGGTTAGAAAGGCCCTACAGCTTCCATCCATTTCTTCTGCTAAGTTCACAGTGGATTAGAAGCCAGAAGCCTTCTGAAGGAATCCCATCACATCCCAAACTTTTGGGCTAGAGGGTCCTCTGGACACAGGCAGCAGGGGGTGAATGTGTTGTCTTCAGCATGAATGTGGAGACCTGTGAACCTGTGCATGACTGTATTTTGAATCAGTACAGGCAAAAAATTCCAATACTGAGGAGCACCAACAAGCAGTACTCCCCTATTCTGATTCAAAGTCCTGACCTATAGGATACTGAGATAATTATCTAATGCCAATATGTTTTAAAGCTCATGGCTGGCAGCAGTGATCACTGTAAAAAAAGTATTTTCTAAACTTACCTTCATTAATTATTATCTGGTGAGCATGTTATAAAGAAATCCTCATGTTTTACCCAAGGATACCATCACTCAACAGGTCTAATGATGAGGGTGTGGATGGAGAAAGTTTAGTTTAACAGAAAGAATGGAGAGTTAAACGTACTAAAATGACTCAGAGATGCCACATGGTTTGTTGACCAGTTTTGATAGAGGAATTCTTCATAATTTCTTTGATCGCTTGGAATGGGTCCATAGGCCCATCTTGTTCTCTGCTTTATGATGTATGCTTAAAGAGCTATGTATTTTTAGCCACACTCATGAAAATGCTGTGCATTCCATGAGACCTTCTTGTTCAATACTAAGTAAGAGTAGTGAGAGTAAACCTCGAGAGGTCTGGAGTAGAGGGCAGGTCTTATGTGGGATTCAGGACAAGCATGAGGCTCTGATGCCAACTACTGTAGCTGGCTCAGGGAAGAAGAAAGACAAACTAGGAGCAGCAGGAGGGAAGACAGAAGGAATGGGGAGGCTGCTGGTCCAGAGTCTTTGGAGCAGGTAGAACTGAGAAGACATAACCAGAAGGCCTGTCTTCTTCATAGCTATCATAGCTACAGAGACACTTTATTGCCCAGGTGTTATTACTACTCCCAGCAGCAATGATGACAGCATTCAGACAACCTTTCACAAATGACTGCTGTGGGTAGTGTTCTCTCACCTATCCCCTCCCTTCCTAGAGCCTGAATTCCAGCCCCTCCTCTTTGTATCCTGTGGTTAGTAGGGTGTCTGGCACATGACAATCATGCCCACACTTATTTATATAAATAATAATAAGAAAATGCAGTAAAGGGAACTGTATTTGGGGATTTTCTTTGTATCAGATTATGTGCTACGCACTTATCCTATTCATTGACTCTCAGAGCAAAGCTATTGAATGTAGGTCATCATCCCCATCTATGTCAAAGAAAACAGAAACAGATTTATGATTTGCTGAGCATTGTGTAGACTGTAAATAAAGGTTCCTGTGTTTTGACCAAGGTGTTTTGGCTATTAGAACTTTACTCCAAGTGAATTAATAACTAGAAAAAAAATGAGAATCTGTCCCCGGATTTTCCTCTCACCTCTCCTTGTCTGTCTGATGCCTGCACATCTCACACTGTTCTGATTATGAGGACCTATGCACAACTGAGCCTGGACTCTTCCTTCTCCTGGTCCTTTTCCTCTACTGCTTCCTTTATTATACTGTTGTTTAATGTCTGTTCTTTACAGACTGGAAACATCAGAAGGAAAGAGTTCATGCTGGTTTTAGTCTCTCACTATGGCCTCCTAGAACTCAGTCCAGGCAGCCAGGAGAAGGTTCCCAGCACATGATTACAGATTTATCACGTTCCATTGGTGGCACGTGCACAGCCTACTAGTACTACAGCATGTGATCCATTCTAGTGCAAACATTTCTCAGTGCTAGAGACACAGATATAAAGAAGACAATTGTGTGTGTGTGTGTGTGTGTGTTACACATGCATGTATGTGTATATGCATGTTTGCATGAGTATAGACTCACATATGTGTTGTTGACTGTGCACATGTGTGCACTTGTAGGTGTAGGCCCCAAAATGATGTTAGGTGTCTTCATTCACTGTTTTCTTTTACTAATTGAGGAACTGTCTCTCAGTTAATCAGAGCTTGCTGATTGGCTAGTCTAGCTAACCAGCTTGCTCTGGGGAACCCCTAATCCCTACCTTCCAAGACCTGGTATTACAGGATGGTTGCTGCCTATCTACTATTTACACAGGTTCTGGGAATCTGAATTCCAGTCCTCATGCTTGGGGAGCAAGTACTTTATCCTCTGAGGCATCTCCCCAGCTTCCCAAATTCCTAACTTGAGACAATTCCAAGTTTAGCTAGGACATGGACAAGGAAGAATCAGCTATAATGTTCCAGAGTAGGGAGACTGGAGTGACATGTCAGAATTATGTATTGAACATGAGCAGATCCTTGAGTTGTCTAGACTTGACAATTAGGGTATGTGGGAAGCAGGGATTGGAAGGGCACAGTAGTTAGGGGAAACAGTAAGAGTAATGGTATCTGGGGTATTCGTGATATCACAGGCAATAAGGCTCCCAGTGATAGACAGGACTAGCCATAAAGGATGTCACCAAGTATGATTAGTTTTGAAACTCATCCTTCACTGGGGAGAGCTTATACTTTATCCCATGAGTTAGAATAGGCTCTCAAGTGTAGGCTTGGGTAGCATGGGGTGACTGGAGAGCATGGTGGGCAGCACCTGTGACTTGATGGGGCAGGGATTATGCTCAGAGTGCTGCAGTATGTGGAGCATTCCACACTCAGGGACGTCAGAACCCCAGCTGAGAAACCCTGCATGGCCACATTTATTAAACGGAATTTCTTGAATATTCTCAGGATCTGGGGCTGTGCGTAATTTTATGCACTTACCAATTTTTTCTTGACTTTCTGGAAAAAGTGAAGTTATAGGGAACAATTTATTTAAGAGTGCATTCTACAGAAACTTACAAGACCAACATTTCAGCATTTGGGTCTGAACCAAGGATATTTTAATCTTCTGAGTCTTTAGGAATCTTATTCACTTATTCCACACAATCATTCAGTTAGTCAACAAATATTTGTTAAATAGTTTTCGTAATGGACAAAATAGTTTCCTAGGCAAGATCTACAGAGAGCTTGCCTTTCTGCATGAGGTAGTTTACCATCTTAAGATTCCAAAAACAGATAAACACGAGAAAGATGACTCAATTGTTTCTTTTAAGGCAATAATTATTTATGTGAGATCTCTGAAATATAACTAGGGTTACATTTCTTTATAACTAGACAACCTGTATTCCCAAGGGTGTGTGTACTGTCTGTACCTTGCAAGAGAGGTAGATGGAGAAAGTGTCATTAAAAACAATAGCTAACATGTAGCCAGGGCTATCTGGGGACTAAGAGAGTTGGGGGTTTATTTAAAACCAGGAGAAGTGATGAGTTGGTACCTACAGGAAATCTTGCCAGGATGGCCATTTTTACCATCAACAGACAGTCTCATGAAATCAACACTTAAAAGGACATTTGCATTGACTGAATTGCCTGCAAATAAAATAAGATGGAGACTGTAAACACTCTTTACAATAAAAGAATTTCCTTTTCTTTTAGGTCATTATCCCAGCACACTGAGTACAGCTAGGCAGGAAGATGTGATACATGCAGAACAGAGCTGGAGGGTGCTGACTGGGAGCCTATCATCATTGTAAGTATTTTGTGTGCTTCTCAGATAGTGGGGTCTTTTTTTGTTTTTGTTTTGTTGTTTGTTTGTTTTTAGTTTAGTGGATCAGAAAACACACACACACACACACACACGCACACACACACACACAGAGAGAGAGAGAGAGAGAGAGAGAGAGAGAGAGAGAGAGAACTAAGAAATTTTCTTTTCTATCTAGCACAATGTAATTGTGGAAGAAACCAAAAGAAATATTTACCTCTTAAACCCCAAACTAAAGATGCAAAGAGATGCCATTGGCAGGCAGTTCACCACAGCTGACCTCACTGGGAGCTAGTTGTTTGCAGGGTGATTTATTGAGATAGGAGTTATGATTTGCTTTTGTTGTTTATGAAATGAAGGTGACCATTCCTGGGTCCTCTAACCTCAGTGGAAGTTTGCATCCAAAAGGAACTTTTCTTCCTGCTTTAGAGAAAGATGGAGCCCTTTGAGGTGGTTAATAGAAGTGCCCTGGAAGAAGACACTGAGGAAAAGGGGTGAGAGGAGATCCACCAAGCCTAGCAGAATCTTAAGGCAGTCCATATCTACACTCCGTCCTCTCTCAGTGGACCTGTGGGTGGCAGAACCTTGGAGACAATGCCAGTATGGAGGACTGAATACTAAACACAAGGCTCGCTGGGAAAGATTCCACTGCCTGTTTGGGACCAACATCCCTCTACAGGCAATGGACCTGAGCCAGAAAGAACTAGTTATAGTCACAAATGGGACAGTGTAGATCTGCCTGCTTTGGAGGTACCCAGAGTCCTTCCAGGTCTCTGTGAGAATCTAGAAAAGAGAGAGTGTGGAGAGCTCTGAAAGCCTTGTGAGCTTACCTTATCTGAGAGTTGATAAATTAACTTAATACTCTTTTATGGATCTAGCAGATATAAGACCATTAAGTCAGAAGCAAAGGGTGACCCATTATTCACATCTACACTAGTAGCCGGACTATCTCAATTCCACATTGATTATCTGAGCTACAGTGCCCATGGGGTGGTGTGCGGAGGGCTGGGTGGTACCTGCACATGCAGTAGGCGCTCTGGGACCCTCAGTTCTGTAGAACAGTCTAGAACAAAGTGTAGTCATGAATAGTCAGTACCTCTGTTCATATGATGAAGTGCTGAAATGTGAGAGAGACCCATTATAGTGATATTTTATTTGTATTGAAATGTGATTTTAATTTTATGTTAATAAATAAAGTTGCCCTGGGGTCAGAGCTATTAGAGCCATAGCAAGAGCGTGGTGGTTAGAAGAGCTAGGTAGATTTCTGTGTGTTCAGGGATATAGCCAGTATTGGAGACATACGCCTTTAAGACCTGGAGGGCGGTACTTACAGGCAGTGACAAGGCAGTCATGTGGTTGGGTTTACAACCAATGAGAAGGCAGAACAGAAAGACTATTTAAACACAGACAAACAGGAAGTAGCTCTCTCTCGGGGAAGTTAGGAGCACTGCAGGAGGTAAGATTTTATCTCTGAGCTCTGACCTCTCGGCTTTCTCTTTTACATTGGCTCTGTGTTTCTTATTTTAATAAGATGATTGGTCACATCTACAACCCATGGAGTTGTGTCTCCCCATAGAGGGGGCATTCAGTAGCATACAGACTGAGATTGAAATCCTGTTATGGAATATGGACTTGAAGTCATATTTAATTTGATTTAAGTAACATAAACAATTAGAGAAAGTCATAGCTGCTAAGTTCTTCATGTGACTTCTTTTTATCATGGCATTCAGAGGAGGACACAGAGCTGAGTTTGAATCTAGTCAGCACCACTTTAAAGTGAGACCTTTAACTCGTATGCCTTAGTTTGCTCATTTATAAAATGAGAATAATAGTTTTTACCTCAAAGATGATACGCTGAATCAGGAAGGTAATCTCCAGAGATTCCTTGGCCCATTGCCTGGCACAGAGGAAGTATTGAATATTTGGGAACAATTAATGTTATCTAAAAGTGCACAATGCAGTAATAAATGCATTTATGAAACAGGGCAAGAAGACTTAGGAAGAGAGATGAAGCTTGCTTTTCAGGTGCTCAGTTCTACCCCTAGTTTCTCTTTCTTCTCAGTTGGAAAGCTTTTTGACTGGCCAATTCAGATTCAATTAAAGACCAAGCCCTTGTTTCCCACACCCGAATTTCTTCTGCCTTTCGTTGAGTTTACTGATCACATTAGAAAACAAAACAAAACAAAAAACAAAGTCTATTGACAGGAAGGCCTGAAAATATTAAGTTGGCTCATAGTGGACCCAGACTGGAAGCCTTCTAGCTCCCCAAAGCAGCCCAAAGACCACACTGCAGGCAGGCCATGAAAAGGGTACAGTGAGCCACCCTGGTAGTACCCACAGCTCAAAGGTGGCCACAGAAAGGATCAGAAAGATCTGGAAGCTTGGGATGATTAGTTTTTGTCAACTTGGCACAAGCTAGAGGCATCTAGGAAGGGGAAACATCATTCAAGGAATTGCCTCTATCAGACTGGCCTATAAGTAAGTCTGTGGGACACTTTCGTGATTAATGATTGATGTGTGAGGGCCATGCCCACTGTGGGCAATGCCACCCCCGAGAAGGTGGTCCTGGGTTGTATAAGAGAAAACCCTGAGAGCCTCCATGGTGTCAGCTTCAGTTCCCGCCTCCAGTTTCTTGATTGGAGTTTCTGCCCTGACTTCCCCCAGTGATGACAGTGACCTCAGACGTGTAAGATGAAGCAAGCCCCTTCCCTCCCAAGTTGCTTTTGGCCATGGTTTTTGTCACAGCAACAGAAAACAAGCGAAACAGGACAAAGCCTTGCTTTCCTGCGTCTGCCGAAGAATAGTTCAGCCATTGAGGATAAGTGCTGTTTTCAATGTGTGTCACAATGTGAGTGGAAAACACTGAGTCAAGAGTTGGACATCATAAAATGTCCACAGTGGGGCAGAGCGTTGATGGAGGAGGCAGTGGTGTGATGCAGGGGTCATCAGAAAGGTCAAAGCCAGGTTCTCCCTGGAGTTGTGTGATGTGATAGACCCTGCATGGGACCTAACTGCCAGGCCCCAAAATTTTGGAGTTCAGATACAGAATATGTGTTCTAGCTGGTGAGTTGGAGGGTGTGACTTTTCTTGCTGCTGCTGCAAGGCAAAAGCCTATTTATCTGGCAAACAGAGTGCCAACATCAGCATGAACATGGATGCTAGGACAAAGTCTACCAAGTGTGCAGGCTAGTACCCCAAGATCCCATGGGTTTCCTGACATTGGCAGAAGGGTGAGCTTAGTGTTGTCATCTGGAACAGGAGTAGGGTTTAAAGAAAAGCTTCAAGTTGATTTAGGACTCAATATTGAGGTGGAAGGCAGGCAGGGAGCCAAACAAGCTACAGAGATCACCTTGACTCTAGGTCTCTGTGCTTGGCCTTTCTAGTCTGGGAGCTACCACCAGCTAGTCTTCCCTATAGCAGGGAATCCATGAACCACGACAGGGATAGCTTTGTTCCTTGCTGAAGTTCAAGAACGCTCAGGGTCTGTTCTGACTCATGGATCACAGCACTCACAATTAAAATATCGAGTGTGTGAGGAACAAGCTTGGATAATCATGCTCAGCCCTGGCAGGAGTGTTTTGAGCGGCATCTGTTAACACAAGGATGCAAACCTTCTCTGCTGTAAATGCCCAGATGATGTGTAATGCTCTTCTCAACTTTCTTTTATTCACCTACTCCAACATAAGCATACGGTGTCTTTGTCATGGCTACATATGGATGAGGTCAGTTATGAAGAAAGAGAAGCTGATTGATAAATGTTGGTCATGGGGTTCAGTTAGTCAGTCTATTAAGGCCTCCCATGTCTGGGACTACATTCTGGGAACACAAGGAAAGAAGTGAAATGGTGGGCACCAGATCCAAAGAATCCATAATCTAGCAGAGGGAGGAAAAGTCAACTATGAGTCCATCAGAAAAGGGGAGAACTTGGAAGTGCTTGGCCATGCCCTCTACAGGCTGGGGATAGGTGGGTACAACCAAGACAGAGGTTCCCACTTTCTTTAGCATTTCTGCTTTAAGAATGAGAAGGTTCTAGAAACAAAATGAGTTCGATTTCACACAAAGAAAGTAGCAATTTAGACAAATAGCAGAAATAACAAAAAGACTGATTAACTGAGCTTTGATGGCTCTCGAGAAAGACAGGCAGAAAGATAGATTTGACTTCCATGCCAAGAATCAGAAGCATTTCAGATCCTTTGAAGTTCTATATTCTAAGAAGTATTAAGCCGCCCCCTGCCCCCGCTCCTACCCTCCCCCACCCTGCCCACCGCGGTGCTCTTGAGGTGCTCTGGTGAGGGAAGCAATCTCAGAAGTCAGGGGCTGGTGCTCTCTGTTAAGGGTAGAAGTTCTGTTAATTTGTTAATTGCTGTCCAGCTGTTGTCTGTGCGGATTTTCCCACCCTGCCTCACACCTTTGCACACTGGTGACATCTTATGGCGGAGGCAAAAGAGAAGGGAGCCACATCTCACACCAGTGAGGGTGTGGACTGGAGAGAAGAGGAAGACACCACGGAGAGAAAATATCTCCCCACAAACATGTTTTCTTGCTTATTCCTAGAAATGACAGACTTCTGCAGAAATGGAGGTGGCTCAGAGAAACTGCCCTTTTGCAGAATGAAATCTGTAGAAAGAGCAGGCAGTTGTCTTTGTCTCAGTCATGTCTTCCCTTCTGTCTGCGAGGAATCTCTGCACAGAGGAAGATTGGGAGCCTAACCCCTGACCCAGACAGAGATTACCTGACACAGGTGGGTGTCACTTGGGAAACTCCGCTGCGTGACAAGACATCCTCTGCTGTGTAGATTCCCCCTCTTTCTTTTAAAAAGCACTCATCATTCTCCCCTCTACCTTCTAACACCTCCCATTCCCCTTTCCCCTCTCAAATTCATAGCTTTTTCTGTGATTGTTGTTGTTCTGTGTGAGTGTGCGTGTGCACATGCGTGTGCATGTGTGCGTGTGTGTGTGTGTGTGTGTGTGTGTGTGTGTGTGTGTATAAATAAGCACATATGCACAATTTGCTGAATCCATTTTCCATTTAGTGTTGCTCGTTTATATATGGTTTTAGGGCTGACCACTTGGTATTGCCCAACAGTACCAGGCAGATGATATTGGGACCACAAATTTGTTGTGCTTTTTTTAGGGCAGCAAGAAGGGGATCGTGGGTACTGTAGATACTGTACCCAACTTTACAACCCTCTATTTAATTAGAAAAATATCCACAGTGTGAAAAAGTAAGGAGGAAGAGTAGGAAAACAGGGGGTCTCCTGTGGCTGTGGCTTGCCCAAGTGACTGAAGAAACATACTCCATGCAGTCACAGTTTCCAGAGATCAGCAGTCACCCTGAGCCACGTGATCCTGGGGAAATGCATCAGTCAGCAGTGCACACAATGCCACTTCAAAATAGGTAGGAGAGACTTGGTTGGCAACCTGGAGGAGTAACTTAGTGGAATTTTCCATCCTCAGGGGTCTTCTTGATATAAACCTTTGGTATTTTACTCCTTGGAAGGTTTATTTAACAAAGGAGCAAAATGAGGTTTAGATAGGAAGTTCATTTTCTGAAGGGGCTGGAGATGTATTTTGCATCTAAGAATGTTTGGTTCTGATGAGTGCTTATTTTATATATATATTTTACTGTACCCTGTGTATAGCACAGACCAGTTGGTATGGGATTGATGTTGCTGCCCTAGAGAGGGGGCAGGTGCTGCTTTAAAGGTGAGTGTGAAGGCTGTGGATGTGGCTCAGGGGCACAGTGCTCATCTACTAAGTTGGATCTCTCACAGCACAAAAAGCAAATGCAAACACCAAACCAATGAATGGATAGGTAGTCTGATTTTAAAGACTTATTCCTCAAATGTTCTTTTCATATTTCTAAGAGGGACTTAAAATTTAAAAGACTATTTAAAATTATAGAAATGTACAATAAACTTCTCCAAACACAGACTACTCTTAGCATTTTGGAGGGTTTCTTCCAATGGTTCCATGTCTATGTCCATGTGAAAGTTTCTGCATTTATGATAACTCCTTATAGGAAGCCCTAAAATACTTCAATGCAAGAAAAACACATTTAAAAGTTTTTTTCAACATCCTGGTAAATTGGACTTATTACTAACCAAACTGCTTTGATGAGATCATAGCAGACCCCTCCAAATGTCCCCTCTGAAATTCATACTTGCCAATGTGCAAGTATCAAAGGTGGAGTTTTAGGGAGTGACCAGGTCGTAGGGAATCTGCTATTATTGACGCTTTAATGCCTGTATTGTTGTAATCACATCGGACACAAAAATGTCACTTAGGAGAGATCAGATTAAGAGTCCTTTATTTGCTGGCAATAGAGAGCAGGCTCATGACAGAAGGGACTCTTACCCCTGAAATAAGACAGGGTAGGGTGTACAAAGCCCAAACCCACAATTACATCCTGTCTCTTATCTGGACAGGCCAGATAACAGAAGTTCAAAAGTTTCAGTTCAGTTGATTTAAACAGTTTTAATGTTCTAAAACAATGGACTCCTAAAACATTCATGAGCATGCTGTGGTTAACTGGGACTGGGGAGCAGTTGGGTGAAGTACGAGATGGAGCTAGGACAAAATGGAGTCACTTTGGGCAGTTCAGTATTATGAAAGTGGATTAGTTATGAAAGGGTTGGTTTTATAATACACACACACACACACACACACACACACACACACACACACACACACTGTAGAATGCTCTGTGCTATGGTTAGCACAGTAAGACAGTCTTAACAGATGCTAGCACCTTGATATTGGCCCTCCTGGCCTTCAGAACTCTGAAAAGCAATGTCTTTTCTTCATGAATTTCTACCCATGGTACTCTGTTACATGAATGGAAAGCATATGCCCATCCAAGAGCTTGCACAGTACAGGGATATTATAATATTCAGTGCACAGTCCTCAAGGTCCATTCAGGGGTGAAGACATCTAGGTCTTCTTGCAGCCAAGACATCTTGCAGCTCACCAGGAACTCTGCTGAGGTGCCAGATCTCCATGACTCATGCCCACCTGTGTGGCACATCACAGAGAGCCAGAGAGTAGTAGCACATCTCTGAATTTCAGCTCCCAGTCTTATGGAATCTAGCCTTTTGGATCTGGATCATGGATTTCTAATATTTTCAAGTCACCTCTGTCACCTAAAGCTCAAGCTTGGTAAGTGTTGCTGTGATTAAAACTCTAACCCACTCTCTAACTTCACAGGCCTTGTTCTTCAGAAGATGGAGGGGGGTGGGAAGTGAAAATTGTATTTCACTCTTTCTGTTCATGATTACTCAGTGACAGTGACTACATGATGTTAATTAATATATTGATTGTAACCCTGTGTTTCTCATTACCTATATTTAATGATTTAAATAGTACTGAACATATTTTTTTCCTTTAAAAAAAGATTTGTTTATTATATATACAGCGTACCACCTGCATGTATGCCTGCAGGCCAGAAGAGGGCACCAGATCTCATTATAGATGATTGTGAGCCACCATGTGGTTGCTGTGAATGGAACTCAGGACCTCTGGAAGAATAGCCAGTGCTCTTAAACCTCTGGATGTTGTAGAATATTATTTTAAGGTGTGTTACTTTTGTTTATGCTTGTTTATGTTGCATTTGTTTAATTCTGTGAAGCTGTGTTACTCTGCCTGTCTAAAACACCTGATGGTCTAATAAAGAACTGAATGGCCAATAGCAAGGCAGGAGAAAGGATAGGTGAGGCTGGCAGGCAGACAGAGTATATAGAAGGAGAACTCTGGGAGGAGGGGGGCAGAGATGGAGGAATGAAGAAAACGTAGCCAGAGAAGAAGGAGGACTCCAGGGTCCAGCCACCCAGCCATACAGCAAACCACGGAGTAAGAGTAAGATTTACAGAAGAGAGCAGGAAAAGCCCAGAGGCAAAAGATAAATGGGATAATTTAAGTTAAGAAAAACTGACTAGAAACTAAGCCAAGCTAAGGCCAGGCATTCATAATTAAGAATAAGCCCCCGTGTGTGATTTATTTGGGAGCTGGGTGGCAGACCCCCCAAAAGAGTAAAACCCCCCAACAACATCTGAGTCATCTCTGCAGCCCATAATTTTTCTTTTTAAAAAAGTGTGTGTGTGTGTGTGTGTGTGTGTGTGTGTGTGTGTGTGTGTGTGTGTGATTTGCCACTTGGGTGGGCAAGTGTGCATGTCTGTTCATGAGAATGTGGAGGCCAGAGAATGACCTAGGGTGTCATCCTCAGAAATGCTATCCACTTTATTTGATTCAGGGTTTTTCACTGGCATGTATTTTATCCATTAGCCTAGACTACCAGTCTAGGAAGTCCAGGGATCCTCCTGTTCTGCATCCTCAATGCTGGACTATTAGTGTATACCACAATATCCAACATCCAAAATATCCAACACAACTGGGAAATGAGACAGGTAACTTCAGATTGAAAAACGAATTCAGCATGGCACAGAAATTAGCCAGATAAAATCAGGCTGATCTTTGACCAGAAATACCTCAAGCTAGAAACTACTTTGAAAAGCAAATTTTGTTTCTTCATGAATTTCGCCTGTGGTACTCTGTTACACCAGAGAAAAAATGCAGATAGACTTTGATCATGTTGTCCCCTTCTCCAATTCCTCCCAGCTTCTCCCTATCTCCTCACTCACCCAACTTTGTGTTCTCTTTCTCCAAATCAATCAATCAATCAATCAAACAAACAAAAAACCAAACCAAAACAAAAAAAGAAACAAGAAACATACATGAAAAATCTTCACAAAAATGGAAATCAAGATAAACAATCAAAAGACTGTTAAGAAAACAAAACAAAACAAAACAAAACAAAACAAAACCAGGGGCCAGTTCTCCTGCTCTCAGGTCCTCAGCTCCAGCTCACCCTCACTCATACCACCAGGGCCACCTCTACTATTTTGCCCAGGCAAGGTGCAGGGCCCTCTCTCCTGATTGCTGTAAGGGGCATGCTGTGGATATTACTCTATGTAAATAAAACACTGATGGCCAGTGACCAGGCAGGAAGTATAGGCGGGACAAAGAGAGAGGAGAATTGGGGAAACAGGAAGAAGGGGAGGGAGACACTGCAGCCACCGCCAGGAGAAGAGCATGTAAAGAAGCCGGTAAGCCACCAGCCACGTGGCAAGCTATAGATTTATAAAAATGGGTTAATTTAAGATATAAGAACAGTTAACAAGAAGCCTGCCACGGCCATACAGTTTATAAGTGATACAAGTGTCTGAGTGATTATTTTATAAGTGGATTGTGGGACTGCGGGGCTTGGGGAACCTGGAGAGAAGCTCTCCAGCAACAAATGGCGCCCAACGGCTCAAGTTTCCACCTTAAACCTGAGAATATTTAATAACCAATTCTAAACAGAGCCAAAAACAGATTCCTGCTTCTTGTCTCATACGGGCAGCTAGACGCTGCAAAACGCAGGTTTGAACACCGGCGGGTTCCTGGCGTGTGCGTTTGACCGGCAGTATGGCGGAAATGAGGCATCTGCCAGCGGCACATTACGCTGTGTGGTAGATTTATTCTTTACTAGTATTTAAAAAAAAAAAAAAAGGTTTCTGGGCTACACGCTGCTTTGATAAGAGCATAGACCTACTATTTCTGAGACTTAATGATTCCCAGAGCTGGCAGAAAACGTACCACCGCCATGTTGGGAAGCTGAAGTGGGCGGAGCCAACAGTCAGCGCCGTTTCAGTCTTAGAATGGTACAGTTTAAAGCAATAGGCTAAGGTAATATAAAATATAAGCCATGTAAAGATGGCTACCACACAGAGAATCTGGATTATGTTCTCTTTGATATTCGTAACTGAAGAAAAACATTTGATTGCAAAAGCTGTTCAGTTATGCCAAAATGTATATTTTAAAGGTACCTTGACTTCAAAATTTGGATTTAAGGATATGTTGCTTTGGAAAAGAGGTTCTGCTTTTGTTTCCACAGAAAGCCAGAGGCTGTGGATTTGTTCCAGATTAAGATACATCAGGTTTCACCAGCCAAGACCCCCTGAAAGGTCTCCGATGACACCATGGCCCAGATGATCCAACATCCAGAGCGGTTTCAAGGCAACTGGTTCACACAATACAGCCTCAAGGACTACCCCATAGGCCTAAAGTTTTCTTTGCATCCCCATAAGATACAGCGCCCCCCCTCCAGCAGGAAGTAGTAAGAGATGCTACGCCCAAATTCCCAAATATACCAAGCTGGCTTTAGAGGTGGAATTGGCTCACTCCCCCTCTAAACCCAGAAATATTGCTTTAAAAAAAAAAATGGTTAAGAGATTCTTGTGTCCCAAATCAGAAGAGCCCTCTGGTGTGGGACAGAGAAAAACCAATATTTTTATTTAAAACAGGTTGATTATAAATGTGATCTCTTTCTAAAAAAGAAAAGGGGATATGATATAGATGTATAGGAGGATATAGAGATGATAAGATAAAAGGGTAGATTAATGAACCTACTTTTAAAGAACTTGTTTAAAATGTTTTACATTGGTATAAATTTTAGTTTATTGATACAAACTTGAAGTTAATTTTGTTATACTATATATATATATATATATATATTTCTATTCTTGTTTGAGGTATTATGTTTAACTCATTTAAAATTGTAATGGATAATTAAAAATAGATTAATAATTAGTCATCTATGATAATCATAAATTGTAGCCATGTTAGTTAAGTCTTCTAGGTATGCATAGATATATTTCAGATAGATAGGTAATCTTCAAACACTTCATAGACCTAGAGAATATGGCATTTAAATAACTTAGAATTCTGTTGACGTGAGACACAATTGCTCCTGGCTGCACCAATTGATCCCGAGAGAATGTTGGGCTTCTAAGACATTTCCATTTGGAAGTTTGTCTTTTTGGCACAAAATGGCCTACTGGGCAAAGAACTGCCCTTGCCTTGATGGCTGACAGTACAAATGCAATGCTGTCCTTCTTGGACAAGCGGGACACAAGGAAAGCGACCACTGTACTCTGCCAAGACAGGGTAAGATGGTCTCTCAGAATTCCTGCTTCTGAAAATCGTCTGTCAGATACTCTAGGCCTGTAGCCAATTTGAATGCACCAACAATGCTGAGAAACATTAGGTGACTGTCCAGGCTGCCAGCTGTCTTGGTCTACTCTTGCAAGATTCCCGAAAGTTGCTTGCATCCATCTACCATTTCTCAGGTACCATTATGTTCCTTCTCAGATCTTTGATGTGGTTGAAAACTAGATAGTTGTAATTTCCTCAGTTATGATAAAAGATAAGTTAGATATAAAACCTTAAACTCACAAATATAAGATAGATAGGACAACTTCTTTAATATTGTAACTGTAATTCTTGCTCGATAATTGTTTTGTTATATGTAATTTTACTATGTTAAAGTTAAAACCTTCCTTTTTAAAAAAAGAAGAAAAGGGGAAGTGCTGTGGATATTACTCTATGTAAATAAAACACTGATGGCCAGTGACCAGGCAGGAAGTATAGGCGGGACAAAGAGAGAGGAGAATTGGGGAAACAGGAAGAAGGGGAGGGAGACACTGCAGCCACCGCCAGGAGAAGAGCATGTAAAGAAGCCGGTAAGCCACCAGCCACGTGGCAAGCTATAGATTTATAAAAATGGGTTAATTTAAGATATAAGAACAGTTAACAAGAAGCCTGCCACGGCCATACAGTTTATAAGTGATACAAGTGTCTGAGTGATTATTTTATAAGTGGATTGTGGGACTGCGGGGCTTGGGGAACCTGGAGAGAAGCTCTCCAGCAACAGGGGCATATGGAGGGTGGGTAGCAGGGTCATTTGCATCCCGACAACAGGGTTAGCTCTAGTGTGCTGCCCAGATGGGAAGGAGAGGCTGCTTTCTTGTGCCCTGCAGCTGGTGAGAGTCAGGGTTAGCTCTCCTACTTTGTGACCCTGGGGCCATCTCTCTTACCTACTACAGGTGGTAATGGGTGATGGGGGAGAGGGTGTCTTTCCCTCATCCATGCCAACACATGGCAGATGGAGGGGGGGGGGCAGAGTCAACTCTCCTGCTCTCATGATCACCTGTGTCCCTGACCATAGGGTCAGTTCTAGTGTGCTTCCTATGTGGGGTGCGTGCCTATGGGGAGGGGTGGGACCCTCTTTCCCGAGTGTGTGTGTGTGTGTGTATGGGGGGGGATGTTGAGCTCTCCCCTGAGTGGTAGGGCCAGCTTCCCTGCTGCAACTGATATCCAGCAAGGGGCAGGACCAGCCATCCCAGGGCAAGTGAAGGGTGGAACTGGCACATCATGGTTCCAATGATCTCTATGTTAACCATGGCCATGGACATCACCACAGACCCCAGCTGCAGCAGGACCACAGACCCAGATATGGCCCTTGGCAGCAGCTCGGCCCAGATGTCACTGTGGTCCCAGGAGCAGCACAGGCCCCTCAGATCAGCACAGACCCCAGGCATCAACATGATTCCAGGTGGCTGACCTGACCCTGGACATCCTCAGTGCCCTTGCTAGCAACTGGAGCCATGGACACCACCCCAGACCCAGGCCTCTGCAGGGCCATGGACCTAGACATGGCCCTAGGCATCAGCCTGTGCCTGGATGTCCCCATAGCTCCAAGTGGCAGCACAGGCCATCCGGACCAGCATAGCCCTTGCAGCAGCATGGTCCTTGGATACCAACATGGTCCCAGGTGACAGCCTAGACCCCTGGCAGCATCAACATGAGAGGCTGGAGAGCTTCTCTCCAGGTCCTACCAAGCCCCCGCAGTCCCACAACACATGTATAAAATAATCACTCAGATGCTTATATTACTTATAAACTGTATGGTCGTGGCAGGCTTCTTGCTAACTGTTCTTATATCTTAAATTAACCCATTTCTATTAATCTATACCTTGCCACGTGGCTCGTGGCTTACCAGCATCTTCACATGTTGCTTGTCATGGCAGCGGCTGGCAGTGTCTCCCCCTTCCCTTCCTGTTCCCTCAATTCTCCTCTCTGTTAGTCCCACCTATACTTCCTGTCTGACTACTGGCCAATCAGTGTTCTATTTATACAGAGCAATATCCATAGCAAGCATGATCTTTAACGTTCTCCAGTGCCACAGACATCAACACAGACCCCGGATAAGGCAGGATCATGGACCCAGATATGGGCCCAGATATGGCCCTCGGCAGTAGCCCTGGTCCAGATAATGCTATGATCCCAGTAGATAGCAATGGCCACCCACATTGGCGTGGCATTGGTAGTAGCACAGCCCTCAGGCACCAACATGGTCACAGGTTGTGGCCCAGACTCTGGGCATCTATGTGGGCCATGGCAGCAGCATGGGCCAGGGACATCAACACAGACCCCAGTTGTGGCAAGACCACAGACCCAGATATGGTCCTTGGCCGCAGCCCTGGTTGTCACTATGGTCCCTGTGACTGTTTGGCCACCCAGACTGGCATGGCCCCCGTGGCAGCATGGCCCTCAGACATCAGTGATAACCAGCATTTTTATGTGGGTTATAGGGATCAAATCCAGACCCTCAATTTTGTGAGGCAAACACTTTACTGACTAAGCTGTATTCCAGCTCTAATTTTCCTTTTAATCCAGTGTTGTACCATGAACATACTCTGCTGTAGGATGTCTTTCTGTACGTTATAAATATGTGTTGCTCTGAGTGGTTGATAAATAAAGCTGCATTGGCCTGTGGCAGGGCAGGATGGAGCCAGGCGGGAAAATCCAAGAGAGATAGTGAGAGGAGAAAGGATAGTGTGTGTGTGTGTGTGTGTGTGTGTGTGTGTGTGTGTGTGTGTGTGTGCTGCCAAACCGCCCTCCAAGGAGCAACATGTAATGGGATGCAGGTAAAGCCACAGAACATGTGGTGTTACATAGATTAATAGTTATGGGTTGAGTTGTTATAAGAGTTAGTTAATAAGAAGCCTGAGCCATAGGCCATATAATTTGCAATTAATATTAAACCTCTGAGTGATTATTTTATAAGTGGCCATCAGACCGTGGGGCTGGGCTGGACCAGTAGAAAACTTATGGCTACATTACTCCACATTACTAACTATTTTACTGGAAGCATGATTTTCCTACTTTATGATGTTACAAAGAATTCTAAAATAAATATTTCTGAGCCTAAATGGATTGCAAACCATATGGTTAAGTTTTCAGAATGGTTTCTGGTCTTGAAGAGTTTAGATCTAATTTTGCAGTAGGATTGGGGTAGGGCTGAAAACGAGAGAGATTCTTTTCAAGTAGATTTCAGATTGGACAATGGAGGTAGAATATCAAGAATGGAGGCTGCACAATGGTCAGGGCATCAGCAATAGTGACAGATTTGTTAAGATGCATTCAGACAGTTCCTGAAGTTCTCTGATAGTAAGTGATAAAAATGTTAGATTTGACTCTGAAGGAGAGGGGAGGTCTGACTGCTTCCAGTGTGGTCTCAGTGATGAGGCATCAGCAACCCACCAGGAGTTACAAGTGGCAGCCACTCAGACCCCACTCCAGACACAGACACATTGCAGAAAGCATCACTATTATCCCATGCTAAGTCTTTGTGTTCCAACCAGCCGATAAGCCAGAGTTTTAGCTTGTAGCCTAATTTCCCTTTCCATCAACACAGAGCCCATGTTTGAAAATGCATGAGCAGTTATTGCTGTTACAGTGATGACTATTATTACTATTACCTTGATTTTATAGTGTATATTTTCTTCTGGGGGCTGAGAAGTCTTTAGAAATGTTATGCCACTAATCCTTCCAATATCACTGGGAAATAGGTAGGAGTAAGGATAAACAAGTATCAATATTATGCTAAATAATAGTTAAGTATATGGTTTGCAATCCGGAGCAATTTAATGAAAGCAATATCTTTTGCTCCTGCTGAATTATTTTATGCTTATATTATTCATGGTAGCTCTCTGAGGTACAGGACTTGGGTGACCTAAACTGTTTTTTTTTTCTGCCTCTTATATCAATTTAGAAATTTTTCTTTTGCTTAAATGAAATTGGCTTGGACATAGTTTTATTTTAAATTTGAGGCCTGAAAGAGATTTTACAAACATTGACCCCAGGACCACATATTGAGGACGCGGAGACTTAAAGTTAACAGATTGAATCTACATCACAGGCTGGGTTTTAACCTATTCAGTTTCTAAATTGAAGTATTTCCGGTTAAAACTCAAACTGATTTTTATCTTACCAATTTCTATGTCATGCTGGAGTTTTTTCAACCTTAATTTGTTTGCTTGTCACATTCACATGTATTAGAATATACATACACACACACACACACACACACACACACACATATATATACATATATATATACATATACATATATATCCTTATAAGACTATATCTTTGTTTTGGCTTATTTGTTAAAAGAATTATTTATATTATTATTGTTCCCTTTATTTTTAACTTAAATTTTTTAATTTTTGAAGATATCATACACAAGTATTACATTTATATCATTTCTACCCCTCCTTCTCTCATCTCCAACTCCTCCCATACCACCCGGATCTCCCTCTCAAGTTCATGACCTTTTCTTTTTTCATTATTATTGTTATACACACACACACACTCTCTCTCTCCCCCCTCTCTCCCCCCTCTCTCATTAACCTACTGAGTCAATTTAGTATTGCTCATATGTACATGTGTTTAGGACTGGCCCCCTGGGGTTGGACAGTCTATTAGAGCTTGTCCCTGGAGAAGACAGTCTCCTTTCAGCAGCCATGTAGCTCTTGGGTAGGGCCATTTAAAGTTTCTCTCATCCATATTGGGAGGCTAACTGGTGTTGGCATTGTCAGGGTCTTGCTTAGGGAACCATATTGTAGAGATACTGTGGCTATAGCTTCCCTGTCATGTCTAGAGGTCACTATTTCAGGCATCTGTCTTCTGGCTGTTCGAGTTTTCAGTCCTCTCTTCTGTGATTTTTCTCTGAACCTTTGGCACACACAGGTTAAGTCGTGAATGTAATGATTGAGGTTAGGTGTCCAATGTCTACATTTTGACCAGTTGTGGATCTCTGTAATAGTCTCCATCTATTTAAAAAGAGAAGTTTCTTAGATGAAGGATGAGGGCTACACTTATTTGTTACCACTAGTTTTTAGATTGATTCATATATTTGTGTATCTTTAAGTGGCATGGCATGATACTTTGACCTTTGTATGTAATGTATGAAGGTGAAATCAGGGTCATAATCATTTCTTTCTCTTCAAACAATCATTTCTGTTAGTAACTTCCATACTTTTCTAATTATTTTGAATTATATTTCAAATTGTTCTAACCAAAATTTATCTTACTGTATTACCTACGACTAGAACTAATTCCTCTTAACAGCAAAACAGATAATTAAAATGGTTTATAATACATTTCCCCACAAAGTTGTATTTTCCCACTGCAAATGAAAGAGCACTGAGTGTTACTTTGTATAAAATAAGTAACATAGTACTGACAATAAACACAGGTAACGAAATAGTATTGTGATTTTAGTCTGTAGGTTTGGAATTTCACATCTCGCTTTATCTTTGTTTAAGAAAAGGAAACTGCATCTAGAGAGATGGTTCAGTGGTTGAGAGCATGTACCGCTCATGCAGAGGGCCCTGCTCAGTTCTCAGTACCCAGGATGGGTGGCTCACAGGAAATAACAGCTCCAGGGGTTCTGATACCCCTGGCCTCTGAGGGCACCTGCACTCACATGCACATACCATGTACAGATACATACATATACACATAATTTTAAAACCAAGTCTTTAAAATAGAAAAGGGACTTAGCAAGTATTGCAGTGATGTTTAAGATATGGGATAAGAAGCAGATTGCCTTCTCAAGGCAATTAAATTACTAAGTAACTACTTTTGTGACTTTGTAATTAGTAGTGATTTAATATCTACATGTGCATGTCCCCAGGTCAATTCTCTTCACTTTAGTTTTGGGCATCAAAGCCCAGCTTTACCCAGTGAATTCTATCCACTAATGTCTTACTCTTCTTTCCCATTAAATATTTTGCTTGGAGCCTTTGGAAAGGTTCTTCCATCTGATAGGACCATCTCTCCATCACCTGAAGCACTCTAGCCCTAAAAATTGATGCTAACTTCCTCTTGGAGAGGTTCTGTGATATCTGAGGCTGTAGGAACCATCAATTTCATATTGCCTTTCTAGCATGCAGTGTGTAGTTATCATGTACCAACTTAGTGCTTAAGTTTCTTGTGGGAGAATCTGTTCACAAACCTGAGTACATGGTAATGTTTTGAGGTCGGTATGACCCACTGATTTCTCTCACTGGACGAGTCTTTGTCAGTAGTAGGTGTTTAGTAAACAATTGAAACTTATTTGATATGAAAATCCCTCAACTTTGCTACCTGTATGATTATCCCTTTGCTAGCAGGCTGCGTCTTCGGCAGTGACAGCCCCATAGGTTCTCATCTGACTTTGTCACTGTTTAGTGTCATGACAGCAGTAGAAACCTTAGCAGACTGTGTGAGAACAGCAGGCTCCAGTTTACCTCTGCTTTGACCTGGAAGTTGTGGTTTATCCTATTTGAAACTGTGAGCCTTCTTGGCGACCTCAGAAAAGCTTGAACACGGAGAAGGTAAATGAAATTTAAAGTCTGAGTGTGGATTCCATTTGGTAGCTCAATCATCTAGAATTCATAAAAGCCATTCTTGAGAGAGGCTGAGAAACTGTTTAGCCCACCGATCAGTCTTCAGTCTTCATCAGATCACACTCTTGTGTTTGGAAGTGTGATTGTGAGTCCCTTCCTACCATGGGCCACAGATCAGTCTTCAGTCTTCATCGGATCACACTCTTGCATTTGGGAGTGTGGCTGTCACCCTCTCCCTACCATGGGAATCACTGTTCTTCAGTTTGCCCTACCTTTTGGGCTCTGTTGGCCAGTTTATACAACAGCATTTGTCTCAAATCCTGAAAAGTAATTGTTTCTAAGATTTGGATGCAATATCCCCAACAGATCATCAAATCTACAAACAGGCTGTGGCTGCTAGAATACCAATATTTCACTTGGGTAAAACGGAAAGCACTGAGTTCATGTATAAGTACCAGGAGTTTCCTTCCCTTGGAATCTGGTTTCCTGTTTGAAACTTTCCTGTGTGTTGCCAGTCATCATCCTTTTTCCTCCTTTTTATGTGTGTGGGTGTGTTTCCTGCACGCATGCAAGTCTGTGCACCATGTACATGTATTGTCTGCAGAGGGTGGGCAAAAGCATCAGACCTCTTGGACTTCAGTTATAGATAGCTGTGAGCTCCCTGTGGGTGCTGGGATTCAAACCTGGGTCCTTTGGATGAGCAGCAGCCCATGCTCTTAAGTGCTGATCCATCTCTCCACCCTGCCAGTCTTCATGTAAGATACTTGGTGCCTATGAGGACTTTATTCAGGAAGATACTTTTCTCAGTACCCTTGTTTTTGATCTGTGAAATATTTCAAAAATGAGCTAGAGTGCATTTTAAACAAGACAAAATTATTGCAAAGAGTTAGAACTCACAGAGGAGCCAGGGAAGCAAAAATCTAAGCAAGAAAATTCACAGTTTCCTTTTTTTCTTTTGGGCTAGAGTTATTGAGATTGTATTTTTTTTTGACCTTTACAAAATTGTCAGTGTCTGTAGGAATGTTAAAGGGTTAATTGGTTTCATTTACTTAAATATTCCAAACTATGATGAAAACATTTTTGCACCTAAGAAGAAAGATTGTGGGTGAAAAACTGAAGATACATGATTTATCACTCTCCTCACAAATAAAATTTATTCATTGCTTCCACCAGCCATCACACAGATGGTCAGAAAATTGGCTTTGTGTAGGGATGTGGATTCAGGCATGAATATTAATAGGAGACAGATGTAAACGCATATTAATATGCATTTGCTTTGCATGGACTGACATTACAATATTTTCATTAAAGAAACTGCATTTGTAAAGAAAGTATAGGTCACCTTTTACAAAGCATAAAATCGTATAGCTGGATGTATTTGTTGGCTCTGGAATACCACTGTGGATAAGAAGTGGAAATGTAAGTGTTGATTTCCTTACTGTGGCTGGATGCCCACAGCGTGGCAACAGAGGCATCACACTGATTCTGCCCCCCCCCCCCGCGCCCCCCCCCCACCCCCGGATTACAGTTAGACTACATTTCCGAACTTTAGCAGCAGTGATCACAGGCTGCCATTTGGGCAGTCTAGGAGGCGAAGCCCCGTTTGGATGTGATACACAGTCAAGTATAAATTACTATCTGAGAGAAAGAAAACTATTTAGAAAGATCCATTCACATCAAAGGCACACATTTTCAGTGTGAGGTTGCTGTAATGGCAGTGATTCATAAAATACAGGATTTATGCAGGCACAGTACTTTGGGATTTTGGGGGGAGGGTGTGGGACAGCATTTAAGCTGACATCAGCGCCTGCATCTGTGCTCTCTTAGTATCTGCTTAGGGTAGCATTGTGCTTCCTTCCCAAGTGGAAGGAGCGGGTGATATTGTAAAAAGCTATTCACATGCTGGCTGCTTTGTACTCGCCAACCATTCACAGGGTGTTTTGCCACTGAAATATTGCTTACTAGAGAGAACAGCAGCTTTCTTCTGTTTGTGAATCCTTTTAAAACTGCTGTGTTGGCTCTTCAGACCAACATGGCTGTATCCCAGCGTACAAGCATGAGTTAGTAAGTAGAAATGATCTGCTATTGATCATTCACTCCAGCCTTACAAAACCCCCGGAAAACTTCCACATCCCATTTTCCAACACTAATTCCCCTATCCTGACTTCAGTGTGCCATTCTGGCTGCTCACTGAACAAGCTCACGTGGAGGCTTACTGATGCGTCCGGAAAGGAAGCTACCACCTCCCACACCAATCACAGTGGTCTAAGGAGGTGATCATGACCTGTGAAGTCAGGAAAATGTGGGTTCAAGTCCTGGCCCTTTGGGCTGTGTCATGTAGGCAAATGATTTCACTTCTTTCCCTTACCTCTGTCCCCCACCCCTTTGTCCCTCCGTCCCTTACTTTCTGTCTCTGTAATATCAGACTCTCAGTCTTGTGCATGCTAAGCAAGTACTGTTCTGTTGAGTTCTATCTCAGGCCCCTGGTATTACTGTTTTATTCTTCCCTCATACAATACCTCCTGAGTGAAGTCCCCCTTCCACCCCTCCCAGCCAGCCAAGCCCTTTCTCCTCCAGATCCTCTCCTTTTCCCTTCAGAAAAGATTAGGGTCTTACCATGTAGTGCAGGCTAGCTTTGAACATACTATGTTTTCCAGGCTGCCCTAAAATTTGTGATCCTCATACCTCAGACTCCCAAGTGCTGGGAATACAGGCTGGTAATTTTAATTTTTTTTTTTTAAAAAAGATTTATTCTTTTGATTTTCAGATTCTTGTGGGGTAGACACAGGAATCATTTTACTTTTTCACAGATGTATTTGTATGATTGTTTGGCCTATCAAATATAAAAATCTTAGGGAACATGCCTACTATGTTTTATGTGTAATAATTTCCCATACTTATTTTCATTATTTTATAATGGCCATGCCATTTCTGCCGTCTCCTTACTCTGTTATTGCTCATGCTGACTCATTCTGTTTGCTGTTCTTGCCTCACCACATTTCTAATGGCCCTTTTCCATACAATAGTTTCAGGACGGTCACCCACCTTCATTTCCTCACAGGACTGTTGGGGCAGGCTGGTTTTCTGAAAGTCTATCTCTGTCCATGCCTCGTCTTTATCCAGAGCCTCTCACAGGTATAGCATTGCTTATCTATGAAGTCCCACCCTCCAGCTCACAGGCAGGGTCTCGCTGGCAGAGTCTTGGGTCTAATTTGGTATCTGTCTTAAGGCACAAGTGCAAGTCTGTAGCCACCTGGGTCTGACATCAGCACTGTGTCCCAAACCTGCCTTTCTCCTGTTCCTTGGCCCCTGGACTCTCTGGGGGGTGGGGGGAAAGGAGAGATTTTACCATCCGACAGCTTCTTATGTATCTCTTCTGTCAGAAAACAAAACATTTTCCTCTGGATACCATAGTATTTGACGTCAGCTGAACACTATGTGATAGTTTATTTCATGTGTCTATTTCACTGGGCATGGGATGCCCGGGTATCTGGCTAATACTCTTATTTTATTTTACTTTAGTTCTTTGAGACAAGGTTTCTCTGGTTAGGTGGGGCTATCCTGGAACTCAGTCTATACACCAGGTTGGTGTCTGCCTCTGCCTCTCCAATACTGGGATTAAAGGAATGTGCCACCATGCCTGGCTTTCTGGCTAATCCTCATTTTTTTGGTTTGTCTATGGAGCAGTTTTGAGAGAAGATGAACAATTTAATCAGTAGACTTCCCTCCTGAATGTAACTGAGAATCATTACAATCTGTTTAAGGCCTGAAAACAACTAAAAGCCATAGGATATTGGATTATCTTTTTCTGTCTGACTATTCACCTAAGACGTTGGGTTGAAATTTACACCATTGGCTCCATGGCATAGAGGACTCCCTACTTGGACTGAGTTCACCACCAGAGCACCTAGGTCTCTACGCTTGCAGATGACAGCCTATTGGAATTTCCAGTCCCTATAAATGATCTAAACCATTTTTTTTGTAATAAATTTATTTCTTCTATTTATCTTATTGCTTTTGACTCTCTGGAGGACTCTGGCTAATATAAAATGTTTGTTTTATGGTGCTGTACTTCATTCATTCCTCATCTCAACTCTATTGTGCATCAGTTATGCAGATGAGGAGACAGAGTCACCAGAGACTCAGGCAACACCTTTCATAATACTGTTCCCAAATGGCAGATTCCAGATCCAAGTCAGCTAGGCATCGATATTATTATCCGCTTGTGTTCTATGCCATCTTGCTTCTCAATTTGAATGTTTTGAATATTTCATGTATCTTCTTACCAGGCTCATTCCTATTAGTGCTACTAATGTCTTCTTTTAGTTCTCCACAAAGATGTCCATTAAAAAGAACTGTGAGATATCATTTGGCTGGATTCTTGAGTCATTTAGCTTTCCTTGCCCTGTTTGGTTCAGAAGATTAGATACAGTGTTTTGTTGTAGAAAAGTGTTCCAGATGAGTGATTGGTCTGATGGGCAAATGTTGTGGGTGCGTGCGTGCGTGCGTGCGTGCGTGTGTGTGTGTGTGTGTGTGTGTGTGTGATAAATGTACATAACATGCTACAATCAAATGCTTGCATCAAGTATTTCTTCATATATTTGTTTGCTCTATTTTCTTTAAGGATTGATCCCCGGAGGCACTGGGTCAATACTCTGTGCTTGTAGTTCCTGCATGGAAGCTTTCCAGCAAGATGGGTCACTCTTAAGCAGACCAGGCGCACTTCATGCAGTGTCTGCGTGGAAAACAAGTCTGCTTTCCCACTTTCCTGTTTCCAATGTCTAGCGTATTGCCTGGAAATATAACTAGTAAACACATGCTCAAAGAATCATCTATCTCCTCATGTTGTTCTAAGCACTCTTAGTAATAAGTCATTTATATGTTAATGTATTCCTTCATGTTTGTTGAGATCACCCTTGGTATGGCTCCTAAAGTTACAATGCAGAGGTCCCATCTAGTCACTTCCAAAGAAACAAAGAACTAGATCTTTATTTCCCACTGAGGACAACTAAGAGTCATAGAGAATAGAGACTGGGGTGATTACTGAACGTGTTTAATAAGTCCCCTGAGCCTACTTCTCTCCATGTGTGCAGGCATCCTGATTGTTAAAGCTGGGGCTCCTGACCAGCTGGCACACACCCTTGGATGATGGGCATTGAGGGCCATGAGGAGGCTGAAGATCTGCATAAAACTGTGTGTAAACTGGGGATAGAGGGTCCGTAGACTTGAAAAAAATAATTTCATATCCATTTGCCTTTTTAAATGACAAAAGTGATATACTTATTCTCTAAAAGTTTGAAATGCTTAGCAGTATATCAAGTAAAAATTACAATTGAATGGAAATATATCGGGTAAAAAGAATTCCCCTTTCTTCACCTTTTACTTCTTACATCCTCAGGGGATCAGACCATAATTTTATTTGACTTTAATAGTGTCACTATATATCCCCATATCAGAACACATGTGCTGAGCTGCCTTTTAAACAACTTGATTTTGAAATAATCATCGATTAAGAGACCTTTCCCTAAGGCTCACAGATCAGCACAGAAGAAGTGGAAAGATTGTAAGAGCTGTAGCTTTGTAAGAGGTGACAGAACTTTCTGAGGTTGCTAGTCTTTCAGGACTTATCAAAGGAGGCTGTGGCAGAAAGACATTTGAAACAGACTGATCCACCCCAAAGTTTGCCTGGGACTGAGCGATATGTTTCAACTTGTTAAGCAAGAACATTTCTCTCTTCTCATTCTTTCCATTGTTACTCATAAGCATTTCATGCTAAAATGTGAGCAACAATTCTTTGATTGCATTTCCTTATTATTTACAATCCTGGCCCTAGAGTTCCTAAATTCCTGCTTAGTCATCAATCTTCTTAGTGTTGGTTATCTACAAAAAAGGATTCAGCTCTTGCTGTCAGTAAAAGGGTATTTACTGATTTTTTTTTAACACACGTCGTTGACACTGCATCTGCTGATTGTTGGTGTGCGTTCCTTCAATTCTCCATTCTATAGAAGAGATACAGGTTTGCTTTTTCCCCTCTGAGTTGTCACCATTGGTACCTCATTACTTGGCTCAAAGTAAGAAAATTCAAGGTCCATTTACAAATACATATATAGACACAGAAGAAGAAGGAAGTGAAGCTGATGCTTTGGGTTTAAAATAATATCCCAGTGTTTGATCCCCGTCAGTCCCATCTTCTGTTTGATTTGGTTTCTTTTTCCAGCTTACAAGATGTCTTCCCTTGGACACTGGGATCAAACTTCTGTCAGCTGTCATGACAGGTAGACTATGTTCAGTCCACTGTCCCTGACTTCCCTTAGATCTTCTTCCCACAGTCCTGTCCCAGCCTCATGGCTGCTCCTTGGTACCGCTGCTGGTTTTGCCAGGCCCTCGCTGGCAGATTTTGATGAGCGTCTATGACTGTGAACGAACAGCACAAGGGTCTTTGCCATTTTCTTAGGCTTCCTCTCCGTTTTAGCTGCTGTGCACAAGGAAATAATCTAGTACAGTGTGCAGGGCAGTGGTGTGCACTTCCCACGATTACTCACTACATCATCTTTATACCCTTAGCCAGCAGCTGGCCTTTGTGAAACTTTCCATTTGAGACATGTCGTTTGCATGCACACACACTGGATGATCAAGGCTGCTTCCCTCACCCCTGGTGTGCTGAACTCTTCAGCTGACCTCAGCTGATGTGTTGATAGCATTGTGGAGAACCTTCTTTTAGCTGACATCTTTAAAAATAAAATTAATTCCAGAACTGAATTATGTTATGAAATGTCTTGATCTTACCTTTCTAACTTAAAAATTTTAACTTATAACTTGTATATTGGTACTTAAAACATTTTTGATGGTGATGAAAAATCTAGAATATTCTAATGTCATATTAAAATACTTATGAATATGGGCTAGAGAGATCCCTTCAGGTTAAGCGTCCTTGCTCTTACAGAAGACCTGAGTTAGGTTCCCAGCACCGGGGTTGAATGTCTCATAGCCGACTGAAACTTCAGCTCCAAGTTTCTCCTTCTAGACTTTGTGGTCACAACCTGTGCACCTATACACTCAAGAAATAATAAAATAAAATACTCAGGAATATTCAGTGAAAAGAAACTGGGTTATAAATAGTACATATTAGAGAAATCAACTTTGGTGGGCATATAAACTGGACATATATATATATATATATATCCAATTTAAAGGAAAATTATATATATTATAAAGTTTAGAGGAAATTAAGTTATATATAACTGTATATACTTTATATTGATTGTTACTATCAAACACATAAAATAGATCAAAGGTTTTAAACCAAGTGTCAATCATTGTCTTTGATTTTTTACTTTTCTGTATTCTTCAAAATTTTCTCTATCCACACATTTGTTTAATAACCATTCAGAATGTTTTAAAAAAACCATCATAGGCTGTATACTTTTTCTGTTCCGGTTCACCTTAAAATATACTGTGCAGCCTATTATTAAAGTAATCTTAATAATGGTGGCATGAAGTTGGGAGAAGGGTAGGAGTCCTGTGTGGTATTTCCCCTTTGTCTGGCCTTCTGGAAAAACTGCTTTGTAGAATAACCTTCTATTTTGGCCCTCTTTCCTGTGATTCCTGACAATTTGTCTCATGTGTTGCTCTCCTGGCTCTACCCAGGCTGTACCATCACTGTGTTCTTAAGAAATGAATGCACTATAAACTGATATAAGATAGCCGCTGTCCTCAATCTCTACTCCATGTAAGATTATTATCAGAAGTCCTGTCTGTGTCCTGGAATAGCCTGGCTAGGATGAATAATTCACCATATAGTCTCTTTCAGCCATCTATTTATTTCTCACCTCTTAAAAATTCAAGTTTTCTTACAAATGAAACAAACTGTGGGTAAACAAGTTTCAGTTTTCATTACTCACATACTTTCTTTCGATTCCTGAGCTATATAAATGTGCAAATGAAGGCTGTCTCCCTCATCCATGTGGCTTTCTCTATGCCATTCATTTAGTTCTGCTTCTGCCTTTTGTGTTGATGTAACAATCGCTATGTGAGGCATTACTGGTCTGAGTCTAACAGAATGAGGTATATTTGAGGATTGTGGTGCTTACGATAGTGTGGTTCTCTCTCTCTCTCTCTCTCTCTCTCTCTCTCTCTCTCTCTCTCTCTCTCTCTCTATCTCTCTCTGTGTGTGTGTGTGTGTGTGTGTGTGTGTGTGTGTGTGTGTGTGTGTGTGTGTGTTAAGGAAGGTTTATATGTGGATGCAAATTATGTTTTTAAAAATCATCATTAGTAGGAAACTTGCTAGCCTGTAAGTACATGGAGCTTTCAATTAAAAACAAAGTCTTAAGTTATAGTTTTCTGAGGGAGCAACATAACAATTCATTAAACTAACAATTTAATCAAGGAGTCCGTGATAGTGGGGGTCCTCTGTGTGAAACACAGAAAAAAAGTCTCTATGAGGTTTAGAGCAATTTCCTTGCTTTTAATCTGGGGCTCAGAGTGTTCCCAATCATCCTGGCTTCACAGTTGGGAGTTTTCCTTGGAGTTTTCCTAGATTGCGGAAGGAATGATAAAACAGCTGTTATCAGGCTGTGTGAAGAGCCATCTCTTACCTCACCACAATCGGAGGGTGTGGAACAGCTGCTGTAGAATAGAGACCTTAAGGGATGGGTCATCCCGTTGAACCCCAGAGATGCAGGCTCTAATTGCTGCAGAGGGAGACAGGATGCTTCAGGACATTTCTGGCTTTTCTGCCTGAGACCACTGAATGGGGAGGACAGCATGTCTGTGGGCAGACATATTGATATTTGGGTAAACAAGGCAGGTAGCCAGTGGCAGTTTGAAGGATCACAAAATGTTTTTTTTTCTTTTGTCTTCCAAATATGAGACACCATGATGTAAGAATAGTCTTGCAAATTATGCCTTCCACTTTTCTTGAACAACACAATTGTTACTGATAATCCATCTGCCAATCAACAATGCAGACGTAAAAAGAAAACATGCAAGGATGGAATGTGGCCCCCTTTCATTATTGAGTTTTCATGGGCAGAAAACAAGAGTTCACTCAGGTGATCTCTTGGGACACATCTGAGAACTTCTGATGCCTTAGAGCTCCAATTCTTCCCTGGGTTCAGCAGAGGCTTTCCACTCACTGAAGGACAAGACTGGACATTTGTTGACTTTTGGTGGGTAGAAAAATTACATACTAATGTAATAAAAGCACTAATTGAAAAAAAAATCTCAGGAGATGAGAAAGCCTCATTTTTGTAAAGTACTGTCATTCTTTTTTTAAAAAAATTTATTATTATTAACTTATTTATTTTAGAAAAAGAAGATTTATTTCATGTGATTGTTTGTTTTAAATGTGGCGCTTATTACCATGCAGGAAAGGTCATGAGGCATGACAAAACCCATTATCAGAGCAGAGTTTTATTAGAAGGGAGGAGAGGGACAGAGGGACAGAAGGTAATGTGACCAGGCCTGTGGAAGAGACATGTGGAGAGAGAGAGAGAGAGAGAGAGAGAGAGAGAGAGAGAGAGAAGGAGGAGGAGGAGGAGGAGGAGGAGGAGGAGGAGGAGGAGGAGGAGGGGGAGGAGAGAGGGGAGGAGTCTGTGACCAGCTTTTTAAGGATTCCCCTGCACAGGCGCATGTGGGCTTATGGAGCTATGCCATGCATGCACAGATTGCGTGACCACGCTGTGCTCATTGCACAATCACGCAGTACATGAATGATGTAAGACATAAGACCCCTTGCTTAGCTACTGCACTGAGCATGTGCAGTCACATAGCTGGAGGAGTGGCTGGAATCCTAACATTCTAGACTCTTTGCTTATTATAAAGAAGCAGGTGAACAGGAACAGGGGCCTCGTTTCTCCTAAAAACTGCTTCCAGCTGACTTAGTGGGCATCAGTTGAGTCTTGGGGGCTAGGGAAGGGGCTTCTGAGGTAGACAGGAATCCTGGGTCATCTGCTGCTCTGGAACCGTCCACCATCTTTCTCGGCTTGGGACTTCTGTCTGCTTGTGTCTAATAGGATGCTGGTAAGACAGAGAAAAGCTTAAAAAAGATTTGTTATTTTTTATTTTGAATTATTTTTATTTTTGTCTTTTTGAGGGGCAGTCCCAGGGTGAGGAAAGGGGTCCAGGGACCAGGAAAGTTTGGGTTGCACTTATCTGAAGCCGATCTGACAACCTGTCCAGATGGATTCAAGCTGGTTTCTGGAGCTTAGAAAAAATTTAAAACATATTAAGAAGCAGCCATGAGAACATTAAAGTCTTGGGCTGGTGACCAAGACATTGTAGTATTTAGTACTCTGCTTACATTGGTTAGTGTTAGTGAGAGAGAAAGAGAGAGATTTGTAACATGTTTTTAAATTTTACCTGAGATAAGCTTTATCAGAGACAGATATTAGTTTAGCATCCAGGAGATACAGGTGATCAACTGATGAGAGCTAACAGTAATAGATTGTCATATTAAAGGCTGTTTTTTGAAGAGCTCAGACACTTTTGGGTCAGGGGTGTAAATACCTTTGGACTGTTACTGTTCCTTACCGCCTGGGTATACTTGATGGTCCTTGGACTCCAGCTCTCTGGTGATCCTGTAACAATTAGCTGAATAGTTAATTAGAAGAGGGAACCAGGAAGGAAGAGCTTGTGGGGTGAGACCTCATTCTTCTGGAATTGGGGACAAGGCAGTGGATCCTGAGGTCCTCTGGGAATTGAGAGAGAGCAGGGCCCTGTCTGTGTCACTGTGCATGAGGAGGAGAAGCACTGCTGACCGGTCTGCAGTGAGGCACATGGAGGGAGCAAATGAAATGAAAGCTCCTACCTTAGCTGGAAGATCTCTCCCCATTAGGTACCCCTGAAAGTACAACTGAGTGGTGGGGTCTGGTGAGGTGGGTAAGACTGTCCCCCTACTCTGACAATAGAGAAACAAGGAGGAGAGGTGGGACCCCAAAATTCCCTTGGGATTGAGTAAGTGAATTCTAACAGTGGTCACACTGGGAAAGAAAAGGAAAAAAAGTCATTTAGTGACTCTCTCCATAACACCTCTCTCACACACACACACACACACACACACACACACACACACACACACACACACACACACACACACACACGGGGCCCATCTTCAGGGCACTACATGAGCTTGAGGTTTAAGTAGCGGGCCACAGGTCTGTGTCACACGCAGCAGCAGTCTCAGTCAGTGTGGCCCGGCCTGTCACTGACTTGTCGTATTGGCCTCCGTCTTTCCTGCAGGGTGGTCTGACAAGTTGTGAAAACTCTGGGAAATCTCTTCCCAGGAGAAAGTTACTGCTCCTCCTTTACCCACCCACCCCAGCCCCCCTTCTTTCTGCCCCCTTCGCCCCCTTCTTCCCACATCCCCTCTCCCCCACCCGCACTGGCATCAGGGTTCAATCCTTTCCTTCTCAGGACATGAAATTCCTGAGGAAATTCTAGTTCCTTCGGGGCTATTATTTCAATAATCGGAGAGGCACAAGAAGAGAATAGATGTATTCATTCCGGTAGGATGGTCATAGCCTCAGCACACCCAGCTTAGAGTTGTGTTTAATGTTCCCAAGTAGGTCGTTTGGTTTCCTCTGAAAGGCCCACCTTCCTCTTCACATATGTATCAGACAGTTATATTTTGAGGCAATTAGATTTACACCTACCTCCAACACATGCCAAAGAAGAAAAATTGGCAAATCTCATCTTTACAGATTATTTGTCAGTTGTTTGGGGCAGGTACCATAGCTGGACCATTACTGATCTGTATTTGTTTAGGCTTGTGTGTATTTCAATTTGAGTGGCATAGTTATTCCAGCAGGCCAGATAGACTGAGGCCACTTTTCTAAAGTGACAAATAGGGACCTCAGAGAAAGTAAGCAACTTTTCCAAGGCTACACAGGTATCTTGTAGAATTACCCAACTATATACTTAGAATTGAAAGGCACACCCTTCCCTGTGTGTGTGTGTGTGTGTGTGTGTGTGTGTGTGTGTGTACTTCTCATCAGCCCATGTCACACTCTAGTACAGCCAGGGAATAGTTTTAAGCAGTAGATATGAAAGTAGGTCTTTGACTGCAGAGTTCAGATCCTGACTCTTGGACAAGGTCCTCAACCTGAAATAGAAGTTTGTTCCTCAACCTTAAGGCCATGCTAACTTTGAAGTATACAGTAGTGATAAAATGAACTTTTGTATATAAGAATTCTCAGCACAGGTCCTTGCTGAGGACCTGAGTTGTAATTCCCAGCATCCACACAAAATAATGTGGATATGGCCATGCTTATGTCTGTAACCCTAGCGTTGTGGGATGCAGAGATAGGAGGATTTCTGGGAGCTTGCTGGATGCCAGCCTCACTCCAGGTTTAGTGAGAGACCTGTCTCAAGTGTATAAAGCAGAGAGTAACAGGGAATGCTGTGTCCTCCTCTGTAAGTGTGTGCGAGGGAGCATGACCTCCGCACATGCACATACCACACACCCACTAAAACTGAACATGTGCTCTGTAGTGCTGTTGGAGGATGTCATCTTCAGAGCTTCTGTCAGCTGTAACAAGGTGGGCTACAGGAAGGAGTCATGGCCACAGGCACCTGTAATAGACATTTTGTTTCAGCACATTGGCTTTGGTCTAGCTGCTCATGGGGGAAGGCCGAGGGAGGAGCTGTGACTACAGCTTGCTTAGTTGTCTTATGGTAGGTTGTGCAGAGCTTTCCTGGACACCCATGTGCCTTGGTGTGTACTATGCTATCACCAGGTGACCCCTTTTGTTAGTTCTTTGGGATGCTATGACAATGTACCATAGACTAGAAGAGTGGAGACCGGAGGCCCAAGATCAAGGTGCAAGCACAGTGGTTTCTGAGGGCCCCCTTCCAGGCTGCAGACAGCTGCCTGTCCTTGGGTCACTGTGGGGTGAAAAGAGGAAAGGCACCCCCTGTGGTCTCCTTTAGAAAGATCCTGTAGTGACCCTTCTTGTTGCTGTAACCGACAAGAAGCGAGTCAGTTTATTGCGGCTCACAGTGTGAGGAGATTCAGTCCATCCCAGCTGGAAAGGCCTGCTCATAGGAGCAAAAGGCATCTGATCACATTACGTCAGCTTTCAGGAAGCGGAGAGGGTGTGGACAGGGCTATGAACTCTCCAGGTGTGTTCCCAGTGACCTCTTCCTCCAGCAAGTCTTCATCAATAGGTTCCACAATTTTCCCAAACAGCAACCAGGGGTTCAAGCACCAAGTCTGTGGGGGACATTTCATATCAAACCAGAGCAGGTTCGAATATTTGTGAAGACTCCCCCTTTTAGCCTCAAAAATCTCCACCACTTACGACCACCACATTGATAGCTGGGGTTGATTGATGATTGATTTATCTTTACCTTTATTTATTTAGTGTGTTTTTTCATGGCATGTGGAGGTCAGGAGACTTCTTCCAGGAGTTGGTTTTCTACTTTCTTTATGACAATTTTCTCTTTCTTTCTCTAGGGAACAACTGAGGTCACCACGCTTTGGCTGCAAGCACCTATAACCCTGGGGCCATCTCACCACACAAGTTAAGAGTTTCAATGTGAATGTTTCAAGGATACAAACATTCAGTTCATTGTCATCTTTTACTGACTAGATTCACAATACTAAACAGGTTGAGATTCAGGCCCCTCATTCATTGGAAATTTTTGAGAAAACAGTTAAATGGCATTTAATCCCTAAATGAAGGCCAGAGCAGAAGTTCTTGAAGCACGCTCTCTTTCAGGACACACTAGTTTGGTTGAAGCAGAGACAGGCTGTGGCTGTTGACTTTTCATTCGGTTAGAAAAGCCTAGCCCTTCCTTGCTGTTGACACAGAGTCCCACACAGTTTATGGAACTGTCACGGAAGTGCCTCTCATTCGAACTGGCAAAATGCCGGTGCAGACTTGCATTTGAATGTCTCTTCTACATGCAGCTTTCTTGTTTCCTTTGGCTCCTCCCGAGAAAAGGCTTTTTTTCAGCACTTAGGGGTAGAAATAGTTCTGAGGGATTTTTATTTTTTGGGGGGTGGGTGGCATCGAAGTGAACCACATGTCTAGTTCTTGGCTTTAAAACTTGAGGGCTGATGGGATGGCTCAGCAGGTAAAGGTGCTCGCCTCTAAACTGACTCCCTGGGTTCAGTCTCTGGCCTCCGCATGGCAGAAGGAAGGCACAGACTCCTGCCAGCTGCCCTCTCACCTCCACGTGTGTGCAGAGGCATAAAATAAACAAATGCAATTATAAACTTTTTTGAATGAAGCCGTGTGTGGTGATATTTGTCTGTGTTCCCATGAAAGTACTGGCATTCTTGTCTATCAATTCAATGATGAAAGAGAAATACGTATTGTTGTGCCCAGGTCGTAACCCCCAGAGAGACCACCAAGGACGAGCATACCAGAATGCAAAAGCAAGGTTTATCTGTTACAAGTCATGACAGGGAACTCAACTCAAGCCATCTCAAGTGAGGCAGAGAAGAGTTACTCTTTCTTGGGGAAGTTAGTTTTTATAGGCAAAACCCATAAAATTTCTTAGAGGGGAGGGGGTTAGTACGGGTCCATCCTTGATTAGTCCAGTTTTTCCCGGGCCTGGACTTTATCTTATTCTATCTTATCTGTTTGCCCTGTCAGGAGTTTTACAACTCATCTCCGGGGTCTGGTCATGTTATCTCCGGAGAGGGGCATCTCGTGGTTAATTGGTCACCATCAGACATCCTGACTCTGTTCTTTTGTTCCTGGGGCTGGCGCCATCATTTCTGGGGACTTGAAACTGGCCTGGGTCTATCTATATTGAGATATCTTTGTCTAAGGCCCCCTTTTTGAGACAATAGAGTGAGGGTCTTGTTGTGCCTAGATCACATCCCCAAAGCCACCACTGGAGACTTTAGGTACAGAATGCAAAAGTAATGTGTTTTCTAAGTTTACAAGCCTCCAGGGAGGCTCTTCCAAATCTCTCACTCACAGCAGGGAGGTTGGAAGGAGTGCTCCCCTTTCTTTGTGAGGCTAGTTCTTAAAGGCACAGACCATATAATTTATTTTAACCCGCCTCCCTTTTTAGTCTTTTGGTCGAATATCCTGACTGTGTTTTCCAAAGTTCCTGTAGCAGATACAGCCACCTGAAGAAAAGGGGTCTAAGTTCTTATCTACACTTAGGAATCCTGGTTTAAGCTTCTCTTTGTCTGTAGGGGATAGAGTGGGGGGTGGTTTACTGAGGTATCACACGTATAATACAAAATATTCTGACAAAATAAAAGAGAAAATATCTCTGAATTGTAATGTGACTATCTAAATGTAATTCTGGTTAATATATTGGCCTACAGTTTTCCATGTTGTTACATAAACATATACAATCCACTCTACACACAGATTTATAATGACAGGATAATCACATTTATAGTTTAATAATCTCCAGCTTTCACTGGATACTATGCCATCATTATTTTATGTAAAACACATTAAGCATATATAAATATCTTTAAGTGATGTATGTAAATGTATGTCTTCATGTGGGTTTGTGCATCTGAGTGTAGAACCTGCTGAGGTCAGAAAAGGTGTTAGATATGAAGCTGGAGTGATAGGTGCTGTGATCTGCCTGATGAACTTGGGTCTTTTACAGAGTGTGTATGCTTTGAACGACTGTACCATGTCTCTACTCCCAGATGTGAATATTTCTTATAGCCACACAGCACTAAGTTATAAAGATTTGCCACTGGCCATTTATCTATCGACGAACTTTTAGTTTGTTTCTACTATTTTGCTTTTAAAACTAATTTTCTTGATGAATTCTTCTGCAGTATTTTTGTTTATTTGATTAATTATGTTAGGAAATAGTTTTCCTCAAGTAAGTTGATATTATAGTCAAATTTTTAACTAAAGATGTAAAATCAGTTCATGTATCCATCAGTAATGTGTGGAAATAACTTTTCTCAGAGTTTCTGGCCAGTATTAGATTTTGTGTTTTTGTGAAGCTATATTAATCTGTTACATTAAAATATTACAAATTTTCTACCCTTATTTACATGTATTACTTACAATATTTAACAGCATTTGTGTGTTAACTTGCATATAATGCATATTCCTTTTAAACACGTTTAATTTATTTTGTGTAGGTGTTTTCCCTGTGTGTTTATCTGCATACCTTGGGCAACCTTGCAGAGGCCAGAAGAGGGCGCCAGATCTCCTAGACTGGATCTACAGATGGCATCAACCATCATGTGGGTGCTAGGAATCGAACCTGGGTCCTCTGGAAGAACAACTGTGGTTCTTAACTACTGAGCCATCTCTACAACCCCCTCATCCATTTTCCTTCATTATTATCTGCTTCGTTATGACTTTTGCTTTTTTTTTTTCCCTATGGGAATGTTTAAATTTTCTTTACTGAATTTTAAGTTTTTCAGATATTATGCTTATTGATAATTTTCCCAAAAGTTTTTTTCCTCATGTATGTTGTCAATTATTTTTGAACAGTTTAGTTAATAATATTTTGGATCAATTAGAAACCTTAAAAGTGATAATTGAGGGGGAATGACCAGAGGTGGGGAGGAGGGCTGGGGGAAGACAGGCCAAAAATAACCAATGTATATACTCGTATATACATGTGTCTAAGTGGAAACAATTATTTTTACATGCTAATAAAAATTTAAAATGCATTCCTTCTCCAAACTATATGCAATAAAACTTACCCATTTATTCCCTCCATTTGTTCTCTGATATAATTCCTGGGTATAGACTTCATTCATTTTACTTATATTTTCTTCTAATATTTTTCTTATTTTAATTTTGAAATAGGATATTTTACAAGATCAAAAGTGAGTTAGGGATTTAATACTTCTTCTTTAATGTTCTCCATCATCGCATACTGAATTTTCTATTTTTCCTTATTGTTTAGAGGTGCTTCATAAGTTTATGTATTTTGATACATACTGAGTTATAACTGAATTTACTTGTCTATAGTCTCTTTTTGAAAGGCCAAGTACCATGACCTTTCAAAAGTATTAACAGAATGCATTGGTCAACTGGGATGCACACCATTTGTTTTTTAGCCATTGTGCCACATCACATAGATGTGATGAACATTTTGTAGGGGTTAAGATCACATGATGCTTAATATAACCTCAACACTTACAATAATGTAAACACAGGCAAGTGTCCCTGAGGGGCCTTAAATGACTCACACATTGATTTCTCTCCATGTAAAAGGAAAAAGCAATACCTACCTCTGAGTTGTCACAAGCGAAGTCAGAAGAGAAAGTGCTCAGTACAGGAGCTAGAAAATCGAGTGCTCCTCTAGAGAATCTCAGCTCCTAATGTGAAGCCCCTGTGCTCTGTCATTGTTCTCAGAGGCAGGCAGTATTTATTAGGCATCTATTAGATGTGTGACATTGGGATAGGTGCTGCCAAGGGCACTTATTCAGAATGAAGCATTACAAGAGAGGAATAAGACTATTTTTCTCTATAGTCCACCATTCTACCTTTCTCTGTGGTTCAGGCCAGTAGCTAGGTCAAATTATTCTTAATGTCCTGTCAGTTCTTTCAGGAAGCCCAGCAAATATGAATGGACTCATCGCATGTTTTCAGATGGGCTCAAATGAACAATATGAGCTCCAGGTAGGTTTGCAACTGTGATGTATTTAAATTGTAACACAGTGAGAAACAAGAAATTTCTGCAACTTGAACCACTGATTGGACCATAGAATACATGCTGAAAAAGGGGATATTCCATGTGTATGTTTTGTATAAACTTAGTTGGCATAAAAGCTTCTGCTTTCACCTCAATATTTATGGCATTGAACTTAATATGTCTTGTAAATATTTATAGGCTCATCTTCCAAAATAACCCAACAGTGGTGGTTTGAATAGGTATGTCTTTGAATACTTGGTCCATAGGGAATGGCATTATAGGAGGTGGGGCATTGTTGCAGTAGGTATGGTCTTGTTTGTGGAAGTGTGTCACTGTGGAGACAGGCTTTGAGGTCTCATAAATGTAAGTCTTGCCAATGTGACACAGACTTCTGCTGCTGCCTGCAGATCAGGATGTAGAACTCTCAGCTCCTTCTCCAGCACCATGTCTGCCTGCACACTACCATGTCCCACCATGATGATAATGAACTAAACTTATGAAACTGTAAGACACCCCCAATTAAATGTTTTCCTTTATAAGAGTTGCCATTGTCATAGTGTCTCTTCACAGCAACAGAAACTCTAAGACAGAGTTGGCACCAGGGACTGGGGCATTGCTGTGATCGGCCTGACCATTCTTTTGTTTGGAGGAATATAGACTTTGGGAGTTTGGATTAAAAAAGCAGTTGAGCACTTTCAGTGAGGCTTAATGGGCCATGTCAGTAGAAGTGTGAAAGATAACGGTCCTAAGGTTGATTTGAACTGTGGGAGCCTGGCTCAAGAGATTTCAGAGGAGAAATTTATTATATTGCCTTGTGATTGCTTTTGTGATATTTTGGTGAAGAAAGCAGCTGCTCTTTGCCCTTGTCTGAAGAGTTTGCCTGAAGCTAGCTAAAGTGAAGAGATTTGGATTAATTGCATTGACAAAGAAAATCTCCAAACAGCCTAATATAGACTCTGTTGTGTGGTTACTAGTGTTCACTCATAAGAAGATTTATAATGAAAAGGAGCAAGGTGAGCAAGGAGAAATACACAATGTACAGATTGAGGAGAAAAAGGCCACCAGGAAGTGGAATGGACCTAAGTCCTGTGTCCAAGGAGATAAACAGATTAAGAAATGGAATGAGTGAGTGGTGACCTCAGGGCAAGATCCTACCCAGCTAAACTTACAATTTGTGAGAAAGAAACTAAAGAACAGTTTATGTCCAGGCATGGTGGTTCATGCCTTTAATCCCAGTACTCAGAAGGCAAAGGTTGGAAGATCTCTGAGTTTGAGGTCAGCCTGGTCTACAGATTGAGTTTAGGACAGCTAAGCTTAGGTAGTGAAGGAAACCACTGAAAATGGAAAGTTGGTGAAGATGTAATTGAATGAGGAGGCCATGTTCTAGCCCTAGCAAGCAGCAGAACTTGGCAGCTTTGGCCATGTGGTTCTGGCTTTAGAATCAAGAATACAAGAAAAGGGTTATGGAATCTTCATCTGTAACTAAGGAAAGCCACCAAAGCCAAGAATGTGTCAGGGATGTCCCTGAATGTAGGGCCTAGAGAGGCCATTGCATGAAGTTCTGAAGATGATGCTTGGATTGCCTTGGAGACTCCAAGATGTTAGAGATGCAAGAGCTGTGGGATATCTGCCAGGGAAGCTGCTAACAGTCAGTGGAATCAGCCCAAGAGAAAGAAGTGTGCTGCAGTCAACAAAGCTGAAAGGAGTTGGAGATCTGAAGAGTGTTTTGACATCCAGCATGGAGATGCAGAGTTTGGAGTTTGCCCAGCTGGTTTTCAGTCTTGCTTTGGTTTAGTATTTCCTCACTATGCTTCCTTCCCTACCTTTTGGAATGGTAATGTAGATACAGTGCCATTATATGTTGGAAGTATGTGATCTGTTTTTTAAAATTTGACTTATAGGGGACACAGTTAAAAGTCTCAGAAGAGACTTTGAATTTTGGACTTTGAGACTGAACTTTGGGACAGTTCAGGCTGTGGTAGACCATGGGGACTTTTGAAGTTGGACTGAATACATTTTGCATTGTGTTATGGCTGTAAGCTTATGGGCCCAGGGAGTGGAATGTGATTTGAATAGGTATGACCCATATGGACTCATGTCTTTGAATACTTGGTCCATAGGGAGTGGCATTATAGGAGGTGTGGCACTGTTGGAGTAGGTGTGGTCTTGTTGGAAGAAGTATGTCACTGTGGACAGCAATCTTTGAGGACTCATAAGCTTAAGTCCTGCCAGTGTGACACAGACTCTTCTGCTGTGTGTGGATCAAGATGTAGAACTCTTAGCTCCTTCTCTGGTACCACGTCTGCCTGCATGTCACCATGTCCCACCATGATGATAATGCACTAAACCTCTGAAACTGTAAGCCACCCCCAATTGAATGTTTTCCTTAGAAGAGTTGCCACGGTTTTAGTATTGCTTCTCAGCAATAGAAACCCTATCTAAGATACCAACTTATCTTATGTATAATATGCCAGGATTTCTGGGGAAGTCCTCTATGTTTTTCTCAGGGTTCCATTTCATTTCTTTGTTTTTTTAGAAATTTCTTTTTTACATTTATTAGTACATGTGCACGTGTGTGTGTGTGTGTGTGTGTGTGTGTGTGTGTGTGTGTGTGTGTGTGAGTGTGTATGCCACAACATACACATGGCAGTCACAGGACAGCCTGCAGGAGTCAGGTCTCTCCTCCCACCATGTGGGTCCTAGGGATCAAGCTCAGGTACTCAGGCTGGTTGGCATCACATTTGCTGGCTGAGCCATCTGGTCGACCCTCATTTATCGCTTTCTACACAAACATTTAATAAAAACGTAACCTGATAAAGTAGATTCGCCTTTGTCTTCTTCTCGACCACAGAAGTTAAACAGCATTGACTGTAGTGACACAGTGCTTTCAGAGAGCTAAAGCCTGCCCTTCTTTTTGTAACTTGATTTTTATCTGTTGTGTCTTTCAGATCATGTGTCTCAATCCCTTTCATTTCCCTGTCTCTTTGTCCCTTCATATCCACCCTCTGCCCTTGCAACACCCCCCCAATAAAATAGAATTTAAGAGAAAGAAAAGAAAAAAGAAGAAATAAAGGAAAAATCTTGTCACGGAAGCTGTATTGTGACATAGTAGTCACACAGTAAACCCTTTTGTCCATATATCTTTACTTGCAAGTGTTCATTGCCGAGTCCTTGGTCTGGTTCGAGGCCTCTGGCTTCTGCTACACTAATGATGCTGCGCCCTCACTGGGGCTCCTCTTGGATATCCTGTTATTGCCCAGTGTCATGGAGATCCTGTAGCTTTGGGTCTGCAGAACTGGTTCCTTTACATGCTCTTGCAGATCATAGATGTGGTGGATGTTGGAGTGGGCCAACTCATAACCCTGGCTCTGGCCCTGGGTAGTTGTAGGGTTGGTCAGTCCACCAGCTCTCCCCTGTACTCACCACCACCAGGGTGAGCTCTCCAGCTTTGTCCTGGCTAGTTCACCCCTTTTAGCGATGAGCAAGGGGTAGGGTCAATTCTCCTGCTTCCATGCACTCAGGGCCAGCTCTGCTCTGTTGCCTAGGTAAGGTGTAGGGCCCACTTTCCTGAATGCTGAGCTGGTAAGGGGAAGGGTCAGCTCCCTCATTCACTACAGACAGCAGGGACAAATTGCGGGGGGGATCCTTTTCATTTCTGGAGTGTTATCAGTATAGATTTTACATTCTTGCTTTCCTTAGTCTTTAGATTTAGCAATCATCTTAGTGGCCTCCCTCTCGGAGGTCACTGGTGGCATTACACAGAAGGCCCCCCCTCCCTCCCCGGGGGGGGGGCATAGTCTCTCTTGCTTCTTGGCCATGAGGTACATGATTTTTCTCTGCATTGTGGTCTTGCCATGATATGTTGCCTCAACATCGGTCATGGGCTAGGAACCCTCAGTCTATGAGCTAGAGTAAAGCATTTCTCCTTAGAACTTGATTAGTTCAGTCATTTTCTTAGAGCATCAGAAAATTCTTACGCTCTCTGAAGATCTTGATGCTGTTTTTAGTACGAGAATGTTATAAGTTATCATTTTTAGACTCTGCTCAAAGTTTCCTAGTAGAATTAGACCTTCCCCATGTAGAAGGTTTCCATGTTAGGTCCTTGGACAGTGACAGGAAGTGACATGAGACAGGGAAGAGGGACAAGCCATTCAACGAGGATTTTCAGGGTGACATATGCACAATAGTCATGACATCAATAAAATACTGGTGAGAAATTTCTGCGCATCGCCTCCTTCTGTTTTACATAGAACAGTGATAACCATGGTGTTTATTTAGCACGATGTTTCATGTTTCCTATGTAGCCTTGTTTAGCAGAGCCACCGTTGCCTGGCTTGGGGAAATATCCTAAGGAGTGTGCTAACTAGACAGACCTCAGGTGGAGTTCAACTTCAGCTCCTCCTATTGGCTCAGAAATGAGTGTGAATAGCACACCTCCATTGCCGAATGGGGGGCTGAGCCCCTTGAGTTCTAGCCAGAAAACAGCAGCCATACAAGTTATATAAACAGAGAGAATTTAGCATTAGGAAATGTTAATTTATATAAAATTTATCCAAAATAGGTAAGAGGGAAATCATAAAAATCAAACAGATAACACGATATCATGAAGATACATCAGGAAGCAGCTACCAGCCCCTCAGCCAGGGAAACCAAGGAAACCAAGGAAACCAAGGAAAATTGCAGTGATTCAGATGAAGAAGACTGGAGTAGAGGCTCTGTGGAGCTGAGGCCCAGCCTTCTGCAAAGGGTGTGCTGGTGTCTTCAAGGGACAGCACAGTGGGGCCACTCCTTATTAGAAAAACTAGCCCTGAACCATTGTGCAAACTGAATGGTAACCTGGAAGGAACTATGGCTTCCATGGCTAAGAAACAGTCCCATGAAGATGCAGAATAGACAGGAAAGAGGCCAAATTCTTCCCCTTCCTCCTCCTCCTCCCCCTCCTCTCCCTCCTCCCCTTCCTCCTCCAGCTTGCAGTCTTTCTCTGGTGTTCCAGTTGTCAGAGCCCAACCCAGAGCTGCAGGCAAAATAGAAACATGGTCTGGAGAGTCCGGCCCTACACAGTCTGAGCAGCAGAGAGTGGGCATTTCAAACTGAGGCACAATCATCGGCACAGAGTAGCATTACTAATCCCATCATTTGGTTCTCATCAATAATCATGACTACAATTTATATAAAGAGTGTAGTACGGTGACCAGCCCCATATTGGGAGGGCTAAACTTGTGAGGTTTGTGTTTAGTTTCCAAGCTTTGCTTGTATAATATCCTACCAGTAGCTGTTGAAGATGAACACTTCTTTGACCTCTGGTTCCGTCCTTTAATCTCTAACTACAGCCCAGGAGCATTATTACATGCGATAATGCATGCGGTTCTTAATTCACACCCTACTAACATGCATTGAACTATATTAGTTGTCATTGTTGTCATTGCCATTATCCTCATCCTCCTCACTGCCACCACCCCAAACACCCCCCCACCCCCAACCACTATCTTCACTTAATGGAGATGGAGAAGTAACAACAACATGACTCCAGCATTTAACCTTCGAGAAGCCAGCATTCTCCAAAATCACCTGGGATTTCCTTGGATCTCTGAAACTCAGACATTGTAATGAAATACAGATGCGGTTCTTTATCATCGTTGGCTATCTCTCCCAGTTTCAGTTCCTTTACAGTCCCCATTTTTCTAATCTTTTAACTGATATTCTGAGAGAAGGTAGCATTACCAATTTGGTCTTGTATTAGGGGAGCTGCTGGGTTCTGAAGCCTCTTGAGAGTTACCATGAGTCAGGGATGTGCTTGTGAAAGGCCTGGAAGGAATTCAAGAAACCATCATCCTGCTCTCAGGAACTCTGGGATTCTGAAGCATTCCTGGCTCTCACTTGCTCAGGGATATGAAGATTGTCACTAGAAATTCAGAGTGAGTGTTCTGCATGGTAATGTGGTACATCATTGCTGGATCCCGAGGCAAGCCGGGGACATCCTGGATCTTATGCATTATGCATGAGAGGCTGTAAGAAATAAAGGATCAATCATCCTCTCCCTCAGATAACATCGATCATTTGCTACACATTATTTGGCTGGTCTCTGTGCAGATTTATTTTCTCCAATGAGAACAAGATGCAGATTGCCTGTTTTCTTAATGAGCAATGACATCAATCTAGCCAAATCTACCTAGTGTATTGGATGGCTTTTCCTCCTCTCTCCCACTCTCTGTCTCCTGCTCTTGCTGTCACTCACTCTAGCTCTCTTTCCCCTGCCCTATCCTTTCTTCTCTTCCCCCTTCCCCCTGCCCCTCTCCATCCCCCTTTCTCTCCTTCCCCTCCTTTCCTTTCCCTTTCTCTCATCACCTCCTTCTGTCATGGTTAGAAGGAACATGGACAGCTTCTGAAGACTGTGCCAGCTCTTGTGAGGGTGGTGACAGAGTGGGAAAATTGGGTCTAATTCGAGGTGATGAAAAGTCTCTTTCTTTACTTTTTTCCCTTTTTAATTTAAAACAGTGCTTCACTCTTCGTTTTTCCAGATGGTTTATTCCGAGAAGCTGATCTACAGAAAAGGCCAAGTGAAAAGTCACTCAGAAACAAGAAAAGGGGGAGATGGCACGTAGAATGCATGAATAGGTAATGATGCTGGGGTCTGCACAGGCAGCCCAAGCACAGTCACGGGGAAGTAGTAGCTGCCAATCAGAGAGCATCATTCCCAGTCTGCCATAGTCAACACAAGGACTTTTCATAGCAATGGGACCCTTAAGCTGTGTCCTTTGAAACGAACCTGAAGCCTCCCCTCTACTTACAGTGTTCTTATTGTGGTCACCAATCAGCAGCCTCTGCATCTTGGAAGGAATGGTATGATTTAGGACCTGAGAGGAGAGCATGCTACCCTCCTCCCCTAATTAGACACACACCTGCTGGCTAAGGGAGGCAGGATCTTTACACATTGACCAGCTGACTTTGGGCAATCGGAGGTTGTTGGAACATATTCTCTGTGGCAGTTCTTGGCACAAGCAATTTTCCTGCAGGCTGAGGTCCAGGAAACAATGCCTAAACTCGGGCAGTGAGTAGAGCAAGTGGGCTGTTCCCTTAGTTAACTGTATGTGTCATCTTGATTGAGGTTAGAACCTGCTCTGAGGCCTTCCTGAACCAAATCACATTCCCCTTCCCAGGTCTCTGATAGGACTAGGTTCTAAGAGACCCTACAGAGGTCATGTTTTGTTCTCCAACCCGTCTCCCTGTTTGGAAGCGGTGGAATCTTTAGGGGACCTGGCTTGTAAGTAAGACACCAGAGGATCAGGGCTGTGATGGTTACAGCCCAACCCCTGGTTTCTGCCTCTTTTTCTGTGTATTGGTCCATTGTGATGTGAGTAGCTTCTACTGCAGCATGTTCGGGCTGCCATGGCAACAGGAGCTGCTCTTCACCATCAGTGATGGACTCAGACTTCCAAAGCTAGTGAGCCTTAAGCTCCCCCTCAAGTTGTTTTGTCAGATATTTTGGTCACAAGGACACAAAGGTAACAACACACTGTGGAATCTCTAGGGGATGGGGCTTCACTGGCAGAAGTGGGTCACTGGGGCAGGACTTTGGGGCTATAACCCCAACCCTGGCTGCAACCTCTTTATATGCACCATCCTGAGATCAACCTATTGTTTGGGGGAGTTCAAACATAAGGCTGCATTGATGATACTCATATAATTGGCTCCTAAATCATCTTTTGATTTTTTTCCCCAAGTATAGAGCCTTACGTTGCAAATATTAAAGTCATCTCAGTATGTTTAGCTCATTGCTCTAAGCTGTCAAGGTTTCTTTAAATCGTATGAACACAGATTCTAATACAACAACAACAACAACAACAACAACAACAACAACAACAACAAAACCTACAAGCCACAACTCTTCTAAACCTCCCCCGTTTCTGAAAGCTCTGACACACTCAGCAAAGCTGTGTTCCTTGGTGTCTGTGCTGTGTTTATTTTCGGCTTTGTCGACTCGTGGAACATAATAGTACCCAAATGTGTCTTTAGAAGGCACACTTCCGGGCAAGGGCTGTGCTCTTTGTTTTGGCACATGCTACCTATTACAGAGCTCGCTGTCCACCTGGGGCTCTAGATAAATAATAACAACGTGAGGGCATGTCTCGCCCGAGGGACCATGTGGGCCCTTTCAGGCAGCGTGTTAGCTTTCAGCACAGAGCATCCGCATGACGATTTGACTTGGTATCAGATTCGCTGGTCTCTGTGCACCTGTCCCACCTGGAGCCTCTTTGCTGTTTCTTGCTTTTGCACTGCCATAGGAGTCACTGCTGAGAAACCACATCTGGGCTTGCAGACGATGCTTGCCTGAATGGATGTTAGATTCTGACCCCTTTAAAAGCTCCCTCCCTTGTTTCTCAAAGCCAAACCCCTCCCCACCCTATATGGCTGTTAAAGTGTGAGTCTGGATCATCGTCAGTGGATCAAAGCCAGGTTGGAGGAAGCTAAGTCGTGGGAGAGGGTAATTGATTGATTTTCTTTTTCAGTAATCAATTAGTAAAGTAGTATATTCATATACTTTAGAAAGAGAGACTTTGGTGTTGGTCTCTTTCTCCTTATGTCCAGAGGAGATAGAGAGGGAGTTTCATCTCTCTTTTGTGAGCTTTAAAAGGAATGGGTTCAATCTCTGCAACCTACATTAATATCATCTGCAAGGCAGAAAGGAAGGAATTCTGGTCTGCACCAACAGATTTGAAAACAAAAGTGTCTGCTTTGCTTACAATAGAATTAGATTACCAGCATTCTCTCATTAGGTGCTTTTTGCAAGACTTAAAATGGGTCTTAGTTAGGGCATAGTGGTGCACACCTGTATTCCCAGTGTTCTGGAGTATGAGCCTGAGGAGCGGAAGCTCATTTCCATCTTTGGCTACATAGAGTTCAAGGCTAGCCTATGAGACATGAAAACAATTTGAAAAGATTAAAGTGAGTCTTGAGGGGTCATTTGAAAAACAAAGTTAAGTCACACCATTGAGTAGCTGTCTCCTGAGGAAAGACCACTCTTTACCAAGCTTCTCAGTCCAGATTATCTGCTTCAGTCTCAACGTCTTCTGGATATCTTTGGCAAGCCAAAGTTCGTCCTTTAATAATGCTTCTACTCTTTATCCAAGTCCTTTAATAATGCTTCTACTCTTTATCCAATGGTCTATCTCAACTGTCCTCTGTTTTGCTTTTAAAATCACAAGTCTCATCTCATTTGCTTACTTTCAAACTAGCCAGGTGACAAATTGTGTCAGGAAGGTTGGCTAAGCTGTAGGGTGTCACACATACCTGGAACTGGATCACCTGTGTGGTCACGCATCTTTGGTTAAAAAGTTAGCTTTACTTCAACATTGACTTTAAATTCTGTCTGAATATTCAGATTATTTTCAAATTAACCAGTTCAGTGCCCTGATTTTTGGTCAAGTTATATACAATGGAAGTCAAGCATTGTAGCTCACATTTATAAACCTGCTACTCAGGAGGGTGAGGCAGGAGAATTGATGCGAGTTCAAAGTATGAGCTACCAGCCAGGCATATACAGCAAGATGCTATCTTGAAAAGTAATGTATAAAATGGGCTCAATGTTTAGTGAGTTCAGCATTGACCGTGTTGGTTATTTTTCCTACCCAAGGTTTCTTCCCCTTTTTTATTCTGATCTAACACTGTAATTATTGTGACGGAAGATGTTACTTTTGGGATTTTGAGGGTAGAGTGAAGTCACTGGGTTTTCTGCTGATTTCCTTGTTGACTGTTCTGTTTTATTTTTTTCAATATACTTCGTATTATTGTCACACACACACACACACACAAATACATAAATACAACCTGCTGAGCCCAGTTTTGTTATTTGTGTGCATATGATTTCTAAGACAAGAAATGACTATGAGAAAGAGAATTAGCCCCTCCCAGGCATGAATGCCAAATTAGCTGTGCAGTGCAAAGTAGTCAGCCCTAGACTGTGGTGATATTTTAATTATACCGAAATGTGATTTTATTTGTATGTTAATAAATAAAGTATGCCTGGAGATCAGAGGTCATTAGCAGAGAGCCAGGAACAGAAGTCAGGTGGTTGGTAGCCCATGCCCTTAATCCAATCACATGGCAGGCAGAATCTCTGTGCAGTCAAGGACACAGCCAAGCGTGGTGATCCTTGAGTCTTTAATCTCAGTATCGACCATAGAGACCAGGAGGTCTGAATAGACAGGCAGTGATGAGGAAGTCATGTGGCTGGGCTTAGAGCCAATGAGAAGGCAGAACAGGAAAGCAATGAAACTCAAGACACACAGGAAGGTCTCTCTCTCAGGGGAAGGACAACAGAGAGTGGTAAGATAAAAAGAGTTGTGGCTCTTGCTCTAATCTCTTAGGCTTTAACTCTGTATTTGGCTCTGTGGTTCTTATTTAATAAGACTGTTTAGAATTTCATCTACGCTAGACTCTACTTTGCCCTGGTCCATGGCCAGAGGAATCGCACAGCGAAGCAACCACCTGTTTCCATACACCATGTTATCATTCTTCCTTGGAGACTTCTCTCCAGGTACACTCTCTGGATTCCTACTGGCCTGGCCTTGCTCTAAACTCACGGAGTACTTAGAGTCCTCCACCCCTGGTTTGTGCTGGTAATGACAGTAGGGACCACTTGTCCTATCTGTGTGCACACTACTCACAGTTATCCATTTCCTCTTTCCTTCACGCATGGTGAGGCTGGATCTGTTTAAGATTTGTCACTGCCTTCTGAATCTCAGGGATGTACTGGTCTCTTTTGTTCTTTCTCTTCCCAAACATCACAGAAGAATGCTATAGTAACATCTCTCAAGGCCAGAGTCTGGCCAGAAAAAGTCAAGAGGCCTCTCCTCTACTGTACATTATCGAAAGTGTTTTCATCTCAGTTGGTTTCTGTCTCTCACACATGCTCTTTCAGAATGGTGGCAAAAGCAGGAGAGAGCAGGCTGTGGAGACAAGGTGGAAACTGGCCATGTGCTTTGTGACTGTCCTAGATTACTCTTGCTCATATCTAACCTCTTTTACATCACGACTGCATTTAGAGACGTCTTCCACTGTTCCTTGGGAAAGCTGACTTCGTCACCTTCTACTGTAAACTTTCTCATGCTTGCCCACTGCTTTCAAGAAGTAAGTAAGACTATCTTACCGTCATCAAGGCTTTAGGAGGTCTGCCTTCTGTGAGCATCACTTACATCCCCAGAGGGCAGTTCTTCCTCTCCTCTGCTGTGGGTTTGTCTTGTTACTTCTGAACACAGAGGTAACTACCCTGCTTCTTAATTCCCAATATAGGACCATGGCAAATGGGCTTTCATCTGTTGCAAGAGCTTGTTTTCCTTTTCAGGTTGGTCACAGTTTCAGCTTTGCCTTTGTTTGCATAATTGTTGCTTGGTCTCTGGCAAAGGACTGTGAGATCTGCATGCTAGTTCTGCAGATGACTCTTTTGCTACAGGCTCCAGGGCAATGCCTGAGGCATAGGGATGAATGCAAAAAATGGATGAGTGGAATAAGGCAAAGATGCTATTTAACCTGGACCTCCATGGGGCTATGAAAAAGGACATTCTAGAAAGAAATCAACAGCATGACAACCTGGAGAAAGGGCACTAATGAATAACGGGATAGCATTGAGATTCAAGTGAGAATGTCGGGGAGGTAGTACGACATAAGTTGAGCCTCGTGTCCTTTGGGAAAGTTAGATACAGGCTTGTATGTCTTCTGAAACTGGGATTTTATCCAAGGAATAAACCTGCTATGTGATAATGTAGGAGAACACTGGGTAGCTGGGCACACCTGAGGACATGGCTGCTTTCCCTGTGGAAGACATGATGGACTAGGCCCAAGTCAGAAAGGTAAATGAGAGGAAGCCCTGGAGTTTGCAGTGAACGGGGTCCTCAGGGGAGGAGAATAGAGGACTGCAGTCTGCACTCTGAAGACAGCTTGCACTGATACTCCAAAGGGTCTTTTCTATTCACACCAGAATGGGAAACAGCTAGCTCCATGAGAGACAAGCGGGTGGGAGGGAGGGAGAGAGGAATAGAGGGAAAAAACAGGGAACAGGCATGCTGGGGAACAGTTTGTGAGAAGTGAGCTGAAGGGTATCGGTATTGACTCCTGTCCACCCTGAACATCCCAGCCCAGAGGTCTTCTGATTCAATGCATAATTGTATCATTTGTTTTGGCTCCTTTGGCCAATGGTGGGGGCTTCTCTGAATCAGGAGGTAGCAGGAATCCTGGGCCCTCGAATACTTCCAGAGTATTCTGTTTAATTGGGTAATTTGAAAAGGAATTCCATGTCTTTCTTTGGAAGACATTTTGGGTCATTCAGTTGTTGCTTGGATATATCTCACTTAGGGTTAAAGGGGGAAACAGAGAGACACATATGTCAACATAGGATTGACCCAGTAGTTAACGTCATCCAGAGCTTTTCAACCTTATAAGGAAGCTCTAAAAATTGAAAAGAAACTCCTGAGGGGCGTGCAAGCTCAGGCATGCTCTAGAAAACGTGTGGTAGCATCTTAAAAAGAGGGCAATAGAGGCCAAGAGACACGCACAGGTTTAGGCTCATAGATGGAGGGAGGGAGAGTGTTGTGTGCAAACTCTAGCTATGTTGTAGAAAGTGAAGTGGAGGAAGGAAAAGTAGGAAAATCAATTGGATGTTCTTTGTTTTCTCAAATCTCTAAGAATATCTCTATTTGTTGTCAAATGAGAAACACAAAGTACTTACCTCAGGAGTAAATGGGAGAATTAAACATCATAAGTTAATCAAAGTAGGATGAGGGGACACTGGGCAGAGTGGCACATGCCTATAGTTCCAGCACGCGGGAGATGGAGGCAGAATGATGACAAATTCAAGGTCAGCCTGAGTTATATAGTAAGACCCTGTTAAATGAAACAAACTGGAAGGTATGCGTGGTAAAGAGATTACACATACATGTGCACACACTTACCATTATCATATTCCTATCAATATCCATGAGAAATGATAGTTGCTTAAATTTAAAGAAATGGATGCATTTGAAATATTTATGACATGAGGAGGTAAAAGGGGGAAAATGGAGAATGACTGCAGCCTTTGGAATGTGATGGAGTCCTTGGGTGATAATGGGGAGGAAATGCAGAAACCTGCTGTCTTAGCCTCAGACACAAGACTTACCACTCCCTGGGCTCTGCTTTCAAAATGTTCAATTACAGTAACTGAGAGAAGTGGTCTGGTTTCTCAACTGCTGTAAGGTTCAATTTTTTCACTTGTGGAAATGAGATGATACTAATGTATACGGGTGCCGTCAACACAAATTGACCACGTAATCTCAGCAAAAGGGAATAAGCACATGAAAAAAAGTAAATCATGGAACCACTCTACTTAAATAATGGGCAGAGCTCTAAGCCAGCAGAGCGGAGTGGAATCTAGTCTGCCTTCATTGACTGGGCACCACACAGCGCGGTCCTCTACCTTTTGATCACAGAAGTTAAATGATGTTACTCTAGCTGACATCAAGGACATCTGGAGCCAGATGCTGATTGTTATGTCTTTCTCTTGTTTTGGTAGTAGGTTAATGGCTCCATAAAAAGGGTTTGGGAGTGTGAGGCCTCACCTTTTCCTGAGGATTTATATGCAGTTAATGGTTGCTGGGGGAGGGGAGCAGAAGAGACGTTTTCTTCAGAGTGTTGGCTACTGTGAAGGTGTCCATGTTCCTGTGAACAATCTGTCACTCATGCCCCTGCAGACAATGAAACTCAACGGTTTATAAAGAAGATGTAGAAGTAGAAGGGATTTTCGTTGGGAAGAGGAAGACAATTTACAGAAGTGGGCAATGGGGGCAGATATTAAAATGTGTTGTATACAGTTATGAACACACCATAATGAAGAAAGAAAATGCCACAGGGAAACTGTTACTTTGTAATCTAATAAAAATTTTAAGTAAGTAATAAAAGTTGCTTAGTTTAGGATTCTGAGATGATGAAACCATGCCTTTATGGTTACATTAAATAATGAAGTAAACTGCTAATGTGATGGGCTATAGGAGAAATTTTGTCAATGGAAATTCTTAAACCAGATTAAAATCTCAAACTTTGTGTTCCAAGTTTTCCAGTGGATGGTGGTGACTCTAGTTACCACTTGGAAGGACCCCAAGACAACTGGGGGTGCCTTAAAGAAACATTTCAGATATAGTGTTCCCACTTAAAAGGCCTTAAAGCAAATGATATTTTGTTGTGATAATAGGATTACTTGCTGGAAAAGTGGAAGCCTTTGCTTTGGTAATCTCAGACTGTTAAGGTGCCATGGAAGGGGGTACAGACTGTTAAGGATGCACCCATTAAGGACATGAGTTAGGAGACCCGAGACTAGTTCTGATGTCACCACTTTCGTCACTTTATAATTATAACAAGTCACTTAAATTTCTGCACATCTGTCTTCTTCCCAGTGAACTGAACAGCTGGATTTGTTGAGAATAAGTTCCCTTTCTCACTTTTAGCAGTTTGTAGAAACATTTCAGAATTGTACTTCTTTTGGGCAACATTAAGCAACGCCGGAGTTAATCAACATTTGCTATTGTCTAGAACTTAAATATCTCCACAAGGCCCATATGTTCACTCCCAGCTTGGTCTTAGTGGGAAGATCGGGGGACCTTTAGGAGGTGGAGGTCCGTAGGTCATTGATAGGAGAACACCACCTTGAAGGGGACAGTGTGGCGCAGGTTCCCTCTTCCCTCTTTCTCTTACCTCCTGTGATGTGCCACCACAGGCCCATAGCAACGGTGCCAAGCCATCATGGAGTGAAACTTCAGAACTGTGAGCCAAAATTAATCTTTTCCTCCATAAGCTGATTGTTTCAGGCATTTGCTACAGTTGTAACAGAATAGTAACTGTAACAGAAAGCTAATTAGCATAGTGTTAGTGATCAACTATGCGTTTTTATTCCAATTTTATTCATTTATTTTCCTTATAGAAATATTTTTTATTTGTTGTGATTTTTAAGTTTTGTATTTACTTGTAAAATTTCAAACATGCTCTGTTATCTACTTACCTATCATCAGTCTATCTATTTATCTTCTATCATTTTCTGCCATTAACATTTCCCCTACTAAAGAGAAAGACTGCCCAATGTCTATATAAGGGAACAAAAATAAATGACTAGCTCAATTTTCTTTCTCCTTTGTATATACCCTGTGTTTATATGTGTGCATATATTACATACACAAACAATGTATGTATATGTACATCTGTACACACACACACATATATGCAGTGGTATTCTGATAAATGCTTACGAGAAAACTCTCTTGGAAAAGAAAAGCAGTGATTTGTAACATTCGCCAATTTCTATGGGGTAACTGTTCTCAGTGGGGCCATATATTAAGCCACTGAACACTGAGCCAACAAAAGATTCACAAAATCGGCTCTTGCAAGCCAGCACTAGGTATTTCCAGCACAACACTGAATATTGGCAGCCTGCTGGGTCCTAACTTCATGCTAAAATACTCATTTTCACCTGTATATTGAGTATTGAACACCAAACATAAAACCAAGAAGAATAAGCATGCATTTTATGTTTTATTTTTGTTTGTTATATGCCTGACCCTCAGTTATTTTAATGAACTTTTTCATCCCCACACACCAATGCAGATTGCACAAGCATATGTATGCACACATATTCTGTTATTAACTAAATTCTGCTAACTTTTTTCCTATGTCCATGCCTGATAGAATTATTTGTAAGGAGAAGATTCTGAGGTGCAGTGCAGGTTAGCTTTTCTTTGTTATCTGTCCTTTCAAACATAAATTGAGGAGGCTTGCTCAGATATCTGTCTGTCTGCAAGGTCCTTAGCTTTTAAGCCTTTTTCACAAGTGTGTCTGTATTTGTGCTCACTATGTTTATGACTAATTATTTATCAAAGGAGTTAGGGCTGGAAATTGTTAAATCACCAAGTTTGGAAATGATGTAAATTTGATAAACTCAAAAATCCCCAAAGCTGCACATAGTAATTTGGTATTTAGTCAATCACAGAAAGGCTACAACACTAACTGTTGACTGAATGATGAGCACCAAACACAGAGTGTAATTAACACAGACAGAAGCTTACTGCCAACAACAGTTTGAAACAATTTTAGTTCTCTATTTCCTGCCAACTTTGATATATAAAGAACCCTTCATTGCATGATTGAGAAAATTTGTTTTTGCATGGGGAATTCAGCTTGTCCCCCAGCATCTCCAGAATAGTGGCTCTCACAGTGTAGAAACTTAATGGGTATTTGTTGGATTGAACCAGATCTACGGTTTTTAAAATTGGTCCTCAGACACTGCAATTGTGGTAAATAAATTCTCATTGAATTTCATGAACCAGTGATAATATGTTCTCTGTACCCTTCTTTAGTAAGCGAGCCGATGATAGGCCAGTGAGCATTTTCTAAGGGAGAAAACACCAGGATAAGCACTCATCTTATTTAACCAAAGCAAAAATTCCACAAAAATTCTTCCTGGGAATTTGAAGTACGTGCTGGATGAACATGCATAGGAGGAGGAATGCTCAGTCCAAATTGTCTTTGAGCAGGTCATCTGCAACTAATGAAAGGATGTTTTTGTTTTGCTATTTTACTGAGCCTTAGAAAATAATGTATGGTTGTATAAGATGTAAGGGGTGTGTGTATGTGTTTGTGTGTGCGTGTGCCCGCGCGCGCGCGTATGAATATCAAACATTTCAAATGTGTTCCGTTTATCAGAGTGATACAATCGACTGTCATCTGCAGTCTTTGAGTGTCTTTGGGCTGCAGTTTAGTCACAAACTCCCCTATGTGCCACATTCCCTTCTGCGGTGTTGTCCTCATGGGTCTGTAGCGCTGAATACTTGAAGTTAGTTATCGCAGTTAGGCTTCCTCGTGCCGATGTATCGCACAAGCTGTTCCTGCTGCTTGGCCCCAGCCTCTTTCCACCCCAAACTCAGCTTGCTTTCCACCTCTAACTCATTCTTCTAAACTTGACTCGTGTCCCTTCTTTAGGATGTCATGCCGGTTCAGCATTGTGTGCCCATCTTGGAGTGTGCCTCCAACACTACACACATTAGTGTGTTACGAATTACGTTGAAGGGCAGATTCTGTCCGTCTGCTTGTCTGTCTCCTCTATAGACTTTAAATTCCTTGAAGGAAAGTTTTATTTTTTTTACACCTTTGTATTTCTATGCTTAGCACGTTACTTAGCAAAAAGTAGATATGCCGTAATTTTTAGTACAGCAATGCATCATAAAAATAACTGAAATTAGTGAAAAAATGATTCACCAGTTAACTATCCAGCTATTCAATCTTCTTTTTCAAATAAGACCTTTATTGCAACATAAATGTAACTCAGATTCACTTTGTGGAAAGCAGGTGTTTATCAGATCAAATACTTGAGGAGGGAGGCAGTGACAGCTATGCTAACCAGGTCTTCAGATGATGTCACCTCTCTCTCTCTCTCTCTCTCTCTCTCTCTCTCTCTCTCTCTCTCTCTCTCATATCCATTTCTCTCTGTCCCTCTGAATGTTTTCAAGCAGGAAAGACTGTCTGTCTTATGACTGGAAAATGTCCTGGTAGCTGAACGTTTATATAACTTAGCATAGCTCCCACTTTCAAGGGACCACTTGCTTTGCAGCAATCCATCCCTTGACTATACTTGACATTGGGCTCCACACTCAGTCCATGGACCACTGACTGCATGGAGAATGAAGGGATGTTCTGGTTGGTGAATTTTGAGGCTCTAAAGGAGACGACCTGTAAGGAGTAAAGAGGATGACAGAGGTCATGGTAGATTAGGACAGAGGGACATCTGAGGGACAACAGAGAAATGAGAGTGATCAGATGTTCTATCTCCACAGGTCTACTCTCTGGAAGGCAAAGTGTTTGAGAAAGGCAGCAAACACCACTCTGGCCAATCCTATGCCCAATCCATAAAAGCAAAAGAGAGAAGGTGCTAGAATACCCTACACTGATTTTACTTCACATCCTCTCTTCTCATGCCCACCCTGCCCCTCACAGGCAGGACAGAGGTTAGAGAACTTGCATGTAAAATTGCTCAGTTGGAAAAATGCTTGCACTGGAAAAATGAGGACATGCATTTGACCTTCAGAACCCACATTAAAAAAGCTGGGCATGGTAGCATGTGCTTGTAATCTCAGTGCTGAGAGTCAAGAATAGGTAGATCCCTGTAGCTCCCTGCAGGCAGACTAGCCTAATGGTGAGCTCTAGGCCAACAAGTGTCACTGTTTCAAAAAACAAGGTGGATGCCCCTGAGGAATGATGCCCGAGATTGTCCTCTGGCCTCCACACACATGTATGCCCATTTCTGCACAAAAATGTACAGACAGACAGACTACAGACACATGCACAGACACACACAGAGACACACAGACACACATAGAGACACAGACACAGACATACACACATGTGCAACAAATGCCAGTTTGCCAGACCCTGGTCCAGCAGCCTGATGGAAGGTAACCCCTTCTTTTGTTTGGAGATAGTAGATCTCAAACCTGGGACAAACTGATGTGCCTATAAACATTCCAAAGCAGACTCTGACTGCCAGGTTCTCCCTGCATCCCTCAGTCCCTACCCATTATAGGGTCCTCCTGGCTGGCATAACTTGCCCCTTTCCTAAACTTCTCTAGCCCAGGGGCTGGGCTGCCCTTCCCCCAGCTTTTCTAATTTCTGTATAACCCAGCCATTTTGGCTACACCATGTAGCTAGAGTTTTCCTGCCTTGCCCACAGTCAGGACAAATCTTTGTCACCCGCCAGTCCCACAGCCGCTCAGATCCAACCAAGTAAACACAGAGACTTATATTGCTTACAAACTGTATGGCCGTGGCAGGCTTCTTGCTAATTGTTCTTATATCTTAAACTAATCCATTTCCATAAATCTATATCTTGCCACGTGGCTCGTGGCTTACCGGCATCTTCACATGCTGCTTGTCCTGGTGGCGGCTGGCAGTGACTCATTCTGCCTTCCTGTTCTTTCTTTTCTCCTCTCTGTTAGTCCTGCCTATACTTCCTGCCTAGCCACTGGCCAATCAGTGTTTTATTTATTGACCAATCAGAGCAACACCTTTGCCACACAGAACATCCCACAGCAACTCCAGCCAGCCCTTTTTGGCCCTTTTTGCCATTTTGGCCTCTTGGTCTCCTGGTCTCCTGGCTCTCTCCTCTCCCTGCCCTACCTCCTCACATGGCCCTACTCAGGCTTCTGTATGTCCACTCTGGACTCACCTGAATGTCTCTACCTCTGACTCTGGCTATGCTTTCCCTCAGATCTATAATAAACCTCTTCCACCATACCTGGGAGCAATCATGGCCTCCATTTTGTTTCTTTCTTTCTTTTTTTTTTTTGTTCAGGGGGCAGTTTGTTCCCTTTGGTGCTGTTCCACCTCTTTTCACGGAAGGGTCTCCATTAGGTTTTGTCTGCGTGCTCACACTCGTTGATCTGGTTTCCTTTCTGTTGTCCCCATGGCCAGCATCATCCCCACATTCAAGTACTTGGGACACTTTCATTGAATTATGTTTTTAACAATCTAATGTTTGCTATTCCTGTAAGAGAAGAACTTCATTTACATATATACACACATATATATTCATATAGACAACATCGTCTATTGGTATCACATCTGGTTGTTCATTAAATCAGAAAGCACATACGAGGTTGTAAAAACACTGGCTTGGAGTAGGAACATTTAGCAGCCATATCCGATCTGTAGTCTATTGGCCACATTCACCCCAGGACAGCTGTGATGCAGCCTAACACAAAATCATAAACTTAGCATTATGAGGTGTGTGTGTGTGTGTGTGTGTGTGTGTGTGTGTGTGTGTGTGTGTGTAGTATTTTCTTTTGTTTTGTAATTTAATCGTGCAGTTACATAGTGTGAACTTTGTAGACGACCACATGCCTGGAAGGCAACAGTATTTAGATATGGTTTATTTGCTCAAAGGGAAGTGAGGTATTTATATGCCATTTTCCAGTAGCAAATATCTTCAGAGACTCTGAGGACCTTTAATTATGATTGCCAATTGTTAAACAAAACTAACAAAAGCATGCTGCACACATTAAAACAGCCATTTAGACTATCATATTATCAGATCAGCCATGATGTAGCATTTTGGAAAAAAGACATTTTAATTGAGCATACCATTAAAAATGATGAAAAAATATGATGGTAGTTTAATCCTAGGGTTGAAAGCCAAGGACTGTTGACAGGCTTAAGGTTCTATTCTTGGATGCATGAAGCATTAGCTTGTTTCTTTAGTGGTAAAGGATATAAGTCTAAGGTGGTCATATTTCTACTTTTCAAAAATACTATGACCCTAGATGAGACAATCTTTTGGAGGTTCTCAGAGACCTCAGATACCAATGGTCCTCTAAGTGAAATGAGTGTCTGAGCTAATAAACTATAATGACTATAAAAATAGTCCTTGCCATGTTAAGAAAATTGTGCACACATAACCTGCACCTGCTAACGAGCCTAGAAAGCACCTCCAGATTACATGTAAACCCAGTCCAGTAGATAAAAAGGTATTTGGGATTCTACAATATACGATTTTATATTAAGTATATACTTTAAAAACGGAAGTATTGGGGCTGGTGAGATGGCTCAATGGTTATGACCAGGCACTAATCCTTCAGAGGACCCTCGTTCAGTTCCTGGCACCCACGCTGGGTGGCTCAGCTTTAGTATCAGGGATCCAAAGCTTGCTGGGACACTTGCATTCACATGCACATACCTGTGCTCCCTCCCCATAATGAAAATTAAATAAATCTTAAAAAAATACAAGTGCCAACTTACAGTGTGCATGTGGCCTTCTCCATCTCACAAATCCTAAAAGCTACCCTGTGCCAGGTTGAATTTGGGGTCTGATTTTTAGGAAATCCCATTTCGCAGCAGAAGATGCCTCTCTTCAGAATCCCCCTCACTTCAACAGCTTTGTCTCAGGATGAATCCTGGTATTGGAGGGCAGTTGTGCTCTCCATGCTTGGATAATTACGTGAATACCATTAAAAAAGAGGCCGCCACACACTAGTAACTTGAAGGAACCAGGATGAATGAATCACTTTTCAGAACCTGCATGACAATTTTGAAAATTAAACCCAGTTAATAGAAAAAAATGCTAAATCAATGGCCATAAAATTTAATGGGTTTATAGCAGCCTTAACACAGTAGGACTGAATTATCATGTTAATTTAATTTCCAATTCTAAATGAACCAGAAGGCACAATAAAGGTCAATTAACCAGCTCCCTTCCCTGTCTTCCTTTTCTTTTACTGCTGGCTTTAAATCACATGCAGCCCCAGAGCACTCACCCTGCTTCTGGGGACTCGTTCGTTTTTTCTTGAAATTAAAACAAAAAGGGAAAACTAACAACTAGCCATGTGCGCATGAGAACAACTCCTGAGTGTGTTCCAGTTAGGAGGAGACACCACACACAGACACCGACAGACAGACAGACACACACACACACAGACCGTGTCACTCTGAAGCTCTGACCAGTCACATGGAACCTAAGGGAGCAGAAGGTCCGGTCTCCGGTCTCTGTGTACCCGACGTTGTTCATGGTGGTGCCCATGCTGTGGGTACCTCTCAACACTGATGTGGTGGGGATGGAGGACACGCCCGCCATCTTTGCTATACTGGAGACTACGAGGACTATGGGGACCTGAAGCTTCCCACAGCCTGAGTTTTCAGGATTGGATTGATCACTTTGTAACGAAATGTTTTAAAAACTACTTTAGAAAAGCTTTTGTAACAAAGGAAGAAAGAAGTCAGTTCTCTCTCTCTCCTAGGCAAAACAGATAAACAAAATCCAAGTTCAATTCTTGTCTTCGGTGTAATTAATCCATTGTTGGCACAGGCTACCTGGGACTTGATGCAATATGGAGATGTGAAATCTGGTGTTTTCTAATGCTGTAACCAACAGACGGGAACTAGGTTTGTGACCATGATATGTTTTCTTTCCCTCACTCTTACACACTGAAATGGGTTTGTGTTCTGCTGCTTGAATAGTTTAAAGGGTGATTTGGAGATACTGTAAAAAGATCAAAGTTTTTTATCTTAATTGCTCAAGAACAAATAAATCAGTTAGGTAAAATATCAAAAGGAGCCAGATAGCCTTTAATGACCAGTAACATCTTTCTTCACTTCCATATGAGATTTCCACTATAGTTTGTTTGAAATTCATAGTATTATAGATCTTTAAGACAATAATGATTTTCTTCAGTTCATAAAACACAATGAATTTAGATGTCATTTAGAGACAAAAGCCAAACATTTTACTCTATGACCAACTTCTGTCTGCTTTTTTTCAAATAAAAATAGTTTTCCTTTCATTTAATATAATAAAAATTTCCCCTTCCTTCCCTACTGAAGATTATCTATCTATTGTGCCTGCTTATCTATCTATCTATCTATCTATCTATCTATCTATCTATCTATCTATCTATCTATCTATCTATCTATCTATCTATCTATCAATGTATCTATCTATCTATCTATCTATCTATCTATCTATCATCTATCTATCATCACTGCTCAGTGAATACTCATTGTCTTCCTCTCATATCTCTGCCATATCAAGGCTCCTGGAAGTAATCCTGGGTGCAGTGTCTTCTGTGTCCTCTTGCTACTTGTCAATAGTTTCCTATAGTGACAAAGACCCCTTATGTGGTGAATTCCATACTTTATTGCCCTTTAATAGAATGCTGTAGTGTGAACTAATGTGGTAAGCATCCTGGCCCCCTGGTGTATTTGATCTGTTGATGTTGTTTTTGAACATTAGACCATTATATCATGAACTGTGTCATGGAAACACCGACAAGATTAATGCTCTTGGAATCATTGAAGTCAGCTGACCATGACTGATTACGTGTGTTGGTTACTTTCTTTATTTCTGTGACCAAATACAAATAAGAAGCACCTTTTTAAGAAAATGTATGTATGCAGTATCTGGGTGTGTATTTGCATGTGTGTGGGGGCACTCATGTACATGTGTACACATGAGTGTGGAAGCCAGAGGTTGACATCAAGTGTCCTCTTCAGTTGTTCCCCACCTTGCTCTTTGTAACAGCGCTTCTCACTGAACATGGAGCTCACTGCTGTAGCTGGGCTAACTGGGTAACAGGCCCCCAGGACCTCTCTCTGCCCACCACCAGTGGGGTTGCAGTGCCGTGGTCTGTCACCGCATCACAGGCCACACCGCTGCTCCTGGGTTTCATGGGGTGTTGGGGACAAAGATAGGTTATTTAGGCTTGCAACAGCAAACACTTTTCTAAGTCAGGCCCACAGCCCCCTAAGGTATAGCTCAGGTTAGTCTCAAACTCATGACCCTCCTGCCTGCACCTCTTCTACACTTCTCTAATGATGTGCCACCGTTATGACGGAGGAAAGACTTCTTTTTTGCTCATGATTTGGGAGAATACATCATGCTAGGGAAAGGCTCCATGGGTGGTTCATATCTCAGTGGAGCAGGAAGCAGAGAAAATGAGCTAGAAAAAGGTCGGAACTACAATTCTCCAATCTTATACCTTAGCAACTGACTTCCTCTCTCTACCCCACTTTCTACAGGCTCTACAGCCTTTCAGAACAGTACCATCAGTTGTGATGAAGTGTTCAGGAACCCCTGGGGGACATTTCATATTTAAGCCATAACATTCCACCCCTGGTTCCCATAGGCTCACAGCCATCTCATAATGCAAAATGCATTCAGTGTCACTTCAAATGTCTGTGTAGCCTTACATTCCCAACATTGTTAAAAAACCTCGAGTCCAAAGTCTCTCAGAAATTGAAGACCATCTCCTGCCTCTGAGCTCTGCATATAAGGAACAACTTATATACTTGAAATATGCAATGCGTTTCCATTCCCAAAGTGGAAATGGGAGCATAGCAAGGAAAGTCAGAACAAAGCAAGACAGACCAAAAGCCTGCAGGGAAAACACCAAACTCTATAGCTTCGTGACCAAAATCTAGGGCATGTAACGGCAGAATTTGGGCTCCAGTCAGCTTGAGTAGTCCTGACCTTCAGCTCTGTCATCTGCAGTGCACACAAGCCTCTCTTGGGTCATTCTGCTCATTGCCTTGCACTTGTCTCCATGGGTGTTTCCTATTTTCTGTCATTTCTGATAACCGGCAGGGAGGGGATTCTGCATTGTAACTTCGGTCTTACCTTCATAGTTTCACACAATGGCCTCTCAGGGCCTCTCTGCAGGGAATCCAATCTTATTCACATACTGCTCAGCGTTAGCAGTTTTCTGGAATCTTGATACAAGCCTCCATGACTCTATAACTCTTCTATTTTCCAGCATGCAAAACCAGCAGCATGTGGACCTGGTGCCAAACTCTGCTGCTAGCTCAGGATGTACCTTGGCCGGCATTCACCACAGCTATGAGCCTCTGAGTGCTGGAATCTGGGACAGATTTCTCTAGGTTTCTCTGTCGGAGCACGGTGCCCCTGCTGTGGCACTGTCTGTTCAGGCACGCTTGATTCGTATACTCTTCTTGGAAATGAATGTTTAAAATGAGTTTGCATCGCCACACCATGGAGCCTCCAATGGCTGCAGCCTTGCTCTCAAAGAGGCTTTTAGACTGGTGCAGAGTCCCTGGCTCATCTCTTGGTTTGTTCTGACCTCTCCACAGCTTTTACCTCACCCACTCTCCTCTCCTCATGAAACCATACAATTCCCCAAATAACTCTTCCCTACATTTTGTTCTGACTTCTTACTATAAGCCTCACTGAAAGTTAATCAGCAAGTACCTTGCTATTGCCTGGATACTACTCTGTCTCAGAATTTCTTCTGACAAACAAATTCATTCATCATTTGTGAATTCAGCCTTACTCTAATTTCACAACAGAGGGAGAACACAGCCAGGCGCTTTTGCCAGAATGTACTGTGAGTTGACTCTAGTCCAGTTCCTGTGAGAGTCCATGTTCCCTTCTCAAACTTCATGGACACAATCTTTCTTGTCTTTCTGTCTGCTTTCTGGCCTTCTACCCTCCTGCCAGAATGGGTTGTTAAACTGCTCGCTGCTTTCTTAGGACTTGCTAGCCCACAGCTTCAAACTTGTTCGCATTCTCCTTACAAACTGGTTCTAAAGGCCAAGAGCCACACGGTCAGGTTTCTCATGATAACAGTGACCTCTGTTCTTGGTTCTAATCTTCTGTGCTAGTTATTTTTGTTGTCACTCTGGTTAGATATTAGTCAAGAAGCAAATTCATGGATGAATACTTCATTTTGGCTTTCAGTTTACAGGGATACAGACCATCCTGTTGGGTCAGGCATGGTAGTGAGTAGCTCCATAGCAGCTTGTTTACATGTTGGTCAGCCAGGAAGGAGAGCAATTGGGCCAAAAAAAATGTGTGGTAAGAGCTACTAGCCTCAAAGTCTATTTCCCAGTGATAGCCTTCCTTCAGTTATTAATGTCCCCACGAGGGTTCTACCACTTCTCAGACACTACCACCAGGAAAGAACAGGTGTCCAAACAGCCTGTGGGGGACAGTTTGTATTCACATCATAACACTATGTAACATGGCCATATAGCTCTTTTTTTGTATGTCTTGTACGTGTGTGCAATATGCTTGTGCATGTGTGTTTGCATGTTTGCATATGTGTATATTGCACATGTGTGCAGATTTATGTGCATGTGGCAGTCAAAGGTTGACCACAGGTGTCTTCCTTAATCATCCTTTACCTTCTTTTTTTTTTAATTTTATTTTATTTTACAATATAATTTAATTCTACATATCAGCCACAGATTCCCTTGTTCTCTCCCCTCCCGCCCTCCTCCCCTTCCCCCCAGCCCATCCCCCTTTCCCATCTCCTCCAGGGCAAAGACTTCCCTGAGGATTGAGATCAAACTGGTAGACTCAGTCCAGGCAGGTCCAGTCCCCTCCTCCCAGGCTGAGCCAAGCGTCCCTGCATAAGCCCCAGGTTTCAAACAGCCAACTCATGCACTGAGCACAGGACCTGGTCCCACTGCCTGGATGCCTCCCCAACAGATCAAGCCAATCAACTGTCTTACCTATTCAGAGGGCCTGATCCAGTTGGGGGCTCCTCAGCTATTGGTTCATAGTTCATGTGTTTCCATTCGTTTGGCTGTTTGTCCCTGTGCTTCATCCAACCTTGGTCTCAACAATTCTCGCTCATATAAACCCTTCTCTTTCTCGCCAATTGGACTCCTGGAGCTCCACCCGGGGCCTAGCCGTGGACCTCTGCATCCGGTTCCCTCAGTCATTGGATGGGGTTTCTAACATGACCATTAGGGTGTTTGGCCATCCTATCACTAGAGTAGGTCAGTTCCGGCTGTCTCTCGACCATTGCCAGTAGTCTATTGTGAGGGCATCTTTGTGGATTTCTGTGGGCCTCTCTAGCACTTTACTTCTTCCTATTCTCATGTGGTCTTCATTTATCATGGTCTGGTAAATTCCTTGTTCTCCCTCTCTGTTCTTGATCCAGCTGGGATCTCCTGCTCCCCCAAGCTCTCTTTCCCTAGACCCTCACCCTTCATTACCCCCACTCGTGTCCAGGATGTTCATGTAGATCTCATCCATTTCTCCGTCATTGGGTGATCTCCGTGTCTTTCTTGGGGTCCTGTTTTCCTGGTAGCCTCCCTGGTGATGTGAGTAGCAGTCCAGTCATCCTTGTTCCACATCTAGTATCCTCCTATGAGTTAGTACATACCATGTTTGTCTTTCTGAGTCTGAGTTACCTCACTCAGGATGATTTTTTTCTAGATCCATCCATTTGCCTGCAAACCTCATGATGTCATTGTTTTTCTCTGCTAAGTAGTATTTCATTGTGTATATGTACCACATTTTATTTATCCATTTTTCAGTTGAAGGGCATCTAGGTTGTTTCCAGGTTCTGGCTATTACAAACAATGCTGATATGAACATAGCTGAGCAAGTGCTCTTGTGGTATGATTGAGCATTTCTTGGGTATATGCCCAAGAGTGGTATAGCTGGATCTTGGGGGAGATTGATTCCCAATTTTCTAAGAAAGTGCCATATTGATTTCCAAAGTGGATGTACAAGCTTGCATTCCCACCAGCAGTGGAGGAAAGTTCCCCTAGCTCCACATCCTCTCCAGCATGGATCAATGGAATTGAATTGAAGACCCTGACATTAATCCACACACCTATGAACATATAATTTTTGACAAAGAAGCCAAAAGTGTACAATGGAAAAAAGAAAGCATCTTCAACAAATGGTGCTGGCATAACTGGATATCAATGTGTAGAAGGCTGCAAATAGTTCCATATCTATCACCATGCACAAAACTTAAGTCCAAGTAGATCAAAGACCTCAACATAAATCCAGCTACTCTGAACCTGCTCGAAGAGAAAGTAGGAAGTAGTCTTGAATGCATTGGCATAGGAGATCACTTCCTAAATATAACATCAGTAGCTCAGACACTGAGAGAAACAATCAATCAATGGGACCTCCTGAAACTGAGAAGCTTTTGTAGAGCAAAGGATACGGTCAACAAGGCAAAGCAACAGCCTACAGAATGGGAAAAGGTCTTCACCAACCCCACATCTGACAGAGGACTGATATCCAGAATATATAAGGAACTCAAGAAATTAGACATCAAAATGCCCAACAGTCCAATTAAGAAATGGGCTATAGAACTAAACAGAGAATTCTCAACAGAGGAAACTCAAATGGCTGAAAGACATTTAAGGAAGTGCTCAACATCCCTAATTATCAGGGAAATGCAAATCAAAATAACTCTGAGATACCACCTTATGCCTGTCAGAATGGCTAAGATTAAAAACACTGAAGACATCCTTTACCTTCTATGTCAAGGCATGGTCTATGTCAAGGCATGGTCTATCTCTCAGCTGAGCCCAGAGACATGTGATTCAGACAGTCTATCTCGCTAGCTTGCTTCGGGGATCTCTACCTCTCAGGAGCTGCTGTTATATTTCTTTATACTAGAATCTTAAAGAAACAGTTTGGATAAATGGTAGTGTATGTAAGAGGAGAAGAAATAGAAAAAATAATTGCAAATGGGAAAAAGGAGAAAGAAGTAAAAATAGGAACAAGCTATATTGCATGTTCTTCATGACGGCACTCATGAAGCAGAACTATCTATTGTCATGGGTCCACAGCTACGTCTGTACACACTCACAGACACATGTATGAACACATGCACATGGTCTCTGATTATATCATCCTGCTAGCATGATTGCCAGATTTACTTGCAAAACCACAGTGAGGTCTAAAGCCTGGAACTTTCCAGCTTAGAGATTTCAACTGGTGTCTCTCCCTACCATTATTCCATAAGCTCCTGTCTCCCTGGGTGTCTTGCCAGAATCCATGAATGCATTTCACAGCTCCTCTGCCATCTCACTGAGTACTGGGAAACTGTCACACTTTTCTATAATCTGGTTTCCTCAATGGTCAGAGCAGGGGTTTGACCTTGACCTTAAAGGAACCTATAATCTTACTAGACTGGTTCTCTGAGTCCCCAAGCAGAGAAAAAGATTGTAAGACTTTTCATATTTCTTGTAGTCCACCTCCATGTTCAAATGTAAGTCCTAGAAAACTGTATGCACATAGACATATATGTATATGTATGTATATATCTATATATAGCCCTAGTCTATAGTAAGTTTGAGATTTTAATAATAATATTTTAAAGGAAGAATTTGAGTGCTCTCTAAATAAAAAGATAGTAAGAGGAAAAAAATCTGTGTCCTGATCTTTGTTTGAATGGTCAGTCATATCCTTTGACTTCAATGGGTAGTGTGTGTGTGTGTGTGTGTGTGTGTGTGTGTATCTGTATGTTTTTCACTTCAGCCTCTCAGGAAACTGGGTGAAAATGATGCTCATTATCCAGTAGGAAGTATAGTACATACATAATTTTAGCAATGATACTTGCTGTTACACTTAGACATCCCCAAGGGAACCTCGGACACCATGAAAAGAGAAGATGTCTGATGCTTTAGATAAAACAGAGCAAGCCTCTGGTTAAGGGAGAAATGCATGCATTTGGTACAAGGATGGGTTTACTTTATCTTATTCAAAATGTGTTTGCTCTGAATTTAGGTAGGTGGGAAATTCTTGAATTATGTCCTTTTTCTTGCATTTGGAATGTAGAATAATTGTGTGATGATGGGACAGCTTGGATGAGCACATTCCAAAGCTGCTGCTGGGGAAGGCAGTGGTGACTGAGAGAAGGGGCCGGTGGGGAGCAGGAGGGTATGTCTCGCCAGCAGGAGAGCTATTGGCCCTCTGGGCTCGTTCCCACCTCTGTTGATGATCACAAGGAGAGAGTCAGGTGACAATTCTGAGCTAACGGCTCTCTCTCTATTTTTATTTCTCAGCTGGGGGTTGAATGTTCTTTTTTATTGCCCCTTGTCTTTGTTATCTCTGGGAAGAGAGATGGGTTTCCTGCGATTCTATGATCTATGTTTCTTGTTCTTTGTCCCAGAAAGGAAAGAAAAGATGAAATTCTAAGATTCCTTCTTTGAAATGTTTCTTACTCTCAGAAAACTTGCCCAGCATGTGGCCGAGCACTTGGCTGTGTACGGCAGTGTAGCCTGCTTAGCTACTGCTCTGTGTTTGAGAAGCTGCTGAGGTCGCCTGCAGGGTGGACACCAGGCAGGTAGCAGAGACGGTTCAAAGAAGCGCAGAAGGACAGGTGTGGGGTGTCTGAGAACAGGAAGTGGTCATTCTTCTCTGGGCACCATTGTTCTTCCTGAAAGAGCAGCTGGCTCTCGCTTTCCTCAGGGACCAGGTGAATTGATGTACTCTTGGGCTGCTTTGTGGTGACAGGCAGGGACATCTCATGGAGAACTGGAATAGGTCTGCCAAGGGAAGATGCTCAGCATGACGAGAACTCCAATTTGCTGAGCTTTGCGGCTTTCTAGGTGCTGGGCCAAGTCTTCTACAAACATTTCATGTATTCTTCATTGTGACCTGGCTTTTCCAGATTAATGATGGAGCTGTATTTGAGCCCAGGACCATCTTGCTCTTGAGACTGCCATGGAGGGATTGTTGGGCTAGACTCTGATAAATTCCATGATGGAAGCATGTTTGGGGACCGTAGAAGGAGGGTGTGGGCTGGATCCACTTTGGGGCTTAGGAAAGAGATCGTGGGGACCACACTTCTCAAGGTTTGTGTTTAGCTATGGATGTTAAACAGCAGATGAAAGCACCCATAGGCATTCTAGGGAGAGGCAATAACTTCTAAAAACAAGCATGTAAAGAATTGCAAGGACTTTGCTGTTCCTAAAATACAGTTTGCCAGGCACAGACTGGTGGGCAGGAACCATGCCAGATCCTTTAGAACTCCCTGGATACATGGTGAGTTTGGAGTCTGTGCCGTGGTCCAGGAGAAATGTGACCAGGCCTGGAAAATGCAGTCATGGGAAAAAAGAGAAGAAAGTGCATATTTGGTAACTTTAAGGGAATGGAAGAGATAGAAGAGATCAGGATGCCATAGGCAATGGGAGGAGAAGTCAGGTTAGATGAAGAATGCTAAGTGATTTTATTCTTTACCAGCTATGACATAATCACTTGGGATTTGTAAAGCATTTTAATTTATTAAAGAATAATTCAATTTGACAGATGACACAGTAATAACAATAGTAATAATAAAAATAATGCTTTTCTTCTTTCTGATGTGCATAAAGTAGTTTTTGTACTACTGATACATCCTTTCAGCAACTCTATATGCTTGTTGATGTAACCTTATGTTATTAAATTTCCTATGGAAATAAAAATGGTAATATATAGATTTCATACATTTTATAGTTCACTATTAGCTTATAGATTTAGAAATAAGAAACATCTTTCTTGCCTAAGGGGAGGCAATCTATTTTGTATAGTCCCCCAAATAAAAGTTATGTAATCCCTAGTTTTATTTTATGCACACTAATCATAGTAAGAACCGCTTAGTGAGCACACACAGGGGCCTGGCATTGCTCCATGCACGTTACTTGCATCAGTCTCATTCCTTTGGCCAAGGATTTTAGTTTGCAAAGCTAAGTGGCAGCCAGCCTAAGGATCACTCGGATCTACTGTGAGTAGAGATGCAGTGGCATGGGCTCACTAGGGCTGAGTTTACGTGTGGTGGCTGCACCCCAGGAATGCATCTTTATGCAGAAACATTAGAGAAAGCTGTTTTGCAACAAACTGCCTGAGGGTGGAACCTGTCCTTGCCTTCATAATCTTCCCACTTGACATCAGGGATTTAGACTCTCATATTCTTGCATTCAGGAGCTGGATTGATTGACAGTGACTTCCTGTGACAGGAACTAAGATTCAAACTTCAGGTACGTCTGACTGCATATCCCTAAAGAACAATTCCAGGACCATGCTGGCAGCCAATCACATACACATCTTGGAAACAGTGAGAATGGTCTGAGAAGTGGGTGGAGTCACCCTTTCTTCTGGCACGATTTCACTGCCACCACACTGGCTGTCTAGCCTTGGTGTCATGAACCAACTTTGATAGAAGGTTCTATCATGAAGCTTTTGAAAACTGGCCCAGTAAGCATTACGACTCTTCCCTAGTAAAAATTAGACCTGTTTAATTTTGTGTTGGACTGCATTCTAATGAGCAGGTTTGGATGAATTAATTGCAAAATGTTCCATTAGATAACGAAATGAGTTAATCTTTTTAATAGAGCTGGTGTGTATTTGCTATCTAAATGCTGAAGGGTGTTTGCCAAAAGAAGCAATCTTGCTACTACTTTAATTGATATTGAGCTGTTCCTTGGGGCAGTAATTGCCCAACAAGCTTAGTTGCTCCCCAAGGCCACACTCTGAATGGCAATAGGAACATGACATCAGCATAAAGGAGGATGCTATATCAGAAGGTCGTGCATCCAGATTATGAAAAGATACATCAGATGGTCTAGGAGGAAGTTAAGGAGTAGGTGTTCTAGGACATTTGCAACATCTGGGGGCCGCAATGTGCCCTGTCAAGAGCCATTTCTCATCCACTTTGCTCTCATTTTGACTTTACAGTAAAGACTCTGAAGGGCCTGTAAAAGCCAGGGATCAATATTGAGATCATTCAACCTGGCCCATAAATGGTTTCTGTCTATAAAATTATGGGCTGACAATAGAGTAATAAATTCACAAGCCTCAAATTATTTTCAAGTATTTTTCTCTAATAGAAGAAAAAGGGCAAAGTAAGAGCCTGCAACAGAAAAGCAAGCTCCAAGGCACAGCTGCTCTTCCTGGACATTGCATTGAAAGATACAGCTTGGTAGTGGTGGACGAGCAAACTGGTATGTTCTGAAAGGATACTCCTAAAGTTACTAGGTGATGAGAAACTGCAGAAGGCTGTGCCCCTTTTCACTAAGAGTAGAACTAATCTTCTCTATTTTGCAGAAATTACACCGTAGGTAACTAACTCAGTAAGTTTGTGTAGATTGGTATGAGCGCCTTAGATCAGGAAGACATGAAGTCATTATCTAATAAGTAGAGTTACAGAATTTTTGCTAGAAAATGTTCTAGTATGCATAAAGCATGGTATGGATGCAACAGTTCTAAAAGTAAAAAAGAAAGCATTGGATTTTGTTCTTGAAAGGAGCATGCAGGTACCCAGATCAGTGTGCTATGGGTTAAAGGAAGAGGTGGGGGCAGGGGAAGAGAGATGGGGAGAGTCAAGAAGGAGAAGAAGGAGGAGAAGAAAAGGAGGAGAATGGAAATCAAATATTTACAAAGGCAAAGAGAAAAAGCAAGGTTAGAGGAAGTGGAGATAAGTATAAGAATCAATAGTAGCTAAAACGCTACTATTATTATATTATTGTTACTTCAATATGTCAAAAAGACCTTAAAGGATGCTGAGAGCCACTTGCATTCTAGTTATTTTCTAATAATGTCTCTCAGCTCAACTCTAAACAGACAAAGTTTCTTTAACATGATAAAGAATATCAGAAACCAAAAGTCAGGTTCCTATGAGATGTTCACCAGAAATTTTAAAACTCAGAAAACGATACCTGCTATTAACCAGCACTGTCCTGAAGTCATAGTCAACAAATTGGTTAAGAAAAAGCAAGGAAGTTGTGAGCAGGATGATGTGGCCGCCCTGTGCTACCTGGACCATTCTGGAAAGAGCTTACTCAGCTGCAAGAAGGATAGTCTCCTTACTTTCCCTAGCGCTAGCAACTCCAGGTTCACTGCAGTTTTCTAGGCAACCCCAGCCAATGCCCAGCCATTTCTGTTCAGTGTGGCTCTGTTCCAATAGGGATTGCCCCTTCTTTCTTTCTAGGGCAGCTACATGGTTGGCTGACACTTTGTTAGTCTGCAAATGGTTGGAACTTTCCTGCTTAGATTGTTTGTTCTTCATCTTTTAAAACTTTTGTAGATATTGCCTATGTATCTGCTTTAAAGAGACCCAATGTAAGTGTGTGTGTGTGTGTGTGTGTGTGTGTGTGTGTGTGTGTGTGTGTGTGTGTGTGAAGCTGCCAAGAAGGCAAGAATTGTATATAGGGACTGTGATGGCTATTCTTGGTTGTCAACTGGACTTACATCTGGAATTAATTAAAACCCCCAAATGGAGGTCATACCTATGAGGGATTTTTGTTAATTTGAAGTAGGAAGATCCACTTCTAATCCAGATCTTTGAGGTAGGAAGACACACCTTTAATTCATATTTTTTTAGCTGGGAAAACCCACCTCTAATCTAGGCTACACCTTCTGCTGGAAGCCAGTATAAGGACATGGAGGAAGGAAGATTTTGCTCTTTGCCTGCTTGCTCTCACCTTGCTACCAAGTCCATTTCTTCACTGGCCCTAAAGCCTACTTATTTAGGATCCAGCATACACAGAAGACCAGCTGAGACATTCTGCCTCACAGACAGAGTGACTATTGGATTCTTAGACTTTCTGTTCATAGGCAGCCACTGTTGGATTTGCTGGACCACAGCCTGTGTGTCATTGTAATGAATCTCCTTTCTGTACATATATAGAGAGATTCATTCAACAAGTTCTGTTCCTCTAGAGAACCATGACTCACACAGGAACTGATCATTTCTTACTTACTTGGCAATGAGATGCAGGGTGCAGATACTGTGAAAGTCAGTGTTACATGTCAACCTGCCTCAATTTAGAGTTCCTTGCTTTGTTTTTTAGAATTTTGTACATGACTACTGTATTTATACCATTTCTACCTCTCCCTCTTTCCCATCCACTCTTACCATATGCACTCCATCCTTCTCAAGTTCATTATCTCTTCCTTAATTATTATTTTATAATATATAAAAGTATTAATATACTTTGCATAAATATTCATATAATATATATGCATATATAAATCCTGCTGAGTCCATTTAACGTTGCTGATATGTACATGTATTTAGGGCTGACCATATGATACTGGATAACCTATGAGGGAGCTTGTCTGGGAGAAAACTGATTCTTCTTCCCTCGGTACCCATTGATTGCCTGTCGCTCTTCATCCTGGGGCATGATCTTGTGAAATTTCTCCATCCGGTTGTCACATCAACTTGTGCTGCCATAATACAGGTCTGGCATCCATGAAATCTAAGCAATATGGAAGAGAATTTCAATTGAGTAATTATCTAGATCAGCTCATCCTGTGGGCATTTCTGTGGGGGATTAGGTTTTGTTTTTCTCCTCATAGGATGGATTTTAATATGGTAACATAATAATTAATGCCCTAGACCATAAGTGTCCTTAGATACATCTATTTTACCTGATTTTAGTGAATGACATCCATTCAAGTTTTTGACACTATTTTTCTTATTTATCTATTTATTTGTTATTATTAATTAAAATTTTTTGCAGACAATATATTTTAATCACCTTCTTTGCCCTCACTCAACTCCTCACAGATCTTCCCCACCTCTTTAGTCACCAAAACTCATGATCTTTCATTCTCAGTCTCAAAACCAAACATCAAAGCAAACAAACAACCCAATGAGACACAAACCTCCAAAACAAAATGAAAATTGCACAAAAATTAATTTTTGTTTTGTATTGGCCAACTACTTCTGGGCATGGGGGCATTGTCTTAAGAGCTAGTTGATGTAGGAAGACCATCCCACAGTGAATGTCATCACCCCTAGGTGTGTGTGTGTGTGTGTGTGTGTGTGTGTGTGTGTGTCTGTGTGTGTGTGTGTCTGTGTCTGTGTGTGCACATGTAAGAATGAAGAAAGCTAGCTAGTAAGTGTAGTGGCATTCCTGCTGAGCTCCTGGCTTGGCTCCAGAGAGCAGCACCTAGCCCTAATCCTTCCTTTGTTTAACCACACCTTTTGTTTCTCTTACCTTTTGTTTATATTATCACCCTATGTGAATCTTGTCTGAGAGTCAAGGATCAGAGAGTTCCCCCAAGGATCAAAGGCTTATGCAAAAGTTGGTCCAGGAAACCTGGAAAACCGAGGTACCTGTTAGTTCAAGTAATTTGCACCTGCAACTTGGTCTCTGGGAGCTCCTTTTGGGTTGCTTTGAAGGTACAGAAATTAACTATCTAAACTGTAAAAAAGAGTAAATAAAACTGCCCTAGTTCAAGGGTTAGTGCTTCAGTCCTTCGAGGCTGGACCCCTCTGCAGTCATGATAGGCCAGATTCATTCTTAAGATGCCTCTGTGTCTTTATTCCATGGACTCGCATGAACCCACACACTCATGTAGTGACCACACAGCTGTATTTGGCACCCAATGTGGGGCTTGAAGAGAAAAGGATCCGCAGAAGGACAGAGGAGCCAGTCATCTTAAGAACTGGAGGGAGCACTCTCAGGGTAAGAGGACTCCAGGATTGGCAGAGTCATTGGGAATTTAAGCTCTCCATCTAAAGAGCAACAAAATATGCAGTTGCTAAAATGCTTGTCAAAATAAAAAGCGGTAACTGCACAATTTTTAAAGATAAAAATACAATGGCTCCTGAGACAGGAAATAAATCAAGGAAAAAGACCTTTCTCAATAGGGAAAAGGGAAAGAAAGAAAATAAAAAAGAAAATCTTCCCAATAGAGAAGAGGGAAGGAAAGGAAATTTCCCTATAGAAAAGGGAAATATTTTTAATCTAGAAAAAAGGATTTTCTCAGTAAAAAGGGGAAAAATATTGAAACTAGGCCTAAAGATTTTAAGGCCCTGTAAAAGAAAAATAAAGGAAAGAAAAAACCTCTTCCCAATAGTAACAGAGGAAGAAAAGGCTCTTTCCAATATAAAATTTCAGGATAGCTAAAACTCTGAGCTCTTTCTGCCTGTCAGCACAGAGTATCAATATCTGAATTACAAAGAATTAATAGGTGGCCTCAGTGCTGCTGACTGAACAGCAAGCCCAGAGCTTAGAATTTTGTTGTCTGGTTGTTTAACTTTGGTTTAAATGTTCTTTATTTTTCCCTCAGAGTGGGAATAACTCAATATTAAAGATCCCTTTGTGGGGAATGTTTTCTGTTTTTCCCTTATGGTGGGAATAACTCATTAGTAGCCCTTCATGGGAGAAAGAGGAAGGTTCAAAAGGCCCAACTTCTGGTAAAGAAGAGTTACAGTCAGGGCATGGAATGCTAAGTCAATGCTGTTTGATTTTCCAGAGATATTAATCATTCAACGTATAAAGGATGTTCTTTTTTTTGTCTAATAATGTTTGGATGAATGTTTGATTTTCATGGTAGATAAACTAAGAAAGCAGGATTCATAATTTTCAACTATATATTAGGTATGCTCTTGTCTGTTAATCATTACTGAGAATGTGGCTCTGCTCTTTAAGTTGCTTTCTAGAAATTCTTGGTTTATTTCTATAGGAATGTAACATCTGAAATGGATTGGGTTGTTAGCTTATTAAATAATGTGATTGCTAGGACAAACACCCATAGAAAATAATCTGTTACTGATAAAGGATCTATGTATTTATTCTCTTTCTATTCTTGACTCTGAATGTGCTGCTTCATGTTGCTGCCTTAACTCCCCCACAGAAATGGATTATAACCTGGAATTGTTGCTTTGGGTAAGAAATGAAATGAACAGATACTGTGGTGCAAAATCTCAGTCCAGTTGCTGAGGCTGGTGGGTTGTCTGGGTGTTAGTCAATGCTCTTCTTAGGAGCAAAGAAAAGCTGAGGGCAGTTAACAAACAATGGAATCCCAGCAGAGAATATTTGTGGCTCTCGGAGCCTCTTCTTGTAGTATGTGATCAGAATAGGCTGATAACAAAATTCAAGTTCTATTAGTAGAATTGTATGCTCATAAGATAATCACATGTATAATGAAAGATCTATTATGCTGAGACTAGGTTCCTGGTTGTGAAGACACAGAGCCTTCACATATGAGACTGGGGTCTCTGGATTGATGTCCAAGGATTCTGGCTCTCCAGCCTTCTTTGAAACCTTCCTTTGTATAGGCTGCACACCCATTTCTATTCAGAAAGGTCACCCTCCCCAGGTGAAAACACCTATGGAAGCATCCTTCTTGAAAGACAGGAGGACTTCCTATTAGGATCTGGCCTTGCCAACCCACAAGTTGACACCTAGAGAAAAGTTGTAAGAAAAAAACAGTTAGGGATATGCTTGGCCTCATAAAGGTGGAAAAAGAACAATAAGAAGTAGCCCATGGTAGGAGCTGGGGGAAGATCAGGAGGTTTGCTACCAAGGTTGTTTGGACAGGAGGAATGAAATCAGACTGAATTAGTGTGAATTTATTAAGTTGGGGGATAGTTTTTCAATTTGTGATACTTGATGTGGAACTCTGAAAGGCTGTTGAAAACAATAGCCAACAATTAGAATGCCTGCCTTACTGCAGCAGATGGCAGGAAGGGGTATTAAAGGGTTATCTCACTTGCTATCTCTGGGCTTGCAAACTGGTCCAGGCACTCTGGAAATCAGTGAATCAGTGTGGAACTTCTCCAAAGCTATACATATATATTTAAAACCTATCATATAACCCAGCTATACCACTCTTTGGCCAAAGGATTTAATACCCTACTCCATAGGTACTTGCTCATCCATGTTCATTGCTGCTGTATTCACAATAGCCAGGAAATGGAAGCAATCTTAATGTCCTTCAGCTGATGAATGGATAATGAAAATGTGGTACATAAATATCATGGGATGCTATTCAGCTGAAAAAATCATGAACTTTACAGGCAAAAGGATGAACTTAGAAAAGATCATATTGAGTGATGTAACTTAGACTCATAAAGACAAATGTCACATGTTATCTCTTATTTGAGGCTTCTAGTTCCAAATCTTGAGATGTGAGTACATATCCTGGAGTGAATCCAGAATCAGGGAAGTAAAAAGGGACCATTGCCTGGGTGTGAGGGTGAGGAAGCAGTGGAAGGGACTAGTAGGGTGCAAGCAATCTGATTAGGAAAATGGGAAAAGTGGGGGTGGTGGTTATAGGTAGGGACAGGGAGGAAGGTAAGTACAGAAGAAGGAGGGTAAAATAATAATAAGAACGTCTAAAAATGTCACAATGAATCACACTGTTAACTATCTAATAATACCTATAATACATGTAAGTTGGCATATGCACATAAATATATAGTTTAAGTCCAATTTTATCATCTGGGCTGACAATACTCCCTCTGAGAGCCAAAGACTATATCTAACAAAAGCCCCAGTACCAGGAATGAGAAGTCCTCTTTTGAGTTGTTAGTCAGGGTCGTCCCGAGACTCCCCAAGCATCACAAGCTATTGCTGTTGCTCTTGGTTGTTCACCAGAGGTGGAAGGTGAATTCCTTGTTTCTGAAGACAGCATGAACCTCAGACCCAGGGCCCAGAAACTCCTGAGCTGGAAATTACTCAAATGCCTCCCTTTTGAGGACCAGCTTCTATGGTATGAAGTTATGATGTCTATGAACCACACCAATGATATGGCATGGTGTGATAACCCCAAAGGTGTTTACCAGGGAAGTAACCAACAGCTCATTCAAGGAGCATGCTCCATGTGTAAAAGTCCAGAGAACATACTATCACAGGTGAGAGACAAGTTCATATTACTAAGAGACTTGGTGTGCAGTGTTGCTAGAGAGGCTCAAAGAATAAATGGAAGATGGGGGGGGGCTTGGAGAGATGACTCAGAGGTTAGGAGCACTTATTGCTCTTTCAGAGGACCTGGGTTCAATTCCCAGGCCCCACACTGCAGCTCACAAACATCTGTAACTGCAGTTTTGTAGGATCTAGTACCCTATTTGGTCCTTTGTGAACATCAAACATGCATGTGGTGTACATTCATACGTGCTGGCAAGGCATTCATACACAGAAAATAAAGATAAATAAGCCTCAAATAAATCAATCAATGAAAAAGGGCCATAATCTGTGCTGCAAACAGACTGGATTCCAAACCACAAACTTTGCAGCAATTTCCCAGAATGGCTAGTTTCCATTTGTTCTTATTCCAACGCAAGACCAATCATCAAGGTTTGCTCCTTGCCTGATGCTCTAAGATGCCTCATTTCTAGTTACCCTGCCTCTTGCTCCGCCATGCCAACAGCCTTCAATTAGAACACAGCGGAAGCTTCTTCATGAAGCTAAAGCTTCCCACGCCTCTGCCTGCCTTTCAGTCTACACCAAATACCAATAATGGTGACTGACTCCTCTGTTGTAGGAAGCTCTGAATAAACAGGCTGTGTTTATGATATTCGAGTAGCCTTCGTCTATTTCCACATGGCTCTTCTCCACAGGCAGAAGCTGATGGCAAGATAGGCTGTCACAATCCTCTCTGATACTAATGAGGACTACAGAGTGCCAGCGCTGTAGAGACCAGGTGGCGGGACTTAACTGCCAGAAGCCAGGAGGTTGTAAATTTTTGGAAAAAGTGCCAGCGTTGAGTGGCAGCCAAGGAGTCTAAATCTACAGAGGGCTGTGAAGAGATACTTAATAGAATATAAATACCATTGCTCAGGATAAAATAGAGATAGTATTAAAGAAAGTACTGTGTAATACAGAACGCTTTGATCTCAGAAAGCAAGTATGGAAGAGAAGAAACTGTGGAGAGTCACTGTAATAGAAAGTCATGGGTCTATTTTTCAGTTCTTGGACCTGAGTCAATTTTCAGGCCCAGAAATCGCCACTTACAGTTATCTGCTTTCCAGTGGAAGAAGCCAGTGCCACCAATGGCATGTGTGTAAGGTAGTAATCCCTCCCATCCTTCTGTGGCAGGATCTGTGACTATTTGCTTGCGTCCCCAGGCAATGGACTCCCTAAAACTCCTTGAGTTGCACCTGTGTTTTCCTGGGTGAACTTTCCCCAATTTCTAAATATATAATTGGAATGAATGAACTTCAAAATTGAGTCTTCAGCTCTTTTACTAGATAACAGCTATGATAGTGGGGGAAGCTGAAGTGGGAGCCCTTGAAACGGTCTGCCTACGTTTCCAGGCAAGTTTTAAAATTAAGGGTAGTATTAGATCATGGAAGAAAAAGGAGCAATTGATGCTTCCTTGAGGACAGTAAGGGCATAGGAGTGATGGTCCCATCACAGATCCATTTCATTAGCCAATCTGGTCTGTGGTTAGCTGCATGGATTCTGGAGAAGGACTCCGAACTATTCAGACACAAGCAGTGGACTGCCTCAGGTGCTCTGGCAGCACGCCTCCAGTTTATGAGGGTAAATTAATCTGCTTTGTTACACAATATGTAGCCATTGACTCCTTGATGGCATTTTCCCTTGCCTTGTTAGTGAAGAGTTGTAACAGTTTACATCAACAAACAAGGAGGAGAAAGAGTATACATTCAGAGTTGATTTAAAAACATTTTAAACTTCATGTCCTGTGCTATGACTAAAAGGGTATGGATTGTCAGAATAGTGTTCAGGATATGTATCTATTACACTGATGAGATCATGCTTGTCGGGATGTAAATGAGTGGTCAGAGCATTGGAGGCCTTGGTGCTTAGCCTTGTGACTAAGTCATCTGCAAAATTCATGCTCCACAACCACCCAATGTTAAAAACACCAACCAAACAACCAAACAACAGCAGCAACAACAGGAAAATGTGAGCATACACACACACACACACACACACACACACACACACACACACACACACACACACTGTTTTGAGTTTATGATTTTGTGATGGGATGCATTCAAAACTATCTTTGGACCTGGTTTGTGCATTGGACACAGTTGGCAGGGTGTTGGTGAATCCTCCTACTTCGGCAATGGCTTTAGGGGTCCAGCAGCCCAAGGGGATATTGAGGCATTTCTTCCAGAACATAAAATTATCATTTTTATTTATTATTATAAAATAAGAAGTGAATGCCTGGTAGGTCTTTTTGGGAGAATATCAGAGCAGGAAATAGTGCTGTAGCAGCAGCCTGTCATGAGAACAGTTTTCTCAGGGGCTACATTCTATAGGCCTATGAGGACAACCATAGGAATCGCCTGTTACTCACTGGGCTCTGTTGTACCCACCATGCCACACTGTTTGGTATGCTCATCACAATCCATTGTAAAATGGAGATGAGGTAGTCAAGCCAAGGACATGAGCATCTCAGACGTCTTGTTCTTCACCATGGTTGTCACAGCACTCATCTGTCGGCTGGCTTGTGATTGGGCTGCTTTGGATTATAGAGACAAGCTGAAAATGGGTGATAACAGCAATACGGCAACATGAAGAAGAGGCATTGAAAAGTAACATGGAGGAGAAAGATCTCCCTGTAGGAGAATGCCGAACCGTGCATCAGCCCATACGCTTTGTGAGGAAGATGCAGTGTCTGAATGGCAACATATGCAAACCTTGGGACAGTAGTGAACACCTTAGAGAGTTAGTCAGGATCCTGAAAGGCAAACAATTTAAATTGGAAGTCAAGTCTGTGGCTGGAAGCATGAGGACAGGCGTGGGAAGAGAACCTGCAGGGGTGTGGTGCTTCACCCACGTGTTAATTCGTGAGTTACAGAAAGCATTGGCTATAAAGAGGTTACTTGGTTACTCTTCCGTTGCTATGATAAAACACCATGACCAAGACAAATTATAAAAGAAAGTGTTTAATTGGCTTACAGTTTCAGAAGTTTAGAGTCCATGATGTTGGAACAAAGGCGTGACAGCAGGAGCAGCTGAGAGCTCACATTTTGATCCGTAAGCCAAGGGGGGAGAGGTCACATTGGGAATGGTGTGAGTCTTGAAACCTCCAAGCCTACTGCCAGTGACACACCTCCTCCAAAAAGGCCACACCTCCTCCAACAGGGCCAGGCCTCCTAAGCCTTCCCCAGTGGTTCCACAAACTGGAGACCAAATATTTAAAATACAGGAGCCTATGGGGGTCATTCTCATTCAAACCACCATAGGTACTAAAAGAATCAAGTAGACCAACAATTCAGATACTTTCCTTTATTCAGGATTTGTCAATGTCAGAAATGCACCCTGAGCATGAGTGAAGAGGTTACAGATGCAAGGCGAAGCCCAGATAGCATAGATCGTCATTTAGGATGGCAAATGTTATTCTCAACTCCGAACATCTCACCTGACAGCAACATATCCCAGGCTAAGTTCCCAGTGTCCCCCACAAGTCGCTGAGGCAACCAGCTAGTTAGTGACAAGCTGACTTCGTTAGATCAATTTTGTCCCGAAAGTGCCCGTTATTTGCTTTTTCAGCGATAATATGTCTTCTAGATACAGCTTTGCCTCATGTGCTCTTGGAGCCTCAGTGAGCATTAATAGGTGCATGTTGCCCTGGTCCATAGTGTTCATACAATGAAGAAAGTGGAGCAGAGTGACCTTTGATCATGAAATCCCCTTGTATGTACATGGAATCACCCCAAAGCTGCCAATCTCACAGCCTCACAACTGCCAGTTGAAAATGGCGCTGAAAGGTGACCTCGTGAGAAATACTTTTAGGGTCCTTGACCAGACACATGAGCGAAGAGTCTTAGGTGTCTATTTTACTGTTGACGGATGTTCTCAGGAGATGGAACCTCATCACTACTCTTTTGGAACACGGATTCTCTTATAAAGTGTAATAAAGTAAATTCGAGATTCTTCTGTCTCAGCCCTAAAGCTAAGCTTAAGTACAGGGACTCAGTGCCCTGTGCTCCACCAGAGCAAAGCTGCCTATCACCTGGGTCCTTAGATGGGTCTTTCCTGTCACTGCTCCAGGTGAGACTAGGTTACAACACCTGCAGTTCAAATTAACCTGTGCGAATGACAAATGATGATGTGTTTGGAAGTTTAGAGTATTTCTCAAGAACTCGAAACCATAATGCTGTATTTATCACAGTTAAAATTGTCATGAGTTGAATTGCGATTGCAAATGGTCTTGACTTAAATGCCAGCCTTTTCAGTTGCCTGTTTCCCAGAGTTCTAGTAGACTTTCAGCTCAGGATTTCCATGGTTTTCACTTGGAGGGCCCATTTTCCATCCTTGCCCTTAGGTCTGTCTTGTGTGGTATGTATCTCTTATACTTTAGAGAATAAAAAAAATTGTGTACAATATAAAAAAAGGAAAGTTAAGGACAACGTATTTCCCCAGATTAAAATAATTCAGTGATATTACCGACCTAAGCCATGCTTGTTCTCTGTCATTAGGAAACAGAAACACTGTGTATTAAGAAGTCTCAGCTGTAATGTTTATTTGGATCTTAAAATTGCTTAAAAATACATTCTTCCATAATGATTGCTTTGTTTTGAACCCAGTTGTATCTGAAGTGTTATTAATCGCAAACCCAGAAAGACACAGTTATCTTCAAGCAGGAGGTTATTTGTTGGAAATTGAGTCAGTATCAGATCTTTAAAAAGAGAATGACCATATTCTTAAGAGACTTGTGAAACATGCAACATTGCAAAGAAATATAAAAGCTACATAAAAATGATATGTTAAATACATAGAGTCATATCAATAAAAAAGGGGAAGTGGCTTCCTTACCTTTTAGCTTTGTGATAAGTGTTTATTTCTGTGGATTCTGTTTAAAAACACAGTGTATTTTACCTATTCTTTTTCTTTTTCTTTTCTTTTTTTTTTTTTGTTTTTTTTAGAGACAGGGTTTCTCTGCGTAGCTTTGCGCCTTTTCTGGAGCTCACTTGGTAGCCCAGGCTGGCCTCGAACTCACAGAGATCCACCTGGCTCTGCCTCCTGAGTGCTGGGATTAAAGGCGTGCACCACCACCGCCCGGCTTTATTATTTTTCAATGCCAAGTATTTTTATTTAGGTTTTTCAAAAAGCTTAAAATTTCAGTTTGTGCTATTATTCTGTAAAAGAAGAAAGACAATAAAGGAAATAGTCTCATCAATGCATTTTCTGCACAAAGACATAATATATGTGCAAGAAGACTCAGAAATTTTCTTGGTAGAATTTATGGTGTAGGAATGGTACTCATTCATTCACAACTGTTTCATAAGGCTTAATGTCAAAGGCTTTCAAGGAACCACAGGGCTTTAGCTTAAAGAGAAGACATAAAGACATCAGGAAAAGGGAGTTGGGTATAATATTAGACAAGGTTGGTAGTGGTAAGGTGGGGGTGTTTAACTTAGGCAAGCATAGTCATATCTTCCACGCCTCAAGAGTTCAATTTGTGCTGCCTGTATACTCCTGCTTGCAGGGCCATGTCCTGGAGCATGGTCAACATCCAGGGGCAATGCCCTTAAAGAAAACCTACTCTTCCGTCCCTGGAAGCCACAACTATCTATAGCTCCTCAGTTAGGGGTGGGGACTCACGATGCTCTTCCCACTTCATACTAGAATGTTACCTAGCTTCATCGTATGTGGAAAGCATAGTTGCTATGGCTCCATGTGTGCATTGCTCCTGTTATGTTCTGAAGACACCGTTTTGCTCCAATCTTCCCTGACCTCTGCCTCTTACACTCTTTTAGCTCCCCTTTCCACAATGTCCCTGGAGCCTTGTGTGTGTGGGGTATTTTATGGGTGTCTCATTTGTGACTGACCACTCTGTTGACACTATGCACTTGGGTCCGTTGTGAATTTCTGTACTAACCACCATCCACTGCACAAGGAAACTTCTCTGATGAGGTCTGAGAGCTGCATTGATCTTTGGTCAGTGGATAGGAATTTGGAGGGCAGTTGATACTGTGAGCTCCCCCGTCACAGGTCCTTGGCCTGATGTACAGTACTAGTCAGGTGTTTCCTCCTATGGAGCAGGCCTTAAATTGAATGAGAACACAATTGGCTAACTTGTGCTGTGATTGCACCCATGGTATGTTTCGCCATGCTAGTCATTATTGTGGTTCACAAGGATCACAGCTGGAAGACCGTTAAGAACCTTTTCCTCCAGCAGCCTACATAGCAACTTCCAATCTATGAAAGTTATCTAGCAGGGAGGAAGCCTCCTGATCAGTATCAACTTGAATTCTTCAAGTTCTGTGACCAATGTGTGCACTTTGCCTTGTGGGTACACAACTGGATGCCATGCTTCTCTTTCTCCCACAGTCTGTCAGTTACCAACAGACTATCAGTATCTTGTAGGGGAGTCCCTTCCCCTTCCCTATAAGGCTAATATAAAGTACCCACTCTGTGGCCCTAGTGCCTAGTGCCAAGAAAACTATCTGTTTTCTTGAGGAATCTCTAGATTGATCTCCAAAGTGATTTCACTAATTTATATTCTCATCAGCAGTGTACAAAGATTCTCTTTTGTATTACTTTTTGTTGCTGTGATAAAAAAAATACCATGACCAAAAGTAAACATATGGAAGAAAGAGTTTATTTTGGTTTATGACAACAGGAAATTGGTGTAGTGGTGCCACAAATATTATCTGGGTAACTATTCACTCACTAATTGGATTTGATGCTGTGCTACAAGAGGGTACCCATGTCTAGTACTGTAAACCTGGTCTAAAACCCAAGACTGAAATCTTAGACTGTGGGGGAAACTGAAAATTGCTGCTCAGCTGAATGGACATAGCATCAGACCATATGAATTTATACTCATAGAAAAAGTTACTTTCAGTAACCCCTCCTTTTTAGTGAACAGAGATAGATAAAGGCAGAGACCCATGGCTCTACAAGATGTTAAGAATAAGACAGTTGAGTGCTTGGTTCTAGAAAAGACATTTATACTACCTTATAGTGAGGTAATAAGGGAATATTGGAGAAGAGGAAGAAGAAAGAATGTAGAGCTGGAGGACAGAGAGAGGTGTTCCAAAATATCAGCTTCTAACAAGGACACAGACATGGAAACCATGAATTCACAGAATCTGGGAACACTGGCACTAGGTCCACAGAGTGGGTGCCTTTATATTAGCCTTATATGGAAGGGGAATGGACTCATGGAGTCCTACAAGATACTGACAGTCTGTTGGTAACTGACAGACTGTGGGAGAAAGAGAAGCATGGCATCCGGTTGTGTACCCACAAGGCTTTAGTGATTAGTTCCAAAGTTAGAGTCACACAAACAGCTCTGATTCAACTGCAAGGGAGACTAAACAAAACCCCAACTGTTAAACAGAGGAAAGGCATGACTGGAGGTGGAGTTGGCAGGAGAGCGAGGCATGGGGTGGTGGGAGAGCTACAGACTGAATAGTGTACGTGAGTAAAATTATGAAGAACACATCTCAAGTTCCATCATTCCATGATCACCTGTGTAACATCTTCGAGTTAGCGGCATTCTAGAAGGTTTAATTTTGCATCAGGTAATGCTATTGTCACAGTCTGGAAGCTTCTCTGAGGCCCGAGACCATGACTTGAACTATACCAGCCAAGTAACCCCCACCACTCTCTAACTCACCACACCAGGCACTGGGCTCTGCTGAGTGAAGATCGAGCTTTCCGGCTTTGGTGACAGGCTGGTGACACCCCTTAATCCTTTCGTCAGTGGGAACTATTGATGGCAGCAAGCCTGAAGGTAAAATATTGGTAAAATGCGCAAAAGCAAAAGAATTTTACTTTGGACCAGCATGCTTTAAGACAATGACTTTCAAATTTCTATATGAAATCAGTCTACTCATACATTTTCGGCTGGTTTTGTGCAACGCTGACATTGTCATGGGTAATGGGCTCTGAGATGTTCCACCTATTCTCCATCTCACTCCAACCCTACCCCACTTAGAAATGCTTGTAACAATCCACTCAATCTCAGCAATGAGTCACTGAAATGTTGTGGTCCAGATTTATTTTTATTTTTGAGATGGAGTTTTGCTATGGAGCACAGGCTGACCTTGAGCTTGAGATCTTTCTGCATTAGCTTCCCAGAGTTGGTATTAGAGGCATGTGCTATAAAGCCTGGCCAACAGTCTACATTTGGGGGAAAAAAGACAAAGAATTTCCTTGAGACTTTACAGGGCACTATATGAATTTTTAATTTCTTACCATGACATGGTACAGTTAAAATAAGACTTGGAAAATCTGATATGGCAGAATATATAAGCATTCTTCACTGCGTTACTTTGTATTGTAGACCTGTTTTGATGTCTAGTACTGTGACTTGGTTTAACCAATAGGAAGTTACTAAACATAATACAATCAGAAAGGAGACGTGCTTGTATGCTTGGACTCCATAATATCTGCCTCTTGGTCTTAGTTATGAGAACAAACTCCAGCTGTGTTCTAGAAGCAGTGCAAATTCAGGCTGAATTGTTCTAGGTGTCCGAGCCAAGGCAGCCAGCCAATATTCACATCTTTTGAGACCAGCAAGAATAGCAGAGATGGCTAGCCATTTAGTCAGTCACTCCAGGCACATGAAAAAAATAAACACTCTCTAAATGCTCCTGAAGATTGTTGGTTTGTTGCATATTACTATGGCAACCAGAGATAACAAACACGACAGTTTATTAGTCATAAACTGTTCACATTTGAGTACATTATGAATTCTTGAAGTCTAATAGAATTAATTGTGAACTCTTTTAGTCTGCCTCATTCTGGCTTAAGCATCAAAATGTATCTAGGTCGTTGACTGAGGTCAGGGGGCCTCAGGTATTTCCACTTGCAGAAATAAAGAATGGTGCTCAGATTTTTGTGTCAATCAGATCACCTGATCTACTGCATCAGAATCTGAGCTAATGATTGTGAACTGCTAGTGTAGCAGACTTCTTTATCTCTTGGGGCTTGAAAGAGAAATGATTCATTGACCAAGATCGAGTAGCCAGATGTGGTGGAACATAGCCATAATTCCATCACCAGCAGACTGAGACAGGAGGATTGCTGTAAATTTGAGGCCACCCTGGGACACGTAGGGAGTACCAGGTCAGTCAAAGCTTATTCAGTTTGTATAGGTGTGTTTATCTTGTATATATAATCAGTAAGGGCCTATGTAGTCCACCATTCTCCCTTGCTGAGCTATTTGGTATTTACATTTTAGGTGATTAAAAGTAAAACTTCCATCATGGTCCTATTTTTCCTAGTGTGTTGTGTCTCTAAAAGTTCTGCATATTTTGGCTGACCAAACATCTTTGAAGGGTTTTTACATCCTTGAAACTGTGTTGTATATAAAGGCTATAAATTCTTTTTAAAAAACTCTAATGTGCAAAACATTCTACTTTTGTAACTGTTTTAATTTTATATCCTTATCTTTATATGTCCCTGTTATCAAATTTCACTAAATTTCCCCGGGCTTCATTTGTCGGTGTAGGACAGTTTGGGGGCAACTTGACCATGTCCTACTCTCTTTGGTCACTTGATCGTAGGGCTAGCCCTTTATGTGCCCGGTTCAGAGACCACCCACACCTGCATGGACATTGTTCACAACCTCTCAGAAACCACATATGGGCCTCTGGAATGGAACGCCTGGTGTTGTTAATATTTAAGAAGATGGTTGAGGGAGGTATAAAGAGAAAGATGCGAAAACCTCAACATCGTTGCTTTACTTGCTGTCAATCACTTTGCCTTTCTATCTCTGTGAGTCAACCAGGAGCACCAAAGATATAAGGACTGCTAGAGGAATGGTTTTTGTTGGGGAATATTATTTTAAGGTGTGATACTTTTGCTTATATTATGTTTGTTTAACTCTGTGAAGTTGTGTTACTGTGCCTGTCTAAAAACACCTGATGGTCTAATAAAGATCTGAACGGCCAGTAGTGAGGCAGGAGAGAGAAACAGGCAGGGCTGGCAGGAAGAGAGGATAAATAGAAGGAGAAATCTGGGAGTACAGACCTAGTAGCCAGAGAAGGAGGAGGACTCCAGGGACTAGCCACCCAGCAACACAGCCAGACATGGAGAAAGAAAGAAAGATATATAAAATTGGAAAAAGGTAAGAACCCAGAACCAAAAGACAGATGGGTTAATTTAAGTTAAGAAAAGCTGACAAGAAACAAGACAAGCCAAGGCTGGGCATTCATAATTAAGAATAAGCCTCCATGTGTGATTTATTTGGGAGCTTGGTTGTGGGCCCCTCAAAAAGAGAAAAACCAAACAACAGTTTTCAGTGCTCAGATAGATAATCCCTGCCATAACACCTGACCAAGCTTAGATATGAAAGATCTGCCCCCAAGATACATATGTTGAAGGATTGGTCTTTGATGAAGCTATGCTTAGAGATGGGGCATTCAGAGGTGATTGGATTATGGGAGCATCTTCTCATAAGTGTGATAATTGTCAAGGAAATGAGAAACTTATCCCAGTATTCAGAGCAGGGTTTATGTATAGTCCAACGCAGGTGGCTGGGGGTCTGAGGTTGCTAGGTGCACTATTTGGAGAGGGGTGTGTGTGTACATAGGATGTGCAAGTAAAGGAGATAGGTTACCTAGTGCATTCTTAGAAGAGGGAGATGTGCATAACCCAATCCAATCAGAGTACCACTCTGGTCCCCATGCTTGCCTGCTTCAACTGCACTGTGATTAGCCACCCAGGCATCGAGACCTTGCTATACCCAAGATCCGAATGGGCCCGGCTGCTGTTTTCTCTGGCAGCAGAACTGTCCATGTGATTTTGGTTTTGTAAGCATGCACAATGCAAGAGTTGGAGCATCATAGAGCTTCCACTCAAAGGAGGGTCAGGCAGTGTGTGTCGAGGTTGGAATCCTAGCTCAACCCCTGACAGGATGCTGTATAATGATGGGAGAGTGAAGATAAAAGCTCTGTGGAGATGCCAGGATGTTAGGAATCTCAGGAAGGTGGAATATCTACCAGTGTTTCACAAGCAATAGGTACAGCCAACCAAGGAGAGTGCCTACTGAACTATGGCCAGCAAGGCCATAGAGGCCGGGCTGCTCAAACCCTTTGGAGCTTATTTCTTGCCACACTTTCCTAGATACTTGTATTGGAGCTATAGGATTTATTATTTTCCTGATGGGTTGTGGTTTGGGTCTCTTTTTTTCTGTGGCATTCTCCTGTTCCCCCCTCTTAAAATCGTTTACCCCATGGTTTGGAAGCATGCAGCTTGCTGTTTATTTTTACAAGGACTTACCAGTAAGAGTTACCTTGAGTCTCAGAGGAGACTTGGGACTTTGACTGATGAGAGGCGGAGAATGCTAGAGATATACAGAATACATTTTGCATTAAGGTATGGATATAAGCCTTTGGGGACCAGCTGTGGAATGTTATGATTTGAATATAAGTAAAATGCCTTCCAAAGACTCGTGTGTTGAAAGCTTGTCCCTGGCTCACCAGTGCTAAGATGTGATTATGAGGAATATCACCTTCATTCTCCATTGGTTAACTCATAGATGCATGGATCTATTGTGGAGTGGTACTAAGGGTTATGGGTCCAGTTGGAGGAGTAGTTAACTGGGTTTATGCCTTTGAAGGGTATACCTTGTCCCCAGTCTCTGTCAGTCCCTGGCTGTCAGTCTCTGCTTCCCACTCCCCATGAGCTGGACAGTTCTGCTCCACCAAACCCTCTCTGACATGTACTATGTGTCTCTGCAGTTTGGAAACAATACTGGCTTTTGGCTGAGAATTCTGAAATGACAAGACAAATAGATCCTGCCCTCTTTAAGTTGCTTTCTTTGGGTATTTCAACACAGTGCTGGTGAGCTGATTACTAAGTACACCAAGAATTTCCATCTTTACCAGTCAGGCAGTAGTGATAGAACCTGAATTATTATCATCTCCACATTTTTTATTGCTTACTCTGAACTCTAGATATTAATTAGTCTCCCGGGCTGTGAACCATCAGGAATCCATTTAACCAGTATTTTTCAACCTAATTGTCCATAGGAATTACTTGGGGAGCTCTGAGAAATCCAGATGACCAGGCTGTAGTGGGTAGCTGTTCTAGCTATGACCTTGAAGCACTGCCCCTAGTGAGGTAGCAGGTAACCGTTACATTTGCCTATGACCTTGAAGTACATGTCCTTGGGGCTTGGCTGCTGGGGACCCTTAAGACCTGGAATGCAAGTACTTGGCACTCTCTCTTGGCTTCCTCATGATTTGGGATGCTGGAATAGACCAGGCAAATCTTAGGCAGAAGAACAGTGTGGAACCATGCCTCACCATTCCAGGATCTTGTGAAAAATTCCTCTATTTTGTCTCATGAGTTTTCTTTCCAAAATAAATTCCTTTGCCCTTAAAGCAGACTTCATGGATTTCTCCCATTACCAGGCTGCAGTGAATTCTTTATATCAGATTCTTTGGGTTGTGTTGCAGGCCCTGCCATGTGTCTAGAGCTGGTGGCATGGTTGTAGTGTTCAGTAGTGTGGACAGTCATGGCTCTAAGTCCATTTTTCATCTCAACTCAAAGTTGGACACACTAAGCTTTGATACCTTTGTGAATCTGATCCCAAAAGGACTTAATTAGTTGGAAAGTGGAAAATGGTTAACAGACTAGATAGCTCAGTTGGTTAGAGCACAGAACTAATAGAAACTGGAATTCTCACAATCCTCTATTTTGTCATCATTTTTCCAGTTCACGAATTGCACATGTTCAATGGTCAAATTTATATCTTGTGCTATCTGTCATTAAGTCCCTTGATTGCAGGATACTTGAAAGGAGAAAAACTTGTGTTTACACTTGGTTTTTATTCAGTATGCGACTGTTGCTAGGTTCTGTTTGGTCCTGGGAGGGAAGCACGGGCCAGAGTGATATCTGTCCACACAGAGCTTAAACTTATCAGAAAAATCATCTGCTATTGATCAAATAAGTGACCCAGACAGTGATTTAATTTTTAATTGTTATAAGAACAGCAAGAGGAAATTACAGCATGCAAAGAAAGAAATTATTATGTTCCCCCCAGATCCAACCCTCCAGTTTCATCCCCAGCTCCGCAGCAGAACTCCTGTGGTAGCCTTCCCTGTTCCCCTGCTCCCATCTCCCCTGGATCCCACAGACCTCCCCCCTTTTAATCTCTCTCCCCTTACTCATTTCTTTGTCCCAGCTTCCAAACACAGCAGGCACCCCTACTAACTCAAGGGTCTCTCCTGCCAGGAGAAGTAGGCTGAAGGGGAATCCACACCTCTCCTGCTCCTCCAGACCTGATACCCCCAGTTCTATCCCCTGCGTGTAGCAGAAACCCCGCTGTGGTCTCTCTTTCTTCTCTGACCCTAACCTCAGTGGATGAAGATCTTCTTCCCTAACCTTCCTCCTCCCAACTCTTCCCATTATCCTGTCTCCAACACCAGCAGGCATTCCCTGTGAGCACACCACCTGAGCAGGCCAGGGAAGCAGGTAAGCTAACTGAAGACCTGCTCCTCTTCTTCTTCTCCTTCAAATCCAAACCTCCAGTCTCAGCTCCACAACAGAACGCCTGCTGCTGCCTTCCTTTCCCTTCTGCCTGCATCTCCTGTGGGTCCTGGAGACCTTCCCCTCCTAGCCTCCCTCTCCCGACTTGTTGCTTTGTCCCAGCACCCACCTCCAGCAAGCTCTCTCCGCTAACCCACAGTCCACTCCTGCCAGAAAAGCAGGTAGGCTGCCAGTAGAACTTCCTTTCTCCTTCTGATCCTCCAGCTCCAACCCCCCCATTCTCATCCCCAGTGCTAGAGCAGACTCTCTAGAGTGCCCTCTCTTCACTTTCTCCCCCAATCCAAGGGGATAAAATAAGCAGATCTAGGCTGAACACTCTGCTCTCCTCCCTCTTGTGAACCCCTGCAGATGCCGATCGTATCCTCATTCCTAACTGTCAGCTACCAATACACAGAATTACATTTTTTTTTTTAACCTAGAACTCCCAGTGCCCACAATTATCAAGTCCAAAGAAAATTTCCTACCAGGTAACAACAGCTGACACACTCCAAAAATCTAGAGAGGAAAAACAAAGCCAGGAACAAAACATCCACTCAACAAAGACAATTCCAAAAATCAGCAACTAGACCTATAATCATCAAAATCCCTAATGTTAAGACTCCATAGAAAAACACAATCAATATCAGCCAGGACAATTTGTCTCCACTAGAGCTCAGCTATCCTACTGTAGTAGACCCTGAATATTCAGTAGAAACGGTGGCAGTAGGAATCACAGAACTATACCAACATTTCCAAGTGACAGAACAACTAGAACCGTTGCTAAAAGCAGCTTTTCTAATAATAAGAAGGTTGACTATTTATTGTAAAATATCACCTGTGCTTACTAGGCACAGCATACTGTAGGATGTTGCAATATATTGAAGTAAATGTGCAGGGAAGGCCTCCACTATGACCTGTGCTGGTGTGCAATGTGTCCCTTGCAAGTGTCCAGCAAAGAGATTCACTTCTGTACTGGGCTCAATATGTATATAAATATTGGCACAACAAGTTCCTGCCTTTTGAAAATGAATAGAAAATGATTTTTCTAGTTATTTCTGAAGAAATTCAGTTACTTAATTTTCTCAAAACAGTAGATGATGTTGTACCATGCTTTGGAGATCAGAAGTTCAAATTATCTGAGACATGAAAAAAATCAGATGGCTACATTAATGGGCAGCTGGAAACATTAATAGACGACTGTAGCAATACACAGGGCGTGGGGTCAGCAGGTGTGGGGCTTGATTCTGCTCTTGCCCTTTTACCATTTTGTGAGCCTTGGCCAGGCTGCTAAGTTTTACTTCTCCTCTCAAAATGGAGAAGATGATATTTGCATCCTGTCTGGCTATGACTGCTCTCATCCTAATTTTAGGGTTGCAAGGTATGGTGGAAATGGTTTTCTGCTGTGCTTCTTCTAGCACAAAAGTGATTGGAAGAAGAGTAAGTTCTCTCTCTCTCTCTCTCTCTCTCTCTCTCTCTCTCTCTGTGTGTGTGTGTGTGTGTGTGTGTGAGAGAGAGAGAGAGAGAGAGAAGAGAGAGAGAGAGAGAGAGAGAGAGAGAGAGAGAGAGAGAGAGAGAGAGAGAGAGAGAGGTACAGAGAAGGGGGGAGAGACAGACAGATAGACAGAGACAGGGACAGATAAGAAAACCTTCAAGCTGGGTACAGTTGAGTGAGTTTGGGGAGAGGGGCTGCTGTACAGTTGTGACATTTGAGTTGAGACTGATTCTCTGGAGAGTAATGCAGACTCTCATCAATATTCTTAGTCTCCATACACAATCAAAATGTTTTCCTCTTGACATCAGTAATTTATCTGTTCATCCATCCATTCCAAAAAGCAGCCTTCATGGAAAGCTTACACTAAAATTCTGTGGGTCTAATATTTTTCAGGAAGATATTTTTGTACCCATATTAGGTCCCTTGTGCCTCAGCAACTCTGTTTCTATAGCACAGATTTCATCATTGTGTGCTAATTTTACTCTTTGTGATCCCAGCCTGCCACCCACTTCTTTCCTAGTATATCCTAGTATAGTGCTGTAGGACCAGCACTATACTTTACACTTGAACTAGTTAAAGTTGTCTGGTTGAATATGAACAGTCCTTTATACGTGTTTGATAAATACTGAGAAAGTCCTTTCATTGTATTACTTTTATTTAATGATTCATTTTTGATATTACAGGTGCGTGACATTGCGCAAACATCTGAGGCTCACTTGGGTCCATACTGAACATTCCTTATGTCCCTGACTACTGTTATAGGAAGCAATAAGAAAGTATATTGGTTTTCATTCTTTGGGAAATCAGTCACACATATTTGCATATGGTTTCAGACTTTTACATCCATGGCAGGCTTTGGTACGGTATTTGGAGATTTCATGTCAGCTTTGCTTTACAGAGCTCATTCATCTTAGTGTACATATCTCCAACAGCTGGGCTGAGGTGAGTTTTCTACGAAGGATTTAAACACCCTGAACATGTGTTTGGGTTCTCCCCCCACCACCATGTGTCTCTGTGTGTGTGTGACTAATTCTCTCAGCTGATTCCTCAGCAGCGAGGGGCTGAGCAGAGCTCTAAGGCAGATGTGGTGGAAACAGGACATTCTCAGGAGGAATGGCAACATTTTTGATGAAGGAAAAGGAGCCCCAGTCACACTCAGCAGCCCCTACTATCTTAGGAAGAGGAACAGAAAAGGTGGACACTTGGGAACTGCTACATCCTATTTATGAAGGTTACTTGATTCCATCAGTAAGATGTCAAGTGCAGTTCTTGGAATTGACTGGGGGACTGCAAATAGCACTGTTATCTTTTTTTTTTTATTTCCTTCATTATCCAAGCAAACAAAGAGAAAATGTCTGGTGAAGAGAAAGAACAAGAAAGAGACTTCCCCCTTTGGTCTTAATTTTTATTTGAAAAGGGTGAATTCCCCAATAAATATGACCAGTAATACATTAATAGAACTGCCTGCCTAATGCTGGAACTCCATCCAACTGGTACTATCCAGAGGCTAGAGCATAGGAAGGTGCTCAGTTGCCAACATGGTAGTTTTCAACTCAAAAGCAAACATCTTTAATAAAATTCCCACAGAGATGGGCACATGGATGATATATTTTAGAATTTGCTTGGCCATTTAGTATGAAATAATGCAGGGTTACTTGGTGGTCCGCCCAAGACTTCATGTTGGTATCCTAGGAGGATCAGAGTAGGGAGGTCAGCCTGAGACCCTTATCTTACTACATATGGATACAAAGCACACATATTCTGCTCAGATTTGATTATTTGTACAAATCCCCCAAACTCCAAGTTCCCATGGATGATGTGGAAAGTAAGGCACATTCTTCTGCTTTTTAAGATAGTTATTAAATAGTAAAAACGAGGGTTGTGGGTCATGTTTACATCCAGAACCCATAGCCTCCTGGTAACACTTGAAGAATTTATATATTGGAATACTTCTGATCATAATTTCCCATGCTCAGAGAAAGGATTATTTTTCATAGTCATGACAGCATCAGTGTAGACCTTGTTTTATAAATAATTTTGAGGTGTACAACTTTAACATGTCTATACCACCAGCACCTCCTGTGGTGGATCCAGAACCAATGACAGGTTTGCTGAAGTTCTGCTGATTCCAATCCTCATTGGAAGTGATCTTCATGGAAGGATAGGGCAGATTAAATTCCAGTGTTACTGTGAGGCTTTCTGAGAATTTGGAAAGGATATTGAAATTGTTCTCTGGAAAGAGGTTTTGTACTTTATCAATGGACTTGGCTTCTCTGTAGCAAACAGTGAAGAAGAATAGTCAGTGGACAGAAAGGAGACAAGTAAATGGTGATTTGGACAACTCTGGCAGAGGGAAGAGGAGAGGATTGTGTCACCATTTGCTCAAATATGCTCCCCTCCAGTTTATTCTGTTTCCCTGTGTGTACCATGGCCCTTTGACATTTTTCTGTGCCTATTGTTTATTTAGTGTCCTATGGTGATATTTTATTTGTACTGAAATGTGATTTTAATTTTATATTAATAAATAAAGTTGCCCTGGGGTCAGAGCTATTAGAGCCATAGCAAGAGCGTGGTGGTTAGAAGAGCTAGGTAGATTTCTGTGTGTTCAGGGATACAGCCAGTATTGAAGACATATGCCTTTAAGACCTGGAGGGCGGTACTTACAGGCAGTGATGAGGCAGTCATGTGGTTGGGTTTACAACCAATGAGAAGGCAGAACAGAAAGAATATTTAAACACGGACAAACAGGAAGTAGCTCTCTCTCGGGGAAGCTAGGAGCACTGCAGGAGGTAAGATTTTATCTCTGAGCTCTGACCTCTCGGCTTTCTCTTTTACATTGGCTCTGTGTTTCTTATTTTAAAAAGACGATTGGTTACATCTACATCTGGCGCCCAACGTGACAAGAATCCATTAAAAACTGCTTGGGGCCGGCTCCCTAGCCGGAGCAGCCGGCTCCCTAGCCCCGGCGCAGGTCTGCTTGGGCTCAGGCTGGACTGTGAGCTGCTTGCTTAAAGCCAGTGCTACAAACAGCTCAGGCCTGCCCTGCTAAACAGGGCCCCTGCCTGTAAAGCCAAGCCTTGACTCGGCTCAAGAGGGAACAAGTGGCTGGCTTTAAGCTTTAGCCGGCTACCCCTTCGCTTTCACTTTCACTTTCTCTTTTGCTTTCTCTCTTGCTTTCTCTCTGTCTCTCTGTTTCTGTCTCTGTCTCTCTGTCTCTGTCTCTGTCTCTGTCTCTGTCTCTCTCTCTCTCTCTCTCTCTCTCTCTCTCTCTCTCTCTGGATTTACACCTAGGACTCTAGGTGGCTGTTTTGAAATTCGCTCGGATTTCTACTGTTCTATGCAGATTTGGTAAGTCATAAAGGAAACTATTTAAAAGACAAATTTTTTCCACATTTAAAAAAATGGGTTTCCTGTGTACATTGGAAGAAAATTGGGTTTTGTTTGAAATTTTAGGCAGTCTGACAATGGAACAACTATATGAAAAGATTAGTATTATGGGAATTATGCAGTTTATCACCATGCTTATTCTCATTTTACTATTTAAAAAGATAGTCGATTTAAGTGCCAGGATAACAGCTTTAGAAAAACCTGTTAAACCTGTAAAAATTCAGACAGGAGAAATTAACAGTGAAGTTGGTTCAAGTTTGGATCATAAGGTTACAGAAAGAAAGCCTGTTTTCACACAGTCACCCTTAATTTATCCTGTAACCGTACAGCAGATGCCTGATCAAATGGCTACACAAAATATCTGGGCTCCAATTGAACTGATGGATTTTAAAAGGTTAAAGGAGGCAATAGTATCTTATGGCATGCATTCCCCATATGTAAAGCAAATGTTAAACTCTTGGTCAACATATAATAGGATTATACCACAGGACTGGCGGGACCTTGCACAAGCTGTTCTGGAACCCAGTCAGAGAATTCAATTTCTAACGTGGTTTAAGGATGAAGCTAGAAACGTAGAAAAACAATGGACGGATAAAGGAATACAAGTTTGTCAGGATCAGCTTATTGGAGAAGGCCAATATGCTTCAATACAAACACAATGTTTATATGATGTTCAAACCGTAATTTTATGTCGAATGGCAGCCTTGAATGCATGGGACAGAGTTGAGGAACCAGGAAAAAAACCTGAGTCATTCACAAAGGTTATGCAAGGCCCAAAAGAATCTTTCACAGATTTTTTAAAAAGACTGGCTTCAGCAGTAAACAGAATGGTCTCAGGATCAGAAGCTAGTAAGGCAATAATTGAAGCTTTGGCATTTGAGAATGCGAATGCAGCATGCAAAAGAATAATCAGGCCGTTAAGGGCAAGATCTGCACCTTTGGAAGATTGGATTAGCGAAACAATTAATGTTGAGGCTGATGAGCATGATGATACGTGGGTAGGAGAAGTAATTTCAAAAGGTTTGAGGAGTGTTAGATGTTTTGGGTGTGGAAAGCAAGGACATTTTAAAAGGGACTGTAAACAGGTCATTCCTAGAAGCAAAATTTCTTCAAGGAACAATGGCAACAGAATGCCCCTTCCTTCTGGAGTATGCAGAAGGTGTGGTAAGGGAAAACACTGGACCAACGAATGTAGATCAACAAAGGACAGACAGGGTAATCCTTTGCCTCAGTTTTCGGGAAACTCCCGGAGGGGCCTCATGCAGGCCCCCATAGCAAAACCAGTTCAAACCTTTCCTGCAGCTGTAGAGGAAATCCCTTCTCTGAGCGATTAAATAACCAAATGACTATTGGAATAAATCATGCTGGTCAGGATGATGAAAAAGAGAGAATAGAAAATTCAGGAGAAAACATAAAGAAAATTTTTTGGCAAACTTCTATTAATGAACAGAGACCAAAATTAACGATAAAAATAAATGGTGTTTTGTTGTCTGGTCTGGTAGACACAGGTGCGGACATTACCATAATTGCACCAGAATTTTGGCATCCAGCTTGGCCTCTTCAGGAGGTAAACGTTCAACTGTTAGGAATTGGGACATTATCTGGAGTGAAACAGAGTGCAAGATGGCTGGAATGTATAGGTCCAGAAGGACAGAGAAGAAAATTAAAACCATATGTCGCTAACATAGCTATGAACCTGTGGGGTCGAGACTTGTTGCAACAATGGAATACTCAGATTAAAATCCCTCCAATCTCAGAAACAAATCATAAACTAGCACATGTTTCTGAGAGAAATATTAGAAGGCATTATTTTGAGTGGTCACCAGCCATCCATATTATACAAGAACAGGGCACAACAACTGATAATCCTCCAAAAATACCAACAGCTCTACCTTTAAAATGGTTAACAGACAAGCCTGTATGGGTTCAGCAATGGCCTTTAACAACAGAGAAACTCCAGGCTTTAGAAGAGCTGGTAGAAGAACAGCTAAATGCTCAGCATATTGAACAGTCAACCAGCCCTTGGAATTCTCCTGTATTTGTTATTAAAAAGAAATCTGGTAAATGGAGAATGGTAACAGACCTTAGAGCAATTAACAAAGTAATTCAGCCAATGGGCTCTCTACAATCTGGAATTCCTTTGCCTACTCTGTTACCAAAAGGATGGCCTCTCATAGTTATTGATTTAAAAGACTGTTTCTTTTCAATACCCTTACAAGTAAAAGACAAAGAAAGATTTGCTTTCACAGTGCCTACTTATAATAATTCTCAACCGGTTAAAAGATTTCAATGGAGGGTCCTCCCACAGGGAATGTTAAATAGCCCAACTCTGTGTCAATATTTTGTACAACAGCCATTGGAAGTGATACGTAAAAAATTTCCTAAATCTATAATTTATCATTATATGGATGATATTTTACTAGCTGACTCAAATGCAGATACTTTAGAAAGAATGTTTGAAGAAGTAAAGAAAATTTTGCCTTGCTGGGGATTACAAATTGCTCCTGAAAAAATACAAAGAGGAGATTCTATTAATTATTTAGGATATAAAATAGAGCTACAAAAAATTAGACCCCAAAAGGTGCAAATTCGGAGAGATAGACTACAGACTCTTAATGACTTTCAAAGATTATTTGGAGATATTTCTCATCTATGAACTATTGTTGGGGTAAAAAATGATGAACTGACTAATTTGTTCAAAACCTTAGAAGGTGACAAGGACTTAAATAGTCCAAGAGAATTATCACCTGAAGCTGAGAAAGAATTGGCCTTGGTAGAAAAGAAAGTACATGAAGGGCACGTGGATCGTATTGATCCAAAGCTGGATTGCATTTTGGTTATTTTACCTTCTAGGCATTCCCCTACTGGAATATTAATGCAGAGGGAAGATATTATATTGGAATGGATATTTTTACCAAATAAACCAAATAAAAAATTAAAAACTTATGGGGAAAAAATCTCTGACTTGATTTGGAAAGGAAAATTGAGACTTCGTCAATTAGCAGGAATAGACCCAGCAGAAATTGTTGTACCTTTAACTAAGGAGGACATTGAAAAATTATGGACAGAAAGTGAACCTTGGCAAAGAGCTTGCAGTAATTTTTTGGGAGAAATTAACAGCAAATATCCCAAAAGCAACAGAATTGATTTTATAAAGAGAGCTGATTGGATCTTGCCTCGAATTGTATGGCAAAAACCTATATCTGGAGTTCGTACATTTTATACAGATGCCAACAAACAAGGAAAGGCAGGTTACAAATCAGAAAATTTAAGTAAAGTGGTACAAAGTCCTTATAATTCAGTGCAAAAATCAGAATTGTATGCTATTCTGTTGGTATTAATGGATTTTTCAGAACCTCTCAACATAGTAACTGACTCTCAGTATGCTGAAAGAGTGGTATTACATATTGAGACTGCAGAATTTATCCCTGATGCTTCAGAATTAACTTCACTATTTATTCAATTACAAGATACAATCAGGAAAAGGAGTCATCCTTTATATATAACTCACATCCGATCTCATACTGGTCTGCCAGGCCCTTTAGCACAAGGCAATGATGAGATTGATAAATTATTGATAGGAAATGTGCTGGAGGCCTCAGAATTTCATAAAAAACATCATGTCAATACTAAAGGTTTAAAAAAAGATTTTTCCATAACCTGGCAACAAGCCAAAGAAATAATAAAGAAATGTCCTACTTGTTCCTTCTATAATCAAACGCCATTACCAGCAGGATGTAACCCAAAGGGTACTCAGAGGAATGAAATCTGGCAGATGGATGTGTTTCACTTTGCAGAATTTGGAAAATTGAAATATGTACACCACACCATTGATACTTATTCAGGATTTCAGTGGACAACTGCTTTGAGTTCTGAAAAAGCTGATTCTGTAATCACTCATTTGCTAGAAGTTATGGCCATCATGGATATACCTGCACAAATCAAAACTGACAATGCTCCATCATATGTCTCTGTTAAAATGAAACAGTTTTTTGCTTATTACAATATAAAGCATATTACAGGTATACCACATAATCCTACAGGTCAAGCAGTTATAGAAAGATCAAACAGAACTCTAAAGGATATGCTAAATAAACAGAAAGGAGTAACAAGCACCCCCAGAAATAGACTGCATAATGCTCTATTAACTTTGAATTTTCTGAATGCCAATGAGAAAGGAACAACAGCTGCAGAGAGACATTGGGTAATAGAAAAAACTACAGAATTAAATCAGCCTATATACTTTAAGGATGTGCTGACCTCAGAATGGAAACCAGGGTATGTATTACGTTGGGGACGAGGTTTTGCTTTTGTTTCTACAGGAGAAGATAAGCTGTGGATACCATCAAAATTGATAAAGTTTGATTTGAACAAGAAAAACCTCTTAATTAGAGGAGGTGATAGTTCATCAACCAGCATGAACATCCAATTTAAACTAACTTGTACCTGTAACACATGTCTTTTCATTTAATCAGATAATAACTTGCCAAAAAGGAACATCCCCAAAATTAGTCTTGGGGGAAGGTTTTTGTTTTTGTCTTTTAGGAGAATGAAGGTTAAGGAATCTGAAGGACACAAGACAAATGAGACAACTGAAGAAAAGGGACAAATCATCTATCCCAGGAAACAGAGTATATGGGAGTATATGTCATATGGGTATATATTATCTAAAAAATTTTATGTCTTCTTAAATGTTTGTTTCTGCTTTTCTCTAAAGATTTAACACTATTGGTTTTCTAATAGTCCCAGTTCAATTAAAATTTAAAGCTGACTTTGGAGTTGGAGAATGGTTCTCTCCTTCTTTAAACTCAAGCATGTTGTTAAAAGGAAAATGCAAACTCCCTGTATCATGCCAGAAAGAGCCATTTTCTGCTATGGGACAGGACAAAAGCCAAATTAATTAAGGGCTATTCTATTACTAATCTCAACTCTTTGATTCTATTCTGATTCTTTAAACTTTTCTTAAAGTATAAATTTTATATCAAAATTTACAAGATTAATATATATATACATTTTAAACTTTGTTAAGATATGAATGGTCAGATAGAGTACTAACTAATTCTAGAAAGAAGGCTTCAATCAGCTGCATATATGTGTCTTTGTGTTCGAGTCTCTTATCAGTTTTCTGCAGGAAATCACGGCCAGGCCTAACATCAACTGAAGTCTCCGGAAAGAAGATGGGGCCCCACAACAACAACAACAACAACAATTCCATGTGGACAATAATAATATCACTAAACTGACAAACATCATCTACAGATCAGCTTTGAACTACAAGGTGCTCAGAGCAATTTTGAGATGACTAGCTGAGATGATCCAGTCTCACAGACTACTTGAATAAGGACTTGAGATAAACCCTGAACTTTGGCAATACACACGGACTGGATAATAATGAAGGATATAGTTACCTTCCCTAGAATTTGACAATTAACCTAAATTTTTCTTTCAGGATAAAGATAACTTCGCCCATACCCAGCAGGAAGCAATTTTAAGAATATGACACCCACATTGCCAAAGAAGTGGTGTGGGACAGGTGGTTTTTTGGTTCTTTTAATGGGTTTTGGGTCTGGGATAATTTTCATTGTTTAGGGGGTTTGGTCACAAGTTGTTGTCAAGGGTTAGGAAAAAGGCTAAGCAAAGGAGATTAGATTTAAGGTTCTTGTTTAAAAAAAAAAAGAAAGAAAGAAAAGAAAAGAAAAAGACAATTACTAGTTTTAAATACTTTACATTATTACCAACTATTAGGATATAAAGAAATGAAAGTTAGTACTTAGACATTACAATAGAAATTGTAGTCATATTAGATATGTTTTAAAAAATTGAGCAGATATATTTTAGACAGGTCATCTTCAAACCCTTCAGAGATCTACAGAATATGGCATTTAAAATGTTTTAATAACTTAGAAATTTTTCTTTTTTGAGACATGTTGGCTCCTGGCAGTACCAATCTACTTCAGAGAAAATATGGGCATTGAAGAAACTGCATATGGAGTTAACTTTCATTGTGGCAAAAGTTAGCCACTGGACAACAAAGTATCCTCGTATCAACAGGACAAAATGGACAGACAGAACACGAAACAAAGGACTACCGATTCCTGCCAAAACAAGTGTGGTTATGGCTTTATCAGACGGCATCTTCTGAGGCCAGGACAATATGGCACCATCCATGAAGTGGCCTTCACAATCTGGAAAAGGTACAGTGCCCTTTTCTTTGAAGGCAGCTGAACAGGCAGTGGGCCGATGGCTTCTGTTGTGCAATGGAACAGCAACTGAAAGCTCACGCCTCTCAATAGTAGACTGGCATTTAATAGAGGGATGTGGAGAAGGGGATGCTTAGATGAAGCCATATATACACAGCCAAGAAGAATGGACAGCTGAATTCAAAAACCATCAACAATTTCCAGAATTTAAAATCCTGAATCATGACATGACACTAGTGGAATTCAGGTGTTTCTGGTACATGGACTGCTCTCACCCAATGTGAGGTTGAACTGTTGACCTTGTGTACAACCTACTTCACAAATGAGTCTGTCAGATACGATAAGCCTATAGGCTGAAGATGATGCCCCAACACTGTGGAGAAACCTCAGGTGACTGTCCAGGCAGCTGGCTGTTTCTGTCAACTCACAAAATTTTTGGAAGTTGCTTTTGTGTACTTCCTGTTTTTATTTTTGTTAGCTAATATTATTTCCTTCTTGGGTCTCTGAGGGAGTTGAAGATTAGTTAGTTATAGTTGAAGATTAATTAGGATAGAAAGTGAATTAGATACATTTTGAACTTACTAAAATAAGATAGATAAGGGAATTATTTTCTCTGATTTGTCAAATACAAATGGACTAGACATCGTTTAGGTATTTGTTACTTGTATATATTGTATATAGTTATTGTACTTTTGTATATAGTTTTTCTTTTGTTAGTTATAATCTTTTGCCTTTTTTCTTTTTATTAAAATAGAAAAGGGGAAATATGGTGATATTTTATTTGTACTGAAATGTGATTTTAATTTTATATTAATAAATAAAGTTGCCCTGGGGTCAGAGCTATTAGAGCCATAGCAAGAGCGTGGTGGTTAGAAGAGCTAGGTAGATTTCTGTGTGTTCAGGGATACAGCCAGTATTGGAGACATATGCCTTTAAGACCTGGAGGGCAGTACTTACAGGCAGTGATGAGGCAGTCATGTGGTTGGGTTTACAACCAATGAGAAGGCAGAACAGAAAGAATATTTAAACACGGACAAACAGGAAGTAGCTCTCTCTCGGGGAAGCTAGGAGCACTGCAGGAGGTAAGATTTTATCTCTGAGCTCTGACCTCTCGGCTTTCTCTTTTACATTGGCTCTGTGTTTCTTATTTTAAAAAGACGATTGGTTACATCTACAGTGTCCTGTGTATCTTGGAGTCACAAAGTGCCTATAATAATATTAAAGTATCCCAAGGAAGACAAAGTGGAGTCATGTTTGGAAACATACACGGGAGTGGGAGATCTGGAGATAAGGCATATCATACTATACATAGAAGTGACTTTATACAGACTGAACAGGTTACATTTAGGAATATATCTGCGTATACATATATGTATGCAATAACAATTGGTGAAAAAAGAGGCCATGAATTTGAAGAAGAGTGGGAAGGAGTATATGAGAGGGCTTGGAGGAAGGAAAGGGAAATGAGGAATGTAACGGTATTTTAATCTCAAAAAGTCCGTGCAAGATTTTGCAAGGGCTTAGGCCCTGTTCTGAGCATCTGCACACAGCTCTCAAACATTCCTAAATCTAGTTCCAGGGAATCCCATCTCTTTTTCTACTTTTGTAGGGACCAGGCATACACACAGTGCACCTGCATGTGCGCACACACACATACACACACACACACACACACACACACACACACACACACACACACAGAGTGCACACACACAGTGCACACATACACACACATACACACAAGACAAAACACTCATACACATAAAATATAAAACTCATATATAGGGAAATGTCAAGATTGGGGCTTTGTGTTAGATGGCTCAATGTTACATAATAAACATTATTATTTACTGAATCCTTCATGTTTATCAGGAGATTTGTTAACTACTGAGGCTACACGATAGAAAAGAATCAGTCCCTCACTGTGTCATGAGAGGCAGACACACACAAGAATTTCAGTGCCATAATTGAGTGCCACAATGAACACATACATAACCATGGTTGGGACTGTTAAGATGAAGGTCTAAACTTTGCTTAGGGGGAATCAAGTGATACATTTTTAGCTCAACACCGAGGTCAAAGTTTATCTGCGTCATTCTGGACAAAGTAAGACACACACACAGAAAGGAAAATGTGAGAGATTTGGTGTTAAAAGACTTTATTGTAAGAAATGAAGGTGTCGGTAGAGTAAGAATACATGGATGTTGTATGTCAGACTTCATCTGCTGAGCGAAGTGGGACACAGAAGAATATGAAGCAATGAGGATACAGACTCTTGGAGTCAGGGTCTTATTTAAAACACTCTTCAAGATTGAGTGGGGAAGGGAAATTCTGGAAGCAGGGATTTTTTGCCAACAATGTCAGTAAGAAAAATGGGACTTAAACTAGGTCAGTATTTTGATGAAGAAAAAGGTATGGTTTGGGAGAGATTTAAGAAAATAAAATACACAGGACTTTTTGTGGAATTGGATAAAGACAACTCAGGATTTTGGTTTGAGTGATCCAGACTGTAATTTTATTTACTTTTTACATAAATATTCCTTTTTGATTCAATAGAGAGCCATCACAGTGGTGAGTCCTGAGAATATCTAGATGAAAAGGCACACAGCCCAACAGCCAATCAGTGTTTGCATTGCAGTAGGGAAAGATACACACATTGATGGACATGTAGATCACCAGCATAATGAAGTTATGACCTACTTCTAATAAAGGTCATGGGAAAGGGTTATAGATGATGTAGAGGACCAGAACTCAGCAGATACACTTTAGAGTTCTCCAGCCAAGTTCACAGCCAAGATCTTGTTAGCTATGAGGTACCCAAGAAGTTCAATGATGCCATCCAAGAAAATGACTCAGGACAAAAAACAAAACTTAAGGGCCAACAGGGGCAGGAAGGGCGGTTGTTAGTGAAGCTGAGAAGAGAGTGTACGAGGCTAGATGCAGGCATGTGTATACTTATTTCCTATAACTTTCAGAAGTCCTGTCCTGGGAGTACAAAGGAGACATAAGAAAACAGCTTTGTCTTTTCCTAAGTGTATTTTGTAAGTAGCATAGAGCAGGTACTAAAAATGATGTTTCAATAAAATGCAGTGGAAGCATTTGAAAATTAGTTCTCTTCTAGACATGTGATGAAGAAAAAGGCCTAAAGATCTGTTTAGCCTTCCCTTCATCGTGGCAAATATCGAACAGAAACAACTTAAAGGGGGATGTTTTATGGTTTCAGATGATTTAGTTCATGGTGGCATCGCTCCATGGATTGGTTGGAAAATAATGCTGAGAATATGGGGGGGGGGGGGTGGATCTTCATCTCATTGCATACAGGAAGCAGAAAAAAAAACACAGGATGAGCCAGGGACAGGATACCCCCAAGGACTTGCCCCTTGGTCATCTACTTGGTCCTTAACTGAGTTTGTGATCAGGGGAATTTTAGTCACAGATTCTATGACCAACAGCTGGGTAAGGTGCTTGCACTTCGCTCCTGCACCTGGTCCTCTCAGTGAATTGGCAGACTGGACTAAGAGAAGTGCTTTCTGTTCTAAAAGCCTGAGTCTGGAGACATGATTAGATGGTCAAGCTGCAGAGATGATGTATTATCAAACAGAGGTGTCCTGTCAGCCTTGCTGATATATTATCTTATAAAACATTGGGACATTAAATATTTGATAGTGGAACTCTAGATATTGATTTTCCCCCCAGTCATAAATGGCTCCTGCTTCTGAAGAATGGAAGGCTCCGCAGAGCTGTATATACCGGTAGATTGCATCCCTGCAAAACGAATGTCAGACAGTGCATCTGGGTATTGTCTTGATAAATTACATGACGCGGTGATCACTGACCCACATTTCGTAATATGATTTTATAAAACCCATGTGACAGTGTTAATGGAGATAGATGCACTGTAGTCTGTATACAGTAGAAGTCAACAGGAAATGTAATTACAGGTTTGCTATTATAAGATTTCATGTAAAGAAAGCGTTAGGTGGGTGGATATTTTTATGCAGGGAAGTTGTCAGAATTTCAGGCAAAATTACTGAATGCCAACCAACAATTCTGCTTTGTCAAAATAACTGTTTATTTCTGTGCTCCTACAGTCTCTCTGGCACAGCCCCAGGTGTGAAATGATGGGCTTGCGTTCTCCACATATGCTGGGGCCCAGGACACTTCAGCTTATGCAGTCTTATTTGGGGATTTCTGCTGTATGACTTCAATGGCGGGGACTTGCTTCTGAGGATTCACTGCAGAGAAAACACTGTGACCTTGGCAGTGAGGGCTCTACCTCTCTCATCAGAGCTAGAAGCTCTCTGATGACAAACTTACCTGTGCTATGGACAGAATCATAGGACAACTACCAGGAATTTTTTTTTTCCTTGAAACATAGCAGCTAATTTTGTGTCATCAGTTAATTAGCCTCAAACAGAGGTTAAACTTTGGTGAGCTCCAGTGAAGCTCTGGTTCACAAAATCCCCTCCTAAAGTGCACATGGGATGCCCCAGTCTCCTGTGCTTGCTCTAATTCAGAGTTGAATTTTGTGTACTGAAAAGTATAGTTATACAGTGGCAATTGAACGTGATTAGGAATATCCTTCCAATTTCATTGTCTGAGCTTTATGATATTCTTAGTTAGCATACAATTGTATATAATTATGAAGTAAAATGTGGTAGGTTAATACATGCATATATTTTATAATTAAAGAATTAGTATAATTAACATTTTCTTCATTTTATTTTAAAAAATAATAGAGTTGTAAAGAAGTGTAATATGACTTTGGACCATTTTTTGAGGATAGTTTCTAAATTCACCTGCCAAGTATGACCTTAACCTTATTTCACATCTTACACATTGTTAGAACCAAAACAGGGAAGAAGATGAAGCCAAATGAAAAATTCTATAATTTAGGCTTAAAGAACATCCCCCCCACCACTGAGGCAATGAGAACAGGGCAGCACTGAGGTGAATTTGGTCAGTTTGAAGTTCTAAGCTGACCGTACAGGAAGGCAGACATGAGCCCTGAGGGCAGATGTCATCAACTGTGTTAGCAGAGGCTCTTGCGTGGTGTGTGGATGAGATTATTCAAGGGAGAGCTTGAAGAGAGAGATAAGCAAAGCTCTGAGAGTGAAATCTTGGCTGAGATAATTTTTTAAAAAGTAGCTGGAGGAGAGAGACAAGAACAGCAAAAAGGAGCCAGTCAGTCATGGAAAAAGTCTGAGAGCTTAAGGCAGAACAGCATTTCAAAAGGAGGAAACGGTCAACAATGTCAGCTGCTGTAGGGGGATAAAGTACTAATTGACCTGGAACATGTCCATTGTATTCCTCAAACGGCAAGATGGACCTGACCATGGGGAGAGTGGCGAGCAGTTCTGGAAAAAGCCTGGATTGCAATGCACTGGAGAGCAACCAGGAAAAGTACAGGGAAGGAGTGCACTCTTGAAAACAGACTTGGGTTTTGTCTTTTTTTTTTTTCCAGTCAACTTGCAGCAATAGTACCTGTTTATGGGTTGGGAAGAGTTTCAAATTAAGGTCTCAAGAAGAAAGTGGTATTGATGAAAAGTCTGCTGTGTTCTGGTTTGAGGTCAGTTTGGAGACTTTTATCTAGGGAAATTTGACAGAACATGGTGGTGTGTGAACATCTAGCAGAATCATTCAGTTATCAAGTACCTTTATTGGAAGAGCACAAAATACAAGAACAGAGACTGGGAGGAAGGAAAGGTGCTAGCAGCTGGACTGAGCTGGCTTGTTCAACCTCTTTACCAACAGTGAGTGAAAACGGTAGACCCCAGTACAGAGGAATTCCCAGATCATCACCTCAGAGCCCGGGACAAAATTTGTGAGAAGCTTTTTGTCCCAACAATTTCTGAACAAACGGCCTTAGGGAGCGACACGGGTGCAGTTTGTTCTTGTGGGCCGGGCTTGTAGGAATGGGGCGGTTCTGACACATGCGTGAAGGGACCAGCCGCGTGCTTGGATGTGTCCTCCACATCCTGGGCCAGAGGTGAGTGGGGAGCCCGCTCCAGCCTTGTTTCTTGTGCAAGCCATGATGCAGCACCATGATTCCGCGAAGAAGATGTTACTCATGGTTCATAACTAGAGACAGACACAAAGGAACTACTGGGGCTTATATAAAGCCCCCCAGGAGAGGTTCATCCTGAACTTTATCTCTGGCTATGTGTGCCACACCTGGCATATTTGTGGTGTCAGAAATTCTAGATGTAAAAAGAGACAAGAACATGTTAGTGGTCCTTTAGCAGAATGACCGGAAGAAGGAAGAATCAAGTCATGAAACATTAAGTAGTGAATTAAGGACAGCAGGGAGGCAACAAGGCTGGCCCAAGGTAGAGTCACTGTTTTCTCCTCCTGCAGTGAGCCAGCTTAGATGGAGTCAGGGGGAGAGGAAATGTTAGCAGAAAACATCATCTTCCCTTCTAGTGTGAAAATCCCCTTTCAACTGCCCCAACCAAGACTCATGACCATTTCCAGTACTGTGAACTCATCACTAGATGTATATATCTTCAGTGCCCATCTCTGGAGAGGGTACTAATGCCTCCAGTGCTGGAAAGATCCCAAGCTATGAGAATATCTTTTCTATTTACAAACTAAACTTTTTGCAGCTCTGTGACCTGCATAGTCAATTTTACTGACTTCCAAAGTTATTTATCTGAAAGTTTCTTCCTTGTAAAAAATGTTGTAGACAGTGGTTTTATTTCAGTCATCTGGAGTTACCCCTTAAACATTGAAGACATCTATTATTTTCAGTTATATCTTTTAAAAATCACATGGTTTCTAGTTCCCCAAATCCTTTAACACTGGTGTCTAGACCTAGAGCTGAACATAATTCTAAGTGTGGAATGATGGCATGTAGTGGGGCCATTTCCTGTCTGGAACCAAATGTAATGATATCATCAACATGTCAAGATCATATAGCTCCAGTGTAGCAGTTTTTAATATTTAAATTTATATTTTACCACTTTATCCCCTTATAATGAATTACTTTATAACAGAAATGCAGGTTAAACTTTATCTTGCTTGCTGTTTAAGCCCCTGTATTAGCAAGGTTTGCTAGAGCAACAGAACTATTAGAATGTATATATATATATATATATATATATATATATATATATATGTATTCTGAATACACACATATACATATGTACATACATACACACACGTTGCTTGTTTAAAACACCTGATTGGTCTAATAAAGAGCTGACCAGCCAACAGCAAGGCAGGAGAAAGGAGGGGTGGGCTGGCAGGCAGAGAGGATAAATAAGAGAAATCTGGGGAGAAATCAGAAGATGTAATAGTAAGAGAAAGAGGAGAGGAAGACTCCAGGGGCCAGCCACCCAGCTACACAGCAAGCCATGGAGAAAGAAGTAAAGAAAGGTATACAGAAATAGAGAAAGATAAAAGCCCAGAGGCAAAAGATACATGGAATAATTTAAGAAAAGCTCACTGGAAACAAGTCAAGCTAAGGCTAGGCATTATAAGTAATAGTAAGTCTTTGTGTGTCTTTATTTGGGAGCTGGGTGGGAGGCCCCCAAAGAGCAAAGACCCCCCCCAAAGCCAAAAGAGTGAAAAACAACAACTGGTCTTTTAGTTGATCCCAGATCCAATCAAGTTGTCAGAAAGAATTAATCATCTGAGGTCCCCATTCCAGCCTGATCTGGAGCTGGATTCTTATCATCCCAAGTATATTTAATATCTCAGCTTTGTATCATCTGTAGAAAGACTTTCCTGTGATGAATAGTCTTCAGTGTCAACTTGATTGGGTTTAGACTCACCAAGAAATTTCCTCTGGGTTTGTCTTTGAGGACATTTCCAGGAAGCTTTAACTGATGAGGAAAGAGCCACCCTGAATGTGGGTAGCACTAATCTGTGCTGGGGTACCAGACTCACCAAGAGTGAGAAAAGGAGCTGAGTACTACCATTAAATCTCTCCCTGTTTCCCTACCAGGGACACAATAAGACCTGTCGCCTCATGCTCCTGTCTTCCCCACATGGTGTGTTCTCAAACTGTGAGTCACAAGAAACCTCTCTTTGCTGAAGTTGCTTGTTGGATATTGTGTCACAGCAACCAGAAAAGTAGCTAAAAAGTTAAATTTCCCCAATTCTTAATAAAGGCATTGAAAATGAAGAGCCAAAGAAGGGGCTTAAAGAAAGGTCAACAGAGCTCTTTTTATTAGAAAACAAGTTGATGCGTTGACATTGCACGGACCATTCCCAGTCATTATAAGTCGCCTGCTTCATGGCAATCAACCGCCAGCCCATAGCTCTCCATTTTATCACTGAAGATCTTATGAAAAATGATCAAATACTTGAAGAAACCCATGTGCCTTCTCTGGCTACCATTTTTCCAAATGCCTCTATTACCTCCAGAAGAATATCAGACTCCAGAACAGGGCTTCAGAGGTGATATTTACCAGTTTCTCCCTCTTTTCTCAATCCATTCCTCACTCCCAACTTGGAAGTAATTGCTCCAGTTCTTCTGAACTCTATGCAGCAGTCTACACTACCCTGCTCTCTGCCTGCGTGAAGCTCTCACTTCTGGCTTCTTCAGGCATGATCCCTGCCTTGGCATCTTGCTCTTTTGTCCTAGCATCTGAACGGCTCTTTGCTCTCCAGGCCCTGACCATTAACTAAAATATTTATACCCTTTTTTGGGGGAGGGTTTTTTATTATGAATAAGAGAGAAAATATCCAGAGGCATCTGGAAAAGTCCAGAGCAGAGAGAAAAGAAAGCAACCTGGACATGCCCAGGCTAGGAAAGTGGGAGAGAATAGTGGAGACAGCAAGAGGTAGAGAATAGCAAGGATGCAAGAGAATAATGAGAAATAGAGCAGTAGAGAGAGCAAGAGCATTTCTATCTATCTTAAAGTTTCTTTTAATTCTTTTCTACTAAAGCCAGGCTTAATCCCATGAAGACGACCTTGTGTTTATTTCAGTCTGTCACTCTGGATTTAAGTTGCCTTGAAATCAATGACTGTCTTGGCTGGTTTATTCCCTGTGCATATTATGACACATACAAAGACTCAGAACATTATTTCTATTTAGTAAAAGAAACCAATTGTGACTGATATTTGAATGAAAGTTGACTTTAGTACTTTTTGTTATTCTTCTAATAAACTATGTAAAAATGGCTTGCCTCGAATTGAATTTGGTGACCTTTGAGCTGGCCTCTGGTGAGGGTACCTTTTTCTAAGTCCATAGAAATAATTGAGTTAAGGAGATGTTTTAGAACGTGGTTAGGTGTGATTGTCCAAGTCATCTGGCTCTGGCTTATAAAGCCCCTTTCTGAAATGGAGATATTTGCTCAGCTCTGATCTCCTGGCAATTTTCCCAATCCCTCTGATTTTTTTCCCAGGACATGAGCAGCTGCAATAACAGCTGCAAACAGTTTTAATTGTCTTGGATGTGATGCATCTGGACTGGAACACAGTCAAGGCTGCCAGGCACTCTCCTCTCTCTCCCCTAGAAAGATTTGTGTTCAGTCTTTTACAGTCTTGCTATCACTTTCTCTAATGCATCAGAAAGGAAAGCAAACTAGAAGATGAGTTGTTCTGCTTTTGAACGGATTTACCATTTTTGTCAGTTAGTTAGCTGTTCTGGTCTTTTTATCTTATTATTAAAAACAGAGCTTTAAAACAAAACTTTTTGTTAGTTTGGTTTTTTGAGATAGTCTCATGTAGCTCAGATGGCCTTGAACTCCTGTACTACCTTGACTGCCTGACCCTTCTGCCTCCACCTCCGAGTGCTGTTATCACAGGTGTTCACCATCGTGCCTGGTTTTGAGTGCTGAGGATGGAACCCTAGGCTTCACACATGCTAGGCAAGCACCCTATCAACTGAGGCCAGCCCCAATCCTCCAGAGATTCTTATTCTATTATCTCATCTGCGGTCTGAAGGGGCTTTACCAGTACATTTCATGTAGCTAAAGGAATCTAAATGGGTAGACATGAAAGAACAGTCGTTACACCTGGGGCTGAAGGGTCTAAATAGACATGAAAGAACAAATATTACTCCTATCTAGGATATGCTTGACTACAGACAGATGGGGTGCTGCTACAAATGCCTTGGTACTAGTCTTTGAGATTTTCAAGGTCATGCTGAAGGTGCAGAAGGTCAGAGTGGTAGATTTCAGTTATCTGACTCTACTTTGTTGTCTTTGAGATGGTGTCTGTGTAGCTCGGGCTAGTCTAGACGTTTTGACCCTGCTTGAGCCCTGAGACTGCAGGTATGCACTACCACACTCCAGCAACAATTGTCTATTTTATCTTCCACCTCCCTTTCTCCTTCCATTCGTGTGTGTGTGTGTGTGTGTGTGTGTGTGTGTGTGTGTGTGTGTCTGTGTGTGTTGGGGGAGGGGCAGTGCTGGGTATTGAACTGAATTGTATTCCAAAATTCATCCATACATCTTTTAAATTCAAGGTTCATAACTATTTTTTTTTTTTTTTGTTTTTCGAGACAGGGTTTCTCTGTGTAGCTTTGCACCTTTCCTGGAACTCAATAGCCCAGGCTGGTAGCCCAGGCTGGCCTCGAACACACAGAGATCCGCCTGGCTCTGCCTCCCAAGTGCCGGGATTAAAGGCATGCGCCACCACCGCCCGGCTTGGTTCATAACTATTTTAATGCATTAAAGTCACCATTGTTCTGAGCCAGGAGCAGTGAAGTAGGGTATAGTTGCAACCATTAGAAACTTTCATAGCACATTATGATCAGACTCAATCAGAATCGGAGAGCTTGGGGCAGGGTTGTAAAATCTGTCAACAGTTCCTTCAGAGCTGCCATATTAGAGTCAAGAGAGACTTACTATGTGACTGAGCAGTAATGTACTAGGCCAAGGAAACCACGTGCTAACCTCTGTGATACGGACTGTGGGGGGAAAATCTGGCCCCCAAGAGTCTGCAGGGTCAGCCAGATAGGGAGGCACTGCTCAGATGCAGAACATAGAAAGAAGCAGAGTTCTGATGTCAAGGACCAGTGTGGGACGTTCTGGGTTCCGTTTGAGCAAATTACCCATCACTGTCTGAAGGTTTTATTTTGAGGAGGTTCCAGTATGAAACTGGTTTGCCATTTCAAGGATTTTACTTTAAAGCTAGACATAGGGTGACGCTTTTTGGTTTGATTTTTCAAAAAACATAGCCATATGCTTAAACATTGTAAACCTTTTATGAGAAAGGAGAGAGTCAGGTCGCAGAGCAGCCTCGGCTTTGTTGGTTCTGAGGTCTATGATCCACAGTATTCAGGTGAGAGTGGAAAGGAGGCCGGTCTCGGGGACAGATGGGAATGTCGCCAGTGCTCATGTTCACTTGAGTCACGGTGAGTGAGCTGGAAGTTCCGAACACACAGTTCTCTAGAGGGAAAGAACTCTAATGCACAACGTTTGCGGAGTCCTTTGGAGTCAACACAGCCACTAGGACGGATTTCAAAGCCGCCAGTGCTTTTAGACTCAGTTTCCAAAATTTGACATACATTCTTGCAAGCCAGTATTAGTTGGTTCTGACCCTCCACTTCTGTGTTTACATTAATTCTTTAAGAATCATGGTTTAGGTAAGGAAGATGCAACTTTAAAGCTAGTATTTAGTTTAACCCGTATTTGTGCAACTTATGAAAAAAAGGAGGTAAAAATTAACATAGAAAAATAGAACATAAGAACTCTTGGCACCAATGTTGTAGCAAGCCTCATTCCAACAGCAGAGTGGTGTGTGTGTGTGTGTGTGTGTGTGTGTGTGTGTGTGTGTGTGTGTGTGTACGTGTGTGTAGGCCAGTGGCTGACACTGGGTCTTCTGTGATCATCATCCTACACCTCACGTTTTTGAGACAGGCTACCTAACTAAACATGGAGCTTATTTTAAGTAAAATGTAGTTACATCATGTCACCCCCCCTTCCTCCCTGCAGCCCTCTCTTTGTGTCCTCTCTCCTGGCATCCCCATCTCCCTAGTGCGCTCACTCACTTTTACCTGGGTGCTGGACACTGAAGTCACATCCCCATACTTGTCTGACAAGACTTGAGGACTGAGCCCATCTGCTCCTTCCAGGGACAAGAGATTTCCACTTTAGTTTGGTGGTGTGGTGTTTACCTGCAGAGCCCTTACCCCTTAAAAAGCCTGGGGGCAGAGGGGTGAGACCTGGGTGTGGCGGCATGTGCCGCACTTGGGAGGCAGAAGCAGAATGACCACTGCAAGTTCCAAGTCAGCAGGGCTCAAAGAAGCAAAACAAACTAACAGCAAAGCCAAGGGTGGCAAAATGCGTCAGGTTTCCATTCAAGGCTTCTTAGTAAGGCAAAGGGGAGTGGACAGCAGCATTCCCAAGGCCCAGCTCTTGGGTCTGGATCTCCTCCCTGTGGCCCCCGCTTTCTTCTGCAAGACCACTTGAGCCTACCTTGCCTTGGCAAACTCTTTGCAAGCCTTTAAACTCCATCAGATCTGTTCTGATTGCAGTTGCCTCTCCATGGCCCCCAATCCTTCACAATGCCAATTAGCTGGGGCCCGCAGCCCTCCTTGGCACGAGCGGGTCCATTTCCAGTACCCAGACACCACCTGCGTCCTGCGGCTGATGCAGGCCTGGGGGCGCCTCTGCACAGCCCTTCCTGAGCTTCGCATTTCCCCCTTCGTCCCCTCTCAGAGACCGACTGATGTGTGCGTAGGAGAGCCATTTAGTCCAATATAAAGACTAAAATGTTTTTTCCTTCTGATAATGTCCCTGGTTTCGTCCCCCGTTATTATGCTCCATAATGCGCCGCGTGCGGCCATTTTGTCATCGCTTTGGGTCATCCTTGCTCACAATTGGTTATTTACTCAGGGGCTTTTGAAATTATTGAGTTGACACATCTGTCAGACGGCGAAAGCAGAAATGCTAAAAGGTCACTTGGAGAGAAACCAGCTGCTTCAGACAAACCTTTCTGCCTCCAAATAGCACAATCATTACAGCCTGACAGATGGGGCTCTGCTTTCATCCCGGCTCCCGGCTCTCCTTGCCTTCAGGTATTTAACCACACTACCTCATTGCCAGGTCAGCTGGGCCTCCTCCTAATTACCCACACAATAGGCATCTCCCTGCTTAAGAATAACAACTCTATTTTTTCCTGAATAGGAAACCAGTTTCCCCACAGATACGAGCTATCCAGGGCCTTCCACAAACTTTCCTATTACCAGATGAGTTTTGACAGCGGGTAAGCATGTTGCGATTGTGTCTGTAGCCTGCCTCACACCCTGCGACACAAGGCTCTGTCCATGGTAGAGTCTGTGGGGCTTTTGAAGGGCTTGGAATAGATGACCTCAAGGAATTAGGATGATTCCCTTTCTCCTTGTAGTCTTTCTCATTCTCATTCAGTACAGCTGGGTAGGAGGGTCTCATTTAGGTGACCTGGTTTCTCTCTCTCTCTCTCTCTCTCTCTCTCTCTCTCTCTCTCTCTCTCTCTCTCTCTCTTAAAATTCTACATGATGCTTAATTTCAACTTTATAGGCAGCACAGGACGATTCTTCCAGGAACAGATTCTTCCAAATTTTTTTTTTTGAGGGGTGGAGGAGATATTAATACACCAATGGCTGTAATAATGGACTTTAATATTTCATGGTAATGAAATAAATAAATTGATCATCATTTGACTATGGGTTTTCTCTGGACTGAAAGATAGATTTATTTATTTAGCCCGAACTTAAAATATTGTTCTTTTCTCTGAAGGTGCAAGATGGCCAGTGGAAAGCATAAAGCCTGCTCTCTGTTTTGAGGGATGCTTTGATGGGTGTGTTTACAAAGCATCTTGTTGGTAAATACAAGAGGCTGAAAGTAGAAGGATTTGTGAGGATGGTCTCATAGTTATAATTAGGGTTCTAAAATCACCAGGCATCTAGATGTCTCCCTTCAGGCTATTGAGACTTCACACTTAAAGAATGGGAGCCTTCACACTTCACTAGGAAAATGCTATCACAAGCAGAAATGCAATTATAACAAACCCTCACCAACCCTAAACAATGACAGCCATGACTGACGCTCTAACTATGGTTATTTTTCCCTTCAGTTTCCTCCTGATTTGCTACCTTGTTAGTTTCCACCTGCCACCTCTGCATTCTCTTCATGCTTATATTCTGGGGGCTGACCCAGGAGTTGAGGTCGACCTTAGGGCTCAAGAACTCCAAGTATAAAGGCTATTAGCAGCAGACATGACAACTGAATTACATTCCTATTATCACACAATTCAGTAAGATCTTATTATCTACACACCAAAGCTTGAGTGGAGCTGTGAGTCAGGCGGTATTAGGAAATTGAAAACTGCCATAGTCTGTGCCAGTTAGGCCTGTTATTTTCCCCAACTTACTGGCAGCTAAAAGACTAAAACAAAACAAAACAAAACAAAACAAAACGATTATTGGATTCAAGAAATTCTTTCAAACCAAAGGAAACTGGTTTGATCAACTGGACAAACAGATCTCCCAGAACAACGGATTTCTCATCTAAGCAATAATTTGAACATCTGACAAAAGTTTACTTTATAATGTCCTTCTAGGTACCAGTGTTTCTATCAACCCTAAAAGATTATGCCAAAAACTTTGTCTAACTTCAATTGGCTCTTCACTTTGGGGACCTGGCTTAATAGGGGGAATCATTCAAACACTATAGATTTCCTCTTCTGAGCTGTCTCCTCTTAGACATTATGGAATCTCTGTCATGGTGACAATCTTTGATACAGGAAGTCTCACAAAGATTTTTAGACAAAATTTTCTGGTGAACATTTTCAGGAGGAGCTGAGGGACAGTAAAGTAGACTGAAACATGAGCAAATCAGAACAGAGAAAGGTAACATTCTAAAGAGACCCCAGGGAAGTTCTGAAACAACTGATTTCAAAGCGTGCGTGCGTGCGTGCGTGCATGCATGCAGGTGTGCATGTGGAACAATGACTACTCACCCCAGAGAGTGTGTAGATGACAAACCAAAGATACCAGCTTGATGAACCACTGGATTTTACAGGGTTACTTACAGAAATACAGATGATGGGTTACTACAGAAGAGAAATGGCAAAAAACAAAACAAAACAAAATAGTTGCACCACAAAAACTGACCCCAACATGGTTAACAGCTCGCATGAAAATAGTGCACTGTACATCTTTTAGGCAACCAAGCAGCCTGGAGACTGTTTCTTTTAAGCTGATCAAGTGCTCTGAGCCCCTTCAGGTAGTTCAGGGGGGTTAAGCCTCTTCTAGACAGCTTAGTTTGTCTGAGAGTGTCTCCTAGCAGTCTTTACTACATATATAAGCTTGGGAAAAGAGGGGCCCAGTGAATCTGGTCAGTTTCAGGAACTTCCTGGAGCCTTTGAGTTGTTTGCTTCCTGAGCTCTGGAGTTTCCCTGAAGGATAAAGTGTTTCATCTCTGCTTAGAACATCCTGTTGTCTCACCTCCCTGTAAATGTTCTGCATCTTAGTAAGCTTCCCTCCAAGATGGAGGCTTTAATCTCGGAGGAAATGTCTACATAATAGGTAAATAAAACTAATAGATTTGGGGGCATGTGAGTATTCCAAAGTGATTCTCAGAAATTACACGTGAAAGCACCCTGGTAGAAAAGCACACCTCTTATGATTCACTGGCCAGTCTGAGTCATTATAATTTTAATATTAAAGAGTAAATAACTCTACTATGAGATCATTAGCTGCTGAAACCAGGAGCATAATGGATTCTTGGACAGAGCATATCCTGGAGTTATTGGTAGAGAGGACAATGTACAGGGAAAAGGGAATGGATGAAGAAAGACTTTATGCAGGAGGTAGATATAATCTGGGTTGAACCTTGAAGAATGGATAGAACTCCTATGTGTATATGTACAATATGTACATGTGTTAGTTTGTATATGTTTGTATGTTTGTGTGTGCGTTCATCTTGAATGAAGTGAGGGAAATGTTAAGTACAAAGAAAAAGAAAAGAAGCTGTGGTTACTTTGTGAAAGGAGCAGATACATAATTCTTCTTCAGGAATGAGGATTAGGAGAAGGCACCTTAACCAGGTTCAGGCCTTGAGGATGAAGAACATTAGAAAGGCACACCAATGTACTAAAAACAGCATGGTGAGGGCTTAAAGGGAAAGAGGTCTTTCCTTTAAAACCCGCAGAGAATCTTCATTAGAATGAGAATTAGAAAGACAGGGTGCAGAGATAAGCACCACAGCAAGGAATGGTTGGAGGTAGGACAGAGGAGCATCTTCAGTGAAATCCCCTGTGGAGTTTTCAGGGAAAATCCACTGAACAAAGGTAACATCTGACTCTCACAACCACTCTCAAGGGTGGGAGGTTTTACCTCAAGCAACCTTAGTTCAATGGCCTGTGAGATAAAGAGCATGGAAGAGTGAGGAACTGGCTAGGACCATACATGAAGAGTTGTTATCTGCAGCACAGAGCAGCTTCTTAACTCTCTTCCCTGATTTCTTCAGGCTGTGAGTTCTGGCCTCTGAAGGGCAACCACTGAAAGGGGCAGGCTGTGCTCTCACAGAAGGAAGTGGAGGGAGGACTGGGTACATGAGTCCAGGTCTGGATTTGGTGCACAGACTACCACTTAAAATGGCACAGGCTTCCTCAAATCTCATCTATAAAAGTGGGCTATGTTAGTGTATGGGAGTCATCCCACAAAAGACCACCATTCAAGTATGCAATCAACAAGAACATTTATTTCTCGAGAGTAAAAATTCCAGCATGCAGAGGTCAGCCATATGACAAGATGGTGATGATCATGAAGAGAGTGTACAAGTTCCTTTTAAGGGGATTGTAAGGGGCTAGGGGAATTCCAGCTGTGGTTAGGTGTACTTTTGAAGTATTGGGTATAGACCCTTACTAGTACAGGAATCATTTTATGACTGGCTCATGACATCTGGTCAGCAACTGTAGTTGCCGTGTCAGGGGTCTACTTGGCAGAAAATTGTAAGAACAGTTCCTTTTGTGGCCAGATTGGCTACAAGACTGGACATACTTCCCGAGGGTCTGATTGAAGCCAGACATGAGTTAAGATAGGATGGTAATATAGGGCAGAAGTCTTAGCAAACTGACTCTTGGAAAAAACCCAAAACCCAAACCCAAACAACTGTCCCTGTTAGGGTCAGTCCTGTTATAAGAAGGGACAGCTTCTTCAATACCTTCTTTATTAAGATTACTATAAGGGTAAAAGTTGATAATTTATGGAAAGTGATTTAAAAAATCGTGTGGATGCAGTAAAGACTCATTAGATGTGGCTATTATTGTTTATTGCCAGTAAAGGCTAATATAATTAAAAGAGGAGAGAACAGGAAGAAAGCTCAGACATGTTCTTAGAAAACCTGAGAGTTGAACTACCTATACAAACATAGTAGACAATAATTCTGCAAAATTTGGAGCCAATGGTAAAGAACCATGAATTTATTTTTAAAAATTATTCTGTTGGTAGTAGGGATCCCATTCAGGTTTTTCATTGTGGAAGCAATGTGATTTACATCATGCTGGTAATAGATAGGTTGAAAGGGATGGGAGAAAGTTAACTGGTCAGGTCTGTGTGAGTTAAAGCAATGAGCTGTTGGGCTGTAGAAAAGTCAGTAGGGAGTAAATTTGGGATAGTGTTTCTAGTAGAAGATAGAATACATGTAAGAATGATTCCAATGCAAAATATGGCTTCTTTTAATGAAGTGTATGGAAGTGTTTTTATGTTAAAAGTTAGCTTTGTCTGTTCAATTTAACCAGTATAAAACATATCAAATAGATTTTAATGAAAACATTAAAGGAAGTCAAGTCCACTGTGTGGATTTGCAATGTATGCTCTGGGTCTCCATGATACCTGACACCTGGGGCCAGGAACGCTAGAAATGTGAAGTAGATTCGTAGAAAAGGAGCCACCAAGTGCTATATTTTACATTATGTGGGACATGACCTTGGCTTAGCATCTTTTGGACTGTAGACTGTGCTGCTTAATTTACAACATTTCTGCACATTCTAACCCATTGTAGGTTTTTCCCCAATAGGGAACTAAAGGAGAGACTGTCACCATTCTTTTGAGCTCATATCAACTGAGAAGCAAGCATTAATAAATCCACTGAATGCAGGGCTTTCTGAGCTGATCCTTGACATGCTTTAGCTATTGGCATTCAAATTTATTTAATTAGCAGGCTTTAATTTGCACTAAACAGAAAAGGCAGGATTCAGAGCAAGCATCAGGTGACACTAATGTTAGCCTAATTGGTCAGATCTATGTTAATTATCAGGTAACTTGGCTAAATAATATAGCCATTCCCAGACAAGGACAAAGTGATTTTAAAAGTCTCTTGATAAGGCTCCACTTCTCCAGAGGAGCCTAGCAGCCTTCCAGCCAGCCACAAAGTATCATTTACAATGGGTCTTTGTGAGATGCTGTTTTTAGATGAAGGGTGAGAATTAAGGATCCAGATTTAAGGTCCGAAGGGCAAGTTTCTACAATGGAGAGACTATCTTCAAGTGATATTTAGAAGGCAAGTAAAAAGTCCTACTTTATTTGTGAACAATTAAGCCTTTGAACTGACTGAGAATAATCTAGATTCAATTCTAACCACTGTCAATAATTGATAAATAAAAGATAATTCTTTCCTTCCCATAGCTGGTATCCTTGTTATGTAGGATGAGATACTTCTGATCTTTTTACCTAACATATGATGGGTGTTTGTTTCCATGCTATTTATGGTATAATTTGTATTAATCATTCCTGAAAACTACCTGTATAACATTACAGTAAAGCTAGATAATCATAGAAACTATTTTAACCTTCTTATGTAGGGAAGACAATAGAGAATATAATAAAAAAAAGGTAGAGCAGACATCTGTAGGGTCCAAATGTTTGAGTGGAAATAACTCATATAGAAGATATGGAGGGGGTCCTCTCTCTGTGTCAGCTTGGGTAGGGAATAGAAATCATTGTTAGGATGCTGCAATAGTTAATACTGACAAGTCTAAGTTACTAAAGCAGACCCTTGGGTATGTCTGTGATGGCATTTACAGAGAAGAGCCACTAGGACATAAGACCCACCTGAATGTCATGGCACCATCCCATTGGCTGGGACCCTGTACTTCCTTAAAGGGGATGCAGTCAGGAGCTCAGGAATACGGCAATTCTTTGTTTCCAGCAACCACAGTGTGAGGTGCACTGCTATAGCTTCTTTGTCATGGTGGGCTGGGATCTCAGAAACCATGGGGCATAGCAAATCTATTCTGTGCATTATTTATGTCAGGTATTCTATTACAGCCATAGAAAGTCTGAATAAAACAGAAAAACAAAACACACACACACACACACACACATACACACACACACAACATACCTTATGTCAGGTATTCTATTACAGCCATGGAAAGTCTGAATAAAACAGAAAAACAAAACACACACACACACACACACACACACACACACACACACACACACACACACGATACCAGAGCAGTGGAGAAATTGCTGTTGCCACCTGACTGTGTGGTTCTGTTACCATCTAAGGGTCTTGACAGGTTTTTTTTTTTCTATGTCAGTTAAAAAATTAAAAGGCAGGAACAATCTCGAAAAAAAAAAAGCAGTAGCAGTTGGAAAATTCTAGAACACAGCAGACAATCAGCTTGTGGAGAGGGTTTTATTAGAGGTAAGGAAGCACAAATAGCAAGCACACTGAGACCCTTTGCAAAGCATATGGGGACTCTGGAGTCTGGGAATCCAGGCTCCACTTCAGGGGTGGGGTTTGTAAGATTTTTGAAGGGTGTTCCTCTCCTAGTTTGGGGTTGGCTATATTGGACAAACACAAGATGGCTGATCAGCCCACAACAATGTGTAAACATGTCCTCATCAGGCCTTGATGTTTTGATTCTGTGAGAAAAGGGCATGCTAGGACTTTGTTTGAACTTCTAGACTTTTGTCTCAGGTAAAGATGGGGAGAAGGAAGCTAGCCATCTTGAAAGTCCAATGTCTTTATCACATAGTCATGGCTCTTCTCTTTATTTGTCTACCTGTCAGCGATTCTACCTCTACTCCCTCAGTTCAGAAGCCTGTAGAAGAAGTTTTTATAGGAAGAATTCTGGAATATTTGGGAGAATAGGCTGGGAAACTTTAGAATGCAGTAAGCTGACTTCATGAGTGTGTTTGCTGTGAGCTCAGAAGAGAGAACCCTGCTAGGGAAGGCATACAACCAAGCTCGTGTTCATGAGGTTTCGGGAAGGAATGAGGAGTCTAGGGTCCATTCATGCTCCACTGTAGCAACCAGCTGCTCTCCATGTTGTCCATGCCCTAATACTCCATGGGAGGCTGGATTAAAGGTGATGGACTAAGGAGTCTGGTGGGGAAAATTTGAAGGTAGGCCAGCCAGCATCCAGACTGCTGCATGGGCATTACTGGCTCTTTTAAAACAAAGTTTATGGTGAGAATTGAAGGAAAACCAGCAAAGCAGAGAGATCTGAAAAACTTACCATTCGTCCAAACAAACTGCACATGTAAAGTTGTGGCCAAGGAAACTGTGTGACCAGCAAAGAGTGGTGGCTCCACGAATAAACGTTGCTACTGGGACAACAGGAAAGCTTCCCAAGTGCATCCCAGGAGCTGTTCAGCACCCACCCATTGGGCTGTGGCAAGATGAGTAAATGTATTTGCAAGGCTTTCCACACAGCTGCTAGTGCATCCTGATCAAGAGGGCCACCCAGGGAAGCATGTCCCTGCATTCAGTCACACAGACATTCAGAGGACCAATGGAGTTCAGCTACTGCTTGAGCAGACAGAGGGCCCTGTCATGGTTCCTGTGATGCCAGAGTTAGGAGGTACCTAAAGTGTCTACCAATGTTTCAAAGGAATACCTGGGAGACCAGGTGATTCTATAAAGGTGAGGATCCCTGTAGGGAGTCCCCAAGAGCTCAGTGAAGCAAATTTGGACTTGCCTATTTTTGCATAATTTTCAACTTGAGAAAATTGTGATATTTTTGTAATGCTCAAAAATATCAAAAGGAGAATAATACTTATGCCACAGCATGTTCATACAGAATTTTAAATTGTGTCCAGAAGCAGTTTTATTGGAACACTGCTACATGCATTTCTTTGCAGATTCTGTGGCAACTTTTGTATTACACTGATAAACTTGGATAATGGGAATAGGGACTGTATGGCCTGAAAAACCCAAATATTTATTGTCTGGTCCTTCATAGCAGAAAGTCCTTCTATCCTTGCTCTAGAATGTGAATTACTGTTTTCAAAATCACTTGTGAAATTCAAAACAGGAATCCTAGGCCTTGCCTTTACCGACAGTTTCCTGACATCATAGCCTTGGCTAGCATCTCTGATACTGTGCAGGCTTCCTTAAGTAATTAATCATCCCCAATATTGCAGCTGGCCAAACTTTACCTGCCCGTGTTAAGCACTTTAGTGACCTCTGCCTCATTTATGACCTATCAGGGCCAGGATCACATCTCACTTTACAACTAGAATCACTTATTGAGGAAAATGTTTCCTTAGGTATTTTATTAAACTTATATGCTTAAAATATTGCTCGAGCACAAAATGACAAAGATTCAAAGATTTACTAAAGAACTAGGATATCTCCTGGGTGGTGTCTGCTGCAGCCAGGTGTTTGTGCAAGCATATGTTGGGAGATAAACTTGTTTGAAGATTGTGTGTTATCTCCACCCGCAACCCCAACTGAAATTCAAACTGGATACTCATTAGATAGTAGTTATTGTTTTACACACATGCAATATAATTGTATTTTAATAACATGGTTAGCTGAATTTTTGCTAACATGCCAACTTTTGCCTATATTACTCTTTATTCAGTATATGTGAAGAGAACAATTTCATGTTTGGCATGTAGTGAGCACTTAATAACAGTTGTATTTATTTTGACCCACAGTTTCAATCCATCATGGTAGGGATGGCATGGTAGTGTTTATGGCAGTGGGAGTGTGTGGCTAGCATTCCTAGTGTATCGGGATTAAAATCAGGGCTGGGCTATCACCTTCACAGGCCACCCCTGGTCTATGTTTGCCAATGAGGACCTATATCCTAGTAGTTCCGTAACCATCAGGTTTCAAGTGTTCAAACACATGAGTCAGTGAAGAATATCTCACCTGCAATCCTTATCACTTGATACCATCACAATTATCATCAGCTATTTGATCAACATGACTATATGTGCAGATGCTCTTTAGGGTACTGGCTAATACAATGCTATTCCCAACTCATTGTCACAACTGGGCTTCTAATTATGATGATGTGTCTCTAATTTTCCTGTACAAAACTGAAAGTGAGGTGCTTTCATGGTGCATTTAGAGCTTGTTAAGGAAGACATGGTCTCACGTATTCCAGGTTGACCTGGAACTTGCTATATAGTCAAAGGTGATCTTGAATTTTTTACATTTCCATCTTGACTTCCTGAGTGCTTGGCTGTACATGGTCCTGAGGATTGAACCTGGAGCCTTGTGAATGTTAGGCAAGCTCTATACCAAGTGAGCTATATCATTTGTTCCAATGAGCATGTGCTTTAGGTAGGTATGTTATGATTCTTTTTTTTTTTTAAACGGCATCTTCTTTATTTTGCATACTTTTAATTTCAGAACAAAATAAAATAAAACAAAAACCACAATACACAATACCCAACCCTGCTATTCTGTGGGAGGGGATTTTCCTGCCTTAAGGCACAAGGACAGGACAAAAGAGATCCTCTAGCATGAGCAGAGAGCCAGGTAGGTCAGGGCTAGTCAAGGCTGCTGGGGGAGCCACAGGGAAACTATACAGAGGACATGGGCTTCCCAGGGGTCTCTAATCTACTTCTTCCATGCGGGAGGCATCCTCATCACCCTCGAGTGGGGGGATCTCATCAAGAACAGCAGCACTGGGCTCCTCCACTGTTACCTCGTCTTCATCAATACCCAGGCCTAGTTTGATCATGTGGTAGATACGGTTGGAGTGGGTTTGGGGATTCTCAAGTGAGAAACCAGAGGAGAGGAGAGCAGTTTTGAACAGCAGCACCACCAGGTCCTTGACAGCCTTGTCATTTTTGTCTGCCTCTGCCTTCTGCCTCAGGGTCTCCACAATGGGGTGGTCAGCGTTGATCTCTAGGTGCTTTTTGGCCATCATGTAGCCCATTGTAGAGTTGTCTCGAAGTGCCTGGGCCTTCATGATCTGCTCCATGTTGGCTGTTCAGACATAGGTGCTTGTCACAATGCAGCAGGGTGAAGACACAAGCCTGTTGGAGATTGTCACTTTCTCAACCTTCTTATCCAGGATCTCCTTCATGAGCTTGCAGAGATTTTCAAACTTTGCCTTGCTCTCCTCCATTTTCTTCTTCTCTTCCTCATCCTCTGGTAGCTCCAGGCCTTCCTTAGTCACAGAGACCAGGCTCTTTACATCAAACTTCTTGAGCTGCTGCATGCAGTACTTGTCAATAGGCTCCGTCATGTACACCACCTCAAAGCCCCGCTTCTGCACACGCTCCACAAAGGCAGAGTTGGTCACCTGCTCTTTGCTCTCACCAGTGATATAGTAGATGGACTTCTGTGTCTCCTTCATGCGAGACACGTAGTCTGACAGGGAGGTTATCTCATCTCCAGACTGAGAGGTGTGATAGCGGAGCAGCTCAGAGAGGCGCCGGCGGTTTGTGGAGTCTTCATGGATTCCAAGCTTTAGATTCTTGGAGAAGGCCTCATAAAATTTCTTGTAGTTCTCTTTGTCTTCAGCCAACTCAGAGAAGAGCTCAAGGCACTTCTTCACGATGTTTTTGCGGATGACTTTCAGGATCTTGCTCTGCGGAAGCATTTCTTGGGAGATGGTCAGGGGCAGGTCCTCAGAGTCAACCACACCATGGATAAAGTTGAGGTACTCAGGTATCAGCTCATCACAGCTGTCCATGATGAACACATGACGCACATACAGTTTGATGTTGTTGTTCTTCTTCTTGTTCTCAAAAAGGTCAAAGGGAGCTCTCCGTGGAATGAAGAGCAATGCTCTGAATTCCAACTGACCTTCTACAGAGAAGTGCTTGACTGCCAAGTGGTCCTCCCAATCATTGGTGAGGCTCTTATAGAATTCCCCATATTCCTCCTGAGTGTGAGTGTGTGGCTAGCATTCCTAGTGTATCAGGATTAAAATCAGGGCTGGGCTATCACCTTCACAGGCCACCCCTGGTCTATGTTTGCCAATGAGGACCTATATCCTAGTAGTTCCGTAACCATCAGGTTTCAAGTGTTCAAACACATGAGTCCTGGGTTCCTGGTCCAAATGGGCTTAGTCTTGTTCAGCTCCTCCTTATTGATGTACTTCTCCTTGATCTTCTTTGTTTTCTTCTTCTTATCTTTGCCACCATCATCCTCCTCATCTGATCCCACATCTTCAATCTTAGGCTTCTCCTCATCATCCTTATCTTCCTCCTCTTTCTCTCCCTTCTCTTCCTCTGCCTCATCATCACTGATCTCCTTCTCTCGTTCCTTCTCCAAGTAGAGGGTGATGGGATAGCCTATGAACTGTGAGTGTTTCTTCACCACTTCCTTGACCCTCCTCTCCTCCAAGTATTCTGTCTGGTCTTCTTTGAGATGAAGGATCACTTTGGTACCCCGGTCAATGGGCTCACCATGGTCCGCACGAACTGTGAAGGACCCTCCAGCAGAGGACTCCCAGGCATACTGCTCATCATCGTTGTGCTTTGTGATCACCACCACCTTCTCTGCCACTAGATAGGCAGAGTAGAATCCAACACCAAACTGCCCAATCATGGAGATGTCCGCACCAGCCTGCAGCACCTCCATGAATGCCTTTGTGCCAGACTTAGCAATGATTCCCAAGTTATTTATGAGATCAGCCTTGGTCATGCCAATGCCTGTGTCCACCAAAGTCAGTGTTTGCTCTTGAGGGTTGGGGATGATGTCAATTTTCAGCTCTTTACCACTGTCCAACTTGGAAGGGTCTGTCAGGATCTCATAGAGAATTTTGTCCAAGGCATCAGAAGCATTAGAGATCAACTCTCGGAGGAAAATTTCCTTGTTGGAATAGAAAGTATTGATGATGAGGGACATGAGCTGAGCGATTTCTGCCTGAAAGGCAAAGTTCTCTACCTCTTCCTCCCTCTCCATGGTGCACTTCCTCAGGCATCTTGATGGGCAGGCCAAGCGGTAGCACAGAGCACGGTGGGCACGGAGCGCATCTGACTCGCACGCCAAGCCTCGGCTGCGCAGGGGTGACTCAAGAGCATGATTCTTAAACTTCTTGCTGCTTTAAAATGTTCCTTGTCTTATTATCATTGGAGCAGCTGAATATGTAATCCCTGTGAGCAGAACTTTCTGTCCCACCAGAAACTCCCAAATACAGCCACTTCACAAATTACCGCACAGAGGCTTATATTAATTATAAATGCTTGGCCAGTAGCTCAGGCTTATTACTAACTAGCTCTTAACTTAACTCATAATTAACTCATAATTCTTATCTATGTTATCCACATGGCTTGGTACCTGTTCTTAGTACAACATTCTTATCTTGCTCTGCATCTGGCTGGCAACTCCCTGACCTTACCCCTTCTCTTTCCAGCATTCTTAGTTTGCCCCCCCCCCCCCGCCTATACTTCCTGCTGGCTATTGGCCACTCATTGTTTTATTAGACCAATCAGAGTAACAAATCTTTACAGTTTACAAGAGGATTACTCCACAGCAAAACCCTGCTTATAATTATCTTTAAGACAAATCATTAAGAAAGTGCTTGAAGGAGTTTGGATATATGCCTTTTTGTGTGTAATTTTAACTGATTATCATGTACTTCTATGTTCTAAATTTCAAAATAGTATATGTAAATAGGCAGCCTGATGAAAAAGAACTTAAGGCAAATCCTATAGAACATTATCAGTGTCAGCGAATGAATGAAACTCCTCTTGCTCCTTTCTCACAATATCCTCTGTTCACCATCTTCTGCACTCATAAGTAAATGTCAAGGATCAGTGAACAGGAAGCTGGCATTTCTTTAAAATATATATCTCATTGATACCTTAATTTTAAAGGCATGGTACCAAAATAGTAGTAAGTGGGAGTGTCTTATAAATAATAATTTATCACAATTCTGGGAGGCTATGAAATCTAACAAGAAGGCACTGAAAAGTTCAGGGTCTGGCAAGGGCTCATTTCCTGGACTTCATGTGTATCTTGTCATGGTGTTTTCACATGGTGGAAGAAGTGGTTTATATGAAGGCCCAGCCAACTGTGGGCATTGCCACCCATAGGAAAGAGGCCCTGGATTATATCAGAAAGCTGTTTCTTCACAAGACTAGAGTGCTTATGGAGTCTAAGACAGGTCTTGGAGAATGTCTTAGTTTGCTTTTGCTGCTTTGATAAACTTCATAATCTAAAGGAACTTGGGGAGTGAAGGGTTTATTATATACAGGTTACAATCCGTTATCAAGAGAAGCCATGGCAGGAAATCCAGGAGCTCAAGACAGTGGAAACCACAGAGAAATGCTGCTCCCTGGCTTGCTCAGCCTACTTTCTGATATAATCCAGGGCCTCTTTCCTATGGGTGGCAATGCCCACAGTTGGCTGGGCCTTCATATTAACCACTAAGAAAATGCTTCCCAGGCCAATCTCATGGAGGCAATTCCTCAATTAACTTCCCCTTTCCTGGTGGCTCTAGTTTGTGTCAAGTTGACAAAAACAAATCAATTTAGGAGTCTTAATAGAACTGGGCACAATTCATGTTCCAATCGTTTAGGCTTGATCATGTGGGATGATAAACAATTGTATGCTGAGTCTAGCTGGATGATCTCTCAGCAGAGGAGCTACAGTATTTACTTTGATGAAGGTCATAGAGTTCTTCATGGACTAAAGAAATGAATTTTCAGAGAGTTTGTGAAACAAAAAATCATGCAAGTTTTTGGCCAAACTTCCACATAATACTGAAGTCTTTAATGCAGAGAGGCGACGTCCTGTTAATGAAGTGTTGCAGATGGTTTCTTTCTGAATTCAGGCAGGGTAAGTAAACAACCCCATTAAGAGTAAACATAAATTTGAGATAAATCAGGAAAATAAAATGAAATTACCTATATTAAAAGGGCATCTAATTACTGACAATCCAGTAGGACTGCAAATGTTTTCTTATAGATGGAAACCTGTTGATGTTCAGATTTTTCTTTTTTGATTGCTGCAAATAGTGCAGAGGAATTTAAGAGAATATTAAGACAACAGAGTACCAATATACAGGAAGTCAAAGTAGGTTGCCCAGGGCTTCTCAAAGACAATACAGACTCATAAAGCTGCACTGATCCTGTACAGAATTCTAGCCAGTACAGACCTGTCAGCAGTAGACACGTTATGAGCAGAAGGTAGACATCCTCTTTGTCCATGAATCCTACTGGCTCCTTTTGGATGAATTCAGAATTGACACTATATGCTTTAACCCCAGTTCGCTGAGCTCAACTAATCATCCCTTATGGTTCAAGTCAGCACCTTTTGTCTGTACTACAGTGGCAACCTAGCTGGAATGCCTATGCTCACTTCTCATCTTCTGTGGTCCATTCTTAACACAACACTTGGAATGATTCTTTTAAATCCCCAGTCAAATCACGTTGCTTCCAACGGTGCCTTCTGATAGCAGGGGCTGGAGTCTGCACATTACTTGGTTCTATGCTGAAGACTGCACGATCAGCCTGCCCACTGATGCACTGTCCTCCTTCCCTGTTATTCTCACTCTACTCTTCCCTTCAGTCACACTGGTTCCTTGTCTCTCTGGAATGTCCAGCAACATCCTCTCTCAGGACCTTTGCACATATCCCTGTGCTTAGGGTACTTCTCGTATTCTTCAGGTCTTTGTCCAAACATCACTCTTTAAATGAAGCTCACTGCTAGTAATCCCACAGGATAAGGTGTTTTATTTAAGCTTTCTTTCTGAGTAAAATGAGAAGTTACTGCAGGGTTTTGAGTTGAGGAGTGAATAATGAACATACCCCTTGATAGGATTCCTCTGGCAGCTATGTCAAAAGTAAGTTACAAGGTGTGGGAATAAAAGTAGAAGTGTGGGGGTCCATTGCAAAGACTGCTGTAGATAGCTCATCAGCATGATGGGACTCAGATCAAAGCGATTCTAGCAGGAAGTGGCTGGATTTTGGATATACTTCAAGGCAAATAAGATTCTCTGATAGATTTCATGATGCATGGGGGAAGTGAGGAAGGTAATTAAAGAAAACGACAGGGACTTTGGCTTCAGTGGCTGTAGAAAGATGTTATGCACTGCACTGAAGAAGGCGCTGGGCAGAAAAAGTTGTAGGGGAAGATCAATTTCACTTAGGACATATTGAGTTTGAGATGTCTATTGGACATGCAAGTGACAGTGTTGAGTAGCAGTTGGATATACAAATCTGGAGTTCTGAACAGAAGTCTGGAGTTGACACATAAATTTGAATGTCATTGGCATGTAGATGGCGGTTAGCCTGAGTCTCCTGAGAACAGGGCTTGATGGTAGCAGGATAGGCAGTCACAAGAAAATGGGGCTCAGGGGGTGGGGTGGGGAAGGAGGGGGCCAAATGAGACATGCTCTCAGTCTTCCTATGCTGTGTCTCACAAGCAATTGCATACATTTTAGGACAGTTTACTTGGGGTTATAATACTTACGTTGAACTTTCATAACAAAATAGCATAGACTGGGTGATTTAAATGATGAGAATCTATTGTACTACACTTATGGATGTCAGAAGTCTGAGATCAGGGTGCCAGCATTACCCGGTCATAGCAACGGCTCTGTTTAGCTTGAAATGGCTGACTCCAGCTATGCGCTTTCCTGGTGGAGAAAGTTCTGGCATGTTTATCTCTTGTATCATGAGAGTACCATCCCCACTTGGTAAGGGTCTTCTGCTGGTCTGCTTAGCAACCATCACCACTTCACCTCCAGATGTAGTCAAACCAATGCATTTTGTGAGGCTACAACTCAGTTCACAGCACTTTCCCATGGATCACCAAATTAATTTTACTCCAGAAATACACAAAGTCTTAGCTTGGCACAGCACCAACTCTAAAGGTGAGGTCTTATCTAAATATCTAAAGCAGACATGGGTAAAATTCAAGGTACCATTTATGACAGGGCAAAATTCTGGGGCAGGGGAAATGGGAGCAAAGATTTATACGTAGGCTCAAAATTTCTTTCATGTAAAAGTCCATGCTCATTCACCTCCTATGTGTAAAGCTCCTCTGAGATTTCTAGATATGAGCTCCTGGACACCCAGTGGGTATCTAATATCAAGACAGAAGCCTTATGGATGTAGCATGAGAGGCCCACAATGGCAGAAGGCCAGGGCCTGTTACCTGGTGCTTATGGGGAGTTAGAGTCAAGACAGAGCCAATTGCTGTGGATGAGGGTGGGGGTGATACAGTGGTGGTGCTGGGTGGGGGTGGGGGTGGGGGATGTGGTGACTAAAATGAATTCCTGTGAAGCTAAAGGGTGCCAAAGAGCATGTCAGAGGCCAGTGTTATTTAGGAAGGATCTTTCCTGATTGGTTTCTCATTCCATAGTCAATCTTCTATGACTGTGTTTAAAAGTAGTTATGATATATTCTTCTAATGTTATAATTCATTCTAAAATAGAACAAAACATTTTATTCTACAACAGGTAATAGAGGTTTATGTGCACACTGATATTCAAGCAATAACAGCATGCTCATCATACCTGAGAAAAGTCAAACAACTATGCTGTAAGGACTTGATAGCAGATCCTCTTTTGATCTGATGCAAAGGAGGGAAAGCTAAAGCCATAGACAGTGGAAGGGGGCAGGACTTTTACTGAAGAAGATACTGGGAAAAACAAAACAAAACAACACATAGATGGAATTTTGCCAGCAAATGTGAAATATGCCAAAATCAGGCACTCTTGTACATTCTGAAACACAAAGGAATGTAAAACAGACCAACTGCCTATAAACTGGGCCAGGGTTGCCTTAGTCAGGGTTCTCTAGAGGAACAGAACTGATAGAATACATTAGGAGACCCTTTCCAAGTGGGGAGGAGTGGTAGTTCGAATGTTATTGGCCTCCTAAACTCATAGGGAGTGACATTATTAGCAGGTGTGGGTTTGTTGGAGTGGGTATGGCCTTGGAGGAAGTGTGTCACTATGGAGGCAGGCTTTCAAGTCTCATATATCCTCAAGCTGTGTCCAGTGATACAGACCACTTCCTGTTGTTTGTGCAAGATGTAGAACTCTGAGCTACCTCTGCAACATGATGTCTGCCTGTATATTGCTGTGTCCCACCATGATGATAGTGGACTGAACCTCTGAACTATAAGCGATCCACCTCAATGAAATGTTTTCCTTTATAAGAGTTGCTGTGGCCGGGCGGTGGTGGCGCACGCCTTTAATCCCAGCACTCGGGAGGCAGAGGCAGGCGGATCTCTGTGAGTTCGAGGCCAGCCTGGGCTACCAAGTGAGTTCCAGGAAAGGCACAAAGCTACACAGAGAAACCCTGTCTCGAAAAACCAAAAAAAAAAAAAAAAAAAAAAAAAAAAAAAAAAGAGTTGCTGTGGTTATTGTGTCTCTTCACAGTAATAGAAACCCTACCTAAGAAGGAATGGTACTCTCATATGACACAAGAGACAAATGTGCCAGAGCTTTATCCTCCAGGAAAGCACATAGCTGGAGGCAGCCATTTCTAGCTAAACAGAGCCATTGCTATGACTGGGTCATGCTGGCACCCGGATCTCAGACTTCTGACATCCATAATTATAGTACAATAAATTCCCATCATTTAAATCACACAATCTATGCTCTTTTGTTATGAAAGTTCAACATGTGTATTATAACCCCAAGTAAATTGTGGACTTAGGCTGGCTTTAAACTCATGATCATCCTTCCTCAACTTCCCAAGTATTGGGATTATAGGTATGCATCATTGCTGCCCAGAATGGGGTCTGAGTCTCATCCTCTGAATTATTTTACAAACCACTCACTTCTTTTTATTGTAAAATTTTGTACTCTGTTGGTTTTTTTTTATTGGCCTTTAGAAAGATTTGAGACTTGCCCTCTTAGAACTACTTCCTTATGGCAATTACTTCATCTATCTGTTCAGCCCCACCCATACATGACAGAGCAGTAAACAACTTTATTTTTAAAATTAAAAGTAGTGTTGCCCAATAAATTTATCCAAGTACATTGGGATCATGTGAGTGCATGGGTATATTAGAATCATATGAGGAAAACCTGGCCTATGGACTTTTGAACACATCAAACTGAAGAAGGGCTGAACCCCATAAATTAACTTAACACTGTGGTAGTTAACATCCCATAGACTGGTCATCTGATCACCTGGTGTGTGTGTCAAGGGATGAGTGGAGAGAGAAGTCCCAAGTGTGCTAAGGCCTTCACCTCAGTTCAGCACCCATTGCTGATGTGGCCTACTCAGATTGCCATCTCTCTGCCTTCCATTTGACTGCCTATCTGTCCATCTGGATCCAACTTTGTTCTTCTCCTCTCTGATTTCTATGTCCTATATCTCCTTTTTGTAACTGACTGAACCCAAAGCTTGGAAGCAACCTGTGAGTCTGAAGCAGATCTTTGCATCCCTATCAGCTTCTACTTCTGCTCTTTAGTTAGGCATTGTGAAGCTTCATGACCTCTGCTGAGGCCTCCTTGATCCTTAGTAGCCATTCTGCAACCTACCATATCACATATAGACAGATTCCCTGCAGGACGGGTAATGTGTGACCTGAGAGTTAATATTAGCAGTAGTTAACATGGTAGAGTTAATATTAGCAGTAGTTAACATGGTAGAGTTAATATTAGCAGTAGTTAACATGGTAGAGTTAATATTAGTTGTGATTGGAATTAAGAACCTGTACTTGCTTAGCCAGCTCTCAAAGGAATCAGACCACTCAGCGAGTTGCTGCCAATGAAAACAATGTACCTTGTGTTACATTGCTTATTGTGATTCAGTAAATACCGACATTGTGGAAAGACAAGAACATGTTCATCTACATTTCTGACATAGCACACTCACCTTATCCTAAACCCAATGGCAGACTCTAGCCATCACCAATATTGTCCTTTTCACTTGTAGCCTGAACCTAAAATTGTTTGTGGCTATGCTTCATATTATCCCAATCACTTCTACTCCTTTCCCAAATTCATTTAACATCTTGTCCTGGCTAGTTGTATGTCAACTTGACAGAAGCTAAAGCCATTTGAAAGGAGGGAACCTCAACTAAGAAAATGCCTCCATAAGACCGAGCTGTACATAAGCCTGCAGGGCATTTTCTTAATTGTTGATTGATATGGGAGGGTCCAGCCTAATGTGGGTGGTGCCATCCCTGGGCTAGTCGTCCTGGGTTCTATAAGAAAGCAGGCTGAATAAGCCGTGGGGAGCAAATCAGTTGGCAGCACTCCTTCATGGCCTCTGCATCAGCTTTACCTTCAGGTTCCTGGCCTGCTTGAGTTCCTGTCCTGACCTCCTGTAATGATGAACAGTGATGAGGAAGTGTAGGCCAACTGTTTCATTGCAGCAATAGAAACCCTAAGACATACCTCATCTCTATAAAATCACTTTCTGAACCTGTAGTAACTTATTTTTCTGCCCAAACTGGCAGACAGCCTTGGCTTTTTATTCATGGCAACTTGAAAACCCTTTACCACTGCTTACCTTCTCTGACTTTATGGCAGCAATGCCCCTATGTCCTTCCTTCTGGTGACTCCTCAGTCTTTGTTAATTTAAGTTACTCAACACAGATACTCTGTAGGACTGAGCCTTTGTCCCAGAATTTCAGTAGTTCTTGCCTACAATTATTGTCTGCAGACTTGATTGGTTTATCTTTCTGTCTTAGTGAGCTGCACAGTATCCTACTACACTACCAGTGTACACTACCAGTATCCATTTGGCCTGACATGAAAAAGTCTAGAAAGTACTGTTATGGAACTCCATCCTAACATCTATTCATTTTATAGTTTAGATGTCTATAGTAATAGCATTCTGTCAGCTACTCCCCATGGGGAGATGTATTCTGAATCTTTATCTCAGCAATCATATCTCTGCTGAGCTTGAGATCAATGATATCTCACAGAATATCTCTTCTTATATGACTCTTGCAGTTAACATGTCCACTATCAAACCTTTGATCTCTAGCCTGTTCCTGTCAGGGAATATTACCAACCACTACAAATATGGAAACAACACTTTGAAAAACATCTCTCTCATATCTAATGAGCTATATCTTGATTTGGATTGTGGCCATCAGAACTCATCTTGCCTTGCCATGTTGAAGATACCTGAACTCAAATCTTTCTCTGTACTGCTGGTAGAGTTTATGTTGTTTAAAAATATTTGCTGTTCGTTATCACAGTTCCTTTTGTAATGACTCCAGTCATGAGGGGATGAGACATTCCTGCCTCAGAAAATTGAGAGATGATGGTTCGGGATTTGCTTTGGCTGAGGAAATACAAGTGGATGTTGCTTAGGTTTACTCAAATTAAAATTTGAGGACATGGTCCTTCAAGTTGCTTCAATACATCTGACATCACCTGCAAAATGTCTAATTTCTCCATGATCCTACCTTAATTTCTGATAGCAATTGCATATGTAGCGAATTTTCAAACCATCTCATGCTGGGGTAACTGGCTAGAGATATTCATGAGACTCATTAAAAACTGTTAGGCTTACGGTTGGGATTTATTACACAAAATATGCAGGTGAAAAATTAACAAAAGCCAGAAGAGCATGGAGCAGAGACTGGACGATTCCAAATGTAAACTGAACATTGATCCATGACAATCTGCATGGGGGGATTGGAAGAGAAAGTGATTGGCACCCAGGGGAGTCAACCTGAGCTTTTGTGTCCAGAGTTTTCACTGGTGCTCCATTGAACAGGCATGACTGACTGACTCCCCATGCAGCTTCTGGTTCATCCAAGGCACCTATCCCAAGTCACAAGGGTCATTGAGACTTTAAGGTGTGGCAGCCCCACCATAACATTCATATAGCTAGTCCTTCTTTAAAACAATGATATTCCAATGGAACCTGATGTGTATTGCTTTCTAGAAGCTGAAGGGGAAGGCCAGACCTCAAATCTTAGCAAAGACAAATTCTTTACCACAGAAAAATAAAGCAATTTATTTTTGAGTATAATTTTTAAATACCACAATGGCATTTGTAGTATCTTTCCCTCTGCCACCTGGCTGGCAACATCTGAGGCAAATCTGTCTGGTTCTGGAGTAAAGATGATATGGATCACTCATGAGCAGGAAATCGTTACAGTGCATGTAGAGCTCTGAGACTTTGAGACTGTTAACATTCTGACCACACTAGGACAGTCTCAGGGATGTGTCGTTTAAAATGTATCCATATGTCTGCACTTTGACCTGTCAGACCTATTTCATGGACATTTCCAGGGACAAGTGGAGAAATGACCAAGCAGCACACATTTCTACTATGTCCAACCAGATTTCTGCCACAGCTGGTGAGTCTGCAATGATTCAAACCAAATGGTCACAAAAGGAGGACAGAAGCTTTGCCATGGTCTTCTACCATAATAAATCAAATCTGGGGTTTTAACCTTCTTCCTGTCCCCAGCGTTTGGCACTTAAATAGTTAAGAGCCCAGAAAGGCAAAGGAGATGATATGCTTTCTCCTGGACAGTTGAGAAAGCCCAGTGGTTGGCTTCAGCAACAATTCCTGGTATGCAGGATCGGGAAGGGTGGTAGCTGCTGGTGTGTCACCGTTAATCTATCTTTTCTATATAATGTCATTCCAAAAATACTAAATGACTGCAATCTGTGTACTATAAAGCAAACAGAAAGAAGCTGGGAAGAAAACAATACAGACTTTGCTTCAGTCAGTTGGGTTTTTTCCTAGGGTGGAATTAGTTAATGGATGAAGCAGTTGGCATTTTCAATGACTCTGAAGCTGTCACACATATGCGCAAGAAAACCAACATGCGGCTGATGGGCAGGCCACAGTGCACCTGTCAAGAGATCAGAAAGAGGCCCCGAGAGAGGAGCTGGAATAGTGGGTGACTGTAAGAGGAGGCCAAGAGTCTATATTTGATCTAGGAGGTAAAAGGATAACGTGGTTGAAGCAGTTCATACAAGAATTAATTTCCAGGGCAACAAGATACTTGGCAAATGATCTGTTTTCCTGAATTGGCAGATACATGGGGAACAAGAGTAACATGTCCCTTAGGATGAACAGTTTAATCTCCTGGGGAACTTTATTTACTTACTGAAAAGCAAATCTTACTAAGAACACAATTGGAAATATCTTTTCATTTGCTATGCTCTCCGCCTGCCTTCCCTTCAATAGAGCAAAAAGCCAGGAGTGTCCTCAAATAAAACTAAAAACCATATAGGAATGCTGACAGTAACTATTACAGGCAGAGACTCCAGCTTCAGGCTCTCTTGTTGATGAGAAACAGAAAAGTGCCGTTCAACACTGAGCCTGATGCTTCTAGAAAAATTTGAAACAGTCAGTGGGATACAAGGAAAGGAAAGATGGACAGAAAGGAAATATCCAAGAAAAGATTTGTTCCAAAGAGGTAGGAAGACCTCATGGGAAGTATGGCGAACAATCTGTCAGCTCCCAAATAGCTGCAGTTTACAGCTTTATTTTTCTCTCTCTCCTTCAGCGACAAACACTCTGTAGGAGCTGTGTCTAGCAAGCATCTAAACCAGCAGCGTCTCTAGGAGGGCACAACACAAATTCTTACAGCAGAGGGTGGACATGCTGGAGGCAGCATGGCTGTTGTCTTAGTCTATTTCTGTTACTAGAATACAATATGTAAAAGAGAATAACAGAAGTTTAGGGAGGAGTGTGCTGGCACACACGAACTCAGCAGATTGATGCAGGAAGATGGCAAGTTCAATGCCAACGCGGGCCTGGGCCTCCCTCCCATCCTGCCCTTTCCCTGCAAAGGCGTTCATTTATCTCGCAGAAGTTCAAGAGCATACATATCTGTTCTGCGTTGCTGGGATCCTTCTGCATGCATCACAACTTAGCGGATGGTATTATGGCTAAAGCACATGTGAGAGCGAGAAGTTACACGGGAAGACAAGAAGCATGCGAGATTCTAGACAGCAAATCTCACATGATAACTCACTCCTGTCAAAATGGATTAAATCCCTCAGTACCCGACTCTAGCTCATGAGACAGCATCCATTGGTTCATGCGAGTGAGCCTCTATGACTTCCTACTAGACCCTACCTCTCAACAGACCGAAATCTCTCAGCATTACCTGCTACAAGGTTCGGACGATAGCCGTATCACACCAGCCATAGTGTAATTCACAGGCATCTGGAGTGGGCAACTTCTGTTGGAGTAGGAAATTTCCCATTGACATGTCTGGAGTTTAATATGGAATATGGACCTTCCTTTTTGTTACTTAAGGACAAAGTGAGCATCTCCTGAGGTGGCAAGGGTGGGGTTGAAAGTACCAAATAGCTACTATGTTTCAAAAAATTCTCTCCATTTATGCTTTCTGTATCTGAAAGGTAGTTTTATTATCACTAGCAATATTTCCTGGATGTCCACCAGAGACATGCATTTCTGGTGAAGCCAAGGCAGAAACCTACCTGGTAGAAGGGGATGCCCCACTGAGTCCAGTGCAGGCTGGGTTGCTTGCATTTCTTCTTCAGTATTGTCTCTGTGAGGAGAGAGACCTTATGGATGTGGAACAGAGAATGGGTGGGTTTGGGTGGGTGCACTCAGGTCTGGAGTATGAACAGGCTCCCGTGAGTACCCAGTGTAGACAGTAGAAGCCTTGGCCAAGCAGAGGGCTGCATGAACACACGGTGCATGAGTACTCCCGGGGAAAACACAAAGGTGATGGAGGGTAAGAAGGAATGGTGCTGAGAGATTTGAAAGCAGATTATTTTCTATAAATTTTAAATGACTTACCTTGTAGTTCTGTTGTAGTTTCTCGGCCATACCATTTTAATTTAAAATGAGCTTTATCTTTAGCAGTTCCTTTGGGATTTATATAATCATATAAATATAATTATATAGTATAATTACATAATTATACTATATACAAATATAATTATATAATCCATGAATATATAATTTAACTGATTAAATTTATTTTTAGGGGAGTTTTGAATTTGTAGGAAAATTGGCCAGCTGGTTGAGATTCCCATAACTACTGCCTCACAACCCTAGTTTCCCTATTATTTATATCACTTGATAACATGGTCAATAGTGAAGTGACTGCATTATTACCTAAAGTCCATAGTCTTCACTGGGTTTAGTCTGTGCAGCATAGGATTGCGAGTTTTGGCAAATGCACAATGTTATAAATCCATCTATCCACTATTTAAATATCCTACAGAAAGTTTCTATCATCATCTTACTATTCTCTGTGCCTAGCCTACTCACCCCATTTCTGAGATTTATTTTTAAACTTAGCATACACTAGAAGAGTCAATTAAATTTACATATATTCTTATTGTCTTAATTATGGCTTCTATTGCTATAAAAAGACACATGACCATAGCAACTATATTTTTTCTTTTTTCTTTGTTTTAATTAAGAGATTTTTCTATTCATTTTACATACCAACCACAAATTCCCCTGTCATCCCTCCTCCTGACCTCCAGCCTTTCCCCCAACCCACCTTCCATTCCCACCTCCTCCAAGGCAAGGTCTCCCATGAGGAGTCAGCAGAGCCTGGTACATTCCGCTGAGGCAGGTCCAAGCCCCTCCTCCCTGCACCAAGGCTGTGCAAGGTGTCTCACCATAGACACTAGGCTCCAAAAAAGCAGGCTCATGCACTAAGGACAGGTCCCAGTCCCACTGCCTGGGGGGCCCCTATACAGTTCAAGCTCAACAACTGTCTTGCTTATCCAGAGGGCCTAGTCCAGTATCATGGGAGCTCCTCAGCTATTGGTCCACAGTTCATGCATTTCCATTAGTTTGGCTAGTTGTCTCTGTACTTTTTCCAATCATGGTCTAGATATCCTTTGCTCATAGAATTCCTCCCCTCTCTCATTGATTGAACTCCTGGAGCTCTGCCTGGGATGTAGCCGTGAATCTCGGCATCTGCTTCTATCAGTCACTGGATGAAGGTTCTATAATGACATTTAGGGTATTCAGCCATCTGATCACCAGGGTAGGTCAGCTCAGGCACCCTCTTGACCATTGCCAGTAGTCTATGGTGGAGTCATCTTTGTGAATTCCTGGGGACCTCCCTAGCACTCTGTTTCTCCCTATTCCCATGGTGTCTTCATTTATCATGGTATCTCTTTCCTTGCTCTCCCACTCTGTTCCCATTCCAAACCTCCCACTCCTCTAAGCTCTCATCCCCTGTCCCTTGTCTTTCATTACCCCCCACTCCCAGTTTGCTTATGTAGATCTCATCCATTTCTCCATCGCTAGGCAATACATGCACCCTTCCTAGGGTCCTCCTTACTAGCTAGGTTATCCTGTCTGGTTATCCTTTGCTTTATATCTAGTATTCACTTATAAGTGAGAACATATCATGTTTGTCCTTCTGAGTCTGGGTTACCTCATTCAGGATGATATTTTCTAGTTCCATCCATTTGCCTGCAAACCTCATGATGTCATTGTTTTTCTCTGCTGAGTAGTACTCCATTGTATATGAGTACCACATTATCATTATCTATTCTTCAGTTGAGGGGCATCTAGGTTGTTTCCAAGTTCTGGCTATTACAAATAATGCTGCTATGAACATAGTTGAGCATGTGTCCTTGTGGTATGATTGAGCATTCCTTGGGTATATGCCTAAGAGTGGTATAGCTGAGTCTGGAGGAAGATTGATTCTCAATTTTCTGAGAAATTGCCATATTGATTTCCAAAGTGGCTGCACAACTTTGCATTCCCACCAACAGTGGAGGAGTGTTCCCCTTGCTCTACATCCTCTCTAACATAAGCTGTCTTCAGTGTTTTTGATCTTAGCCATTCTGACAGGTGTAAGATGCCATTTTGATTTGCATTTCCCTGATGACTAAGGATGTTGAGCATTTCTTTAAATGTCTCTTAGCCATTTGAGATTCTTCTGTTGAGAATTCTCTGTTTACTTCTATAGCCCATTTTTAAATTGGACTGTTAGGTATTTTGATGCCTAGTTTCTTGAGTTCTTTATATATTCTGGAGATCAACCCTCTGTCAGATGTGGAGTTGATAAAGATCTTTTCCCATTCTATAGGCTGTCATTTTTATCTTATTGACTGTGTCCTTTGCGCTACAAAAGCTTCTCAGTTTCAGAAGGTCCCATTTATTAATTGTGGCTGTCAGTGTCTGTGCTGTTGGTCTTATATTTAGGAAATGATCTCTGATACTAATGTGTTCAAGACTACTTCCTACTTTCTCTTCTATCAGGTTCAGAGTAACTGGATTTATGTTGAGGTCTTTGATCCATTGGACTTAAGTTTTGTGCATGTTGACAGATATAGATCTATTTGCAATCTTCTATATGTTGACATCCAGGTATGCCAGCACCATTTGTTGAAGGTGCTTTCTTTTTTCCATTACAGTTTTGGCTTTTTTTTGTAAAAAATTAGGTGTTCATTCATGTGCAGATTAATGTCAGGGTCTTCAATTCAATTTCATTGGTCCACATATTAGTTTTCATGCCAGTACCAAGCTGTTTTTATTACTGTAGCTCTATAGTATAGTTTGAAGTCAGGGATGGTGATGCCTCCAGAGTTTGCTTTATTGTACAGGATTTTTTTTAGCTATCCTGGGTATTTTGTTTTTCCATATGAAGTTGAGTATTGTTCTTTACAAGTCTGTGAAGGGATTTATTGATGTAACCAACCGTTTTATTAAATAAGAAACACAGAAATAATGCAAAAGAGAAAGCCGAGAGGTCAGAGCTCAGAGCCAAAATCTCACCCTTCCGCCTGCAGTGTCCCAGCTTCCCGAATGAGCGCTCTATTTCCTGTCTGTTTGTCTATTTAAAGAGACAGAACAAGCCACAGCTATCTCACCTCACCAGTTCCTCAACTGGTCCTGTTTCCTCAGACTGGAAGCTTCTGTGGCCTCATCCCAATAGCTCTCAGCTGAACTGTGTTGCTCCAAAGCCTGAAAGCTTAACCAGCCAAATGCTTCTAGTTTCTGGTCCTCACGCCTTATATATCTTTTTGCTTTCTACCACCACTCCCTGGGATTAAAGGCTGGCTTTCTGGGATTAAAGGCGTGTGCCACCACCGCCACACTCTTGCAATGGCTCTAATAGCTCTGACCCCCGGGCAACTTTATTTATTAACATACAATCAAAATCACATTTCAGTATAATTAGATTACCACCACAGGGATTATGCTGGAATTTTGATGGGGATTGCATTGAATCTGTAGATTGCTTTTTTTAAGATTGCCATTTTTACTATGTTAATCCTACCTACCCATGAGCATGGGAGATCTTTCCATTTTCTGATATCTTCTTCAATTTCTTTCTTCAGAGACTTAAAGTTCTTGTCATACAGGTCCTTCACTTGCTTAGAGTTACCCCAAGGTATTTTATATTATTTGTGGCTATTGTAAAGGATGATGTTTCTCTGATTTCTTTCTCAGCCCTTTTATCATTTGTATATAAGAGGGCTACTGATTTTTTTGAGTCAATTTTTTTTTCTTTTTTTTTTTTTTTTTTTGGTTTTTCGAGACAGGGTTTCTCTGTGTAGCTTTGCGCCTTTCCTGGAGCTCACTTGGTAGCCCAGGCTGGCCTCGAACTCACAGAAATCCGCCTGGCTCTGCCTCCCGAGTGCTGGGATTAAAGGCGTGTGCCACCACCGCCCGGCTTGAGTCAATTTTTTATCCTGCCATATTTCTGAAGGAGTTTATCAGCTGTAGGAGTTCCCTGGTAGAATTTTTGGGGTCACTTATGTACACTATCATATCGTCTGCAAATAGTGAAAGTTTGACTTCCATTCCAATTTGTATCCCCTTGTTCTCCTTTTGTTGTCTTATTGCTCTAGCACTTCAAGCACTGTATTGAATAAGGGGATAGTGGACAACTGACCATGGCAACTCTTACAGGAGAAAACATTTGATTGAGGCTGGCTCACAGTTTCAGAGGTTTAGTCCAGTATCATCATGGTGAGAAGCGTGGTGGCACACAGGAAGAGATGGTGCTGGAGAAGGAGATGAGAGTTCTACACCTGGATCAGCAGGAAGCGGCAAGACATATGAGCTACGAGGCCTGGCTTGAGCTTCTGGGACCTCAAAGCCTGCCCTCAGTGGCTCACTGCCTCTAACAAAGCCATACCCATTCCAACAAGGCCACACTTTCTAATAGTGCCACTCCTTATGGACCTATGGGGTACATTTTTATTCAAACCACCACACATATGATACATAAATATGTGCATCTCTACCTCTATGGACACACACACACACACACACACACACACACACACACACACACACCCTGACACACTGACACAGGTTCCTTCTAGCTGTCTGTAAACTATCTCTAATAAAATTAGGGCTGCCCATATGTTGAACCTTTGTGCCTCTCCTGAATATCTGTGGTATTTTTTTTTTTACAAGAATGCAGTAGTATTACCATTTATCATTAAACCCACCCAGTGTTAAACTTATCACTTTGACACTTTTATGATCCTTAAGATGTCCTTGTAAGGGTTGATACCATGGCAACCAGCATTATATATTAGGATTTAACAGGAACTTCTCTTAATAAATCAGGCATAATTGGCATATATGCATTAGGATGAATTCAAAGTTATTCAACTGGAATGATTTTATATCAGGAAACATTAAGTCATTAAATTTGCTTGTCCTGATCTTGCTTCAGTAAGTGTTGGTATACTTGTCCAGCTTAAGAAAATAGACTCTTAGCTTATAATACTGTGCTTTTAAAAAGACAATATTTATGGATAATACATGTGAAACAGCTTGATGCATTATTTATTTGCCTTTGACAGATCTAAACTATGGTAGGTTTAGTCAGAATTACAAGGTACTCTTCCCATCCTCTGGTTTACTGAATGTTCTCCCATAGTGCATCAGTGCACTTAGCCATGGTATCGCTGGTCATGATAATGATCAACCATGCAGAAGGTAACTGTATGGACTACAATACATGTATCAGAATTTCTCAACCACACTCTCACACTTCTTGTTTGCCTCCAAATCTGAGACAGAGCCAAGAACTAATTATATAAACTAATCACAAAGAAGGATTCAAGAAAAGCAGTTAGCAGAGTGCTCAGGATCATCAGAGAACTATCAGGTCTACCTTACTGAGGCTGGTTAGAGATGCAGAGTCCCAGGCTCTCACCAGACTGACTGATCATGATCCTTAGATGAACAGTGTGTACAGTGCAAGAAGCTGGCTTGGTGGTTCATTACATATACTCTTAAAGAATGCCATGGTTTTGAATTGTGTTTTCACTATTATCAGTGCAGGAATTGGTTGAACCATGCAATGTCAGCATCTCAGTTCTTTATCATAGAATCCACAATGTTTGTACCTATTAGAAGCATAACGGCCCAGTGGATGTAAATTTCTAGTCCAGTACCCCACAAATACGAGAGCACATTCTTCATGCATCTAAAATAGTTGTGAAAATCACTGTGTGAGGGAATATGATTGAGAACAGTCTCGCTAGCAATGTGGAATGGCACCTGAGTGAAAAATCAGTGAAAATTTCTATTGCTGTGCCTTCTGTGGCTATCATAAAATATCCAGTATTGGGCAACTTATTTATTAAATATTTTGCTCACTGGGAGGCTGAAGACCCAATAGTGTGGCGGTGGGGGGGGGCACATCAATTTGGCCTGTGATGAGGGTCTTCTGTCTACAGCATAATATGGCAAGTGACATCATGAGAGGAGCATGTGCAGGAGCAGAGTAATGAATATGGGGGAGGAATTCCAGAGCAGGGGTAGGTTCCAGGCTTCCTTATAGTAACCATTCCCATGAGAACTCCCCTAGTTCCATGCAAGGTAACTGTTCTCTCTGAGGGCAGTGTTGCCGTGACCCAGTTTTACCTTCTAGTACATCCCACATCGTGGGGATTCTACACCTTAATGTCGACACACTGGAGACCAAGCTTACATTTTCAGAAGACACAAATTAACATCAAAATAAAAGCAAAGGTGATGTATCTTCAGAGGCAGCTCCGCCAGCCACCTTGTACAACCACTGTGGAAATCAGTATGGCGGTTTCTCAGAAAATTAGGAATCGAACTACCTCAAGACCCAGCCATCCCACTCTTGGGCATATACCCAAAGAATGCTGATACATACCATAAAGATACATGCTCAGCTATGTTCATAGCAGCACTATTTGTAATAGCCAGAACCTGGAAACAACCTAGATGCCCATCAACGGAAGAATGGATGAAAAAAATGTGGTACATATACACAATGGAGTACTACTCAGCAGAGAAAAACAATGAAAGCATGAAATTTGCAGGCAAATGGATGGAACTAGAAAAAATCATCCTGAGTGAGGTAACCCAAACCCAGAAAGACAGTTATGGTATGTACTCACTCATTGGTGGATTCTAGATATAAAATGAACAATCAGACCACAACCCATAGAACCATAGAGGCTATATATATAGCATGGAGGTCCCTAGGACGACTGTGGCATATAATAAATTTCGGTTTTACGCAATTATTGAAAAAAATAGCCAAATGAATGGAAACACATGAACTATGAACCAAAGGCTGTGGGGCTCCCAGCTGGATCAGGCCCTCTGAATAGGTGAGACAGTTGATTGGCTTGATCAGTTTGGGAGGCATCTAGGCAGTGGGACCAAGTCCTGTGCTCATTCCATGAGTTGGCTGTTTGAAACCAGGAACTTATGCAGGGACACTTGGCTCAGTCTGGGAGGAAGGGACTGGACCTCCCTGGACTGAGTCTACCAAGTTGATCACAGTCCTCGGGGGAGGACTTGTCCTGGAGGAGGAGGGAATGGAGGGTGGGCTGGGGGTAAGGGGAGGGCGTGGGAGGGGGGAGAATAGGGGAACCCATGGCTGATATGTAGAACTGAATGGTATTGTAAAATAAAAAATATATATCACAAAAAAAAAGAAAAGAAAAAAAAAAAAAAAGCAAAGGTGATGTACAAGCTCAGACTTCAGGATGCCCTGAATCTGCGTCACTGCTCAGTGTGTACGGCTAACTCACAGTTCTTTATTAGAGTGAAATGATCCAGAGCACACATGAGAGACCCTTGCTTTGTACCTCTTCCACAGAGTTGAGATCCACAGGCTCAGCAGCCAACTGTCATTATCATTTCTTGCTCATAGGTCTGTGATATCTGTCCACTTGTTGATCCAGTAATTGTGCCCATTGCATCTCTGTATAGGTGCTACTGAGTCTGCATCAGGGCTTGCGCAGTTATACTGGACCTGCATATGGGACTCATAGGCAGATCTGAGAGTTAATATCCAGAAGAGGGCAGTAGGACACAGATTAAAACTCACTCAGCTAGACTGTGACTAATCAAGGCTGCTTGCAGCTATTCACAGTCAGATCAAGCCCTTCCTTTACTGTTGGCATTCCATGGACAGCATGGTGTCATTAGAAAAGGAAAGGAATGTTTGCTGAGCACCTGCTATGTGCCAATCAATAGCCAGGTATTACTTAATTGTGGGAATCATGACAACCCCAAGATGTAGATGTACATTTCCATTTGTACTGAGGGAACAAACAAACAAACTAACAAAAAAGCAAAGTTCAGAGAGCTTAAGCAATTTGTCTCAGATCACACAGCAAGTAGTAGATGCAAAATTAGAATCTCTAACACGCCAGGTTCTTCTCAATCATGTCAAGATTTGACAACTGACTTTAAACTGTGCTTATTAATTCTCTTCAATGGTCCTGTGACTTAGACAAAGCTTATGAGTTTGTTTTACCTATAGGTCTGATTGGGAAAATAGATTTGTGGATGGAAAATATGAGGAATATGAAAGAAAGCTGTGGGTGGCAGTGGAACCTGGCTGGCAGCAAACTGTGGTATGTCCTTGCTAATGCAATGGGTGTGGGAAGACCAATTCTGGAGAGTGGAACCCATTCACCATACCTTGAATGCAAGGCCTTATTTCTTGGCCCATTATTATTTTAACATGACAGATATATGACCCAAGTTGTTATAATTTTAGCTCTCATTCCTGGAAGGAAATTTATAGTTAGAGTACACACACACACACACACGCACACACACACACACACACACACACAATTTTTTTAAACCAAAAAACTGTGACCCACAGGGATTAGAATTTTACACATTAGAATGACCAGAGAAAAGAAGAGATACAAAATTCAGGAGTGAAATTATCATAGTAAATAGTAAATGCTCACATTGTCTATGATAACAAGTGATGGCTGTTGTTCCTTAAAGCAGGGTCAGTTGTAGAAAAGGTTAACATGGTCAGTGGTATTTAATACAGATTGCTGGTGTGCTGAGTTATGAGGAGAACAAAGGTCTGACTTTGCCATTTGCACAATAGGTCCAATGATGGATATGCAGAATATCTTGTCTCCAATCACTCTGTAATAGTACCATCACTTTTATCATAAAAGAATTATGTTACTCCATATATGAAAAATGCATTCTTGAACTGCTGTGAATTAGTTTTTAATGTACTGTGACCTTGGATTGCCCTGGGATATTACTGCTAAATGATTACTTCTGAATGCTTTTTGAATAGCTGCATAGTGCAATTAAATGTGCAATACATCATGGATGACATAGCTAAACGCCTCTTCTGGTCAAGGAACCCAAAGAGGTCTTGGGAATGATGGTAATTTTGCATCAGTAAGATGAGAGAGAAGCAAATCTCTTGTTAGTAGTGAAATAAGTATGGATTGAAGCAGATGATAACCTTTCCTAGGGTTAGTCAGTGGGAAATACACTTTTGATTAATAGCCATAAAGGAAGACGATCGCTGTCAAAGTAGTGTCTCATAATAATGTCAACTGTCCAAAGTGACCATTGGTCTTTCTGAGTGACAAGTTATCAATGGGGTGTACTCATTGGAGTGTGTGCGTGTGTGTGCGTGTGCATGTGTGTCTCAATGGGTAGATAAAGGAATAAAGAATTTGGTTAATATTCCAGCCTGTTTTCTCATATGGGCTTATACACTGAATTATTATTTCTAGCAGTGTGAGGGCCTCATAAATCTTGTCGTTTAATCAAATCTCTTATATCAAATTATTGGACCTTGGGAAATCCTGTCAGAGGAGGGAGTGACACAGATGAACCACCAGGAAGTCGACGGACAACCTCTACCTATTGGCTAGTGGCTTAGGTCCAATCTTGTATTCTGGTAGCTAAAATGATTTCCTGCCTATTGGTTATTAGATGAGTGGATGAAGCCTAGCCATCAACTTACCCCACTGTCTGTAGAAAAGCTCTGTTCTCATGGCTTCCCCTCAGAACGAGGCTTAGCTCTGTCATGGGAAAGTGACACAAGCTACTACTTAACAGTAGTTTCACCTTAGGACTGCTGGGTGAATGAGCTGGCGATGTCAATCTTTTCACTGTCACTTGAAAAAAAAAACTTAACCAATACAGAATATGTTCATAATTTTTATTTGTCTGGAAACATCTTAGAAATAGTACTTTGAAAGAATTTGATGCATGAATATAACTGCCACTGTGCAAGTCTAGCAATGTCGGAGCTCACCCTTAAGTGCATGAATCCAACTGGGTCCTGCTGAGGTATAGCCCTAAGCCACACCCACTTGAGAACTGTGTCCAGGCAGAAGGAACCAGTGAGCCTCACCTAGAGATCCCCTGAAGTTCTGTGGGCTTCATCAGACCCCATGTGGAAAATGAGTCCATTTGTGGTTTAGATGTTTCTATTCCTGCTTCCCACTCTCCAGCTCTATAATTGTTGGCCTCATTTACTGTTTGGAGACAGACACCCTTTTCTAGTATGCAACCTAAGATGCACCAGTACTTATCCGTTATGAGACCAGTGTGAGTTAAATGATAGCTGCTTATACTCTCATATCAGCCAACTGATTGTCATGGGTGGACCTTCCAGGATGTGTTTGTGTGTGCACAGCTACTGTTCTACAGATCAATATTCAATGCTGTTTGTTTATAGAGATTTTCATTTTGTGATTATGTGTTTGTTGAATATGTGGATACCACCCATCAGACTGACAGATCTGTGAGGCAAGACGTTTTGTCCATCTTAAGCACCTAGCTGAGAGCACAGTGACTGCCACTTGACAGAGTACATACATATTAATGGATGAGTAATAAATGAAAGAAAATTCTTACGAGGAACTCACTTACATGCCTCTGAAAATGGAGAAAAGAATCCACAAAGAAGACAAGGGTAGGCTATTTTTAACTAATCAAATTATGAGTGAACATTAATTATAAAGGATACAACAAAAATTTTTAAAAAACCCACAAAACAAACAAAAATCCACCTCTGAAATTCTTCACTGAGGCCAGATAGGAGGAGGAGGAGGAGGAGGAGGAGGAGGAGAGGAGAAGGAAGAGGAGGAGGAGAGTGTCCAGTGCACACTGGTTATGAGCCCATCCCTTCCTAAAGCCTTTGAGAAGTTCTATTCCTCCTGTTCACAGAGCTGCAAACAGACCCAGATTTCAGACCTGGAGATCTCTCACCAGAATTATGCCATAAGCTTCCTAATTCACTCTGGTGCTCCACGGGTGGCCTTCCTTTTCTAGTACTGTTTGAGGAATCTCTTCGTTGTGTCCATCTAACCATGCTTAAGAGCATTCTGTGGCATCTAGTTGACTGGGATAGAACCTAAGTTTCTTGGTGTGCTTCTCTTTGCTGCCTCTGCCCCTTTCAGTTGCTGCGGCTCAAGCCTCACCCCTTCTGTCCAGGTTAGACGAGCAGGCCCATCACTACTGTATGATGTTACAATGCTTGCGCGTTCCTCTCTTTCCCTGCAACATCAACTTCAGGCTTCAGCTCACACCAATCACCTCTCTCTATCTTCTCATCTAGGCTCCTGCCTCTCTCTTCTTGATGCTCCCTGGGATCTATGGTAGCCTTTCTTCTCCTGTGGGTACGCAGCTCTGTTCTGTGCTTTTACCAGATGCCAAACCCCATGAGGGCTCCGAGTCTCTGCTGCACGTATTCCTTGTCTATGGGAACTGCTCAGTGAGCAGGGGTGGGGAAAATGGTTTACTCACTGACTTGGTGACGCTTTAACTAGTCTTTGGAGCTTGTGAGGGTGGAGTGCAAAGGAGAGGGTGAATGTTGGCTTACTAGTTCCTTGCCCTGTATTCACTTTATTCAGTGCTAAATCAAAGCCAAGCCAAGCCAAGCCACTGGAGAGCAAGGAGAAGGCTTGTTTGCCTGGGCAGATGGTGTGTCACCTAGGTATTAAAAATAATTTTCTTCTCATATTTCTCCAGGGACATGATGTTGTTATATGACTACATGTGCTCTAGTCTTGGTTGGCTGTTTCAGGTGGCTTAGGTTAAGTTACCCTGCAGTAACAAATAGCTTCAATTCCTTGGTGACCTATAACAGAGGTTGACTACTTGCTCACGTCATGCCCATCATAAGTTGAACACAGCTCTGCATCTTGCCTGGCTTAGGCTGATGGAAAGCAGCACCCCCCTCTCTTCCCTCTGGAATACTGGTGGCCTCATGGAAAAGACAGAAGAGAAGTCATGGTGGTTTCACATCTGGCTTTAATGCTTCTACTTACAATCATTCCTTCTGCCTACATTTCATTAGCCAAACAAGTCATAGGAGGTAAGGGAGCAAACACTGAACAATGCTCCAGCTAATTACACTCCAGACTAGATCAGAAACTCCTGGAGGGCAGCATGCTATGCCTGCTCTGGCAGGATGTCTGTCACTTTGTCAAAGAGTATTATTTTTATTTTAAAAATAAAGAACACAGGTGATTGACTAGAGAAATCATGAAGGCTTATTTAGACTAACACGCTGTTCACTCGTCTCATGGTCCAATTTGTGTGTTGCTAATTATCTCAAAGTACTTGTTGTATTTTCTAATAAAATATTTAACATGATATTAATTTGAATATATTAAGTAGTTGCTTGTAAGGAGTCAACTTCATCAATATACACATATCCTATTTCTCTGACTAGTCTAGAAAAACAAGGAATTTCTTTTATTTATTTATTTTAATATTTCACAAAGGAAAACGTTGAGGAAGCAGTGACTATGTCTGGACGTCATCCTTATTTTTTCCTCCACAGCAAAGTCTATAGCCAAAGGCCTTTATGATTTGGTGCCAGGTGACCCTTCTGCCAATTACCTCTTGTTCCTTGTGCTGAAGTCTGTGTGAAGCCAAGCTGAGACATTCCCTTTCTCTGTGTGTGCATCATGATTTCCCACCAAGATCTGCTTGAGCTGTTACCACAAAATTCCTGGAGACTGAGTAGCTTAAGGAACTGTGAAGTCCATGACCAAAACACTAACAGTCAGGTTGGCCTACTTCCTCATTCTCAGGAAGCTTTCTTCTTGTGCCCTGATATAAAGAAAGATGCCTTTATTAGGGCACTAATTCCACACACAAAGGCTGCATCCTAGGACCTCTCAAAGCTCCACCTCACAATACCAACATGTTGAGGGTAAGAATGTCAGTATGTGGATTTGGGGCGGGGACACAAATATTCCAGCATCAACACCCTATTGCCCCCTTTTTGGAACCGTCCACCATCGACCTGCATGAATGCACTTTCTACCTAGTTTTGACAACTTCTCCCTGTCTTCCCCAATCAATATCTGAATCTTTCACCCCTATGTTCTTACAGAGGTCCACTTGCTTTATCTTGTTAAGCAGGTTAAGACTCAGGCTCAGTATAGTTAGAACTAAATTTAACTAAAGTCCTGCCACTGAGCTACTTCTCAAAAGTTGTGTGGATTTCTCACCTACTGAGTCTCCACTGTGTCATCTTTGAAATGTCTCATGGGGTATTTTCATATGTAAAGGGATTTATCCCCTTAGTAGTCATTATCTTGTAGAGCTACATATTTACTGGGCAGGACCCTCCTTTCTCTTTCTCATGTGGTCACACCTGTGTATGTGGTGTGTGTGTGTGTGTGTGTGTGTGTGTGTGTGTGTGTGTATAAACTTGTATATATGGGTGCACATGTACTTGTGAGCATGTGTAAGGCCAAATGACAACCTAAAATGTTGGTTCTAAGTTGTCTTCTGCCGTTAGTTTGAGAAAGAGACTCTTAGTATTTTGGGACTTCAGCACGTAGCCTGTGCCCAGCATTTTATGTGGGCTCTGGGGATCTGAACTGGGGTCTCATATTTGCTGGCATTTTGCAGATGGAGGCATCTCCCCAGGCTGGGTCATTCTCCTTAACTCTCCCATCTCCACCTGTGACTTTGCAGTATAGGTACTGGCTGAGTGAATGTATTTGTGCATGGACCTATAATGGAAGGTAAGGCTTGTTTTGCTGTGAAGTTACTGATTATAGACTGGATCTTGATTCCTTTCCCTATGGCTGATTGCCAATAATCTTGATAAATAAGACCTAAGAATAAGTGCCCTGGATCCAGTAGTAAGGGCAGGTAAGAGATACATGTAGTGGCAAAACGTTCAGACACTCCTCTGGTGGAGGTTCAAAGAAAGTGTGATGAACTATTATTGTTTGCAGTAGGAAAGTACTATTCATCCATCACAGAAAGACCTATTGTACATCTGTTCCCATAATTCATTGAAAATGTCTTTCTTTATTCCTCAAATAATGGCAAACTGAATATAATTTTTAAATTTGTTTTTGAAAAAAGCCCTCAACTTTGCATTGCATATCCTTGACTTTCTGAAAACATTAATTAGATGCTAAGCTGTAAACTTTGGGACAGTCTTTCCCCAGGTCAAGAGAATGCTTTTGGAGAAAAGCAAAGCTTTGTATTTGGGAATGCTTGTAATACATCACTGTTTTTGAGTGAATACAATTTCTCTTTTTATAATCCACAAACAAAATTACAGCTCACTTTAAAGCACTGTATTCATTTAACAATCCAGAAATGGACTCCCTTAAATCAAGCTAAGTATCCTCAACCAAGAGTGCTGTCAAATCCTTGGTTAAAACTTCCCATGTGGACACATAGGCAGTGGCTGAACATTGTGGAGGAGGAAGCAGGGTTTGCCAGAGGATACTTGAATTGAGCCTTTGGTTGATCCTGTTAAACAGGATCATGGCATTTGTTTCTCTCCTATGTATTCATTTCCTGTTGCCAGTGAAAAGTTAGCACACATGTAACAGCTTCTAGTAGAGCAGTTGTGTTCTACTATATTCTGGATGGCAGATGTCTGAACGAGACTCAGGGTTACAGTGGGAAGTTCGCAGGGTTGGGTGGACTTCCTTCCAACCCTCAGAGCAGACTCTATTCTACATTCAGAGGCCAGTAGGGGTCAGCTGCACCCTCCAACTATGCTTCTGTGGCCACATGACCTTTTTCTTCACTATGTTCAAAATTTTACTTCTTCTTAGAACGGCATTTGAGGTTATATTCCGGCCCTCTCAGGATGGTTGAGTATAATCCCTTGACTCAAAAACCTGTAAGTCCCATCATAGCTCCAAAGTCCCTTTGCCATATAATATTACATTTACAGATTCCAAGAATGAAGACAAAGGCCATATTAGATATCATTAATCAGCTTATCACATTTTGTGCTTTAAAGTCTATTCTTCATTCAGACTATCATATCGACTTTTAAAGAATGGACCATAAGCAACTTTCCCAGAAAAGAAAAATAAGACATTTTAAAAAGACTACATCCTGCATAGAACAGTAACATGGGTCCCTTCATATTTTGCCTCTTGATTGTGGGTCATGGAGTTTGGTCACGACCAGTACAGATTCTCCTTTTCGTTGAACATGCTTGTATTTCATTCTTCTCTGTCCAAATCCAACTGATATACAACCATCAGTATGATTTGGGGGATGGGTGAACTCTCGTAGCACTCATTTCTTATTATTAAAAATAGATCTGTGTGTACTGAACTGTGTAACCAAGCAGTTCAATAGTTCCTCCAGGATAGCACCCAGCATCACCATATGAACTTAGGGCACCAGGGTGACACTGTAACCCTCAAAAATCACTATGCTTAGTGAAAGTGACTCTGTTGATTGAAAGAGAAATGAGAAAATTTATCTCTACTTACCTACTTATTGTATCTTTCTTCATAATTCTAGGTAGGGAATAATTTAAACTTTGACTTTCTTCTTTTTTAATTTTATGCATTACACTAAAACCCCTGAGAGTCATTTAATTTTATGGAGTTTTGTGCTAATATCCAAGTGCATTCCCTCAGAAATATATTTTTATCTTCCACTGTAAAACTCTAGTTCCTATTTTAACACATATTTGCTTGGTTCTTATGCTAATTTCAATGCTTATCTTTACAATCAACTTTATTATTATTATTATTATTATTATTATTATTATTATTATTATTATTATTATGTATTGACCAAGTTGAATGCCTCATTCTCAAGGGATTGATGTCAGAGTTATATAATACAAGAACAATGGGTGAATGTTACTCATTTAAAAAGCGAAATTATAAATCAATTACAGTGGTGGCTAAACCCCCTTCATGACATGCCACAATTTACTCCCAATGACATTTAAACCTATCTCACATGCTGAACAATCTGTAATAAATTATGATTTTTTTCTGCTTCTGAAATGAAGCTATAATTATGACAGTTGAATTCTTGTTCTGGGAAATAAGGTGGCATTTAATTCCTTGAGAACAAATGACACTCACAAAAGAACAGTTAATTATTCTCAGCTGCAAAGGAAGGGAGGAGGGAGAGAAAAATTATGAAAAAGAACATGGGTAGTACTCTGTGAAATATCTATTAACTAATGCTTAACTAAGTGAACTAGAGTTGAACTTCTGGGACTGTCCTGAGCCCAGGTAACGCCTTTTATAATTTTAGTCTTCAACAAAGCACAGATAGGGACGAAATGGTGAGCAGAGACATTCTCTTGTCTTTGTGTATGAGAATACAAGTGCTCTTACAGTCAACCTCTGCTTCTAAGAATGGAGACTGGCACTCTAACTCAGTTAAATCAGACCCAGGGGTGGGATTGGTATCATGGCATCAGTTTTCCATTACAGATGTCCTAATTCAGCTCTTTAGTGGCCACAGTCCTCCAATCCAATTGTAAATAAAGACAAAAGCAAACGTTATGCCCCCGAATTTGTTGTTGTTTGTTTTTAGTTTAAACAGCAGCGATGCTTCCATTGGCTTCTCTCTGATAGCCAGCCCTTTCCTGGTCCTTCTGGCAAGAAGCCCTGATGCAATTGACTATGCCAGCACATGGGAGGCCACTCCTCAGAGCTACTCCCGAAACCATCAGCTGTGCGCCAGCAGCCTGCTATTAGAGATGCCTCTTTCTCTCACATCCCTGTCTTCCTTGGGGGGAACAGATACTCTAGAGAAGGGCCCTGCTGAGTGGAATTCCCCGTTTTGACTGCAATTAGGGATTGTGACTTGATTGATTTGGGGGCTCTCTGAAATGTAGCAGGATCAACACAGTTGCACACAAAACAAGGCATAATCCACTGGGTTAAATTAACGTTAAATCAGAGATGATTGGATTAATTGCTATTACATTTTATCTACTGTGCACATGTGCTGTTGGCAGGGTTTCAGAGCCTTTTTAAAATTAGCTTAGAACGGGATGGAAATGGTACAGGTGCAAATGATTTGTGCACTGGGTCTTTCAAGTGCACAGTGGGCTCATAAGAAGGTGCATTTTTTTCCAAATCATATTTTGGATGTGATTTACAAAAACTGTACTGAGAATAAACTTGGCATCTACTGTACGGAAACTGTAGATGTGTTAAATGGCAAAAGGACTCTGTTGGCGAGGAGATAATTTGGTAAATGGATCTCCTTCAAATTGGTGGCCTTGGCACTGTCCCCGGTCTGTTTGCTGTGTTGACATGGTTTTCTGCCCTTCTGGGAATCCTTAGGGTTCTGAAGACGGATGCCCCAGAGCACTTAGTGTAGTGTCTCATCCCCACACACATCCTTCTAGAACCGTGCCTCTTCAACAGATTTTAAGAGTGAAATGTGCAATGACACCTAACAGAATGCTTTGGCTTAAAGGGAGTCATGTGAACTATGAGGCTGAAAGCTCCATGGGGCGATAGATTAGGGACACAAAGCTGAGATAATCAGAGACTGAGGCCTTTGGGGATCTCTTTTCCCATCAGCCAGCAGCTCAGGCCCAGAGTCTGAGAAAGCCATGCAGGAAAAAGGTTAGGAAGCCAAGGAAATCAACACCTCCTTTTAAAGACTCTATGTGCAAGCTCTAAGAATAGCTACTGTGGAGGAGACAGAGACATTATAAGGAGTTGCTCATATTTGGATTAACTCAAATAAATACGTCAGAAGATGAAGCCTTCTTGTCCTGAACCCCTTAAACCAGTGGTTCTCAACCTTCCTAATGCTGTGACCCTTTCATTCAGTTCCTTTTGTTGTGGTGACCCCCAACCATAAAACTATTTTCATTGCTACTTTATAACTGTAATTTTGCTACTGTTATGAATCATAATGTAAGAGTCTGTGTTTTCCGATGGTCTTAGGTGACCCCTGTGAAAGGGGTATTTGAATGCAAAGGGGTCAAGGCCCACAGAAAGAGAAACACTGCTTTACACTATGTGTGCAGTCTCAGACTCAGGAGAGCAGGCAGCGGGCATCCGCTGTTGGCCCTGGACAAACTCCTCTCTGCAGGCCTTTGCTTTTTCCACCCTTACTTATGTTTACTCCCATACTGGTGTTTTGAGTTTCCGTCCCTGCCCTCCCCATCCCTGCCACCACCCAAGCTCAGACTGGCTGCCGTCTTCACTCCTCCTACCCATCACTGCTAGCCTCCTGCCTTTCAGCTGTCAGTGTTACCCTCTGAACTCACTTCCCAGTCTCCACTCAGGCCATGTCAGTTACCACAAAAAAGACATTTCATTCCTACAAACATCTAAACACAACGGATAGCTGAGAGCTGCCCACATCAGATCATTTCAACGTATTAGCAGCATATGTATTACATTTTTATTTATTAAGTTTAAAAGGTAGCATGTGTGCGATTAAGTATCCATGATTACAGCAAACAGAGTAAAAGAAAACTTCCTTCCTTTCTGTTGCCCCTTGGGTCCAGTTCCCCATTCAGAGACAATCATTGTTACGAGGTTGTAGCTTTCACCTGTCATTTCCAAGATATACACTTTGCTTATGCAAAACACACATACACACGTGTTCAACTTTTATTTTTAAATCCAAATGAAATGACCATCTGCTTAGCGTACTGTTCTATGTTGCCCGATCTTTGTAGAAATGTATGTTGGAGACTGTCCCATGTCAGGATGCCAGGGGTTCCTCTCTCAAGTTTCCACAGCATTCATGGGTGTGCTGTTGTTTGCCACGAATCAATGAATGTTCAGGTCATTTCCACCCATCTTCTTTAACAAATAATGCTTGAACCCAATTGTTTCTTGCTTGCTTTGTTTTGTCTGTTTGGGTGTTTTGCCTGCATGTCATGTCTGTGTATCACTAAGTGCCTAGTGTCCTTGGAGATCAGAAGAGGAAATCCATTCCCCTGAAATTGGAGGGATAAGCTGTTGTGAGCTGCCATGTGGGTGCTAGGAATAAAATCCAGGTCCTCTGGAAGAACAGTCTATGTGCTTTTAACCACTGGGCCCTCTCTCCAGCCACTGTTTTCATTTTTAAGGGATCTTTAGATTTCATTGCATTTTTACCCATGTCTTTAAGACTGATTAAATAATAATGATAGCCTTTGTGATCTTTAATGCCTCATGGTATTCCCTAGTTAATATCTAATATTGGTGATTTACTCTCTCTCCCTTAATCTGTCCCACAGTAGGGCAATCAAATGTATTGATCTTTAGACTGAAATGACTTTGGCCTTGTCTGCCCTCTCTGCTGTGCCTTTGGCTTCTGGTTTATCATTTTCTGATATCGTTCAAGTCCCCCCTTTTACATCCTTTGGGTTAGCTGTACTCTGTGTGCAGTCTCAGACTCAGGAGAGCAGGCAGCGGGCATCCTCTGTTGGCCCTGGACAAACTGTGGGAAGGCTACTCAGCCTTTTGATTTTCAGCTTTTCTCCTTTTGTAATGGTTACTGTACACTTCCCTCTGAGAACGGGGCTAGCCACACCCTGCAGGATTTTGACTATTGTCAATTAATCAAAATGAGAAGGGTGTTTATTAATTTGTACACATATGGAGAGACATTATAGTCATCTTTTTGTCAGGGATTTTATCTTAATAAAACCATGGTTAAAGAACGTATTTTGATGATTTGAATCCCTTGACATTTGTTACACTTTCCTTGATGGCTCAGTCAGTGTATGGCTGTGCTTTGTGGGAGCTGTTGACTCTGCAGATGTAAGGTCCTGTTTTCCACCAGTCTGTTAACTTCTGTCTGTCACTCATGCAGAGCAACTCATCCTGGTACTTCCTGCCTCTGTGGACCCCTCTCCCTCTCACTCACTGAGCGTTGTGAGGTGTGCCTCTGGGCTTCCACTAGGATTATTGGCTCTTCTCCTTCTCCGTATAAGGTTTCTCCAGCTAGCTTCGTATATCTCTGTTTATAGTTACGCTCACGGCAACATTACTAAATGTCAGTGTGGCTTAACAGAACTACCTTTTCCTTAAATTAATGTTTGTGTGTTGTGTTTTTATCTTTTTCTTTTCAATTTTTTTGTTATCTTATTTTGATATGCATTACTTACAACCAGCATATATGATGCTTTAGTAGGAGAATGTAATTACTGGCATAACCTTGATTTACAGTTACTCAGTTTTCCTAACTTTTTTTGTGGCCCTGCTTTTTGTCTTTCTTGCCTGGTTTATAGGTGATTTCTTCATATCCTGTCTTTATCTACTTACATTCCTCTCCAACATCAGCTTGGAAGCTACACCATTACTGACAGATCCCAGGGTCAGCCGGAGACCCTTGTGGCTGGAGTTAGATGAGCACATGAGAGCATTGTGGATGACATCAGAGGGGTAATAAGGGTTACAATGACGTGGCAAGGAGTAAGTAGAATGATGTCACTAAGGCCTTATTACAAGGATTTTGGCTCATTAGTGCAATATAAAACTCAATTTAAGAGCAATAAACCAAAGAATTGGTAGTTGAATATTAAATCTACCTTTATACTATTTATATAATATTTCCAGAGGGTTTAATATAAACCACATGCTGTATTAAATATGTTGTATCTCATCTGTCAGGTTTTATCTGATAGTAGACATAGAAGATCATCTAGGTTAATGAACTTACTTAAGCTTACGGGCTGTAGCAAAGGCAGTAGTTAAGTACCTGTGGTTCCCTCAGCCAGTGTTGAACATTCCTCTGATTTTCCTTGTTAACTAATGGCAGAACAATATCCAGTCCACCCAGAGAGATCCAGCTCTGAGCTCTATGCCTAAGGTTCTTCTAATCCCGCTTCTTTCATTGCACAGTACCAGAAGAAGATCCCCAGTCACTTATCTGGTTTTTCATGTCGATCACTAACCTATTGCAGAGCTTACTTGAGACATGATACATGTCAGGATCTGGATATTATTTCATGTGTATCTAGTGCTGGTCCACAGGATGAAAAAGAACACCATGGATTGATTGCTTCATGAGTTTTCTTGGGGAGAAATAAATAAATGTTTATTTACCCATGTAGAGCAACAGCAATAAACCAAAGAATTGGTTCTATCCAATTTTTGCTTGATCAACTAATTAGTTTAATTATGGTTATATACAGAAGCATGGACAACTTATAAAGACCTGCACCCCAAAGAAGATGCCCCTTCTCCAGCAATTATTAACCACTTTTATATCCTCAGTGAGAGAGGATCTTGAGTGTTCTCCCATGAGTTTGCTGCTAAGCTCTACCCTCTTCCAATCTTGGGAGGGGTCTTGTGTGGACAATTGCAGCAGCTCTTGTCTCCAGAGAGCAATGACCACATACCAGTGAGGTTTTTCTCAATTTGACACAAGCTAACATCATTTGGGAAGAAGGATCCTCAATTTTGAAAATGCCTTGATTAAACTGACTTGTCTGAGGGGACATTTTCTTCATTAATGATTGGTGTTGGGGGGGCAGCCAATTTAAGTGTTGACAACCACTGAGCAGGTGGTTCTGGGGTATATAACAAAGCAGGCTGAGTAAGCCATGAGGAACATTCCAGTAAGCAACACCCATCTACAGCTTCTGCTTTAGTTCCTGCAGGGAGATTTCAGCCTTGAGCTCTTATTCTGACTTCTCTTGATGATGGATTGTGACCTAGTAGTAGTAAGATGAACTTAACCCTTTCTTCCCCAAGTTGCTTTTGACTATGGTGTTCATCACAGCAATAGAAAGTCAACCAGGACAGGTACCACCTGTCCTGAGGATAAAGTTTCACAATAATTAATCAATCCAAATTAAACAGTATTATTGAAAAGTAAATCATGCCCCATATATTGGTGTGGTATATTATTTTAATCTACCCCAAAATCTTTTGTCCACATCAGAGTGACTAAATCTGCTTCTCTTTCACTTTGCATTTTATAGTGAAAAAAATAAATGAGAGAAAATGCAAGGAAAACTTGTACCTGCAACAGTTCAGAATATGCTGGTGATGTTATGTGTGAGTAGCACACACATTCTTTATCTGATCATCTTTACATTCGTGACTGATCAACCCTTCTTAGAAGGAGGATGTTAGCTAACTCAACCCCTGTGGAACAATCAGGAGGCTGGGTAATTTATTTTATTTTGTAGACAATTTGGCCAGAAAGCTGAAGATTTATTGATGTAAGGTAAAATATTAGCTGGCAGGTAAAAATCAGCCCTTTAATGAATGTGATTAGAACAGCAGCTGGGACGAACTGCAGTGTTTGCAACATTGGTGGAATTAATAGACCTTAGAACATTTAGGGAATCAATTAAAAGTTTTCTTTGGGAGTCTAAAAACAGTGTACGTTCATATGCTTAACTTGAAAATGAGCATGTGGAGAAGAAATGGCCATGCTTTGTGTTGGAAAGGCGTTTAGAGAGTCTAAGATGTCCTGTCTATTTCTGGATTCAGCCAGCTTCAGCAGGAAACTCTGGTGGTCTGAATAGCAGGCGTTTTGGAATACAGACCCCGATCTCCGCTTCCAAGAGTTAAGCAGGAGGATTGAGCAGGAGCAATTGAATTGTGTGTCCTGGCCACATTCCCAAAGGTCTGCAACCTCGTTAACCTTTGAAGAGAGCCAGCTTCCCCCCAGGACTGGAGCACACATGGAGCTGGTAGTTTCTGCAGAATGTTCTTCTCTGATGGTCACCCCAAAGACCTTGAACAGTTTCAGACCTGAAGTTTGGAACTGAATCTTGTATATAAGTCCTTGGGAGGAATTAATTGGCCGGCATAATCTACAACCACATAGATACTATCTAGCAGTTCTCAAACTAGATTAATTAACTTCCACCCCCCAATAACAAACAAATTAAACACAGTTTATAATGGTGGAACTTTATGCTTTTATCTCCCAGGAAGAGTCAAGAGAAGTGTCTATTGCACTCACAATCACTCCGAATTTTGCAAACTTGAAGCTTTCTCTTTTAATAAGTAGAAAGTAGAAGCACAAAATAAAATGGTGTGTGTGTGTGGAGGGTTTAGTTCAAGCTATGCTCTTCTAGAATACTTGATTTAATATAGAAAATAGATTCATGCCCCAAAGTTTTCACTTGCTCATATATTAACTGTATCCTACACACATTCTGTGCAACTATTTTAATCAGGGTACAGAACTGATAGAATGGATATATATTATAAAGGAGACTTATTAGATTAACTTATATGATACACATCAGGTAGAAAGTCCATTGATGGCTGCTTGAGGGTTTCAGAACCTGGTGTCAACCAGTCCGTGATGGTGGATGTCTCAGCAGTTCCAATCTGGAGACAAAGGCCTGAGGATTCCTGGAGAGCCACTGGTCTTCAGTCCATGTTCAAAGGCCGAAGAAGCTGGTCTCTAATGTCAGCACAGGATGGAGGCAGCAGTGACAGAGTCGGAGGAGAAGCCCTCACTAGCAAGGAGTGAAGGCAAGCTAAAGACCTCAAACCTTAACCTCTTTTTCAAGAGGTCTTTTCCTTAGACTGCTTTCTATCTGGGTTACCAATGGGAGGAGCTACCAATTCTGGAGGAAGGAGTTTCCAACCAGTTCATATTTCTAGGAAATGAAATGAAACAGACCTGCCCTGGGCCATGTGTCTTAGTTGAGCCCATTTGGTTGACAGCCACGATTTACCAGCATAAGCTTTTTTCTTATGATGGGTAAGAAGCTGGGCAGGGTCAGAGATTTCAGTGAGAACTGCAGGTTTTGGGTGGAAGTGTTGAGGATCTCTCAACCTGTAAAACTTCATTATTGTCCATGGAATTCTATGCTCTAATGCCACGACCTAAGCATCCAGGGACTGTCTTGATCTCACAACACTCATGACCATTTCCTGACTGTTCTTCCTTTGGACAGGAGCAAGTGGGGTTGATTCAAGAACTGTGCCCACCCTAGAGTCTGAATTTATCTTCTGAACCATGATCTGAAGTTTGGAGACCTTTGGAAATTTTGCTCGTAGCTGTCCCCATGGGCTTTAAGGCCAGGCTTGTGTATACTCAAAGATAAAAGGGATGGCTACTCCAGACTGGGATTTGAGCCCTGGGAGAGCGCTGAGCTTAGACCCATGGATGTCTACAAATATGTGCGTAGGCTTCTCAAAGCCTCCAGAAGCAGCAGGGGAGTCCCCGTTTTAGGCCACCCCATCTCCTGAGTCAGGATCATGTCTTCTGTTTTAATATCTACTCTGGTGCCTTCTCCCGGAATGCTCCTTTTGTGGCAATGTCCTCTCACTAGGCACCAGCCAATTGTCATAAGTCACGTCCATCTCTCCCGAAGGCTTTTTTTTTGTCTTATGTTGGCCTAATCACTGGTGCTTGCAGTGATGGATGGTTCAGGGGGGAGAGAGTGAGGAAAGGATTCCATGTGCATGTGTGTTTGCAGGTATCAGAGGGAGGGAGGGAGAACACACCTCAACAAATGCCATGAAACCGCAGAACCTGGAAGCTGAACATTCTCCTGAGGTCCACAGTATTGATCAGTTAACCATTTGAAGATTCCTCAACAAAGAAGGCATTCCCTGTGAAAAATACCAAGAGAATAAATCCCTTCCTTTCAGACAAAAGCTTGTCTTCCAGACAAAAAATTAACACATAAATATTTCATCCAAGAGTCCAGATCCTGGGGACATGCGGGACATGCAGGTGGAGAGATAAATCTCACTAATTCAGAAAAATGTACCAATTTGAGAAAAAGAAAGTGTCTGCATTTAAATGTGGAAAATTATGTATTAAACTGCCATGGCTGGGACAACTTAAATCTGGCCCTCATCACCAACTACCTGTGTGATATTCATGGGACCTCAGAGAGCTTGCCTAACCACCATCACCTTCAGATTCCTCATTTGCAAAATCACCAGGCTGCCATCCAAGTACCTCATCAGGTATTTGTGGATATGAAGCTGAAACAAGGGGCACACAATGTTTTGTGTGCTACCACACACTGTTTATATCGTCCAGTCACACGTATCTCCCAAGTTCAGTTTATATTCAAGGTCTGTATTTTGTCGGGATCAGTAAATATGTGGGTAATTGTGTTATTTTTCTCCATTGTGTTCTATTGCTCTCAGAACATAAAATTTATTGTCTAAATAAAAATAATATTCACGTACTTCTGCTAGCAGATTATACCAACTTTGGTCTGTTTTATTTTGTTGATAGAGCTTTCTATATACTGTGGTGATGTAAATAGATTGCACCAACATAACCCAAGGACAAAGTAAACAGCATGTGCTATAAGGAGGGCTGGTCCTGGGAAACTGGAGTGGCTTAAGGCTGGGAATGGCAGTGTGGCATCATCCAGCTGTGATGTACCTTGGGCATCATAGCACTTAGCTTACTGAAACCCCTGGTTCCCTCTCTTAAAAAGAATATTTAAAAATATTTTAAAAATTTGGTTGTTGACATAATGTTTTGCATAATATAATTCCTAGGATTTCTTCTGGTTCTAAATTGTAAGGTCCTGAATCCGCCATGTGTACACCTCTGCTTTCCTTCCCAGCTAGGGCTTCAGTTCTCAAAACAATTAACCAGTCAGTTAGATAGTTTATTCATTCAACAGTTCTTTTTAAACCCCAACTTTACATCAACTCTGGGTAATGGGGTCACTGGAAAAAAAAGACAGACAAGAGCTTGAGCCTCCTGCTCAGTAGCAAAGTGGGTGAAGAAGTGAATGAAAAAAACGATCTGGAACACGAACATGTCATATAGATTGCAAAATTTTACTTTACAAAATTAATCAGATATTTTCACCACCCAAATCCCCAAAAAACACAGAATAATATACTTTGCAGTGGGCCAAGCATTCATCTACATCTTCATCAACTACATTGCTAGGAACAAGATCCTAGTGAGATGGAAATAACAGGACATCACACATCTCACAAAGCCTTATCAGTTCAGCAAACTGCCATCTGTTTAAAAGATAAAGAAAGCCATACTTGCTCAGAACTCACCAATAAACAAGGCAGAGGACTTGCAAGTAGAATGCCTGCACTGGCCACACTGTGTCAAGCAGAGCAGCATCTGGGACTGCAGAGACAGTGGGATCCCTGGGCTCAGGGCTTAGCATGGCTGGCTGTAGTTGTGATGGGCTATAGGGGTCCAGGCCCCAGCTCTGTCGTATGCTCTGTTTTTATTGTAAATACCAGGCTGTATTTCCCCTTGATTTAGTGTTGTCAGAAATGCTATGCTTATGCATCTTTGTTCTGATGATAGTCATTTTCTTTGACAAAAAAAAAAAAAAAAAAATGGGGCAATGTAGAGGAGAATAAAGAATGCCGACATCTTCTACAAGAGCACAGAAAGAGTTGAAGATGAGTGAACCAGAGCAGGCAAGAGAGTGTTGTATACCCAAGATGAGGAGCTAAGATTCAGCAAGGGTGGAGGGGTGAGAGGCAAGGGCAGAAGAAGCTGGGAATTACGAGGACTTATCTCATGGGAAGGGACACTAAAAGGCTGTGGTGAAAGTTGGAGAAAGAAATAGTGAGGAGCTGGTAGTGCTTAGAGCCTGGAGAAGGAATGCAGCCTGTGCTTTAGATCTGGGAAGTCTTCTAATCAGATACTGGAATGATAAAATATGCCTGTTAGTGAACTACTTGAGTTTACTAGTGTGTTTTAGCCATGCTGCCTTTTCTTTTTAAGGGCAAGCTTGCTGCTATTCTTTCCCATTTGGCAATTCCACTGTCAGACTTGGATGATTTGCTGACATTTTAGCACCAACTACAATCTATTTTCACCACTAAATTCTAGATTAGAGACTTTATGCACATAATACAGATTTAAAACATTTCCCTGCAGAGGTTAATGTGCTTAAAGGTCAGTGGAGTGGGGTGTGTTTTGGAAGAATGTAGTATAAAGCATTTAAAAAATATAGATTTGACAGGTCTTTTGCAAGCTTTATTGTCTAAAATGTAATGTGTAGTTTCTATGAGATTAATATGCTCACAAAAGAAATCATTACTGGACCACTGACAGACTGAACTGTTTCTGAAGCTATTGAAACACCAAATCCATAGAGTGCAATGTTCACAGGGCAACAGTGAAGGTATAACTCAGCCCTGTGTGATTGCAATGTTTAAGTAGAAAGCAAGATTCAGGGTAAGTGTTCTGTAACAATGTCTTCTCCAAATAACAGAGTATTTACCGATTCATGGAGAAAACGGTCGTGTTCAAAGAGATTGTGCGTATCTCAAGCAATTAGCGTGTCTATGAAGCATCTCCTGCAATTCCCAGGGAAGACAGGAAAATGTTATCTGGAATGTGAAATGTAGGGGTCATTTCAAAAGTAATGGGTACCAACACAGAGCCACAAACAATTTTAAGGTTTACACATCACTCAAAGAAATTGGATTAGAGCCAAGAAAAAAAAAAGATGTCTTATAGTATGTTTTTTTTTTTTTAAGTCTTAAGGGCATTTGATACAAGACAGAATAATGTTTACCTTCTTTTGAAATGCAAGTGACATGAAGGTAGAAGGTTCTATGTCATTTAAAATGTGACCATTCTAAGCTTATTTTGTTCTAAGTGACTTCCCCTCAACAATGGCCTGGACATGTGACATGTAAAGAAAGGCTGAAAATCTAGTGGTCAGGTGCATTTCTATTTGTTGTTGAGTAACTCTGTCAAGCCGTGGTCTAGAGTCTCAAGTAGGAGAAGATTGCCATTTGTTTTTCTTGGACATTTTTTTTTAACTCATTTAGTGTTAGACTTGGACTACTATTTGTGGACAGTTTTGCTTGAGAGAGAGGCTGGACTTCAGCACCACTGGGGACGCCATGTCTGTATATACAGACAGAGCTCTGCTTGATTGATGCCCTCTCCTACAACATCTGTTAACACCTCAATCGCTGGTGCTATTTTATTTGAAAAAGGGGTTTTATTATAGTGACCTTCTTGGATTATCCAGAATATGTGGGAAATGAAGGCCATGGAAGCAGAAGAAAACACTCTCTGGGGGAAGGGAGGGACATCAGAGCTGTGACAGGGTGAATGAGGGAGGGCAGAGGAGAAAGGGATGCCTTAGAACGAAGTAAAGGGACCATACGTGTGAAATCGCCACAACACAACCTGGCACTTTTTATGCTGAGTTAAAATACAATTTTCCAGAAAAGAAGGAAGAGGGCTTGGGGGGTTGCTCAGCTCCCAGACATGAAGGCCTGAGTTCAGTTCCTAGAATCCAGGTAAAGAGCCAGGTCTGGTGCGAACTGAAAACCCAGCAGTGATCCTGCAGGGTGGATCATGGCTTAGCCAGCCCAGCTGCATCTTCCAGTTTTAGGTCCCAGTGGGGGACCTTGTCTCAGAAGCTAAGATAGAGAGCAATTGAGAGAGACACCCGAGGGTCATCTCTAGCCTTCACATGAACATAGGCATCACACACACACACACACACACACACACACACACACACACACGCATGTACACATATGCACACGCATGCATGCATGCACACAGACACACACATACAGGCGCGCACACACACGTACATGCATGTACACACACACGTACATGCATGTACACACACACGTACATGCATGCACACAGGCACACACACACATAGAGGCACAAACACACACATACAGGCACACACATAGGCATGCACACATGAAAAGGAGAAAGATCTGAGACAGATGGGGGATAGGACCTCTAAGATATGTCATGAGAAGGCACAGAAGACACTAGAATGGAACCACCACAAACCAAGTAACCATGAAATATCAAAGCCTACTAGAAGAGCAAAAAGGGATCTCCCACAGTGCCACTCCAGGGAAGGGCATGCTGCCCCACACCTGATTGTGACTTCTCACACGGCTCAAGGCCTGTTCACTCACCACACTGCGTTCTCAGTCACAGGAGGCCAGAGTGGCACGTGTGGGATGACAGCAGGGATGCGGAGTGGGGTCAAATCCCAAAGACCGAGCTATTAGGGGGACTTCCTCTTTAAGGTGGGAAGGACAGGAACCTTTTCTAACCTCCTGGGCAGAATCTCTACTCAGCTCATGTCACCTGTCTCATGGCTTCTACCTTAACCTGGGGAAGAGGAGGGCAGAGGAAACGTGGAAAGGGAAAGGGCATAAGAGAAAGCAAGGAATAGGAGGATGGAGGAACAGTTGTAAATCACTGTTAAGAGGCCGAGTTAAATGCTAGAAGAGGTGCCGAAGAACTGGATGCCGAGATGCTGTGGTATTTGTAATAGGTCACAGGTTTTTGCAAGTTTAAGCATCCACATAAATGCTGTCCTGGGGCCTGGAGAGATGGCTCAGTGGTTAAGAGCACTGGCTGCTCTTCCAGAGGACCTGAGTTCAATTCCCAGCAACCGCATGACAGCTCACAACCATCTATGATGAGATCTGGCACCCTCTTCTGGCATGCAGCCAACAGAACACTGTATATATAATAAATCTTAAAAAAAAATAAATGTTGTTCCTACACACACACACACACACACACACACACACACACACACACACACACGTTTAAGCAGTGCATGACATAGAATGCATTGTTAGCTGACTCCATCATTGTGTTTTCAGGCAAACTAAGATGATTGTGATATTACCAGGTAATATAATTTTGTGACCAGTGCCATATCTGCTGTTGATTGGAACATTGTCATGTAGTACCCGACTCTCGCGCGTGCGTGTGTGGTGTGTGTGTGTGTGTGTGTGTGTGTGTGTGTGTGTGTGTGTATGTACAGACATGGCACCAGGGTGTGAGAGATAGTTGGTCATGTTGCATCAGGAATCAGGAAACAGAGAGAGATGAATGTTGGTTCCCAGCTTGTTTTCTCCTTTTCACTCAGTCTGGGACCCTAGCTCATGAAATGGTGCCACCTACATTTACGGTGGGATTTCCCAATTCAATTAACCTAATCTAGACATTTCCTCACAGACATGCCTAGGGGTTTATTTCCCGAATGATTCTAGATATTTTCAAGTTAGTCATCAGTATGTGTGTATATATAAATTATGTGTATGTCTATGTGGGGGTGCTTGCAGAGACCAGAGATGTCAGATGCCCTGGAGTTGAGAGTTACAGGTGATTGTGAGCTGCCCAGTGTGGGTGCTGGGACTTGAACTTGGGTCCTCTGCAGAAACAATACAGACTGTTGACTGCTGGGTTGTGTATCTAGCCCCTTTGACATCAGGTTTACCCATCACAATGCCTAGGCTGGGCAGTCTACTATAGTGTTATTGTTGGGAACGCAGACCAGGTTTCTAGGACTTTGAAGGAGAGTGGGACTCCGTGTTGGGGGTATAAGTTTAGTCCTGACTTTCCAGTGTGCCCTGATACTTGATACACTTACCTAATCTTACACACCGTCAGATTCTCTAAGCTCCACCCACTTTCCAGGCTATCCATTGAGATGGCCTGACTCTCTGTGAGCTCATGCACTTTTGTCCTCTGAACCTGATGAGGCGCATCACTGGAGTCATGGGCACCTCCGGTTACTTCTAGGCTGCCCACCAAGGTGCTTCACTGTGCTGTCCAGCAGCCCTTGTGAGAGCTGGGTGAGGTGACCTGAAATTTGTGGGAAAACCACTCTGTATGGTAAGTCTGGGAGACAGGAGAGGAAGAAGCCATGCAGACATTTGTCCCTCCTCATGAAACTGCAAGCTGTTTCTCAGAACAGCCTGTCTGGAGACATCCCAGGTGACTGAGTGGCCGCACCTGCTGAACACCAGCTGTGCATATTTGAGGCTCGTGGCAATTCTGTGGCCAGGGCAATGACATGCTATAGCTTTCACCCTTCCTGTCACCAGCTCCTGCTGCCTTTGGACTCTGCCTTCCAAACACAAGTCTGTCCAGGCTGAGACACTGCTTTTATCTCTCAAGACCACTTTGGAAGCTAGAAATAAAATTCTTTTCTAGCTTTCAAAAGTTGCCTTTTGGACTCTATAGGAATTAATAGAACAATCGAGGAATTGCTTGATCAATAACACGTGGTCTAAATGTTATGGATGATTGGCTAGGACTCACTTTGATATCTTGCTTCCTACACAAAGTTAAGAAAACAGGCATGAATATAAACACTGATTAATTTAGGAGCAAGAACCCAAGATCCATGTCACATTGTCACTATTTCTCCAGCCACCATTCACTCTTCTCAGCTGCCTATGGCTGCTATGATGTGGGAGCAGGGCCAACCACACACCAGGAAAGAAGACGGTTCTGCCGCAGTCCACCAATTTGCTGGCCTCATCAGCATGGATGTCAAATTGTATTCCTGTTGAGATAAGTGTCCTCTAGGCCAAGGGTGATAAATCTTATTTTACTTAATTGCAAAGTTGCTGGGAATGTTGTTTAGGGTTTTGGCAAAGCTACAAGGAGACAAATAACCTGTGTATTCTGGAGCAGAGAGAAGGGGTACAATGCTTCAGGCTGGAGTCACTTCCTCAGCAGCTGGGCAAGCAGCTGGGAGGGGTTTGAATAAGCATTCCTGCTTAGTTCCCTAGTTCCACAGGAGGAGATCAGTCAGCGGGGAGCAACTCCCGTTTCTACAGTTTGGTTATAGGTGAAGGATAGAATGGTACCTAGAAGGTGAAGCCGGGGCCAAGGTCTAATTGGAAAAAAAAATAACTACTTAAGTCTCTTTGTATGAACTTTTTCAATATTAGGTCGATTTTGGCTTATTTAAATACTGAGGGGAAAGGACCATCTGTTAGAGTGTAGCCTAGCAGAGAACCAGGATGACTCAGAATCCAGAGTGGGTTCTGAAGTTTTATGGGTATTTTGTCTCTCTGCCCTTGGTTTCCTTGTTTGTAAAAGGAAGACACTGTTCTAAGGGTTCTCTGATGGGTTTGAGTTCTGTGGAAGCATTGTACCTAACCTTTCTATGGGGTAAAGCTGGGTGGTTGGGGTTGTATTCTTCTGGTTCAATTGAATGACAGCCCCTGGCTACTCTGCCTACTCGGCAGAGCTGGTCACACACAGGAGTCAACGGGCTTGTCAGCCAGCATGTCTGGTGGATAAGGAAGAATGCACAGTTCGTGGGGGGTAACTCTGGAGACAGAGGAAATGATGTCCAAGCTTGCCCTTGTCATTTACCAGCTGTGGAAACTCTGTGAGTTGTTTATTGTTTCAGCGGTTAGGCTTCTAATTGGGAAAAGAAGAACAATAACAACTGCTTTGTACCATATTGGATAAATAACATTTATAAGGTGTCCGGCGCCTAGTAGGCACTTAATGGATGGAAGCCATTAAGATGAATTTGCAGATGCACTCAAGACCTTTTAGTATAGAAGTTTATAAGCACAGCATATCCTGTCTGTATCAAATAGTGAACATGGTTTCCAACACACTTGATGCTTTGAGAACAAAAATAATATTCAAGCTGAGATTATTTTTCTCTTCCACATGTGGCTTCTCATGCTCTACATGTGTGGCTTGGGTTTTGGATTCCATTCAGTCATTATACAATAGTCTGATGTTCCAAAGATGCTGTGCTGGACGGAGAGGCACATTTAAAACACACAAGTCACATCAAGTCAGAGACATGGTGATCTCAGGAGATGGACCTGGCCAGATGTTTCCAGCCTCACACAGAGTGACTCACAGGTGGCCCCTGGTGTTGTGTGCAGTGGCTCAGAGGATAACTATTCTCCCAGATGAGTTCTCCATCATGGTTAGGTCAGGGTTCTGGTACAGCCCCAGATGTATGAGCTCCTGGGAAGGGCGAGTGCAGATGGAGAAAATTCTAGCCCTGGCTTTTGTAAGAGGATCAGGAGTTACCTATCAGAACTGTCACTGCCTGACTTATTAGAATTTTATACTTCTGAACCTTTTTTTCTCTGCAACTCCTTGTGGCAACTGACCCCCGCCCCTTTGTCTGCTCCTTTCCTCTCTCTAATTAGTCCCTCAGGTGGAACTTACCCTTGAAGTCCTCACCGTCCTCATGATCTTTGTTGGAAATCTTCTTTCGTCCACTATTCCATATAGCTCTGAAATTCTACATAGCCACACATGCTCTTCTGAAGGCATGGCTCAGAACCTATAGATTAAAGCTGTCTTGGGTTTTCCTCCCTCAGCCATCCTGACTATGCTCTTGCCCAGAATAAATCATATTTCTTTGTTGTGACTTGCAGTGATGTTTTATGTTGTTTAACTCTAGTATTGAGCAATGGGTCTTCCTAATAATTTTTTTAACCTTAATCATAAAGAAGAGAAAAGGCTTAATGTGCATTGCTTCTCATCACTAGAAAGAGAACTCAATCTCTATAACATCCAGATACATACTCTAGACATGGTCCTGTCCACTTCTGTCCCTTTCTGGTATGTAAGTCCTCAGCCTCTGTTCTAGAAACAGCTGCCGGCAATTTAGTAATGAGTCTTCATTTTAATTAATCAACTGCAGTACACACGGGAGGTCTACATTTACTGTGTCAAAATTTTGACATAAGCATGCATACAGGAAAATCAGGCATGCACAGAAAAATCCAGATGCTTTTTGACAGCATTCAAGAAGTAATCAGAAATTTGCACATTAGAAATATACAACTGCCTCTGCATAGATAATGCTTGTATCTTTTTATCTTTTAAAAAAGGACATATGCTATGGTTACTAGCATAAACATAACAGAACAATAACATAAGAACAAACTATGTGTTTGGGAAAAAAAAAGTTCATGAATCCATGACCTGAATAATGTGACTTAGAGAAGGAGAATTGTGAAGGAGCGTGAGGCTTCCCAGCCTGCTCCAAGTAAGTGGAAACACAAGCAGAAAATGTCTTTTCTTAGACCACTATAAACATGGGATGTAACATGAATTGCTAAATGGTCTTATTAATAAAAAAAAAAAAACCTGGAGCCAGATATTGGGGTGAAAGCTGAAAGATCAGAGAAACAGAACAAGCCAGCCATGTTCTTACCTCTACAAAATCCTCAGCCTCAAGAGAGACTTCCTGTTTACTGACGCCTTATCTTTTTCTGTGCCCTGCCATCTTTCGTCCTTCCTAGTGCTGGAATTAAAGGCATGTGCCACCATGCCTGGCTCTGTTCCCACTCACAGAGATCCAGATGGATCTCTGCCTCCCGAATGCTAGGATTAAAGGTGTGTGCTACCACTGCCTGGCCTCTATGTTTAATCTAGTGGTTGTCTTTGTCCTCTGAACCCCAGTCAAGCTTTATTGAGGTACACAATATATCACCACAATGGGACTAGTTTGCTGAGAGTGGAGTGTTCCACCCAGTGGAGGAAAAAGGAAGATATAAGCTCAACTTCCTGACATTCTCTAAGGCCTTTGGGATTTTAGGAGAATGACATAGAAAAGGGATCAGTGGCTGGGTATATCATTGTGTGAAAGCTGGATTGCTTTTGGTGAAGATGCCAGCAAAGGGATATTAGGCGTGAAGAAGTATAGGCATTCATGCTTCTATCTGACACACAGAATGCTTGTGCATATATGTGCACATACTTACACATTCACATGTATTATGTTCCTATTACCTTATCCGATTTGTGTTGATTTTGAAATGCTGTTTCCACACTCTCAAGAACATTTATAGAGGTTAGAAAGCTTTTCTTAACACATCATTTCTTTGCTGGTAAAATAGCGGAGTTAAAACAAGCAAGGTGGGGGTGGGCAGAGGTAGCTCAGCAAGTAAAGATGTTTTCTGCCAAGCCTGGTGACCTGAGTTACAGTCTCCTGGGTCCACATAATGGAAGGAGGGAGAGAACTATTTCCTTCCTTCCTTCCTTCCTTCCTTCCTTCCTTCCTTCCTTCCTTCCTTCCTTCCTCCCTCCCTCCCTCCCTCCCTCCCTCCCTCCCTCCCTCCCTCCCTCCCTTCCTCCCTCCCTTCCTTTCTTTTTGCCAGTCATACGTGGTTCTACCCTAGGTCTCTGGGCTATACCGTCTCCAATTCCTGGCCATCCAGGCAGTGTAGAGCATGGGTTCCCTCTCATGGCATGGGCCTCAAGTTAAATCAGACATTCATTGGCCACTCCCACAAGTCCTGTGCCACCATTGCTCCAGCACATCTTCAGGCAGGTTGAGGTTTTTGTGACTGGGTTGGTGCCCATGTTTCTTTCCACAACCTGCACAGTACCTTCCCACACCAAAGAGAATAGAACATAGGCGTGAAGGCTCCATACAGGCACCAGCTTGACTGCTCCATGTTCAATGTGCTGTGTTGAATTGTCCTCAGCAATGGGCCCCACAGTCAGTTTTCAGAGAGCAATCCTCTGGCCTAGCATCAGCCTGGATTGTTTAGGGATCTCCATGGGAACCCTGGGCCAACAACTCCACCAAACGCAACCCAGTCCCACCAGTGGAAGCCAGGCAAAAGATGGCCAGTTTAGACTCCATAACTTCCATTACCAGGATTCCTCACTAAGGTCACCCTCACAGATTCCAGGAAATTTCCACTACACTAGGCTTCCACACTGCCCCCCCCCATGCCTCCAGTTCCAGCTGTCTCTCTCTGCATTTTCTCCCTCCATCTCTTTCCCACCAACTCATCCTGCTTGTTCCCATCCCAAACTGCCATCCACCCAGAAAATCTTTTGTATTCCCTCCCCCCCCCAGACCTCTCCTCTTTACCTAACCTTTCTGGTTCTGTGGAATATAGCTTTGTTATCATTTACCTAAAAGCTAATATCCACTTAGAATTTAGGACATAGCATATTTATCTTTCTGGATCTGGTTACCTTGACCAGGATGATTTTATATTCCTTTGATCTCCTTCAGTTGTCTTATTGCTCTAGCTAGAACTTTGAGTACTATAATGAGTAGACATGGAGGGAGTGGACAACTTGTCTTGTTCCTAATTTTAGTGAAATTGCCTTAAGTTTCTCTCCATTTAATTTGATGTTAGCTACAGTCTGACTCTAAATTGCCTTTATTATGTTTAGGTATGTCCTTTGTATCCTTGATCTCTTCAGGACTTCTATGAGAAGGGGTGTTGAATTTTGTCAAATGATTTTTCTGCATCTAATGTGATGATCATGTGGGGTTTTTTTCAGTTTATTTATATGGTGGATTACATTCATTGATTTTCATTTGTTGAACCATCCCTGCATCTCTAGGGTGAAGCTTATTTGATCATGGTAGATGATCTTTTTGATGTGTTCTTAGATTCTGTTTGCCAGTATTTTATTGGCTATTTTTTCATCTGTGTTCATAAAGAAATTGTTCTGTAATTCTCTTTCTTTGTTGAGTCTTTATGGTTTGGGTATCAGGCTAACTGTGGCCTCATAAAATGAATTGGGCAATGTTCTTTCTGTTTCTAATTGTGGAATAATTTGAGGAGTATTGGTACTAGCTATTCTTTGAACATCTGGTAGAATTCTGTACTAAAACTGTCTAGCCCTGGGCTTTTTTATTTTTTAATTTATTTATTTATGTTTTTGCTGAGAGACTTTTAGTGACTGCTTCTATTTCCTTAGGGTTTATACATCCATTAAATAGTTTATTTGATTGTAGCTAGAGTTTTCCTGCCTTGCCCACAGTTAGGACAAATCTCTGTCACCCGCCAGTTCCACAGCTGCTCAGACCCAACCAAGTAAACACAGAGACTTATATTGCTTACAAACTGTATGGCCGTGGCAGGCTTCTTGCTAACTGTTCTTATAGCTTAAATTAATCCATTTCCATACATCTATACCTTGCCACATGGCTGGTGGCTTACCGGCATCTTCACATGCTGCTGGTCATGGCGGCGGCTGGCGGTGTCTCTCCGCCTCAGCCTTCCGCTTCCCAGAATTCTCCTCTCTCCTTGTCCCACCTACTTCCTGCCTGGCCACTGGCCAATCAGTGTTTTATTTATTGACCAATCAGAGCAATTTGACATACAGACCATCCCACAGCATTTGATCATGATTTAACTTCGGTAAGTGTCTATTGAGAAAATTACCATTTTTTTTTTTAGATTTTCCAATTTGGTGGAGTACAGGTTTTTAAAGTATGTCCTTATGATTCTCTAGATTTCCTTGGTATCTGTTGTTATGTCCTCCCTTTGTTCCTGATTTTATTAATTTGCATATTTTCTCTTTCTCAGCCTTCTGGTCAGTTTGGATAAGGGTTTGTCTATCTTAAGAACCAACTCTTTATTTCATTGGTTCTTTGTATTGTTCTTTTTGTTTCTATTTTGTGTATCTCATCCCTCAGTTTGACTATTTCTTGCCATCTGCTCATCTTGCCTGTGTTTGCTTCTATTTGTTCTAGAGTTTTAAGGTGTATTCTTTTTTTTTCATTTTTCCTTATTAAGAAAATTTCTACTTACTCCACATACCACCCACAGATCCCCCCTCCTCCCTCCTCCCACCCCTTAGCTCTCTCCTCCAGCCACCCCGAATCCCCACATCCCCCAAATCAAGGTCTCCCATGGGGAGTCAGCAGAGCCCGGCACACTGAGCCTAGGCAGGTCCAAGCCCCTTCCCACTGCACTAAGGCTGTGCAAGGCACCACACCACAGGCACCGGATTCCCAGAAGCCTGCCCATGCACCAGGGACAGATCCTGATCCCACTGCCTGGATGCCCCCAAAGCAGTTCGAGCCAAACAACCATATTCCATATCCAGAAGGCCTAGTCCAGTACCATGGGGGCTCCACAGCCACCAGTCCACAGTTCATGGGCTTCCACTAGTGTGGCCGGTCATCTCTGCACATCCTCCCATCATGATGTCGACATCCCTCACCTGCAGTATCTCTCCTCTCTCTCATCAATTGGATTCCCAGCACTCAGCCTGGTGCCTGGCTGTGGATCTCTGCATCTGCCTCCATCAGTCACTGGATAAAGGCTCTATGATGACAACTAGGTTATTTGCTAGACCAGTCACCAGAGTAGACCAATCTGGACCACTGCTAGCAGACCAAGGTGCGGTCATCCTCGTGGATTCCTGAGAGCCTCCCCAGCACCCTAACTCTTTCTATTCCCCTGATGTTCTCATCTATCATGGTATTTTCCTCCCTGCCCTCCCACTCTGTCTCTGTTCCAGCTTGACCCTTCCATTTCCCTATGTTCTCATCCCCTACTCCTCACCCTCTGCCACCCCCATACACCCAGTCTGCTCGTGTAGATCTCATCCACTTCTCCTTTGTAGGGTCATCCATGTGTCCCTCCTAAGGTCTTTCCCTGTTAGCTAGCCTCTCTGGAGTTGTGGGTTGCACCAAAAAGCTAGACTTCAAAATACCGAACAATCCAATTAAAAAATGGGCTACAGAGCTTAACAGAGAATTCTCAACAAAAGAATCTCAAATGGCTGAAAGACATTTAAGGAATTGCTCAACATCCTTAGTCATCAGGGAAATGCAAGTCAAAACAACTCTGGTATACCATCTTACACCTGTCAGAATAGCTAAGATCAAAAACACTGAAGATAGCTTATGTTGGAGAGGATGTGGAACAAGGGGACCACTCCTCCACTGTTGGTGGGAATGCAAACTTGTACAGCTGCTCAGGTGTGTTCTTAAGTTGCTAGTATGAGATCTTTCCAATTTCTTTATGCACTTAGTGCTTTGAACTTTTCTCTTCGCACTGCTTTCATCATATCCCATAAGTTTGGGTATGCTGTATATTCATTGTCATTCAATTCTAGAAAGTCATTTATTTATTTATTTCTGTCTTGACTCATTATTTTTCATTTAGTAGAGAGTTGTTCAGTTTCCATGAGTTTATAAGTTTTCTATTGTTGATATCCAACTTTAATCTATCCTAGTCTGATAGGATGCACAAGTTATTTCAATTTTCTTCTATCCATTGTGACTTAATTTGTGACCATGTAGCTTATCTATTTTGGGAAAAGTTCCATGCAGTGCAGAGAAGAAGGTATATATATTATTTCATGTTTGGGTAGAATGTTCTGTTAACATGTGTTAGGTTCATTTGGTTTATAATGTCAGTTAGCTCCAGTATTTCTCTGTTTAGTTTTTGTTTGGATGGCCTGTTGTTCATTGATGAGAGTAGGATATTAAAGTCTCCCACTATAAGCATGGGAGAGTCAATATCTGATTTAAGCTATAGTGTTTCCTTTATAAAAGTGGGTATCCTTGGGTTTGGGGCATAGATGTTAAGAATTGAAATGTCATCTCGGTGGAGTTTTCCTTTGACGAGTAGGTTGTGTCCTTCCCCAAAGAGAACTGATTTTGCCAAGTTCTTCTCGGATCTTGATATGTGCGCTATGTCACACACCCACACACCAAGTTAAAAAACAAAAAACAAAACATCAAATTAAGCAGAGAAAGGAGAAAATAGCTAGATGCAGCACAATTCTCTTTCTGAATAAATGGGATATTTGTTAAACACACAAGTCCACATAAATGTATATATAAAAGATCCTTAGAAAAATCAAAGCAAGGACCAAGAAGCTCATGAATCTGGCTAGCATCATTCTAGAGTGCCAGGGTTTCACAGACATGACTTCCCCCCCCCTAATCATTGGTCTTCAGTGTCAAACAGTGTTAATGGTAGTGCTCATCTCTCTCTTCCTCCACCCTGTCCCCCCCCCTCTCTCTTTCTCTAGTAGAAAATCTGAGCAAAGACAAAGCTCTGAGTCCTTCTAGGGTGCTTGGGGAAGAGCTCCCTAGGGATCTGGGTGGGTTTCTTTTTCTTCTGCTTCATTTGTGGTTTTCCCTTGTTAGTATGCCACTGCTGACAGAGTCTTCCTCAGCAGTTTGCCTTCCACAGAATATGCTGAATTTGCCTGGCAGCTTCTAAGACGAGAGCAATCAGCCTGACAGACTGCAGCCTTGTGCACCTGCACCCAGTCCAGCCCAGGGCATGGGAGGGTAGAGGCTCCATGGCCAGGGTCCTCCTCCTGGCTTAGAGTTCAGAAGCCAGCCTCTGAGGGGTATGCTTGGAGCAACTTGGGAAACTGGGCATATAAGTATAGATACATAAGACTTTACTTACTACAGAGATGGTGCTTATAATGTACTGAGCCCTTGGGAGTGTGTGAAGGCTTCTTATACAGAGAGTAATGATCTAACTTACGCAGCACTCTGCTCTCTAGTAAAGGCAAGAGTTTGAGTCAACAGTATGTGGAAAGGCAATTTTGAAATTTGGATGAGAATTAAGATTAGAGAGGAGATCTGGCAAGCGGAAGGCTGGACTCTGGAAAAGGTGTCAGAATGGTATGGGCTCTATATCTGGAAGGTAAGGTGTTTATGAACATGAAAAAAGAAGATGTATTTATGAACATGAAAAAAGAAGATCGAATAAGGCAACATTTTAAGTTCTTCTAGCAGTGAGAGGTTTTATTGCAACTCTGAACCAGGGTCAAATTCTGTTTCCTAGTGTTAAATCACATGGTGTCCTTGGAAATAAGAAGGGAATGGGGAGAAACGACCATCACTGGGGAATTATCAGGGAGTGCATTTCCATACATAAAGACTAGCTGGGGGGTGGGGGCAACTATGGAAAGGAGGATAAAAGGAGAGGAGGAGGAGCTGAAAAAGGAAGAAGAGAAAGAAACATCAGGAGAAAGGAGAGGGAAATTAAAAAGGGAGAGGTGGGAGGAAGGAAGAGAAACAGGCATATAGCAGTGGATGGGTTTCTGGGAAGAGTGTAATTACTCTAAAAAAGAAAAAAGAAACCTTCAGATTTGAAGAGTTGAGACACTTGTTCTCAAGGGGCTATGGAAATACCAAACGGTGTTTGTCATGTAACATTTCACTTGGCCAACAAGAGCAGAGACCCTGAAGGAGCTCCTGCATCAGGCTGCAGAGAGGAGAAAGCAGAGAGAGGCCATGAGAACGTTAGCCCTAGTCAGTGACATCCAAACTGGATTTTTAAGTATCTGCCTGTAGTATAGTATTTGGAATTTAGAAAAGTTTCCTAAACCGGTTATAGGGTTTATTTCCAGTAAGACACATTTGTTCCTATTAAAAACTCTAGTGAACAGGCTATTTGGTGTAGGGATGCTTTTGTTCTCTTAAAAAATTTTTCATTTCTGGGACTTTTGTAAAGTAATGGCATTTGCAATTGTTCCCCCAGACCTTAGCTACCATGCTCTCTTACCTGCGCTCTCCCATCACCCCACCATGCTGGACAGAGTCTCCTCATGCAGTGCTATACTGCACCTGCTTCTGCTCTTCATTGTGCCTGAGACAACGCTGCCTTTTACCGGAGGCTCAGCACATCCCCATCTGTGGCAAACACCGCAAACAGCACAGAGGTGCAAGCGGGGATTGTAGCTGTGGACAAGGCTTGCTGGCCTAGCAAAGGGGTGGGACAAGGGAACTGACAACCTGAGTGCTACTTCATAGCAAAGGAGCTGGGGTGGCTTCAACCCACCCCAGACAGAGGGGCAGCGGGGACTTTTCTGGAGAAGAAACGAACATTATGCTGGTGAATTAGAGAAAAGCAGAATGGGAAAGAGTGACATGTGGCCCAGTACAGAGGTTTTCGTGAGCATGGCACCACTAGGACCTGCAAGCCCTGGGGAATAATCAGATGGTAGCTAAGCTAAGCAAGCATCGTAGTCAGGAAGTGATGGGTCTGTGTTCCATTCACTCGCTGTTCAGTCATTCATCCAGTTGTGGTTTATGTAAAACAAGAGACTTCAGGAAACAGAAAGATGGGACATTTTCTTAATGAAAGAGAGCACAGGTGAGCTGTGGAAGGAGCAAGATGCAGACCAGAGAAGCAGTGACAGTTGACTAGTGTTCTGGCCAGGGTGTCCTCGTGCCCTGTCATCCCCAGACCTCACTGCCGGGACACCAGGCAGCTAAATGTCTAGTTAATGTGGCTTCCTCCTTGACTGAAGTCTAAATAAAGGAGAGATGATGGGGTATTCAGCAGCGAGGAAATGACTCAGGGACTAAGCTAGATGGTTGAACAATTTCCTTAAATGAGATATGAAAGGAGAATCTTGAAAAGGAGTGGATTTTGACTTGATTTTATATTTAGCACTGATAAAAATGCCAGTGGTGTGCACCCAGTAGAGCATTGGTACATTAGGAGCCATAATCTAGTTGAGTTTCTACAAAGTAACTCCGACCTAGAAATGAAAAATGAGGGTGTTCGATTTCTGCAGAATCAATGTTTGAAAAAAAAATATTGTAGTGAATAATGGATGCGATAGGATGGAGTCAGTGAATAATACAGTGGGAAGGAATTAAGAACAAATTGGAAAAGTGCTCAGAGACAACCCCACCCATGGTAAAGGGTGCACACTCACAGTTCCGTAGCAAGGGTACTGATGGGCCTAGATAAGATTAAGGAAAAGTAAAAAAAAAAATTAGGGATAGGGAAGAAATATTAAACACCTGGGCCATTCAATATTAAAAAGACAAAAACACTTAAAAATATGTAAAAATTGATAGTTTCTCTCCCTCTTCTCTCTCTCTCTCTCTCTCTCTCTCTCTCTCTCTCTCTCTCTCTCTCTCTCTCTCTCTCTCTGTCTCTCTCTGTCTAAATCATGTTTTTTTCAGCCTGGTAGAGTACTGCCTTGCCTAAGGGCTTGGTAGGGAATAGCGAGCCTGCAGTGGACTCTGCAGACAATCCAGAGCTCCCTTCCCTTCCTGGCTCTGTGCTCAGCCATGCTGTTGGAAGAGTGGCTGTTACATTTTGGGAGGGGGAGAGTGAGAGAGAGTGAGAGGAGAATGAAGAAAGGAGAGAAGGGGTGGAGGGGGATCAGGAGGGAGGAGAGGGAGGGGAGAGGAGAGGGAGAGATCTTGAAGATTAACACTTGCAATGCAATCTGTGCATTATTCGACAAAGGTCTGAGACTTATTTCTTCTGTCTCTCTGACATTTTATGGCCATTCTGATTACTTGCTGTTTATCTTTCCAACTTCGTTTCTTTCTTTCAGCAATGACTTAGGTGCCTCTTTCCTTTTTTTCCTTCTTGGTTACCAACTTTCCACCCCTTCTCTTCTTTTCCCATTCTCCTGTTTCCTTACTCATCCTCAGGTTTCTCTTCAGATGAGTTCCAGCCCATGCCTTTAGTCTTGGCCTTTCCCCCACGCCCCAGGCTCATGGTTTGAGCCTATTAGATGGTTAACTCCACCACAACTTATGAGTGCCTCAGAGTTCATTCTTCCTTTCTTGACCTGCCTGGCCAATGTCATTCTCCAGCTCTGGTCTTCCTAGAGGAAACCAGGCCTCTTCTTTTCTCTCTTTCACACTCTTGTCCACTTAGTCCCCTTAAGCCTGAAATTTTTACTGTATTCCTAGATCTGGTCTTTGGTGATGTTCTCTAGATATATCAAAAGTCTTTTGAAGGATAAGCAAGGCTGTGCTCTTTTAAATCCCTTTACTTAACTCTTGTCTTGCACATTACAGATGCTAAAAAACTGTTTAGGAAATATGCAGAGAAATTAGGGGAAATAAAAGATAGGTAACAATAGCTATTCTCATAGGAAGAGGAAAGAAATAGCATATACTCTAAAGGTAAGTTAAAATAATTTATTGACAGTCAAGGTGACTATTAAAATGCTGGCTGAATTATTAGCCCCAGAGGAACCTGAGAATGGGGACCAGGAAGACTTATCAAATAACAAATCAAAGAATGGTCCCTGTAGCCTCCTGTTAAGAGGCAGAGATATTTCAACATCTCAGGAATCAAGTACTACAACCTTTTATGAGACTAGAAAATCATTGCAGGTCTCATAAATTTCCCGCTTCTCATTGTTCCAAAGGCTTAATTTAGGATGAGTTACTCCATAAATCTAGGCAAAGATGACTAATGATTATAATAACAACATCATAAATTATATAGTGCTTTCTTCTCAAGGAAAACTGTATCTAATTTATCCTCCCAACATCCCTTATTGGATGCAAGGACCAGAGATCACTGCTTCCATACTTCAGATATTGGGTAGAGAGGAGTGCCTATAGGCTGACCTCTGTGCCACGCTGTGCTGCATCTCCCTGTCGAAAGCACTAACTTCCAGGAACACTCCTACCTCCTCCTTTTCAGTTACCAGGCATTGGCATGGTGTCTGTCAATACAGTTGTCACCCCACTTTACAATCAGAAACTTCTGTAATTCCTTCATTGTAATTACTCATCTTGACATAGAAATTCACAGATCCTAATCAAAGAGAAATAAAAAGGTAGAAAAACATGAGAATTAATTCTTGATCTATTTCTGGATAATAATTATAGTGATATTCAACTTTACTTTTTTTAACAGATGCTCAGTGTTTTGTAACTATGTGTATTCTTTCATGTGTGCTGTTTACTTCTGATAGTTCAATCTATTCTCTTATATTGGCTGTTAGGTATAGTGAAACAGGAAATGTATACTCAGTCGTTATTTATCAAATTATAGAAGACAGATATTAAGTACAAAGTGAATGGTTGACTGGAGTGCTAAGGTAAATGACTGTAACATATATCCATAAATTTGTATTACATTTACTGCTTGCTTGTTAAATCTATCATCCTGTGAACATTTAAACAGAATTTCATAGTATTTTCTTTAGAAACCCTACCAATGAGTTAACCTCTGAATAATTATTTTAAGAATTATTTAAGAATGGATAAAACAGTACTTCAGATTTAGTATATATCTCTCTCTATCTGTCTGTCTGTCTATCATCTATCTATCTATATTACCCTAGGAGTTCAAATTACATTACGAGCATTATTTAAGATGACTTTATAGGGTGCTAAGGAAGAGGACACTAACATGCTTGCCTTCCCTTCATAGACAAAGCTGTCAATGCTCTCCATCCATCCATTCATTCTTCCTATAAACATTTACTGGTTGTCAGAAGCTCTGTCAGTAGCTGCGGGGGGCTGGCTAGACAGTAATGAGCAAATTAACCACACTTTCACAGAATATTAAGAGGAACTAGAACCTCCATCAAAGAGGTGCACAAATCAAGGTGTGCCTTCAGAATTTGAGTTACCACAAAGTAAAAGAACAGAAAGGGAAGAGCGAGGAGCCCAAGACTTCCCTCTGCGAGAGACAGCTACTGTGAGATTGAAGGGGGAAGAGTTAGGCTGAGTGGTGGGTGGTGAACTCAACCCAGGTGAGCCACCATAGTGCAGAGTGACCAGATAGTACTGAGAGGAGGCCATTTACAAAGTGAGGTGACCTGGAAGTGACCTGAAATGCTGTTAAGCCCGAGGGGAAACTATCATATGGTTTGAAGCAAAGGAATGCCTGGAAACAGGTCTTTGTTACAGGAGTGCTGGATTTAGGGAGCCCCTGAGCTACTCCTGCTGAGGAAATATCAGGGTAGTCACCACCGAGGAGGTCTATCTGAAATGTATTTCAGAGTCGTATCAGGACCAAGAAATGGACTGGAACAGCTAAGGTTGGGGTGAGGTGAAGGAGACTGGGGTGCTCTTCATGACTGAATCCAAGATAATACCCAGCCCTGAACCAAAAAGATAAAGTGCATTTCATTCACATTTGGTTCTTACCTCTAAGAAAAAACACCTGTGATTATCATCAGACACTAAACCATTTGTCTCATCTTACAAAGAGTTGTCGTGTGTATGTAGGAAATACATACATACATACATACACACACACACATACATACATACATACACACACACACACAGTGCATATATAGGAAAAAAATTCCATTTCATTTTCCTAAAGATGTAAGGGTCTCATCAGTTGGAAGACCTATATCCCATCTGGTTGATTTCAGACTTTCACTAGGATGATGCCTTCATGTGTATGCAGCCCACATTTAACTTGTTCAATGTCAGTCATTATATTTTATTTGGAAATTTGACAGAAATCAATATCCCTTGGCATTATGCTCAAGTGAAGATCGGAATCTTTGTTTTTTAAAAAATTGTTTGCAATTTTATCTATTTATTTATTTATTTTTGTTTTTTACTGCTGAAAAAAAACTGCTGAGGAATGAGTCACAATGCTTAGTTATATTCTCATCATACCCTTGGGAGACATAAACTTATATTCAGTAACAGTGTTGCAAAAATGATAGCTAATATATACAGAGCCATTTTCTGTATGCTAATCATTGGACCAAAACACTTAACATGCACCAGCTGCTAGAGGCAGGTAGCCTATGGCCAAAGAGCTGAAATTCCTGCTCAGGTTCATGTTCAAAGTTATTCCCCTAAATATTCACTCATGCATTTAGAGGTGTCAATCAGTTATGGGTCAGAACTGTTCCAGGACCTGGCTGTATAGTATTGAACACAAAAATCCCTGCCTTTATGAGTTATATTCTACTTTGGGGTAGCAATGAATGTAAAATACTAAAGAGAAATGATGAGTATATAGTGTGCTAGAAAATAGTAAATACTGTGGAGAGATGTGGTTTTTACAGAGTTAGCATTACTAGGGATGTAGTGTTTCAGCAGAAATTTCAGTGAGATGAGAAAAAAGTGACAATAGAGAGTAAGAGTATTCCATGAAGGGAGATCAATGCAAAGACTCTCCTCCAGAGCCGCCAGGTCTGTGTGAGGTCAGACAAGCACAACAGCGTGGTGGGAGTGGAAGGGGATGGTGGTGGGCAGGTAGCAAAAAGCAGAAAGCCAGACAAGCCCACAGCATCCTTTAAGTGAAGGTAAAGCCTTTACTTATTTTATGTTGTCCCCTCCCCTTTTTTACATATTTTCAATAATTTTTGTGCATGAATACTACATTTACATCACATCTACTATACCCTCTCTCTCTCTCCAACTTCTGCCATGTCCCCTTCACTCCTTCTCAAATTTGTGATTTTTCTTCTTTATTATTGTTATCTCTCTCTCCCCCTCCATGTGGGATGTGTGTGTGTGTTTGGGATGATTCCTTGGCATTGGAAGAAGACTGATTCTCTTTAGCAACCATTAGTTTCCTGTAGCTCTTAATCTAGGGAGTGGGACCTTCTGCAATTTCCCCTATCCACTATGGAATGTCAACTTTTATTGTCAGCCTGCAAATGTTGTTTATGGGACCACACTGTTAAGAGTTCCTGGGCGCCGCTCCTGTCATACAAAGGGGACACATCCCGGTCCTCTGGCTCTTACAACTTCTCCACCCCTTCTTTTGCAGTGTTCCTGGGCCTTAGCTGTAGCCGCTGTGCTATGGAGAATCATTTGGGGTTGGGTACCCACGACCAGTCGTTATCTCCATTCTAACCAGTTGTGGATTTCTGTGATGGTCTCTGTCTGCTGAAAAAAGAGGTTCCTTCAATGAGGAATTAGAAGCATACTCATCAGTGGATACAAGGATAGGTTTTTGTTAAAGAGCCCAGGCTGGTCTTGAACACAAGATCCTCTTGCCTTAGCCACCCTAGGTCTGGATCTACCACTATGCCTAGCTTCAAATGTTTAAAAATATGTTTACATAAATATATTTTAATATTTTAAAGCTATAACTCTTGCAGAAGAAAGCTGTTTTTCATGTATGATGGTCAATAGTGATGGGTAACTTGACAGGATCTAGAATTACCTAGCAGACAAACTTCTGAGTGGGTCTGTGATGGAGTTTCTAGTTTGGGTAGAAGTAAGAAGATTCACCCTAAATGTGGGTTGTGCCATCTTGTCGGTTGGGATCCCAGGCTATATGAAAAGGGGAAGATGAGCTGAGCACCGGCGTTCATTACTTCCTGACTGTGGATGTATGGTGACCAGCTGCCTCAGGCTCATGCCACCTCTCGGTCCCTGTCATGATGGACTGTCCCTTAAAGCATGAGTCAAGAAGCCCACCTCTCCTTAGCTGCTGTCACTGGGTGCTTTGTCACAGAACAAGCAAAGTGACGAATCCCTGTGTCATCAGGACACAAGCCTGAGTCACATCGTACCCAGTGTCTCTGCGGACAGACAAGCGACAGCATCACTGCTCGCTGAGAATGTCTGAGGAAGAGGCTGGAAGGCTCAAGGAACCAGACATGGGGATGAAGTACTGGTAAAACTGGGTGGTTTGGGTTTATTCAGCTGGCCCTTAAATCCATTTTTATACTGCTTTTAGGCATTTCTTCTGAAACCTGAATGTACATTAATAACCCTGGGGTGGATTTAAATAAGGATTCAGCGGGGGAGGTGGAGAGTGGGGTGACACACACCTGTATTTCTCACAGGTTTCCAGGGACACTAGAGCATCTGGCCTCTGCTCCTTGCCTTGGGAAGCAGTGCCACAGAGGTAGTTTGAGATTTCCCTATCTGCCTTCTCATTATAACCTGGATCTTCATCAAAACCCTAAATTAATTGGTTCAGATATTATTATTTTCATTGACAAACGATGCAGTCACACCTCAAAGGGGTGAGGTGACCTTCTTACATGCCCAAATCACAGAGCTATGACTTCAGTTTAGTTCCTTGGCTTCTGGACAGCAGCTGTTCCATGGCTTTTAAACTTTCATACATAAAAGCACATGGTAATTAGTGTTTTTGGCTGGTGCACATGTACACACACACACACACACACACACACACACACACACACGACTGCAGTTTGGGAGGGGGAGGTAAAGCCTCCTGAAGCTGCAGCTGCCTCTGGGCCAGCTTGGCAGCAGTCTCTGGAAATGATCCAGCCGCTGCAACATGCTTTGGAAAGTTGCCTGTCTTCCACGCTTTGCCCATCCTACCTCAGATGTGAGCTTTTCCTTTGCATTTGTCCTGCACACGAGCTAAAGCGCGTGTCACCCACCTCTGAGATAATCTGCTTCCCGTGTTGCTGCCCAAGTCAGAAAGTTATTTATTGTGATGCTGGGAAAGATTTTTCTTCTCACTCAAGGAAAGCACTGGTCTCAGAGAGAAAGCTTGAGCATTCTGGGAAAAGAAAAAAAAAATCTTTGAAGCATTTCCAACCAAATCCTTGGAGAGGTAAACATATTTTCAGCCGTAGGACTCCAGGTTAAAGAAGTGTGTCCCCCACTTGTTTACAAAGCATCGCAGCAGCTGTTAGGAGGCTGCCGCCCCCACTGGACAGAAGAGGCATTTGGAAGATGTGCCAGCCTCCCATGCAGTCTGCTCCCTTGCAGCCCTCAGGGAAGCACTCATCACCATCAGCCACCAGCAGTGCAGGGAATGTGGGGGTACTGGGATGGCAGCCGCGACAAGGCTGCCTTCTCTGCTTCCATCTTGTTGTGCTCTTCTTATTAACGTTTAAAGAATCAGGCCACCTCTCGATTTTTGCACAGAGGTGAAGAAAATCCCCTCTCTGTACTCCCTGCTGGCTACCCATTTCCTAGTGGCACACCTGCTGCAGGATCCGTTGCCCTCAATTTCTTGGTTATGTTGGTTTCCTTCTGCCTATCTGCTCCTATGTAAGAAGTCAGTTAGTACTGTGTTCCCATGGTGTCCCCCTCGGACATGCCAGGGCACAGTGATCGCCTGCTTTCTAATCCTGTAATGCGAAGTGTTCTCTCAACACATAGGACCACATGCTTGAGAATGCTATTGGCGGTTTAAAAGTGTCTGGCGTTTATGGTCTGTTTGCTGTTCGTTTTACATGGCGAAAGCATGTCAAAGGAGTTGCCCCATTTATCCTCAAGAAGGACTGTGCGCACTTAGTTATCACCACGTGAAGTTGAGAAAACTGAGGGGTCCAGGGGGATGGCTTAGCTGGTAATGTGCTTGCGCTGGAAGCATGAACCCCAACACCAGTGTAAAAAAGCCAGGAATGGTGGCCCCTGTCACAACCCCTGTGTGTGGGGAGGTGAGGAGTAGGGTGTTGGCAGAATCAGAAGGATTCTGGGGGCCTAGGGAGCAGTAAGTATGGCCGATTCACGAATCTTAGGTTCACTGAGGGATCTTGACAGAAAGAGTGAGGTGGAGAGTGATAGAGCAGGCTATGTAATGTCAGCCTCTGTCCTGCTCACAGACATCCGTGGGCACACACACACACACACACACACACACACACACACACACACACGTGAAAACTAAGGCATAGAAGATTAAGAAAGAGCCAAGAGTTATAGAGCTGAAACCAGGTGACCAAGTGTGGGCTTACATTATCTTTCAATAGGTAATGAAAATTCTTCTTCTATTACTGAGGTAAAAGGCAGCCTGTGACATACATAATTCTTTAATAAACACCATCATATGGTTCACGGTCAAGGCAATATGGGACTGATTGTAAACCATATATATAATATATAACATAACATAATGTAATATAATATAATAATACTCAGGCCCATCCTTGTCCTGATATGATCAAAGCTGTTTAATAAGAAACTACCCATAAGGGAGTAGCACTGAGACATGAGAATACTGAGTTCTAATGGTAGATTTGAGCCTTGGACCCAGATAGGCTTTGTTTCTAGGTTTTCTATTCGAAGGACAAATGTATTTATGTTATACTCTATGTTAGAGTTAGGCGCTTTTCTTCTTGCAATTGAATAAGTTCTGACAATTATAACTCATTAGAAAAAACTTTACAGCTAACATTAAAAAAGAAGCATATGACCCTTGTTTGAAATAGCAGTTGTTTGAGCAAGATTGTGCACAGTGTTATTCTCTCTCTGTCTCTTTCCCTCCCTCTCTCCCTCCCTCCCCACCAGTGTGGTGCTGTGCAGTAGTACCACCTATGATACGGGTATTCTAGAAGATTATCTACATCTGCACTTTTAACCAGGTCGCCACTGGCCACACCTGCCATGGAGTACTTGCAATGTGACAGCGTAACTGAGGGATGGGATTTCTGTTTGTTTTACTTATAGGCACCCATGGAAGCAAATATGGAATTAGGTAGCACAGACCTAACCTTCTTCTACGTCATGAATGAATATTACCACACATTACGCAATGGGAGTGGGGGTAATTCAGTGAAATCACAGCTCATTCAGTCTTTGGTTTGGGTGGGTCCCCAGAATCCTGGGGCTCCATGTGTGAGTTACAAAGCTCCTGTGTTTTCCATGTGTGAGGCCAGAGAGGTGACTGGCATGCCTCCCTAGCTCTGCCAGAACAGTGTCACGGGAAGGAAAATTCTCACTGCTTACACGTGGTTGCCTGCTCTGGTCTAGTGTGACCTTTAGATAAGAACAGCTCTTACACCCAACTGCTGCTGGAACTCCCGGAGCTAGGCCATGCTCAGAGTTGTAGATGTAACTAAAGAAAAACAACACCGCAGTATCTGGTCTCGGCCTATCTGTCTTGTAATTCTTTTTTTTTTTTTTTCTTTCTTTTTTTTTTTCCGAGATGGGGTTTCTCTGTGTAGCCTTGCACCTTTCCTGGAACTCACTCTGTAGCCCAGGCTGGCCTCGAACTCACAGAGATCCGCCTGGCTCTGCCTCCCAAGTGCTGCGATTAAAGGCGTGTGCCACCGCCGCCCAGCACTGTCTTGTAATTCTTAATTTAAACTTACGGAAAAAAGGTCGAGATGGCTTTATTTTAACTAATCATCCAGAATTCGGAATTATGCTCACTGAACTCTTTTCTACTTAACCAGTTGTTGCATTTACGACACTAACTGACCGTTTAAATGGTGCTGCGACAGTCAAACAGCTGGGTGCATCTGTGATCCAGTGTCTGTGAGCACATCTGTGTACTGAAACCATGTGTATGTGAAGGAATGGAAAGCAATGTGCCCATGAAGCCAGTGCTCCACAAACGCCCACTGCCAGTGTTCACACTGCTGTTGATACCTAGAGGGTGAAGTACGGAGAGAGGACCCCCACATCATGGTTCTGGAACAGCTTCACAGTGGGACACTCCCACCAGCTGGTAGGTGCTTTTCAGTGTGAAATCTGGACAAATGGTTTAAAGAAGTTCGTCTTCACAAGTTATTCAGTCTCAAATGAAGCATGTAGAGATCCCTGGTGAAAAAGACATGAATCTGCCTGACAGAATTAGTGTTTTGAACTTTCTGACACCCTAGGATACAGGGTCCAGGGCTACCTTCAAGTAGCCTCTAGGTGAAATGTGTTTCCTGGGGCCGAAACATGGAGGGTGCCTCGGTGACTTGTTTGCAGGAGGCTGCCCTTCTCCTCCATTCCCCCCACAATCTCTTCAGCATGCTGTGGAGCGTCCAGCTCCTGAGAATGGTGACGTCACTCGAGAATACATTATTTGATTAAATGGTAAATTCCTCTAGCTTTATTCTCTCTGTGCAAGGGGAACATTTCTATGTTCAAGCAAATCCATTTAAGAACTGGATTTGTGTGAGATGGCAGGATTCCATTAGAGGAAGAGGTGGTTGTGTGAGATAATATTGCCTTATGTTTAAGTCCCACACATGGTCATCTGATTTTGTGCAGACTCATCTAGAATACTGACTTCAAAGTGGAAGAACAGCATTTCAGCACTTTATACCAGGAATTCATTTGCACGACAACTGTGTCTTTCACTAGAGCAACCATGGAAACTATGCATCCTGCACACATCACTGAGGTGACCAGCTCATAACTGGTACTACATGGATGTTGGAAAATCAGAGGAACTCACATGCTCTGAAAAGATTGTTGGCAGTAACCTTAAGAACATATAAATTTATAGGATTACATTAACTACTAAAAAGGGTCTGAATCCTTATTTCTAAAAATCACTGTTTCAGTCTTTCAGTTTCCTTTTGGTTGGATGTGACCATCTTGAAGCAGATAGTTAAGATGAGCCATACAATACTCTCATGAGATCAGGCCTCCCTCAGATTATTTGAAAGATGAACCATTGACCGTGGGCTGAGTCCTCTCAGTGATACGGCTTTTCATAAGTCATCCATCCATGATCCTATAAGGAACCCCAATTAATTAATTGTTTCACCCAGCTGCACTTTGGCAGGATCCTCTTCTTGGTTCTGCCTGCGCTCTCTCTGTCTGAGTAAATAGATATTTCTTTATGTCTTCCTAGGGAAAGTCACACAATAATTGTGTTGGGACTGTGGTAAGGAATTACTGTTCCCCCAAGCCCTGACTTTCACATGTCAACATCTCTTCAGACTTAACTCCATCATAGGTTGCTGAGGTATTTATTCGTTTGCAATAACTCAAAAGGGATGAATACATGGAAACTAATTCCTTATGCTTCAACAGATATATGTTGAGTTGCATGACCCATGAGTTGCATGTTGTAGTGTGAATAACAGCACACACTTCTGTGGCTTATATCATCCTCATTCTGTTTCTTTGCAGTAAGTACAGATGTATGCCCTGTGGAAAAGAGCAGATTGCCCCTAGAGATCAGTGCATGGATAAATCCTCATTTCTGAACTAATTAATTGATTGGAAGGTGGTATCATAGAATATCCCAGTGATATAAAAAGGGTAAGATGAACCAAAGTAGGGATGAAGAGAAAGGCAGGAGCACAACTTCATCCCTCTCTCCCCATGTAGAACACGGAGTGGCCTGTCGAGCATCTGGTTTACAAAGTCATTTTCATTCATGAAATTGCAGAGTAGAATCTGAGACCAAGGAACAACCTAGCCAGGGAGTAGTGCTTTGGGAAACAGCAGGAAGCAAGAAGAGGTCAGGAGTGAGTCTTTTCTTGGCCACAGCTAAGGGGATGACCTTAAGTGGGTCCTTTGGGCATATAGAATGAGATACTAGAATAGGGGACGCTAAGAGTCCTCTTGGCCCAGTTCCTCGCTTCAGGGACCTCTGTGGGTCAGAAAGGATGATTGTTTTGTTTCTTATTTCTTAATCTCTGGTTATTGTGTGTAATTTAGCCTGCTAATGATTTCCATATTTTTCTGCTGCTTTAGCCTGAAGCATCTTTATCCCATAGGAAGGAAAAAAGCCAACGCCTTGATTCAATTCTGTTCAGAAGTCATAACCCTTGGGCGCAGGCTCAGGGCCCATGCTGTCCTGTTTATTCCTGCTGGCACGTCACAAGCCCTGGATGAGAGAGATACACGGTCTGAAGTGTTAGCAGAGTCAGATGTGCTCAGTGGAAACAGTCTGGCTGACTCACAACAGATTCCCAGCTTTCTTGGCTGTCCTCCAGAAATCATGTCTGCTAGGATTTCTGCAACAGATCTGATAGTCGCTGACTTGGAGAACTTGTAAGCTGTTCGTGGATTCGCAGTGACAGTGCTAACTCCAGACACAAGTTCCCACTGACAAAGACTGAAAATGTGCAGAGAATGTACTGAGACCTTATCTGTGAACTGTGTATGTTTGCACACGTGCAGATATGCATGTGAATGTACCTGAGAAAGAGGAAGAAAGGGGAGAGGAAGAAGGAAGAGGTCGTGTATGACGTGAAAAGGACTCTACAATGGCCGACATTAGATGGCCTGTAAGTGGGCTCTCCATAAGCATGGTTACACTAGGACGGAAGTTGGACTGGAATGATAACCCTTGACGGTTTTCCTAACACAGAGCCCAAGTTGACCTCATATGACATTTCACTAAAACATAGTATACTGTATCAAAAGGCCAGTGTTCAACTTGGAAACCCAGAGCAATAGGTCAGGCAGATTTACGACTCAGAACAGCTGATAAGAGCTGCAGATTGTGTTGTAGAAAATCAGGTAAGCCATTTTTTGGCAGATGGAGATTATTTTAAAGATCTTTCTCCTTTCTGAAGTATGAATGACTTCTCTACCTTTACCTTATTCAATGTATTCAATGGTGCAAATTTCATAGAACTCCACTCTAACACAGATGTTTCTATTTGTGCCAACATGTGTGTTACAGAGGTGCTATCCTGTGGATCTGAGGTGCCCGGGGCCATGTGTCAAAGGCTTGGTCACTAGCTTTTGGTGTTCCTGGGAGGTAGCACAGCCTTTAGGAGGTGTGGCCTAGTGGAAGGAAAAGATGTCATTGTAGGGAGGTGTCCTTGACAGGGAGAGTGACACACTGGCTCCTTCTCTAACGTGGCTTTCTGGCTGTTAGAAGATAGCCACTCTGTTTGCCACCTTCTCCCTACCATGATGTTTTGTCTCACTACAGATCCCAAATGATTAGGTCAGATGACGGTAGATTGAGACCTCTGAAACCACGAGTCAGTATAAATGTTCAGCTCCTTACAATTTCACCAGCTCAGGAGTTTTCACAGTGACTGAAAACCAACTGACAGAAGGTAATTTGTGGGATTAGGAGGGTGGAGAGCAACTGGCTATTTGCACACCTAAAGTGTGATGGCAGTGCCCATGGAGCCCAGAGACCTTAGATCCCACTGGAGCTCTGGTCCAGGTGCTTGTCGGCTGCCTGATTTGGGTAGCAGTGCCCGCTCTAACTGCTGAGCCACCCTCCAGACCCTACGCTTTACACGTTAATGGGAATTTGTTTAGTAAGCATCCCAAAGGAACACAGGAAAAACCATATCAATACCTATCAATTAATTTGTGAGGCCCGGGGATAATGGAGCTCTCGTTTCAAACTTCACAGGAGTTCTACAGTGGTGCCACAGAGAAAACGATCAAGCACGAGCCCCTTCCAAGTATACACAGCCCTGTGTGACTGTGGGGTCACACACCAGTGAAGCATGAGTGTACCCTGCTGAGTTCAACTGTGTCTGTAAGTTGAGAATGACACTTTTGACCTTCCTGATAGTGAACTTGAAGGGATGCTCTGTGATAGTGTCTATTAAGCTCATTAAACTGTTTCTCAAGTTTACTGAACACATGCTAAGTGCCTATTAGTGTTATTAAGATATAGTAGTAGTACACTGAATCAATACCATAAACAATAAATTATTTGGATAACTTATAATACCAAAAAATTTTATTTTGTTTTGATGAGGACAAACAACTTGTTCTGTCACTTTATTTTTTTTCTTTCAAATGTATAGGTCTCTTTTAATTTCTTGTTGAAGAAACAAGAACATGATTGCAGAACACATGTGTGTGTGTGTGTGTGTGTGTGTGTGTGTGTGTGATGAATCAGTCCCTGTGTAAAAATGTATGAAATTTAGAGAAACACTTGACTCACATGCTTAGTGTCTCATCTTGAAGTATTTGTAACCACAAGAATGTCTCTTCTGATGCTTAGTAATTTCAGTGGATTATCTTGTTCATATGCTGTCAAAGATGAGCAGAGTTTCAGATTCTAATATGATTCTTGCATTCCCTAAGCAACCAAAAAGAGTGTTTTATATCCAAGGCAAAAACCTGTGTATTTCCCTTTAATATTTAACAGCTGAAATGATTTCAGCTCATCTTTAAACCCCTAAGACAGTTTTAGGAAGGAACGATAAGGAACTCTCTTAAGCTAGAAAGGATGTTTAAAAAACTACGAGTTAATAAAAATCATAACCATTTTTTAAGAGAGAAAAAAACTTCTTTGAGATATTTTCTGTACCTGGAAAACAGAATTATGCTGAAGTCATAGCTAAGTAGCTTGGAGGTGATGTACCTGTTATATCTTCATTATTTTTAGTGAGTGTATGTTTAAGATAATCTTAAATTTTATTCTAACTAAATGAAGTGGTAGACAGGGAAAAAACTGTATAAGATTACATTGTTTTGCATTACCTAGTTTCTCCACCTCAGTAAGATGTTTTTAAATCATCTCAAGTGAGACTGTCAAATTTCTCTATGATGGTATCACCCCTAAGTTACCATTATGCTTTCAAAATCAGTCTTTTTCCTTCTACTCAAAAGGGCAAGAGGATGATGACTTCTGGAAGGTTTTAGAACATCCTACTCAGTTTATGGAAGATCAGAGGAACTAGTAGACTCCTAATCATCCCCAGGCACTGATGTTGACACTGAGTAGATGGTCTCACTGACCCTGTGTCTGGACAGTCCCTCATCCTATAAATGACTGACCAAAGAAATCTTAGCCGAGTCAAAATCCCCTTTGTCTTCAACTATAAGGTATCCTGTGTCTTCTGCCTCTCTCCAGTGTCTAGCTCAAGACTGTCCATTCATGCTCTCTAGAACCTGTCAGCTCAAGGCTGTCCATCCATGCTCTCTAGAACCTGCCAGTCAGCTTTCTATCCTTATAACAAATGCCAGACATGACCACCTTACAAGAAGAAAAGATTTAGTTTTGCTCACAGTTTTGGAAAGTTCAGTCCATGGATGGTTTGCTCCTCCTACTTCAGCAGGATCATGTGGTGGAGTGTAGAGAGAAGATGAGCAAGGGCCAGAGCCCCACTCACCCTGGTCAGAGTATACCCCCAATCACTTGGAGACTTTTCACTAGGCCCCATTTCTTAAAGTTTCCAGTACCTCCCAAAACAATCAAAATGGGGACAAAGCTTTTAACACTTGTGTTTGTAGAGAAAATTCCATTTCAAACCATAGCAAACCTCAAGGTCTCTCTTTGAGTCCTTTGGACTTTTCCTCAAAGTTGCTTTCTTGAGTTCCATTCTGAAGGAGCTCCTGGACTGATGATAGTCAATATGGCCTTTTCTTCAATACAAACTATTTGTTAATTTCCTCAGACTATCCTTTCTTCTCTTCCAGGTTTCTTCCTGACTGGATGAGTGAAAGTCCACAGTCCTTGATTACCCACCAGTGAGGACATTTGCCAGTGTATGGTCTTGCCCTTTCATCAAAGATGGTGACAGTTGGCCAGTTGTGCCATTCGGGCCACAAATCAAATGTAGCTGACTCCTGGCAGTCAGATACAATATTGTTTTCTCTGCCCTCCTTACAAGCAAGTGGTCAGAGCCGTAATTACTCCTGATGGCAGGTGGCAGGTCTACATCACACCTTGACATTAGCTTTTAGCTATTTTTTTTATAGCTGCCAGTGTGCTCAGTCAAATACCTGTCTGTCATCCCAATCAGACAGGTCTTAATGTCTCTGCATTACAGAGGAGGACCTTGGTTGCCTTGCAGCCCGTTTATTATGGTCCCAGTGTAGCATTTTATCACACATTCCTTACACATAGTCTCCTCTCCACCACCACGGAAATCTTCCAAGTTGGCAGCTTTAGTGTCTACTGCCATTAATCTTCACTAGGCTGGGATCACAGGGCACGGGATGATTTATTGCAATTACCTGTTATAGTGCAGAGCTCAGGTGAGCTGGGCTCAGATGCATTTATTGGGCTCTCTTCCATTCTTCCTCAGCCAAGGAGTAAAAATGTGTCTGCTGTTTCTACGTAGATCTGCTTTCACTTAGCCCCTCCAATGTTAGTTAATTAAGGAGGAAGTGGAGAAATAAATTTAGATAGTATTAGGGTTATGCATTTACTTGGTGATGGCTGGCTGTTCAAAGCCAGAACTGACACTGACATGTGACAGTCCATTTAATTTCTTTGTTGTTTCTGCATTTTAAGAAACATCCGAAAAAAAGTCGAAATTGCTCTTACCTGACACTTTCCGCACCATCTGTTCCAGGTGATTAAAACCAATCTGCATATAGCCTTGTGTTTCATTTCCAATTTCTCGCTCCCTGGGATGGTAAGGGGCAGTGCATGAAGTGGGGATAATGTGCGCTTCAGTTCTGCACATGAGGGAGGAAGAAGGGGGGCTGGGGGGGATAAAAGGCGAGAAGAAAGCTCCGAGGTGAACCCTGAAGCAGAAATGAGTGTGCTCCTAAGCAGGGCCATTGTTTCCGTGGCTCCCTGGATGGCAAGTTCCTGTCTGCTTGCTTTAAAAGGCCCCAGTACTCTCACATCCTTGGTCTGGTGGAAAGGTGATAATTTTCAGGAGAGATGAATGGAATTAAAAACCTTTTGTTTTTGGTGATTACATCTAGGACCTAATTCACACTTAAATTTGATACTATCTCTGGAAGACACCATTTGTTGTCAGTTATGAACAATAAATCATTTGTTTCCTCCTAGATGGGGGATAGTTGGGATGCATGAATTTGAAAGGATTCTTTATGAGTTCTTATGACTCAAAGAAAAAGCAATATAGGGATTGTGGTCTCCAAAGGGGAGAACAGAGTTAGAGAGAGCTGCTCTGCCATGATTCTTGCAAGTGTATATAGAACCTTAGCTTCTGTTTCCATCTCTGCCCATGTTGCACGTTCTCTGATTTTTCAGTAAGCCTGTTTATGGGCTTCCGAGAATGTGGACACTGGCCTTCAACATAACCTATGCTTAGTACACCTTTATCTCAGCACTGATGGGCATCTATTCCCCTTGCATTCTGGGATTTCACAGAGCAGTTGATAAGACTGTAAGGAGTCTGAAGTTTGCTGGAGGACCTAGATTTAGCAGACATTCCATCCTCTTGGGTTTTCCTGACGGCCAGATCAGCATTTTGACAGTACATCTTTCAGGAAATATCTGGGAAAGAAAGTGGTTTTAAAAATGTGTGGCTCAGAATGATTGATTGCCTGGCACACTTGCATCACTGAAATTAGTTTTATACAAAAACTTTTCTTTCGTATATTCTTGGGACATGATAGTGTGTGTGGGGGGGCACATTTCCATGGAGCTTACTAATTAGTTAGGAATCACTAAGTTCTGTGGGAAGGAAAAGGCAGCTTCAGCAGGGAGAAGTTTCTATATTAAGCTTGGGAGATGGAGGCTTTACAGAATTAAGTGATTTCCCCCAGATTGCTGAGCTAAATGGAAAGGTCAGTGTATGATACAATAGCAGGTTAGGCTGCATTGTGTGCGTGCGTGCGTGCGTGCGTGCGTGCATGTGCATGTGCGCGCGTGTGCGTGTGCGTGTGCGTGTGTGTGTGTGTGTGTGTGTGTGTGTATGTGTGTATGGTGGGGGGTTCCTTCCCAGTTCTGGTACTGCATGCAGATCACCACTCCAGGCCTTTTATTTATTTATTTTTTATTCATTTATTTTTTATTTTAAGTCTACAGCACTCGGTATTCCCAGGCGGTCTCCCATCCAAGTACTAACCAGGCCCGACCCTGCTTAGCTTCCGAGATCAGACGAGATCGGGCACATTCAAAGTGGTATGGCCTTTTAAAATGTGGGTTCCGGGGGAACTTCTGACCCCTATGATTACAAGGTAAGTACCTCCTGAGAGAACTATCACCCTAGCCCTAGGCTGTTAAAAAAAAAAAAAAAAAAAAGAGTCCCTGTGACCCCTGACTCTTTGATGTACTCCTCTTCCTGGTTGACTAGACCCAGAGTCTAGCTTCCAATGAAAAGAATGTAAGGCAAGTGAGCAGGAGCCCATTGTATGATGAGAGACTTCTGTCACCTTCACCCCTGTTCTGCTACGTTTAGAACTGCACTGGGTTCATGTGGGCAGTGTGTGACAATGGTCTCTGCCAGTAACCTAGAGGGAAGCAAAGCCAGGGACAAGATGATGACATCACAAGATGTCATCTGTGTGAACTTGGACACACAACAGCCTCATCTCATACACTGTAGCATTCTGAGAGACCCCAGAACCAGAGCATCTAATTAACCCATGCCTAGACAGGAGCCGTGCGGGCTGGAGACAGATATTGAGAAAATAAGCATTTGACCATTGTATTCTGAGGGTATTTTGTTGTGCAACTATAAGTGACTGATAATAAGATCAATCTGCATGAGTCTATTTAATGGGTAATAGGCATTTATCAGGATACAAATTGAGGAAATATATTCACGAATACAGAACGGAGTAGACAGCTGAAGTCGTCCTCTAATCTGACTGGGAGTGAATCCACCTCAAAGGCAGCAGGGAGAAGGGGCATATGACCCTTCTCCCCTTCCTTATAAGAGGTCACCTACAAAGGCAGGAAGCACCACCTCCTTCAGGCCCTATAGCCCAAGGTCATGGGCACATGGGAGGAGCAAATACCACTAGATTGATATAACAAGGAAACCTCAACCACAGTCTTCCTCTAAGTCTGTTTTCCCTATGGAGGAAATTTGGGGAAAAGTTCATTTATCTTAGCTGTGAGAAGTGCACAATGAGATTCAGGAAGTGATGATAAAGTCAAAGTTGGTCTAAATTTGGATGGCAAAGACACCAATCAGTCAGAATGCATCGACCATATCCCTTTTCTGGGTGCTAGCCCTTAACTTACTGACTTGGGGAAGTTTCTGGGTGGTTCTGAGAATAAGGGTAGAGCCGTCTGCAGACACAGGGGAAACTCAGGGAGGAGGTTAGCTCACCGGAATAATCAGCATGGCCACACAGCCCCGATACCAGGTCTGAGCTAGTCCAAGGGAGTCTTGTGAGACAGAAGACACAGACCCATGCTTTTGTGAGGCGACGGTGTTGGGGTCCCAGGCTCCTCAGTGAGGGAGAGCCCTCACAGTGAGCGTTCTCTCCTGGATCCAGAAGTAGGCAGAGACCACACCCAAACACTTGTTTGCACAGAGAGATCCTTATTAAGCAGGGAAGAAAAAGTGGCTGTTTTCTGCCTCAGACAGAAAACTAGCAGCAAATGACCTTGCAGGTGGAACTTTTTTGTTTTTGTTTTTCGAGACAGGGTCTTTCTGTGTGGCCCTGAATGTCCTGAAACTCACTCTGTAGACCAGGCTGGCCTCAAACTCAGAGATCCTCCTGCCTCTGCCTCCTGACTGCTGTGATTAAAGGCATGCAGCACTATGCCCAGGGCAGGTGTAATTTTTAAGAGGAAAAGGGGAGACTTGTGTTAGAACGACCTAGGATGCAGTGGTATGTATGCTTTGACTGGGCATGTTCATTAGGGCAGCCAAAGGGGGCTTTTGATCGCTGGACTTTAATACTTGGATAGCTGGACCTTGGTGGTCAGCCTCAGGAGGGGGAAGTGGCCAAATAAGGGAACTGATTTGCGGCTAGCTTTAGGAATGTGATCTAACAGTTTTTAGGAAGGCACGGGGAGAAGGGCAAGGGCTGCCACAGCCGAGCTGGAGCTGGCCAGAGTCCCTTCACTCAGTCCATCTGCAGCTGGACTTTGCATGTTTGCTAGGCCTTAGTCTACTGCAAGCTCCAAGGTTTTATAGAACAACTCTCCCGTAGCTGAGGATCAGGTTCTGTGTTCCTGCCCTTACTTCAGCTCATATGCATTCATGCACTGAGCAGGGTCTGTGTGAGGTTAGGTATTTAAGCGTTCTGCTGCATGCTTGAACCAGGAAAACCACAGCTGTTTTTATTTTAATAATGCCAGGGAAACCAGTAGGCAAATAAATAACTGGAGCCCAGGGTTCACTTACTGATATCCCAATATGTGCATACAAGCCATATCATCACATCAAAAGAAAATAGAAGCCTGGTTTAGCAATAACCCCTTCAGCTTCCTGCTCAACTTAAATATTAAGTTAAAAGAAGTAAATTAGGGGGTTTGAAACAATTTTCTACTTCGTTTTCTTTCTTTTTCTCTTTTGAAAAATAAAATAAAGACAAAACAAAAGGAAAAAACCCAGAATCTGGGCATACTTTGGAGAATTTGGCATTGTTTTCTGTGAGAAGGGGAACTTTAAAAAGCTAATTGTTTGGAGAGCTGCCCCTGTCCCGCACCAGCTGCGGCACTCAGCAGAGCAGGCCCTGCACCTCACCTGGGCAGTACAATAGAGCCAATCCGATTGGCGGAGGTGTGGGTGAGCCAGCCTGAAGTTGTGAGCATGGGAAAGCTGTCATGTGGCGGCATGGGTGGGGGAGAGATGCCCTCCCTCACCCACCCCCACCCATCAATGCCTGAGGCAGGCGGGAGAGCTGGCCCTGCCCCTCATCAGCTGCAGCACTCGGGAGAGTGGTTCCTATGCCACGCCTGGGCAACACAGTAGAGCTGGCCCGGAAGGTGTAGGTGTGGGAGAGCTGCCCCTGAGGACATGAAAGAAGGAGAGCTGGCCCTGCTGCTTGCTCATCTTGCTCCTCGCTTGCAAGGTATGAACTAGCCAGGGCAATGCTGGAGAGCCCACCCTGGTGGTGAAGACAGGGGAGAGTTGATGGGCTGACCAACCCTGCAACTACCCAGGCCCAGAACCAGGGTTATGAGTTGACCCACTGGAGCACATGGAAGGGACCGGTCCTGCAGACCCAAAGCTGCAGGATCTCCACAACACAGGCAACAGCAGGATAACCAAGGGGAGTCCTAGTGAGGGCCCAGCATCGATAGTGCGGCAGAAACCAGAGGCCTCGAACCAGACCAATGACTCCCGGAATGAACAGTTGTAAGAAAGATATATGGAGAGAAGAGTTTACTGCGTGACTCACTGTCTCACACTACAGCTTCCATGATGAGACTGATTTTTTTCTCTTAAATTTTATTTTACTTTATTTTGGGGTGGGGGAAGGATGCAAGGGCAGGAGGTGGATACGAAGGGATGGGGAAATGAATGGAATGTAGACGCATGATGTGAAAGACACAAAGAATAAATAAAAACAAAAAGAAAAGCTAATTGTTAAGGATCATTCTTTACTCTTCAACTAAGATACTTTTCTGTGAGCAAGAAGTGTGTTGTACTTAACATGTTTGGCACTATTTGAAAATCGTACGATGTACCCTAAGCCTTGGCTGGTTTTCAGCTGGTGATGGAGAAACAACAGCAGGGGCCTGTGATCAGCTCCAGTGTGAAGATGTGAGATCTGGCCCGGGAGCTTCTACCCCTGTCTCTGCGTGGACTATGCCCCTTCATCAAATGGCCACGGGTCTGAGAATACTTGGGGTAGACAAGCTGGGACGTTTCCCACATTTTTTTTTTTCTGTTGTAGCTCAGTTTCCTTATTCAGGGGGATAGGAGTGTTGGGATCTCAACTCAGGTTTGCAAGAGAGATCCGCACTCTTATCACGGAGCCTTCACTTCAGCCCTGCAAGTCATTAAAATATCAAGACTTACTGGGGCGGGGTAGTACCATCAATGCCACACACCACACACTGCGGAGAGGAGATCTGTTTGTGTTGATTGCTTTGAGACCATCAATACCGTCAGGCCTCAGAGAGCTCGGAGAGCAGAGTTCACATTCAGGGGGCCAGGGTGGACCAAAGAGATCCCTGGTGGACTCAGAGGGAGATAGAAGGACCCATGGAGGAGGAAGAGGAGGAACTGAGGGATTGCTCTGCCCCTTCAATCCCAGAAGCGGAGAGAGGTAGGATCCTGTCTGAGTTGCTCTCTGGATCTCTCAGGTTTATTCCCTAATATGTACTCCTGAGTTTTCTTTTTCCTTCCTTCCTTCCTTCCTTCCTTCCTTCCTTCCTTCCTTCCTTCCTTCCTTCCTTCCTTCCTTCCTTCCTTCCTTCCTTCCTTCTCTCTTTCTTTCTTTGTTTCCCTTCTCCTCCCTCCCTCCCTCCCTCCCTCCCTCCCTCCCTCCCTCCCTCCCTCCCTCCCTCCCTCTCTCCCTCAGGGTTTCTTTGTGTAGCCCTAACTGACTTGGAACTCGCTCTGTAGTCCAGGCTGGCCTTGAACTCACAGACATCCACCTGCTTCTGCCTCCTGAGTACTGGTATTAAAGGTGTGTGCCACCATGGCTCATTGACTTTTGTTTTTTAATAAAATAAAAAAATACAATAACACACAAATAATAATAACTAAGACTTAGACTTATGAGTCCCATATTGGTTTGAGTAGAAATATTAAACATTACATCATTTGAAGAAATCACACTGTAAATATTCCATCAATAGTTGGCTCACAATCTTTCCCTCTGCTCACACTTTCTTTTTTTCCACACCCATGACAGAAATTGGTGTTGGGGATGGGGCTCCCTGTATGCTCCATGCTTCTAAGTTTCTTTTTGGTCATTTGAAGGGAAGAAAGGAATTCCTTGTCACTTTTTTCTTAGGATCTGATGATCTCTCAGGGGAGACAGTTGTTCTTGCCTTCACTGGTGCTTAGTGGAGTCCATTAGCATGGGTGAGTCCTGTGGGCAACTTCAGGGAAACAAACAAAACAAGGGACTCAAGAAGTCAGCTCCTTTGCTTGTAGATACTGATGCCACAGGAAGAAATTAGGCACACACCAACACGGAATCAAGGAACAGTAGACGTAAGAGGAGCCCAAGCAGGGCTTCCGGAATAAAGAGACCCAGTCTCAGAGTTGCTACTGCTCAGGAGTAGCCTAGGTCATGTGGGAAATTGGCAAACTGGAACAGCCAGACACCATGTGGTCTCTGTTTTGCTTGCCAGGGTCCATAAGCCCTTGGGGAGGTTTGAACCCAGAGTCTTCTTCTGGGATGTCTTAAGGTGGCTAATGGTTCAGATAGCTCCAAACATAACTTTAGATTTCATAGCTGATATTCACTAATTGGGAGATTTCATGTAAAATTTATACTTTTGCTTAAAAATGGGAAATTCAGGGAACAACAGGCCTGCATTTCTCCCAGTAACATCCATAGCTGAGTAACAACTACACTGTTAGTCAGAGGTGCACTCTCCGGGTGCATCCAGTCCTCAGTAGGGCAGTTCCACCATCTCCTGGCTCTCAGGATGGGTCATCTGACACTCATCTTGCTACTTGTTTTTTATTGATTTTCTGTTATATTGTTTTCTCTTATATTACTTTTCTTATACATTAATCATGAGTATTACTGAGGGCTTGTTAATTTGAAAATATCAAATATATATCCTGCAGAAGTTTAGAGATAATGTATCCAACCAGGAAGAAGAACCATTCTATAAAGTGTATGTTTTTGGAGCACCAGGAAACTAGCTATAAATGCCATTTAGTTGTGTCCAGTTCAATTATATCTTCTAAACCCCGCAGGGACTCAAAGCATAAAGGGACAGCCATATATGACTGGAGAATCCTAAGCAGGGCACATGCAATGGAATGGCTAGATAGTTTACTTGAAGATTTGTCTAAATATACACTTTGATTTTAGGTATAAAATTGAAAAACACGTGTGTCTTAGATTCATGGCAATATAATTTATCAAGTCCGAGACAGACTTCTTCAAAGACCCACCTCTGTATTATCCTTCCAGCTCTTCTATCCACGGAAGGGAGCTTCTCTGCAGACTCCACCCTTGCCTGTTCACTTTTCCATTAGGTTCCCGGCTCTGGGCTTGGGGGGCTCTTCCTGGCTGTGAGCCCTCGGGGGACCGGGGTCTTTTTCCTCCCCAGTGCTCACTTTTCCACCTCCAGCATTGCTGAGAGAGTTAAAGGAGATGAGATAAACAAGCCACCCAACCTTCTGCCTTCCACTGAAAGGAACCCAATGTATTCTTGTCTGCTTCCTCTTGCTTTCACACAACAGACTGTGTGCGACATGAATTAGAGCTAAATGACTTGTACATGCAGGAAGTGGCATGGGATGACATGGAACATTTCTGAATACAGTAAAGACGGAACCGCTGAGAATTCTCAGTCTGTGTATTTAGTCAGCACTCATTGTGGAATGAACAACAACGTGACAAGCTTGCTGCAAAGCCCCATGTTAATTATGCTCCCCGGCAGAGGGTAGCCTGGGACTATACTTCTGGAGGTGTGTACCTGGGGTCAGAAGAGAGGCTCCGCTGAGAAACTGGTGATTGTAATGAGATGCCAGAACAAGGTCATGAGGCCAAAACAAGTGTGAGAAATGGCTCAGTTGCCTTCTCCTAAAGCAGGAGACTTTTCATTCACGTGTATTCATTTGTTGAACTTTTGCTTTTTAAAATACCTCTGCTCAGTTCTGACTCTATTTCCTGGTTCATTCCTGTCCATACTTAATTGCCAAAGTGTCAGCATTAAAAGGTGGGAGGCGAGCCGGGCGTGGTGGCGCACGCCTTTAATCCCAGCACTTGGGAGGCAGAGGCAGGCGGATCTCTGTGAGTTCGAGGCCAGCCTGGACTACCAAGTGAGCTCCAGGAAAGGCGCAAAGCTACACAGAGAAACCCTGTCTCGAAAAAACCAAAAAAAAAATAAATAAAATAAAATAAAAATAAAAATAAAAGGTGGGAGGCAACTCATGATGGCAGAGTCCATGAGTGAGATTATTGCCCTTAAGGAATAGGTGTGAAGAAGTACCTCATCCCTTCAACCACAGGAACACAAGAAAGACCATCTTGAAGCAAAGCATACCCTCCCCAGATGCTAAATTTGATGGCATCTCGATTTTGGAATTGCCAGTTTCTAGAAATATGAACCTGTTTATGTTGCTTAGAAATTACTCAGTGTAAGGTATTTGGGAAGATATGTGGAGTTTAGAGTATTAAATAGACAGACAATGAAAAAAAGAAACTTTACAGCACATACATGTGCACACACAGAGAGATATGCACACACAAACTGCATATGTCCTGGTCAGCAAGGTTCATCCTAGTTAGTATGTGAAGGACAAGAAGGCCCTTCTATAACCAGAGGCAGGAATGCATTTCTTAGATCAGGTATTTTTCAGGAAGAGCCTAGAGTAGACACCCTCTATGCAAATGGAATCAGCTGGGTCGGGAGGAAGATGGAATTCTGAGCAGAGAGTGGAACTGAGCCTAGCCATATGGTCAGTGCCACGGCAGGCAAGCCTGTCAGGGCCAGGCACTTTGGGAATGCAGGCGAGAGGGAATTGTCCTGAAAGAACCACACGCATTCCGCCACAAGGAAATGAGGACAGAGGGCTGTGGGCAAGACTGTGCTCAGTGACTGACACTTGTGCTGATTGGAGCCAACACTAGATGTTGAATCATGACTACACAAAGTTGATTAGGATGGATAGGAGCCTTCTAATGCCCTAAAAACATTCCATCCAGGGCGATCCTTATTCATCCAAAGTGCCATGTACAAGATTGGCTTCTGTTTAGCAATGCATGTCACTAAATGTATGCAACTGATTAGAGGCATATAAATAGATCTTGCAAGAGAGTCTTCTTTCTCTAACCAAACATCTCTGGATCTATTAAAGATTCATTGGTTATATAAAAATTAGAAGCTGGCTGGATTCCATGGAAGGAAAATAGAATGTTAGAGCTTTGCCTCTGCCTATGCATTCTGTACATCTCATTGTTATGAAGACGTAGGATCTGCCAAGAACCACAATGACAGACATTGCTGTCATCTTCCCATTCTATCAGCAAGGTATGAGCATGGCGTTGTGATAGTGACTTGGTCACTGATTATCTCTCCAGTGTCTGTCATGCTGTCTGTGTGCAGTACTAATGGCGATGTAGCCAATTAACTGGAGAACTATAAAGGAATGGGCGTATTCGGTTTTTCAGACTATGTCATTTACTTGTAATAAGAGATACACAGTGGGTGTAATGCAGTCCATTCTGACTTTTAACATTAAAAGCAAGAAAATGAATCTAGGTCACCCAGGGTTTGCCGCCACCTCTTTCCTCCATCTTACTGTGCCAGACAACAGTCTTTTCATGACAAATCACTAACCTCTAAGAGTCTCAAGCTTACCCAACAGGCCTAGCATGGTTAGTGAATTAGTCTCTCTCACTCACATGTAATTATGTACACACATTATAATCTTCTAATGTTCTATTGCAAGGATTACCTGAAAGTTTTTTTGAATAGAAGAGTAACTATCACAGTTATGATAATATTAGAACATATACAAATGACCTTAATGCCATGTAAGAAAAAAAGTATCCCAAGAAACTGTCTCAAATTCCAATAGCAAAATTAATATGAATCAAGGTATTTTATGACATACCAGTGGACTGATTTTTCTCACAGCATCTTATGAAACTTGCTACAATTAAATCATGCCTTCACTAGTGATACAGGTTTAAACTAACTTGCCTAAATATATGTTGTTATATTAAAATATGTAATCGCTGCTTTAGCTTCCTAGAGGCCTAGGTTGTTCCATGCATAGCTAGCAATGAAAAAATTTAAATAAAATCTAGGTCCCCTCTTTGTACTTAGAATTTGACCACAGTGGTCTTTGATGGTGGAGCATCTACTGCACACGGTTTTCTCCTGTGATGTCTCAGCTGTCTTTCAGAAGTGCACCCAAGAGGGATTAATTTGGTGTGAGGTAAATACTCAGAGTGGCTGAGGCTGAGACTGAGACTCTGGCCTCCCTAGCTTCAGGATATTATTTGGTAGAATGAATCATGAATGACCCTGTTCTGTGTTCTGAGCCCAGAGTCTGGGTTGATGCCTCAGTACTCTTGGATGATGAATAGTAGTTGACTCTCAGTTACTTTATGTACATTCCTTCTGGTTGAGAAGATGTCTCTTATAATTGTTTTTTATGTTTATTCTTTTGCAGTACTGAGGTCAAACCCAGGTCATACAGGTTCTATAGGAGTACCTTGTCACTGTGTGTGTGTGTGTGTGTGTGTACATGTGTGCATATGAAAATGTGTGAAGAGTGCCCAGACTGACATCAGGAGTCTTTCTCTGTTGATCTCGTTCATATTCAGTGAGGCAAAGCTGACTTAACACACACAACTTTCCAGTTTCTCTAATCTCGCTAGTCAGCTTGCTCTGCAATCCCGTCTCCTCCATCCAAGCACTGGGATTATAGGTGGACTATTCATACCTACCAAGCATGTACATGAGTACAGCTGTCCTTACACTTGTGGAGCAAGCACTTTATCCACCAAGCAATCTCCAAAGCTCCAGCTTCAATCTCTAGCTTTCGTTATTGTATTTTGAGGCAAAGTCTTGTTCCCTCGGCTGTTTTGGTCCTAGGTATATACCCAAGCTGGTCCAACTCCGGATCCCTACATCTCTTCCTTGCAGGCACTGGGATTATAGGAGTGTAATTTCCTGCTTACAACATCCCTTCATTACTTTGTATTTTGTCAAGTATTACCAGATTCACCTAACACTGAGCTATTATTCAATCCTAAATGCTATGTCTACCTAAAACAGTTACAAACTTGGTAGTTAGCTTCAGTGTATTATTTAATAAGTATACAGTCACACATGAGAGTCATGTCCAATTCCAGTCTGTAAAATTTCATGGCTCAAAGACAAAAAATTTTTAAAATATGCATGTCTCCTCCTCCTCTTCCTTTTTTTAAAAGAGGGTGGATGTCTGTGAGTTCCAGGCCAGCCTGGTCTACAGGGTGAGATCCAGGACAGGCACCAAAACTACACAGAGAAACCCTGTCTTGAAAAAAACAACAAAAAAATTGTTTATTTTATTTTATATTTCTGAGTGTTTCGCTTTCAAGCATGGAAGGGGTATTACATGCATGCCTATGCCCAAGAGGCCAGAAGATGGTTCTGGGTCCACTTGAACTGAAGTAAGACAAAGGATAGCTATAAACCTCATGCGGATGCTGGGAAGTGAACTCAGGCCCTTCCAATGAGTAGTGAGCACCTTTAACCACTGATTCATCTCTCTAGCCCTAAAAAAGCCCATGTCTATTCTAAGTTACTGAAGCTATACCTTTTTTTAAAGATAGGTCTAAAATGCAGTGCTGGCTAGTCTAGATTTTGCAGCAATCTTCCTGCCTCAGTCTACCAGGTGCTGGGGTTACAGACAAGAGCTGCAACATTGCATTGCTATTCTTTCCTTTCCTTTTCCCTTTCCTTTCCTTCCCTCCTTCCTTTATTTCTTTTTTTATTTTTAAAAGGTTTAATACTTTTTTCTCAGTTTTTCTTTTTATTTATTCTTCTCTCATATAATACATCCCAACTGCATCCTCCCCTCCTTCCATTCATCCCAGTCCTGCACCTCTCCTCTCCCCCAAATCCACTGATCCTCCATTTTTCTTCAAAAAAGAGTGGGTCCCTTAGGGATATCAACCAAACACATCATAACAAGTTACAATAAGATAAGGCACAAACCCTTATATCAAGGCTGGATAGGGTAACCCAGAAGGAGGAAAAGGTCCCAAGAGCAGGCAAAAGAGTCAGAGACACCCTGACTTCCACTGTTAGGCATTCCATAAAACCTGAAGATAAACAACCACAACATATTTGGAGAGGGCCTAGTGCAGACCCATGCAGGCTCCGTAATTGTTGCTTCAGTCTCTAGGCCTCTATGAGCCCTGCTTAGGTGATTCTGTGGGTTGTGTTCTCCTGGTGTTCTGATCCCTCTGGCTCCAATGTAGGCTTCTGAGAGTATTTGCTCTTGGAGGCTCAAATGAGCTCTCCTCCCCCCACTGCTCGCCTTTTTTTTTTTGACTATTGTGTTTAGCTTTAGGGAAGATTCTGTTGGGAAGAATAATATTTCAGAATTATTTATTTAAAAATTAAGGGTGGTGTGCTGGACAGTTTTATGTCAACTTGACACAAGCTAAAGCCATCTGAGAGAAGGAAATCTCAATTAAGAAAATGCCTCCAAAGATCAGGCTATAGGGCATTTTTAGGGAAATGGTGGGTGATGGCATCCCTGGGCTGGTTGTCTTTGGTGCTATAAGAAAGCAGGCTGAGCAAGCCATGGAGGGCAAGCCAGTAAGCTGCACTCCTCCATGGCCACTGCTCCTGCCTCCAGTTTCTCGCCTTGTATGAGTTCAAGTCCTGACTTCCTTCAGTGATGGAATATAATGTGAAAGTACACACCAAAGAAATCTCCTCAAGTAGCTTTTGGTCATGGTGTTTCATCATAGCAATAGTAATCCTAACTAGGACAAAAATTGGTACCAGGAGTGGTGCATTGCTATGAGAGACCTGATCATACTGCCCTTGGGAAGATTGTAAAAAGTCTTTGGAACTTGGGGCTGGAATGCCAGTGAGTGTTGAGAACTCAGTGAGCTATCCTATAGGAGCCTAGAAAATATGTCAAAAGCAATGATGGAGGCCTGGTTTATAAAGTTTCAGAGGGAAGTTTGAGTCTCTTATTGACTCTATCACACCCATTTGCTATTTTAGTTAAGAATTTCTGGTTCTGGTTAGCTGGGGCAGAGGAATCAGCTATGATTAACAAGAGACAAGAACCACTGAAGTGAAACCTTTGCCTTACTGGGACAATTGATGCTGGTTAGCTGGAACTGAGAAACTTGGGTGATGAGGAAGAGACCAGCATCATTGAAGTGAAATTCCAGGAAGTGTTTCCTGAGAGTCAGGACACAGAAACTGTGTTCCAGAGGTGCTCAAGGTTGTATCTTATGCTGGCAGCCAAACTTGGTGGTGTGAGATTCACCCAGGTGGTACTGGTTTTGAAGGTTTTAAGGGGTCATGGAGAACTGCTGAGGATTGGCACTGGGAGAGACTGGAAGAGGCCATTGGTGAAGGTTCAGCCTCAGTGGCAGATGAAGGCCTGGGATTAAAAGCTTGGAACCATGGAGAGAAGCCAGGAGAGGCCATTGGTGAAAGTGCAGCCCCATTGTAAGAGAGACCCCAGTGTTTTGGCGATGCCAGTACCATGAGATGACAATTGTTTGAAAGGTCATTGTTGCTCTTCTCTCCACACTCATTTTCTGAATCTAAGGCTGAGGAGAAGGCTAGGAAAATTAGTTTTTAGCAACACCACTTGGAAGCTTTCCATACAGTTGGATAGTCACATATGTGGGTAAGAGACTGCAAACAGGGTCTTGAGAAGCACACTTGCTGAGGCCAGGCTAACTTGGTTGTCCACTTCGGCCCTGCTTTTCTTGCTTTGGTCATTTCTCAGAAGCCTCCATTTGGAGTTTTCCTCCTCAGCATTGCTGAATGGAACGCTGTAAAAACAAATCTAAATCTGTCTTTCCAATTAGGAAACTCTTCTGTAGCCTCAAGCCAGGCTCCCCAGTGTCATAGCCTTGTCCCTCTGTCTCTCACAAGTGAACCCTTTAATCATATGACCACCCAAGTCTGTGTGAAAGAAGAGTCTCACTTCTAGAAACACCCAAGGACCTTTTGCTACCAGAATGCACCCAGTTGGAACTGTGTTCCTCCGACTGTGCATTCTTCTCAGCCCTCATCCGGAGTAGGACATAAGGCGTGGGTCTTTGATGCGGGTCAGGATACACTGACTTGTTTTTCCTAATAATTTCTGTCATGTCCACACCTCCTGCCATTTGGCCACCTCACCCTTGAGCATTTGCTACTTCTGAAAGATAGGATGCTTCCATGCATATTTATTTGGAAATTTTTGGAAAACAAATTGGATGAGTGGCTGTTGTTCCTTCTTGTTTTGAGTGTCTCTGGATCAGTGAGTAACTGGGGAAGAAATATATCTGTGATTGGACACTTAGAAATAGCTATAGATTCTGTTCATCTTTTTATTTTAAACCATAATATCCACAAAACTTTGGAATTTGAATATTATTTTTCTTAGTGAGAAAGAAAAAAACAAGCCCAATGAATATGAGCAATTCAGTTTTATCTCCACCATTCTCTCAAGAATTCAACATTATTCCACTTTCTTCAAGCAGTGAATCAGCCAGTTACTTCATGTTCCTTGCCACCCCTGCCCCAAAATGCATCAAAATTTTGCTGTTCTTGACACACTCCTTGAGAGTCCTCTGTCTGGACTTAGCCAAGCAGACACAGATCCTTCTGGTTTATGCCTCTTCTTCTTATGTGGTGACTGATACATTTTGATCATGATCATTTAGACTCTTACTTGAGCAGAAAAAAAAACTCTTTGTAGTCAGATCTGCTTCCTTGCCTACCTCCCTTCCCTTCTCCCCTCCAATGGCTGTATTTAACTCCACTTTTTGTAAATTTAACTATAGTTTCTCATCATGGACTATGATGCCAGTGGTAATGCACTGATCCCATTTTGAATTTTGTACATCAAAAGCCAAGGATACATTTATTGATTATAGCCTTAGTTCCCTTTGTCGCTGCAATTTAAACATATTGTCCACACAACTTCCATATTCTCTACATGTTTCCTTGGGATGGGGCCCACTTCAGGAAAGGAGGCAGAATGGTACGGTGGAAATATAATAGTGCTGTTGCTGTGTGGCGTTAGCACGTTGATGACACTAGTTAAGCCAGCAGTTTCTCACAGGTAAAGTGTAGAGAAGGTCCCACCTTGGGGATTACTGTGGCAATGACTTTAGAGGCTCTTTTTGTGACTCTCGGCTATGATATGGGAATTCCACAGGGTTATTCCTTATCTTAAAACCAAAACCTTTCCGTCAGAGAAATCAAGAATTCTCCAGTGCAAGGAGAAGCAGCTTGCGTCATCTGATGATGAGGTGAATGTCAGGGACAGTGGGTGATGAATCTATTTCTTCATGTGTGTATGTATGTATGTATGTATGTATGTATGTATGTATGTATGTATGTATGTATCTATCTATCTATCTATCTATCTATCTATCTATCTATCTATCTATCTATCTATCTATGTATCTATCTATCATCTGGCTAGATAACTAGCTATTATCCATCTATTTGTGTTTTACTATCTCTAATAATAGTTCTACAAAATAAGTTAGCATTACTTTCATTTTATTATTGGTTAAAATAAACTGTAAAGAAACAGTTAAGTAACACCGTTTTAGCATAGCTCTCTTGTGAGCCAGTATGCACATAACACTGAAGGTTTTTCTCCAGTAGTGCAATGACCCCATCCCTTAGCAATGTCTACTTAAGTCATAGCCCTTGGCAAGCCAATTTCCATGGTCTGGAAGTTCTGTGTTCTGTTTCACAATGACAACACATATATGCTTCCTCTGCTAGTCCAATCAGATATCTCTATGATGTTGATGTCTTCATTCTTGGCTTTTTGTACATGCAAACAAAGTGCACAGATATTTCTGAAGTCTCAAAACATGACATTTCCCTATGATTTTGGTTTTTTTTTTTAATGTGGCTACCATTCCTCTGTGTCTCCTTTTTCTACTCTTTATTTGTCTCATTGACATTTTTGTCCATGCCACAAGATTCTCATCCCCTTTAGGAATTAGCACAGTTTTATTTTAGTAATTAAAATTGTCATGCTGATTTCTAAACTCCAGTCTTTGATTTGATTAAAAAAGCTCTCTTCTCTCAGGGCACAGAAGTGTTCCCATCAGGGGTCTAGGGCAGAATGAAGGGCTGTCATTTTTCTGGGTCTCCTTTTCCTCACATGAGTTCTGTAGGGTGAGTCAGGGAGGATGGAGAGGGGCTGTCTGTCCTTTTGTCTATCTGTGGGATATTCCTGTTCCAACAGCAAAGTAGGTAAATTATGATGGTTGATATTGTGTGCCAATTTGATTAGACTATATCAACTAATTGTTTGATGAAACTCAAGTCTAGATGGCACTGTAAAAGTATTTTAAAGATAGGGTTAACATTTTCAATCAATTAACTTCAAATAAGCAGACTACCCTCCACAATGTGGGTTGAAGTCTAAAAGGCAATTGTGAAGGGTTCTCAAAGGAGGAACTCTCCCTGCAGATTGTAATGCAGAAATTCTGTTTGGGTTTCGAGACTTGAGGCTCAAGACAGAAACACTGACTCTTAGCTGAACTCCCAGCCTGCTGACCTGCCCTTCAGGTCTAGATTTGTCAGTCTCAACCTCACAACCTGGTTGTTCTCTCTCTTTTCCGATGTAGTCATATATCTCATACTGATAGATGCATTGGTCTCTTTTCATGAACATCAGAATATGTATTTGGACAAAATGAGATGGCCATGAAATCACTGAACATTATAGTATTATGGGATCTCCATTGTATGTTTGATTAAAATGTTACATGGTGAGATGCAAATCCGGTTGGTTAATATCTTGCCATTTTTATTTCTCTGGAGAACACTGACTAACGCATCCCTCAGATGGTGTGTAGATACTCAGAAGAGCTACAAGATGCTCCACTGGGATGCTGCAAGAAAATATTAGAATTTCTATTTACTGTATAGAGTTTTATTAACAAGAAAACTAAAACAATTTAGCTTTACTAGTGTTTGCTAATAAGATGGACACTAGAATCTTCCCTAGATCCATGCATCACATGGTTACATATTATGCACGAGTCTGACGATTTATGGGCTAGAAGGGAGTTCACCAGTTCTCAGAATTTGCCAGTGACACTTTAACAATAGTGTGCTCCAGTACTTAGCTGGTTGTCCGTGGAAGGCAAAATATACTAATGTCTAGTATCTAATTGTATTTGCTCTGCTGTTGGGGAATAGACCTAAAGTTTTGTGTGTGTTCTCTGCCACTGGATCACCACCTCAGCTCATATACTACCCAAGTGTATATGAACCAATCCTGACAATGCAATGGACACATAGTTTTAATGATTTTCTTTTACCAAGAATCTGTGAGCTAAAGTGACTGTTAATAATGCAATGAAAAACAAGCCCTCTGGATATTTAAAACAAACAAACAAACAAAAAGCCTGTGATGTGTTTCTTCCTCTTCATGTCTAAGTAAGAGATGAGATCTGAGATTGTCCAGTCAGGTTTGTGAAAAGGACTGCCAAAAAGATTCTCTTTTAAAAATATTTATTTATTTTTACTTTATTTGTATGAGTGTTTGGCTGCATGTATGTATGTGAACCCCAAGAATGCCTGGTACCCACAGAAGCCAGAAGAGGGCATTGGGTCTCTAGGACTGGAGTTGCGGAAGGTTGTGAGCTACTATGTAGGTGTTAGGAACTAAATCTGGGTCCTTTGTGAGAACAGCAAATACTCCTACCACTAAGTGACCTCTCTAGCACCTCCACCTCCAGTTTTCTAATTGTCAGGACTAATAGATGTGTAAGATTGTATTTCTACCTTAATTTCAGTGTCTTTTATGTGTAGTCCCCTATACATATTCCGAGGGAAATAGTAGAAACATTACTTTCTTTGAATTTACTTCTTTTGACCATGTATCTTACTCTTTGGCATTATGTAAGTAGGTGGAGAGAAGGAAGGACCGTGATGACATCAGAGTATTCTAATGCTACATGAATACATGAGTTGCAATCTGAGAAGCTGAAAAGTGACTTGTGGATGACACTGCTTTGGGGACAAAGTAGATATGAGCTCCAGAAAAAACTGACCCAACTGCACTGTTATGACAATATGTATTAAAAGAGATGAAGACCTTGAAAACATAGATTTGTCATCTCAGATTTTATAAACTGAGATACATTGTCATGGTATGCAGCAGGAATTTATTATGCTACATTCAAAATGCTGGCATTAATCATTTAATGCACTTATAAATAATAACTCATTATGAAGGGAATTGGTGAGTTGGTTCCAAAGGGGTTGTGATAAGAAAAGTGCACCATCCTATTTTAATCAACATTTTGAAAATATAACCATACTTAGAAATTCTGTTGTTGCTTGTTTATGAATTTTACAAACCTGATTTTTTTTTTTTCTGAATGATTTCTCACTGGAGGACTTGAACTAAGGAGATCTGAAAATGGCAATATCATTGTCAGGATTTCGCGATGCTGTAATCTTTGAGCATGTAATAAAGAAACACTTGGAGCATACAATAAAGAAACCCCTTTCATTTTTCTTTGGTCTACCATGCTCCTTGCCCAACCCCTGCAAAGATTTCTAACCATGAAACACTTATTTCCAATGAGGGCTCAAGCTGAGGTGAGGTTTGATCCCATGGTCGCTAGCAGTCTGAGTCCGTCTTACTTGTTAGGAAGAATTCTTCAGGCATCACTCACCAACAGTCTAGTGTCATTCCGAGCCTTGAGATGTGGTTTGTGTAGATCTAGTTCTGGAGAGAGAGAGAGAGAGAGAGAGAGAGAGAGAGAGAGAGAGAGAGAGAGAGAGAGAGAGAGAGAGAGAGAGATCCAAATCACATAGTGCTATGAGGCAAAATATCTGATTACAGAGTCCAAAACTGCTTTGTGTATGTAATTTTTGAAGAGAAAAAAAAAATCACAAGCCAGCAGCAGTGAAGTGCTTAGTGGGGGATTTCCGTTTCACCCATGCAGCGATTACATTTCAATCTGAGCAGCAGGGAGATTCTGCTGATCCTAAACTAACGAATGTCAAGAAGGAAACGGCTTGCTTCTTTCTTTCAGTAGGTGGTTATTGTTTTAAAAACGAAGACCCTTAAGTTTGGCTGACATCCAAGGCATGTCACATATCCCTGATGTAGAGATATGCAGTGAGAATCCCCAGTCCCCAAATATTTGATTAGAGCATATGTAAATTGTCCCATGTTCTTGGCATGGGCTGAATCAGGAATGACAATGTAGATTATGATGTTCTTTTACAATCAAAGGTTATTATTACTATTTTTCCCCAAAGGAAGTAAAATTTATTTAGTCAAGACATCTGATGCTTCTTGATACATCAGATAATTTATACTTACATTCTGTAAGGAAACAAATAATGAACAGTGAACAGAACAGTTGATGACATTCTATAAATATCACAGATTTTTTTGAGAAATTAATGAATAGCTAACATTGAAATGCATATTCACAGAAAAACTATTAGCCATTTTCTTTTGCCTCTACTTCTGAGGATTATAATTAGTGGCCCTGAGCCCCAAATCAGAAAAAAATCACATTTCAGAGATGGAAATGTGTGTGAAACTCCTTGAGACATATACTAGCTAAACCATAAAAGAGACATTTGGGTTTGCTGTAAAGTTAGTTGATCAGGAATTTCAGTATTTTATCTAGTATGTAATCAGTACTGAAGAAATAAAAATCACAGTCCTCCTATGCCTAAATGAAATGCTTTGCAGAAAACACCTTCACCCTCCTGTGAGTGTCCTCTGCCTGATCTCTGGTCCATCACCATCCCAAACAGGGGTAAATGCTGCCGGGGAAGGCTTCTCCTACAGGGTTAAAGCACACAGGAGACGTGTGTCTACCAAGCAAGTGACATGGTTGTGATTTAGCACAACAGAAAAATGGCATGGCAGATTTGATGTAGCTTCTCATCCACAAAAACTTACTGTACATTTAGAGAGCAAATCCAGGAGGTACAGGCATTTCATATATGTCTGTCTCAAAACTGTCAGTTTTCAAAATAAAAATGTCAGTGAAATATTTTCTATTTGGCTACAGAAGTAGTTAAATTCTTGAATTAAAAGCACTCCTTATCTGTAAGAAAAAAGAGGAGGGGGAAGGGCCAGAAGGGAACGCAGACAAGAGCCAGCCTTGCCTGAAGAGGGAGATGCTCAGGCTGCCTCTGAACAGACAATAGAAAACTAATGAGGTAAAAAGTCTGGCAGGATTATGATCTGATTGTCACAGATTAGACTAATGTCAATGAGGAGCAAAGAACAGCCTCCGAATGGCTTTGAGACACCTGCAGACAATTGTCTTTCCAGGGATTGATTCGTTGGGCATTGTTTTAGGCAGCGTTTTACAACAGAAGGATGGAATGGAGTTTGGGGAGAGGTGACATTTTTGCTCCCTCCTCCTGTCCACTTCAGAATTGTCCTTTCAGTCTTAAGCCCCTGTCTTGTTGACCATCATAGGAAGCAGCTGTCCGCAGATCACTCTTTAAATCTTACAATTCTATTAGTGAGAATAAAAAATCACGGAGGCTGAATTCTGATCTTTAGAAAGAAGGGCTCGGGCACTAGCATTTTACAGTGTGTTATCTGTACAGCGTAAGGGCTGCAGTTCTTGGCAGAATCTGAGGAGCTATTTTTGATTCATTCATTTTATTTTTCTCCTCTTTGGGACCTTGATCAGATATTTCTGGGACAGTTTTACTCACAGCTCAAGTGAGGTCCTTTTGTAGCCAATTGCGTATTTTGACTGGCCCCATATAGAAGGACATATTCCTATTCCTATGGGAAACATCTATAAAACAAAGCGATGAATAGCCTACCTGAGATAAGAGAGGTAGAGCAGAGGCAAAATCTGTGGGACCATGCTAGGACTTGACAATTTTTGTTGTTGTTACTATTTGGGATACAATAATGCCTATTATTTTTATAATTTGATTACCTTTTGTATCTTCTGGAAATTAAAAAAAATGCACCAAAAAACTTCAAGTTTAAGTATATTCAAATAAATTTTTAGTAACAACTAAGTGGAGAATTATAATCTGAGCAGGATAGCAAATGCATGCTGGCCTTTCTATCATTCTTTAGGAAAAGGTAAACTGTAATTTGCCTGTGGTACCCCTCCCTCTTCAGTAAGCCCTGAAAACCTCATTCAGAGATGTAGCTGCCACCACATCATGGTAGGGCATGGCTCCTGCATCTGTACACTTTCTTCCTGCCTTGCATCCATCCCTTGCTTCTCTCCTCTAGCCCCTGGAAACGGCCGCTCTGTCCTCTGCATTACAGTGTGATGATTTGCCCTTTCCAGGCTTCCTGCACTTAGTATTGTGTATTTGAGCTTCACTTGCATTGTTTGTGTATCAGTAGTTCATATTTAGTCACATTATCTTCTAATCCAGATGGTTTTGCCTTTTACAAAGGAATACACCTGCACTAAGTATGGTGCTCATGTCTGTAATCCCAGCTGAAGACATGGGAAGGCTGAATCAGTAGACTTGCCACAAGTTCCATGCAGTTACATAGTAAAATATTGTCTCAAAACAAACAAATAATACAACAAAGCAGAACAAAAATTCCACATGTTGGCCTAGCTATTTCTCCCATTTTATTCATGATGAACTTGGAGACAAACAGAGACTCTCTCTGGTGGTACTGGGACCCTTTCTGCAAAATCTTCCATGAAAAGCCTTGGCTGCCACTCTCGAGTCTTGAAGAACCCAAACCCAGGAAGTGTGATGGTTACATATGTAACTATTTTCTTACTCCATTTGGGGATAGTCCTGACTTAAGAAGGTGACTAGAATTGAATTAGAAGTCAGAATTCTAATGATACCAGGGCTAGATGTTTTCCAAAATAACTGTCTTTTAATAACCTTCAACATTTACTGTTTTTCTGGATAAAAAGAGAAACAACCATGGATAGGTTTGGAAATGGACATACAAAGTGAATATAAGGCCTATTTATTAGTAACTGATTAATACATTATTTTTAAGGGGCTAATGAGATGGCTCAGTAGATAAGTATGTGTAAACAGGAGGTCCGAGTTCTGAGCTCCAGCACCCAGTTAAAAGCAGTGCACATCCATAACTCCAGTGTGCTGCTGGGAGACATCTCAAAGGGTGCACTGTCCAGCCAATGCGGCAGAAATGGTGAGCTCCAGGTTCCGTGAGAGACCCTGTCTCAAAATGTAAGGTGGAAAAGCAGGGAGGAAGATACCCAATGTTTACCTGTGGCCTACACGAGCGGGCACACACACACACACACACACACACACACACACACACACACACGTACATCACATTCACATACATTACAATCACACATTCATATACACCACATTCACACACAAACATATACACTACATTCACACACCTATGCACCATATTCACACACACATATACACCACTTTCACATACACACACAGACACACACCTACACCACATTCACATACACACACATACAGCACATTCACACACATCACAATCACACACTCACATATATATATCACATTCACACACACCTGTGCACCATATTCACACACACATATACACCACTTTCACACACACACACACACACACCTACACCACACCATATTCACACACATATACACCACTTTCATATACACACACCTACACCACATTCACACACACCTGTGCACCATATTCACACACACACATATACCATATTGACATACACACATATACCATATTCACAGACACACAGACCACATTCACACACACCACATTCACACACACACACTTTTAAAAAGAATGCTTTAAAAGTAATAATCTATAAGTTTATTAAGCACTTTCAGCTATTTAAAGTACTTAACACACATACTAATGATAATTCCTCAATCATCCTATAAGGGTAATAGGGCAGGGTAGATCTTGCTTCTCATGCAGAAAAGGAGACTGAAAATCCAAGGGCAATGTAGACTCTCAGGATCAGATGTAATTGTCAACAAAGGCCTGAGACTTCCCATTCCCAACCTAGTGTAACTCACAGGACCAGATTCTGATTAATGAAGTTGAGAAGCAGTAAAAATCATCAGGGTTTGATATGGAAGGATGTAATAGCTAAACTCATATGAATATTCAGACTCTTGTTAATTTATGAAGAATTGGGACTTTAAAAAGGATGCAATCTTACTACGTTATTAGGTTAAGCTCTCCTAAAACAAACCAGCAAACAACAACGTATTGTAAATTAGGCCATTTTGGATTTGTGCAATTTAAATGGTTGAGTTATTTTATGTTAGGAAAGTGACTGCACAATATTCATTAGCTAATTTTCATGATGTTTTGTTGTTGTTGTTGTTGTTTTAAGCACATCGGGCCAAATTACACTTTCAGAGATGCTGACAGAATTTTAATTAACATAATAGGTCTAAATTCAGTTCTTTCTATGGTGGCTTCATTTTGATTCAGGGAGGTGTTGAGCATTATAATTTTCCTTTTTGTAAGGGAAGAAAGCCAGTCTTCCTAGGCTGAATCATGTACCCACAACCTGACAGTGAATAAGCCCAACACAGGTGTGAGTTTACACCAATGAAGTCCAAGTGTAACAGTGTGGCCAACGGTGGTGCAGCTGACGACGGCCACACCTGTCCTGCCGAGGGGCTTGGCTGTACCCTCTTCCCTAGACCCGACCTGCTCTTTTTGTGGTTGTTATTTTGTAGAAGTTTTAGATTCATGGAAAAGACAAATATCTGAGTATATTAAATGGATTTGTAAAATATGTCCTTTAACAAATATTGCAAGATAAATATTTTATTGTGTGTCTTTCCATGGCAGCTTGTCCCTCCAAACCTTTGCAAAGACTGACATGGTTGCCACCCCCAGGGAAGAAAGCAACGGCGTTCATAAAGGGGCTTCCAGTGACCCCAGTGTTTGCATGCCTATGATCTTTACGCAAAGCAGTTCAGTGAGATAAACAACACCCTTTAAGCATTACCTGTCTGAGGCATTCTGCTGTCTGCCGGCCTCAAGGATCACATGTGATTGTATAGCACCACACAAACTGAATTCTAAGGTTATCTTTAACATCTTACAGCTATTATCACTTGTCTTGTGATCTGTGGTTTCAGAAAAAAAAAGTCTGTTAGCAGGAGCAAGGGGGCACTCTGTACTTAACACAAGCAGCTGTTAATTATAAAACTGCACTCATTTGTATTTTACTAAAATTGCTGCTATGACTCTCAAAGAACTTTTAGGAAGACACTGAATCCCCTTCATCTCTGCAGCTGATTTCTGTACTTGCCACTTTCTTCCCCCCAAATAATGCCAATTCTCCCTTTGGAGTCCTATTAAGGATCATAAAACCCAATAAAATATCTTTTTGGAGAAAGCCAAAATATATTTGAGGGAATTATGGCTGATGAGGGAGATGCAATGCTGGATATTACAGCAAATTAGTTCTGTTAAATATGAGGAGGTTGAGCGTTCTGTACATCTCTCTGCAATAAAATACATGGACACGTGCACGCACACACGGGGTCCACTTACACAGAGAGATGCTGGCACCTATCCCTAGGTGTTTAATCACGGCCCTGCTGCAACAGAGAGAACAGGTTGGCCAAAGACAGGACAATTTCCTGTTGAAGCCGGAGACATCGATGCAGTGGAACATATATTTCTTGCATTCAAGCCTGTCTTTTATTTTGTTTACACAACAAAGTTATTATGCTAATTATGTAGTAATATGCCGCCCCTGAGGACTTTCCACGTTGATAGCATCTACTTTAGGATGCAGATTGGGAGCCAATATGTGATTATTGCTATTTCAAAATGATTTGATCAGTATGACAATTTTTTCCTTCAGAGTGAGTTCTCTGGCTGTACTGCTTGATATGGATTTAACAGCACAGTGTAGAAAAAATAATCAGCAGAATTTGTTTTTTTTTAATGCTTTTCTCAGAAAATATCAGTAGATAATATGTTGGAGTGATGAATAAAGACTAAGGTGTGTGTGTGTGTGTGTGTGTGTGTGTGTGTGTGTGTGTGTGTGTACATGTGAGAGTGGCTGAGATTTTACGTTAATATGTGTACAACTTCGCTAGGGGGAGCTCTTGACTGGCTGTTCAGCAGCCTGACTATTGTCTGTGGGAGACAATTTTTCTTTGTTTGAAAATTTACAAGTCATCAATGAAAATGCCGCAAATACAGTAGAAGTTTAGGGAAAAGACACACCACCGGCTCCCAGTTCTGCATTCGGGGGAGGGCGGGACGGCATTTTCTTTCTTAGTCCCTTTGCCCAGCAAGTATATTTCACATCCCATCATTGAGCAGATTTCAGAGCTACTGTAAGAATCTTTTTGCCACAGGGCTTTCTGTAGCCCGTTCCTTCTAGGAGTCTCTTCACTGAAGCTTGGCAATAACAACGAAGACTTTTCAAATGCCAGGTACTCACATCAATTAATTAAGCAGCGATACAAATGTGATTACAGTGTCTGATATCGCAATGCTGGGTTAAACCTGGGAAACTCTGGTCAGAGATGCACCCATTCCAAAGAATTATGGGGTGGGGGCGTTAACCAACCAAAAAAAACCTGAAAATATTCATAAAATCTTCATAAGACAATGACTTTTAGAAGCAAAGCAGAATATGCCAGCCCTAAGGGAGTGCTATGATTGGCTCGGACAATTCTCATTTTATTATCCTTATTCTGCAAAGCTCCAGCCTCTTGCGTGTGTGTGTGTGTGTGTGTGTGTGTGTGTGTGTGTGTGTTTCAGTGTGTGTGTGTCTTTTTAAATCGGAGGAAAAGGAACTGAAGCCAAGTGCCTCTTTCCCCACCGTGTTCCTCCCTTTTCCTCCACTCTAATGACATTTGGCTGGCTCCGCTGTGTAATGCTTGACTGGTTTTATTGTTGTCTGTTCCCAGTGGGGAACAGTTGACACTGCTCTCTGTTTTCAATTGATATCCATTTTCAACAATATTGCTTTCTATTAGATTCCTGCACAGTTTGTGCCAAGCAAACTGAATATTTACTGGGCTGACCTCAAAGCCTTCAAATCAACAAACACTAGAATAAGCAAAAGTATGCATTTTTAAGATCAAATGTTTTTGAATGCTCTTTTCAAAATTATTATTTTTAAATGCACCCTGAACTGCAGATTAAATAATACTAGAGTATTGGTTCTGTCAGCCCACTTTATTTATTTTCACATATTAAATTATGGTATTAAATGTTAGAAAAATGGTTGTATATATTTTTTTTTACTTAGGGATGAAAGCAATTCATTTTTTCTATATTTAGCAGTCCCCCCTTGTAAGCAACTGAGCATTTTTGGCCCATTACCTTTTAGTGTAGACATAGTGTATAATATCATATTGCACAGAGCAACTGAGTTTGACAAAACAGAAGACAGACAACCACCTCAAGGCTCCTTTACTGCAGGGGCTCTGAGTTCGAGCTGGAGTGGCAGAAGATTGCATTTAACCATTGAAAGCCAAAGAGCTCGTCCATGACAGGGTTGTTTCTAACATCTTTGCTTCAGTGTGCCAAGCAAACTTGTCAGAATCTTAATCATATGTACTACCCTATGTCCAGTGCACCAGGCTAGACATGGCAGGTAGGAAATTTTAATTTTGGAGAAAAGAATTTGAAAAGGACAGGATTTGATATTTTGAGAAGTACCTAGAAATGATTGCAGTTAAGCCAAATATGCCCAATTACTTAAAAACACACACACACACACACACACACACACACACACACACACACACACACACACAAAGCTTGTTCTTTCCCATGTAGGTTAAAGTTAACTGTAATAGGATATGTCTGCATAAAATTCCTCAGGTAACTCAAGATAGCTATTGGCTGTTGAGGCAAAGAACATTGCCCAGTGGGGTGATAGTTGAGTGTTCGCTGCACAAGCATGAAGACCTACATTTGGATCCCCAGGACCCACGGCAAGATCAGGTGAAGTGAACAGTCACCCCATCTCTGGGACAGAGGCGACTGAAGGTCCTGGGAGTTGGCTAGGCAGCCTGTATAGCTGAAATAGTGAAGAGAAACCCTAGCTAAAAAATAAGGTGAAGAGAGATAGAAAAGCCTGAAGTCAACCTCTGGCCTCTTCCCATGCATACACTCTCTCTCTCTCTCTCTCTCTCTCTCTCTCTCTCTCTCTCTCTCTCTCTCTCTCTCTCTCTCTCTCTCTCTCTCTCATGCATGCGCGCACACTCACACACATGCACACACTCACAGATCTGGGGGGCTAAAATACATTTTCTAATAGTGTTCAGATGATCATAGCCACCATATTACAGAACGTAACCCATTGTGTGTAGTCTGACTCCTACTCATAAGAAAAAAGGACAATGAGCTAAAGTTTCTAATGCAGACTTCTCTTTCCCAGCTTCCTTAATTTCATTCCTTTCACCCCATATTTATTGAGTCTGAATCAGCATCCCCATTTCTTTGAAGCAGAGGTGATGATGTCTCTCTTACCATTTCTTGAGCCCACAGTGCCCACCAGCATCTTGGAACCAAGTGCTTTCCAGTACGCATTGTTCACTCTCAACACAAACCTTGCCGTACTGTCCTTCAAAATCCGAGTGCACTGCATATGACACACAGCAGAATCTAGTGCTCAGCAGCCCTTTGGGGCATTTTTTCAGAAAATGTGGCCACCTAGACATTGGCTAGCCCTGGCAAGCAGTGATCTGCCAACGGTTCTGGGAAAACCCCTTACTCAGCTTCATTTCTTACCATCTGTGAATCAGTTTTTCTATTTATAAATCAGGTGTAATTAAAACTGCCCACTGGGCCTTTTCCAGGCATGTTGGGAGGCTTAGCAAGAAGCTGCTAACTTCCCTTAGCTCTTTGAAGGAGCAATGCTACAAGATACCGAAGGCAGAAGCCTTGCATGTGAGGCGCTGGACACATTTGCATTTAAAGCTCCACTTTCATAAATCGAATATGGCATTCTTTGGCATGGACACAGAACATAATTAATCAGTAGAACTTCAATCAAAAATATAATTTTTATGGATTCCAGGAATGCCTGGAAGCTCATGGCCAGTATGGATTGATGTATGGCTGAGTGCTGATGGCTTCTCAACAAACTTGGTTTCAGGTCCAACCCTGTCAGTAACTAGCTGTGTCAAACTTGGCAAGTGATTTCCCTTCCCTCCACCTCCTCATTTGCAAAATGAAAGAACTTTCTGATTGCCTTATGGGAATAAAAGTAAGTTTTAATGTGAAGAAGTGTTTAGAAAGATGTCAAGCATCTTTTCTGTATAACACAGGCTATGGGCTCCTGGTGATTTTAAAAATGGGTTGTGGTAACTCCAAACTCTCTTTTTGGTTAATTGAAATCACACACACACACACACACACACACACACACACACACACACACACACACACACACGGCACATACAGGCACAAGCAGGCAATCTCTCTCTCTCTCTCTCTCTCTCTCTCTCTCTCTCTCTCTCTCTCTCTCTCTCTCTCTCTCTCTCTGCATAATGAGGAAGGAATCCCATCTCCCCGTTGTTTCTTTTGTGGCTTTCTTGTCATTCTGTGCTGATTGTCTTCCTGGCTCACTATGGAGGCAGCTACCAGAGGTGTATTTCTCCAACATTTTGTCCTGAAAAGCACCCTCTGATGAAAGACATTTCATTCCTATGAAAACTGCATGATGCAATCTTCAAGTCTTTTATAAACCTTGTCTAGGAATCTTCAGATAAGACAGAGTATACTACACAAATTATTTTCTTAGTCTCTTTTATAACATCTTAATATTCTCACATCCATGTCTATATTTCCCAAGTGGCATCAAAATTCAATCATGTTTTACTTGATTTTTCCTTCTGCATATCTGAATGATTGTTTATCAAAGCAGTGAGCACACAAATGACAAAAAGAGAGGAGAAATTTCATTGCTATCCATTACATTGGAGACTGTGACTTAAATTGGATTAGTGAGATAAAAGGTCCATTTTCTCTGCGTGAATTGCAGACTACCTTTAGAAATTACACTTGAAACAGTTACCTGGCAAGAGAGATGCCCCACAGTACCTGCGATCATCTGGGTGATGGATGGCACAGGTACATTTGTGTAAGAACAAAGGAGAGGTATCAGGCAAGGAAGTAAAGACAGGAGAAATCACAATCCTTAACTCCATTTAGGTAAAATTCAGGCTAAAATGGACCCCTCCATCCTAAGTACACATAATGTTGAGAAATATCAGATCAAAATCAAGGGTGGGGGGAGGAAGAGCTGGTGGAGATAGATAGATAGATAGATAGATAGATAGATAGATAGATAGATAGATAGATAGATAGATAGATAGAGACAGAACACGTCTCTCACCTTCCTCTGCGTATGCCATGGTCCTGTATAATTCCAGTTTGCTGAAGTGTAGTGATAGATCCAAGTCTTGGAGGCTTGTTTCCATATTGTGTATTGGTGGCATCAAGAGTCCCAGGAACCTCTAGGGAAGTTGGGAATGATAAGTGTTATGGAATATGTGAACTCACTTTATTCATGTCATCCAATAATGTTGCTAGGTCCTGTAATGAAGCATTGCACTTGACAATTGCAGGAACCAGGAAAGGCAGCCCGAAAGGTCAGCAGTTGAGGCAGCCCTCCTTGTCCTTGTTCATCGGCTCATCTGTGGGCACTTGCTGTAGGTGTCTAGGCCATACCTCTTCCAGTTTCCCTCTGGCAGGTGCTGATGGGACAGTGTGCCCCCAATTAATAAGGAAAGAGAGACTGTGGGCACATAACTAATGATGAAAACAGCTAGGGCTCGGGTTTTTGAGATTGAACCCTAGAACTTCAGTCTTAAAAAACCATCCAGGAGGGAACAAAATAGATGTGTTTAAAGATGTTTTCACAGAGGAAGTTGTCAGTCAAGGGACAGGTCCTGTAACCACAGAGTCTAGTGTCTGCGGTTGGCTGGAATTTATAAAATAAGGAGAAACAAGCCAGAGGTCTGTGTGCAGAGTTGAGGCAAGGTTGTACTTTTGGTTGTCTTAACTGAATAAATCCATCAGTCGACAAAGAGAGGAGTGTAGTGGATTAGACAGCGAAGGTATGATTGAAGACTCCTAGGCAGGGTCAGCTTGAGACCCATTGATCATAGTCTCATTAGGCCTGGAACAGACACAAAAATGAATTTGAAATGTGGGGAGAGTAAGCGGAGGTGGGGAGAGGAAGGAGACCAAGGGGAAATCTTGGTATGCTTTCCAACAGTGTGATTCATAACACACTGTTGAACTCAGACACTGGGGGGCAGAATTCGTTGGTAACCTCCCTGACAGACACTGTGCCAGGGCAAGCATTTCTAGCACCCCAGATCACTTGTCTTCTTTAGTAAAATGCCCCTGAATAATATTTATAGCATAAAAAATGGATTATGCTTTAGAAAAAATGCTGCTAATGTTGTAGTGCTGACCAATATATCCCAAGTAAAGCCACATAAAGGAAGAGAACTGGGAGAGACCCCAGCAGGATCCCAGACTCTTTATTCCTACTCATGGGTCCTCTCTCTGATTTAGATAGTGAGAAGCATGTATTAGCACTAAAGAGATCCATAAAAGGGCTGATTGTGTATTTTATTAAATTGGAAGTGAGGCTGATAATAAAACTTAATATTAGAAAGAAGCAGGATAATTGGAGCAAAATTAAAGTAACTATTATTAAAAACTTAAATTCAGTCTTCCCAGCCCTTCATCAGCTGTTCCCTCATCAAACTCCAGCCTTCAGTGGCTTCCTTCCCTCGGCAGGCTTAGCTCTATTTCTCAGATTCATCTTGCTTGCTCGCAGCATCCTTCTTTGCGCACACTGTCTTTCTCAGCCTGACTCTTCACCCTTCTGTTCTTCTACCCCGTTCATTACCATCAGCAACAGGCAGAACCCTTTCTGACGGGGCCTTCTTGAGTAAGCCTCTCGGGGGTTCAAGGGAGCCCCCAATCAATATTGTCCTTCCCCACTTGGATTATAAAACAGTTGACAAATAGACAGAGTAAGGCCAGACTGTGAATTTGATCCTGACAAGCTTAACATTGAAAATCCCATGCAATACAGAGGAGGGGTATGACTGGCCTCAGGCAAAGCCTGAGCATATCAGGGATAGGCTGTTGAGGGGAGCTGAATATGGGCCCATGGTGGTCATGGTCCCCCTCAGCAAAGGGACACCATTGAAGATCTACTTCCTTATCTGAAAGTCATCAATAGAGAAGTGAGATCTGGGTGAGGAGATGGTTGGAGGGATCACTCTCAGAGAACACCTCATGGAAGGAAACAGCAGCCGCAGGAATAACAACTGTTTCTGCACTAATGACCTTGGTTAAGAACTTAGAATCAGGGGCTGGCTCTGTCATGTATTTATATTCTTGATTCAGTTACAGCTCAGCCATGGTAGAAGTGGCACATGGCTACTAAGGGATAGGGGACTTGTTACAGATACTTGGCCTTGTATAACTACGGGAAAACTGTGGCATGTAAAATCTCAGAGGAGGAGCCGAGGCTCGGAGAAATATCACTAACTGCTCAGCCCCAAGTACCAGGGAGAGTGAGTGGTCAGTCTGAGAAGCTTGAGCATTTTGTGATCATGAAAGGGGTACATGGAAGATCCTGAGAAGCTCTTGTCTCTGGGTAGTGCTACCTCTGGAGTTCTGTCACCCAGTATCAAGTGGGGGACCTGGGGCTGCTGTGGCCAGGATTGCTATCTGTTAAGGACAATGAGGCCTGCACAACCCATCCGAGAGCCTCTCAGCTCTTCTGATAAATCCATCACTTCCTGAAATGTAAAAACTCCCAACGTAATGGGGATTTCTGCTTTTCATCTCCTCCTTGGCTGTCCGTGAGCCACACAAGAAAGGGGATTACAGGAGGATCATATTTCAGCTTCAGTATGCTGATTATAGAATAATCTAACAAGGCTACACCTTGATAATCTAGCTTGCTAACAAAGTAAGGAGGAAACTCTGGCCTCTGTCTCACGCAACACAATTAAAATCACTCAGTTAATTCTCCAAAAGAAGAGTCAAGAGATTTTGTGTGTCAAGTTGCTCATTGGGGGATGTTCATTGTTTGATACCTTATGATGTACATATTGATAGAAAGTATTAACCACTTCAAACACAATTTATGATGGATAGTAGGATAAACAGAGAGGAGAAAACTGTCACCAAATTGAAGAAGAAATACCATCAGTATAGCAGCCTTATTTTCTGCAGTGGCCACGTGGTTGTGGTGGCTTTCACTACTTCTTTTGTTTGGTAATCTTGCCTCATTCTCTTGCGCAAGCAAGCTCCTTAGCTCCTCATGATTCATGGGCTGCTGGTGGTGGGAGAACCCCATTTTCAGTCCTGAAAGGTCTGTGCTGTTAGCAGTCCCTGCTGATGCTGGGTTGATGTCTGTTTACTGATTTTGTTGTTTGTTTGTTTTATTTGAGACAGGATTCATTGTATTGAACTTGCAAGCTTCCTGCTTCTGCCTCCCAAGGTCTGGTTCTTTTTACCTTTATTATAGAGAATAGGAGCTTTAAAAGGCCCCCATTCCCATTTTTGTATAGATTGACATAGTAAAAAAATGGTTTTGTTTTCATCTTTAGTTTTGGATGTAAATTTATTATATTCATTAGGAGTATCTTTTGTTCTAACTGGGTGCCTCTTGGTAGGAACCTAGATGGGGGGATAGTTGTCAGGCACATCCTCCACAAGATTGGAGGTCTGAATCTTCATCCTGACTTCCCAACGTTCTCACCCATGACCAGTGATTTAATCAACAACATCTGCACAGTGGACCTCTACAAGCACCCCAAAATCACAGGGGTCAGGGAGCTTCTGGGCTAGTGGACACATTCATGACAGAACATGGCAATGTACCACAACTCCACTGGACAGAGCTACTGCACTCGAAACCCTTCCAGTCTCATCTATATGTATCTTCACATGACCATTAATTTTAGCTTTTGCAATAAATCGTAACTTAAGTGCAGCATTTTCCCATGTTGGAGTTGTAGCAAATAATCTGATCTGAGGGGTGTATCATTTTGTTTTTCATTGTCATGACAAAACACCAATTCCAAGACAAGTTAATGAAGAAAGGGTTTATTTAGGACTTACAGTTCCAGAGAAAGAAGAGTCCGTCACCTTCATGGCAGGCTACTGACATGGTGACTAGTCAGAGCTAGAAGCTGAGACCTGAGGGTTCACATCTCAGACTCAAAACATGGAGCAGAGAGAGCTAATTTGAAATGGCTTGAGTCTTTTCCCTGTACCCAGTGACTTGTTTCCTCTGGTAAGGCCACATGTCCCAATCTTCCATTAAACAGCCACCAACTGTGGACTAAGAATTCAAATGCCTGAGACGACTTACGGGGGCAGGGGCATCCCATTCAAACCAGCACAAAGTGACATGCTGTGGGATGTTCTGTTTGTCCTGTGGGAGCCCTTCTTGGGTTCTTTGTGGCGTTACCCAGCAGGTCCGTATAGAGGATGATTAGGACCATGGGCCTGAGTGCAGGTGTTTGAGATGGTCTGCACTTGGCTGTGCTGGGGGATGGTCTGTATGTCAAGTTGCTCTGATTGGTTAATAAATAAAACCTGATCGGCCGTGGCTAGGCAGGAAAGATAGGCGGGACTAACAGAGAGGAGAAATAAAAGGACAGAAAGGCAGAAGGAGACGCTGCAGCCGCCGCCATGACCAGAGACACTGCAGCCGCCGCCATGACCAGCAGCATGTGAAGACGCCAGTAAGCCACCAGCCACATGGCAAGGCATAGATGTATGGAAATGGACCAATTTAAGATAAAAGCACAGTTAGCAAGATAAGGACAGTTAGCAGGAAGCCTGCCACGGCCATGCAGTTTGTAAGCAAATTAAGTCTCTGTGTTTACTTGGTTGGGTCTGAGCGGCTGTGGGACTGGCGGGTGACAAAGATTTGTCCTGACTGTGGGCAAGGCGGAAAACTCAAGCTACAGTGACATATGAGAAGCTGCAATTCCATTGTCAAGTCAGGCTGAAATATATGTGTGCTGAGGACCTCAAACTTGTGATCCGAGTCTAAAGTGCAGGAGATCCTGAGCAACTAAAGTGCCACAAACGTGTGACACTTAATGACAAATTATAGAATTGAGAAATGAATTAAATTTTATATCACCCAGGTAGTAAAATAACACCCAAGTGACTAAACAATTTTTTTCTAATCAAGTCCATCACCCAAACCAATAAGGGAGCCCCCTCACTAGATTACTGGCAGGAAGCACTCATGTAAATAGTCATCCTTCTTAGCTTCCAATTTAATAAAACTTTCTATTGGTGGATATGTGTCCCTTCAAAATAACTCCTTAGCAACAAAACCTCTGAACTATCAGAGCCCAAATGATTTCTACGGACTGTAAGGGTATTAACTCTGCATCTTGAAATAGTTCTCGTATGTAAAAGGAGACAATAGCAAGAACAACTGTAAGCATCTTTGTTGATTGAGGTAAACTGTAGACTGATCCTTAGGAAATCCAAAAAGTTCTAAGGAAAGAATTATGCTACCTATCATTATAAGAGACTAAGACAACTCAAAATTGAAACATGTCTTTGGGTTTCCTAATTTTTTGGATGCAGGAACTGGATGAGATAAGCTATTCATGTGTAAGCAAGGGTTATTCTGACCATATAGACATGACTGCTTTTCTGAATTGCTTTGTGTCAATATCTTCATGCTTCCCCACTTGCCCTTTTGACTGAGTGTGCAAATGATTATCCTGTTCCCAACTCATCACTGTATGTTGGGAGTGGAAGAGGCAGGAATTTCATTGTGTTTCCTTGTCTATGGAGTTCTGGAATAGAGAAGCCACTGCAGGGTGCTCTGATTGAGGAAGCTCATCAGCTCCTAAGCCAGATGAAGTTCCTGAGATCTGGGACCTTATTTTTGATCACGTAATTGGGTTTGAGGCAGTCTTGGAAGGAGGAATTCATCTGAATTATGCAGTGATGACCACAGGGAAACTAAGGTCAATCAAAGAAGAACCCTTATTTTTTGTAGCTTGTTCTACCAAGAGATGGGGTTGGCTTTTCCACCTCTGAATTGTGGTTAACTCATGACTTCATTTGATCAACAGATTGCAGCAGAAGTGATTGCAGATTGTGAGTATATCATCAGAATCCTGCCATCTTTGCCCCTACTATCTTGGAAAGAGCTCACTCTGAATAACCCTGCTTTCTTTTCTAAGGATCCACCCACCGGAGACTTCTCAGCTCTTAGAACAGGGGCTGTATATACAAAAAGGAACTCATACACACAAAGTGAGCAGAGAGAGGGTGACTCAGCTAAATTCAAACCAAGCTGCTTACCTGTGATATCCCAGAAAAGCAAGTGATAGTTGGGAGCCATGAAATGTTGGGGTGGTTTGTTACATGTTCAAGCAGACTTACCCTAGTGAACATTTTATAAATAGGTCTTCTGTCTTTCTGCTGAGATTGTAAAATCGCTGGCATCTATGACAGTATTTCCAACTTTTGTAACTCTAACACTTAGCATAAGGCAGGGCACAATGCTGCTTCATGAGTGATTTCTCATGTGATAAAGCTCTTAGTCCTCTATTGGTTGTAGTATTAAGGCAACTCCACGTAGTTAAAAGGGAGGTTTATTTTGTGGGATAACTTACAAGAAAAGGGATAGGTTACAGGGACTGGGAAAGGTATAGCACAGTCTAGCTGTGTTCTCTGGAAAACTCTGCTCAGTCTACCTCCAGAGTCCAGGATCCAGGAACCAAGAGAGCTGGCACATCCGGATCTTGTGTCTTAAGGGCTCCTGTCTTGTCCCTGCCTTGTAGACATGACAGTCACCAAAGCCTCAATGGGGGTAGTACTTCCAGGTCAAAGCTGGAACAGCTACCCACTACAGTCCTCCATTTGAAAAATAAAAGACCATCAGAAGAAAAGCCCTGGGTTGCCATAGATAGACCATAGGCTCTTGCTCCCTGCTGATTTTTTTAAGGATTTATTTATTTATTATGTGTACAATATTCTGCCTGCATGTGTCCCTGCAGACCAGGAGATGGCATCATATCTCATTACAAGTGGTTATGAGCCACCATGTGGTTGCTGGGAATTGAACTCAGGACCTCTGGAAGAGCAGTCAGTGCTCTTAACCACTGAGCCATCTCTCCAGCCTCCTCCCTGCTGTTTTAAACACCCATACTCTCTGGTATTTCCAACAAGCATGAAATTTGGTTTTCAACTGTCAGCTTCTCAGTCAATAGTAAGGACTGTCCAGTATTGAGGGAGGAAAATTAAAAAAAAAAAAAAAGCAAAGAAAAAATGAACTACAAAGGAGATAAGGTAAGATCCAAAACTTTCTGGAGTGGGGGAGTATAGGGTGCTGCTCGAAACCTTTTAGCCAATATCCCCACCCATTACTGGCCTTAGTAACCAAATCACCAAAGCAACCCAAGCAAGCAGAGAGAGCCAGGACAATTGCTGGAGATCACTCTGTTTCCTTCCTGACTTGTTACTCCTATTTCCTCCTGACTCCTGACCTCTGGCTTCGTGTCTCATTTGCAAAGTGCGCCTTTCCTTTGCACTTGGCATTGCTGCTAGGGTTCTGCTCTGACTTGGACCTCTAATGAGTTGTGCAGCTACTGGCACAGCCACACCCTCCAGTCGCTTTTGATTTGTCTCAGATAGAGCACCCTAACCTCACCTCGCTCCTCATTGATTTCTCCCAGCAACGAAGATGAGGGGAGTCTGTCCACAATCCTTACAAAAGAAGGTGCATTGGAGTGAGCTGGAGTCCATGTCTGTGCCTTCTGACAAGGCCCAGCTCCTTCACTCAGGATTCCAGAAACATCCTTGTTGGGTACAAGCTTGAGACTAGAATGGTAGCAAGATGGGTGTAATTTAAATCTATTTTCTGTCTCTCCTTCTCAAGCACTTAGGGAAGAGATTCCCCCATCTTGGCTCTCTCTTGCTGACTCTGGAAGGGGCCCCAGCAGAGATGCTGGGAGAGTGGTCATCCCAGGACTGATTTTCTAGGCTCTCAGGTTTATCCGTTATCTGGCTCTGGTTAAGCTGGGTAACCAGACACAGAGAAGGGAAGAACTCTGCTAACACATCACAGTTAGGAAAGTGATGATTTTGTGAAATTATTACACGGCATTTGCAATGAATGCTGTCTACATCGAGAGTAGCTGGAGTTCAGAGAATTACTTCTCTGGCTCTTGGAACAGCAGCTGTCTGCAGAGATGTGCAGAGAGCTCCTGTCCCCACGGCACAGGCAGCTGTGTGGCAATCTGCTTTGAACATGAGTGATGCATAAAAGGTCCCCATGAAAGGATTCTACTGGCTTGGAGAGTCCAGAGAGAGGTCCAAGGCACAAATTTCCACCTGCTTCGTTTCTCAAGGCCAGTGAGAGAGTTCAGAAAAGCCTTGAGCAGCAAATACTTGTGGACCAACTGCTTTGGCGTCTTCCCACTCAAATGGCAGAGCTGCTTAAAAGGCTGCGCTGCAATTTTTAATTTTGTAATAATTTGGAGGGTGCTCATTAGCTTTATGCTTGTCTGGAAGAGTCATACATGAATCTCTAAAGTAATAGTTACCAAAAATGTGGGTGGGCAAAATAAGTAAACGACAATATTGCCTTTCTGTGCAGGAGACCTCATTAATACTTCCATGTTCACCCAAGGAGAGAAAGGTGTGTGCCCCGTCAATCCCCTTGCCTCCCATTAAGCTTGTGCTTGATGACTGCAGGTGTGTGAAAGCCTTTTCTGTGTGAGGCCAATGCCTCTGCATGGGAGCTTGGGGCTTGGGAGTACATTTATCAAATGCATGCCAACTCCAGAAAACTCCCAGAGAAAATTGTAGAGCACCTGCATACTAATGCTTTACTGTGGAAATTATTTTATTGCACAGTGAAAGCCCTACAGTCGTGCCACAGAAACATGCTACATGACTCCAAGTACAGAAACCGACTGCGAACTTCATGGCTGACACTTTATTTCTTGTAATTAAACTTTTACTTTTATTTCACCTATTTTATCCTATAAACAGGGAAAGTCAATAAAACATATGGTGGGAACTGCAGGGTTCGGTGGTTTATTCCACATTTGGCATTTTCAGCTGTTCCCAGAAAAACTATAGGCCTTAAGCTTGTATTAAAAAAATATCAAAAATCAGTTATTAATTGAGGAATATTGAGGAGCTGTTCATATATTTTATTTGGATTTTTTCATTTCTTTTTCTTATGAAAAGTAACTGTTCATATTTACCTACGTTTTCTCTGCTCTTTGAAACTTCTGCTCTAAAGACCATGAACCCGAACTGAAAAACAACTCTTTCCTGCTGGTGTGAGAAAATTCAGTCTCCACGATGTCTTAATCCTGAGCCTCCCTTCATTGACTTCTAACTGTGCTGAACCAGAGCTGCTCAGGACTTTGATGTGGATTGCAATTTGCAAGGTGCCGGAGTTGGTTCTCATCTTCAAATTAGTCCTGAGCTATAGTCAAGAGAGGGACAATGTGGGAGGAGGCTTCCCGAGCTTTCTTATCACCTCAGAAAGGGTGGTTGACTTCTACCAACCTAGGGGTGGAAGGCAAAAACATTAGGCTGCCAATATCTGGTCAGTCTAGTCTTAATAAGGTTTTCTCAGATGGTTTATCTCATCCTGGGGAATTGGAGAGGTTCTAGTGCTTTTAAGAGTCCTTGTTTCAAAATCTTATTCTCTAGATTTCAACAGAGAGAAAGAATTACTACATTTTGCTTCTCCATGGTGCCTGCAGCATTATTTGGTAATTAAGATGTCTTCTAGTTCTAAGAAGAAACTAGTAAAAGGAACCAATTTCTTCTATGACTGGTTATGATTATCTATCATTTATTTCTGTCTACATTCCCTAATTTCCTTTCTTCCATCTTGGGACCCCAACTTTGATGGCTTCAGTTTAGACACTTAGATATAGATGGTCATTTATCTCTGTGTGAAATGTAAGATATGATAGAGTCCTCAAACAAGTCAATATAGCTGGGGTCAGAAACACATACATGACAGTGATGGTGCAATTGTAAAGATCCATGTGAAGAACAGTTTGAGGAGCACAGGGAAAGGCAGCGATCAGGCTGGGGGAATAAAGAGTAGTTTGCTTGAAGAGGTCATGATCTTTAACAATGAGTCATAATGAACCAGAAAGGATATGAAGAGGTGATTGTTGGGGAAAGGAGACAGATGGGTGATGTGTGTGTGGAGGCGGCTTGTGGAATATGAGTAAGAAGCAGCAACAGTTCTTAGTAGCAAACACACAGAGAGGGAGGCTGCTGTGGGGACTGATATCAGAGCAGATTGGGCAGACCAGGGCTGGATTTAAGTGGTTCAGAGTACATGCCAGTGAGTTTGGACCCCATCAGGTAAAGTGTAGTCAGCTCCTCAAGCAGGAATTGGAACTGATCTTGCTTCAGCCTTCCATTTGATGAAGTTACAGAGATGAGCAACCATAACCAACTAAACACTCTGTGTTTTTTAATTTAATTAATTTTATTTTATTATTGTGCCAGAGGAAATTGAACCCAAGGCATTCTGTGGTTAACAGTCACTCTACTACTGAACCACAACCACAGCCCAGATTTATAGATTTGTATGTGTTGCTTAGGCAGATGAGCACAGGATCACTTTGGACAGAGGAAAACTAAGGTTGTAGATCAGCATGGGACCTGGAACAGTTGATCAGGACAAAGCCTTGAGTGATGATAGCAAGGTAGAGAGGGGTTAGAGTTGAAAAAGAGCTGCCAGGTTCAAATGACAGGACTTGGATTACTAATATGCATAGAGAATGACCATACAATCTACTGCTTCAAATGACCTATGTCCTCAACTTGAGACCTGATGATGTTTGATGAATTGCTTAAGGCAGATGGAATATCCATGGCTGTGTGACCAAATTTTTAAGGCTGGTATTATGGAACCAGGAGTTATCTACCAATAGGCATTTGGGTATGAGATTGGCTAATATAAGAATTCCATGAACCATGACTCTTCTTGTTTTAGGAACCATGGGACTGAGAATGAACAGGACCAGCTTTTAGCTATAGAGCCTAGAATTTCTCTTTTAAAGTGTTTCCTGACTGAGAACCATACCTTGGTCATGGGAATTCCATTTGGCTACCAGAATAATACTTAAAGCTTTCAGGAGAAAGTCAGAGACCTGAACTTTGGACCCATGGTCCTCTGAGAATCTGTTCTTGTTTTCATTTGTGTCTTCTGTCACTTTACACATGAATCCTCTCTCCATGCCCCATTATGTCTTAATTTTTAGACCTTTGCCAGTATCACTCCTATTTCTGAAATTTTCTCCCACAGGTTGTCATCTAAATATCTTTCACTTTCCTTAAAAAAAAAAAGCCGCTTTGTTTTTAGGAATTTTCCCCAAAGCCCTGATGTTGTGGAATATTAGCTAAAGATATATTACATTCATTTATGCTGTGGAATATTTGTTTAATGATGCAAAGGCGTGTTGCATTCTTTTATGTTGTATTTGTTTAATTCTGTGAAACTGTATTACTTTGCCTTTCTAAAACACCTGATTGGTCTAATAAAGAGTTGAATGTCCAATAGCTAGGCAGGAGAGAGAAATAGGTGGGGCTTCCAGGCAGAGAGAATAAATAGAAAGAGAAAAAGAAGAAAAGAGAGGACTGAGAAAAGGAGAAGGAGAGGAAGCTATCAGGTGCCAGCCACTCACCCACACAGCCAGCTATAGAGTAAGAAGTAAAGAAAGGTATATAGAATAAAAAATGGTAAACCCTAGAAGCAAAAGTTAGATGAAATAATTTAAGTTAAGAAAAGCTGGATAGAAATAAGCCAAGCTAAGCCTGGCATTTATAAGAAAGAATAAGTCCCCCTGTGTTTATTTGGGAGCTGGGTGGTGGACCCCCAAAAAGCAAAGAGTAAAAAAGTAAAGCCAACTGTATCCTGAATCTGTTTTATTTCTTTGGCTCCATGTTGGACTTGCTCTACACCACTATGCTTTTTGTTCTTTTCCTGTTGGTACTGTTATGTATAAAGGGCTTTGAGGAAAAAAGCTGTGTTTGTGCACTTCTGGATATGTGTGTGTTTGTTGGATATACATGTGAATTCTCAGTGCTCAAAAGCATGCTTGAATAAAATATTTCTCTTGTTATGTAAGGGCTAGTATTGGTGAGGTGTTATAAAATCACAAGTATAATTTAAAACATTCAACAACAAAAATTCCATAGAGAAAATAAAGTATGTAGTTTTAAGGAATATCAAAAATAAATTATTAATGTATATTCTATTGTAATGAATGTCATATTATCCACTTACTCATTTAGATAATTCTTATTGGGAGGGAACTTAAGCAAAACAAATATAAAACAGGTCATGTATGTTTAGCAGACTTACTGGTAGAAGTTCAGATCTTTGGAGAGCTATGAATCCAGGTATGATGTTATCTGACTGACTTGTGAGTCTTATATAGTATTGAGCTTGTTAGGTAGGAGTTCTGAGCTCAGCCCAATTGATTGTGAGTGAAATATATCTGAGATTTAGTGTCCTCCTGTGTAAAATCCCGCCAGTGTTCTGAACATCTGGGGTTGTTGTAACATTCTGTAGAAGATGAGGGCAAATTTCAATGGAAATACAGATGCAATCAGTGAGTTTTGAGGGTGTGTGATGGGTACACTGAACAGGGCCCTACTTTTGGTATAAGCCTTTGCTTCAGTACCTTGAAATTCTTTGTATTCATGAGGAAAAGTTCTTATGCATTCCTTTAGTCTGTCCCTCTTAAATTTTCTATCTAGTTCTGCTGACTCATAGGAAGCATATAACAGTGATTTCAAGAGATTCCTGCCTTCTAAATCTGATGTTTACAAGGGAGAAAAACAGCCTCTTCCAATGAGCGCTGGGAAAGTGAGCTGAGCTCTGCCACTTCCCATGCCTGCTTCTTGTGAAGCTTATCAGTTTTCAATTCTGCCACCCACTGTCTCTTGTTTACTTAAAGTTTCCATGTTGATATCATTGTTTAACCTTAATTGCTATTTTTATTTCCCATCCTACCTTCTCTACAGCCATTAGCTATCAGCTGTGTACAACATTAAAACAGAAATTCCATGCTGATTCCACCAAAGTCCAAACCGTAGTTTTTTTTTTTTTTTTTTTAAATGATGTTACAATACAGTTTTAAATTGTGGTGGCTTTTTGAAAAAGATAAAGTCATCAAGATAGCTTAAATTTTGCTCCTACCATCTAACCAAGATTTTAATATCTTCTTGGTTATACATTGACTTTGTTTTGCTCTGATGAAAAAGACTTGTGCCAGAAAGCCACAGTGGATTGAAGCATTCTGCCACAGTAATCCCTATGGGTTAGAACACATGAAGCACAGCCATGGGAAATAGAATGCTTCTTTTAAACCATTGAGCCAACAAATGAGGTCATTCGGTGCTGAGAGACTGCACATCCACCAATGGGCTGGCTCACCAGGACCATTAAGCAGGTTGGCTGACATAGCCCTTGGTTGGTGATGGGTACTACCGTTCATTTGCCCATCAACCCTCTTTTGCTTTTCTATCCCTCTAAATTACAGTTGTTAACAAACTTATAAAGCAGTAAAATAGATGGCTGGATCTATATATGTTTCGAAGCAAGCCAGTCTTCCGTATGGATTGTTTCCCTGCAAACTTTCTGAGTGCAGAAGGGCAGAGTGTGAGCCCTCCTGGTGGAGGTTTCAGGTGTGGTTTCTAAATGACAGCTTGGAAATATTTACTTTGCATTCATCTAAATGCTCAGAGATGGAAAATTGAACAAAAAGAGAAATGGGAAAACAAAACAAGTTGGAATCATGCCTGGTGTGTTTACCTTAGGAAATCTCTTAACACTCATTTTAATCAATTGAGAAGCGATGGTTCATCAGATCATAGCATTTTAGAGCTGAAAGGAGCCTCAGAGGTCATTTCATCTGAAGCACTCATTTTATGGATGAGGAGATGGGATCCAGTGAGGGAAACAGGTTTTCTTAGTGTTCTGTGCCTAATTAGTAGCTGAGCAGAGAACCCAGGTCTCTAAATGCTCAGCTGGAAGACACTTCATTTTTATACTTATTTAAAGATTTTTATCTATTTCCAAAGTCAAAAGTCTGACCAAAGCAAAGCAGTAAGTATGGATAGAACACGTTTCCCCTTGAATGGAAGCTTTCAAGTGTGTTTCAGAGCACTGTCCATACTGGGCATTTAGCTGCTGATAAGTACTCAATAAATAAATCTCAACTGATATATCTGCTCAGCAAATGCTTATTTATTTGGAGTGCTTTGGAATCAAACCCAGAGTCCAAAATAACACCAAACACTGTACTATTGAGTCACACCCTAGCACAAAGCTAATTTAATTTTAAAGAAGGAAGTACTCCATGCAAATAAGTCTAACACCATGCATGTAAGGAAAAAATTCTCATGTTTACTATAGAAGAAAATCTCAAAGGAAATTAAAATCCTAAAGGACATTCCTGATGACATTTCCAAAAATAAAATAAAACTATAACTTTGTGTACTTGTAGATTTAATTTGTTGATCAAACTGGGCCATATTTGAGTGAAAACAGTCAGTATATATATTATTGCTGAAAGAAAGTATAAACTGAAATTGTTCAAGGAAACAGGCATATCCTGGGTAACTATGCAAATGAAAAGAAAATGGTTCCATCAATAAAGTCATTACTATGCTAGGCAAGGCCTTGGTGGCTTCCATGTTTTAGTGACTCTTCTACTGGCTAGGCAGATATCGCTGGTCATTATAACAATATAAAATGTTCAACAACAACATTAAGTCAGGATATAGAATCTAATAATTGTCACTTCCTACAATAAAAGGCTTAGAAATCTTTTGTTTTCCCAGGTAGAAATCAATGAATGTTTTCTGTATGGCTCACCTCCTATCCTATGACAATTTCTTGAGCAAATCCTCTTTTTTTGTACTTCTATGAATGACAAATTTCAAGAAGGATTATTAGGTAGTGACTATGTCTTTGGACACAGCTTTGAAGTGGGACAAGGACAGTTTCCAGAGCATGTCCAAAATCTGGGTCTATTAGCAGTTTCTCAACTTCACTATATTAGCTTGTAATTGCTTCCCATACCTACACAGATGGATCAGCTAGTGATGGTGAGTTCTTCCACCTACCTTCATCTGCTTCCTCCTCTTCATTCTTTCTGAGGAAGAGAACAAGACCCATCTCTGGAAAACAGAGGCTGAAAAGGACTGACTTGGAAACAGTAAGTTTCTACATTGGTTGGAAGACCAACTTCAAACCTGCTCTTTGCTTATTTTTTGCACTGCTTCCAAGGGAGCTGGGGGCAAGCCACCACAGCTCTTTAGGGTTTTAGATAGCACTTAAATAATAATCATGAGCTGTGATCTGAGGCACTTTCTCCCCTCCTCCTCATTTCCCTCTTTCCCTTTGAGACAGCAGCTCGTGTAGCCCATGCTGGCTTTGAACTTGTGATATAGCCAAGGATGAACATGAAATTCAGATAGATCTCCCTGCCTCTAGTTTTCCTTTTTTCCTTCCTTCCTTCCTTCCTTCCTTCCTTCCTTCCTTCATTCTTTCCTTCCTTCCTTCCTTCCTTCCTTCCTTCCTTCCTTCCTTCCTTCCTTCCTTCCTTCCTTCCTCCTCCCTCCCTCCTTCCCTCCCTCCCTTCCTTCCTTCCTTCCTTTCTTCCTTTTTTTTGGTGGAAGAGTGAGTCTAGGCTATTATTCCATGGCCAGACTTTAGCTCCAATATCTTCATTTTTCTTACTCTATCTTCACAGAAACATTATGAATATGTAAACCACTATTCACTCCAATTTGTAGACTGAGGATGCTGAGAGTCAGAGGTGGCACCAGTATCCAGCAGAGCTGTGACTTGCAGCCATCTTGTCTGGCTGCAGTACTGAATTTGCAAAGGGACATTTCTCTCCTGCCTACCTTTTCCCAAATAACTACTCAGAGGTTTATATTAATTGCAAATGCTCAGTCGATAGCTCAGGCCTATTACTAACTAGCTCTTACATTTAAATTAACCCATTTCTATTAGTCTATGTTTTACCACATGGCTTGTGGTTTTACCTGTCCTCTGTTTACCATGTCTTGTTTTCTGGCAGCTGGCTGGCATCTCCCTGACTCTGCCCTACTTCTTCCTTTCCTTAGTTTGGTTTTTCCATCTAACTTTATCCTGCCTGGGATTACTCAGTCAGGTTCTTTATTAAATCATTCGGGGCATAATCTACACAGTGTACAGGAATATTTCACACCAGAATTCTTGCTTGTTAATTCATCACTCTGCTAGGCTCTATTTGAAAAACAAACAAACAAAAACAACAAACAACAAAACAACTCCAGAGCTTATTTCAGTTTTGAAGGGCATGTCTCCAACTCTTCACTGATCAGTGTGTTGCATGTGACTATGAATTTGGTTGATTTGTGAACCTTGTGTGTTGAAATTAGAACCCCAATATCTCACAATTATGACTTGTGAAAAGGGTTTTATGTGATAATCAAGTTAAAATTGGGTCATTTGTATGCCTCTTAATCTAAGAAAACTGGTTTATTCATAAAAAGGAGAAATTTGGGCACACTGAGAAGGGGACAATGGGAAGTAGCACATGAAGAAGGCAATTGGGAGGCAGTGGGAGCTAAGAAAGAAGCCTGGACAGGTTCTTCCCACCACCCCCAGAGGGGGTCTGGTCCTGCAGACATCTTGATTTTATCTAGATTGACTTGCAATGGGTCTCTGATTTTAAGCCAGTGGCATATGCTATACTATGGCTATCTTGGGAAACTACACTTAAGTTTTCTCATCTTTCACTGACTCTGACTTGCTTCTAGGTGGCTAGCTACAACTCTGACTCCCCTCCTGGATTGTTGGTGGAGCAGGAAGCAGGGTGGAGACTGGGTCCAGGCTGGCTATCACAGCATGTGATGAGGGCAGCTGCACCCATCTACCCCTAGGTTTTAGGAGTGAGGAGACTTCTGCAGCCACAGCACAGCCAGTGGATGAGAGGAGAGGTGGTAGTCTGTGCTGTTCTCGATAGTCCCTCTCAGAAGTTGTTCCAAGACTCCCTCTCCTTTCTCTCTTACCCCAAGTGGCTTCTAACACTCCCCCCAGTGACACTAATCGATGGGAGAATGACGGGGCACAGCTGAATAATGCACATACTGATGATTTCTTAATAACTTAAAAGCCCTCATGATGGGGCTAGGAGAGGGAAGTCAACCCTGGCCAACCTTCTCCAGAGGGGACCGAGGGAAAGCTTTCATTCCTCACTGGGGAGAATCCCTGGTGCTGCCAGGTGGAGATGTGGTCATCAGCTTCAGGGGAAGTGACCTGGTTTTATGCAGCTCACCACTACTGCTAGGCACAGCGTGAAACACAATGCTGCTATTAGTTAGAAATAATAAAATGCTCAATAAACCCCAAATTATGAGAGCCAGCACGCTCTCAGACACTCATGTTTACAGCACACCTGGCAAGTATTTTTACAGATAAATGTTATCCCCACCCAACCCCTACCCCTAAACAGCAAAGCAGCCCGGGCCAGGCACAGTTGTCCTCTGAGCTGTAAGCCAGAACCTCCAGCACTTACCAGCTCCTTAGAACCCTTGGCTGTCATAAGAAAGCCTGTAAAAAAAATAAAGCAGTAGTTTGGTATATGGTAGATGTCAAAAATCTGTGTCTCCGAAGAGAAGAAAGCTGAAGGCACGTGACTATTTCCTCCAATTACTTCTGACGCCAGAGCGACAGCCTATGATGGCGGTCTAAGTCAGATGAATTCCATCTTCTCCTTGATTTCTCCTGAGGAGCTGAGGATAAGCCTCTGAAGAGGCACTCTTGTCACTTTCAAAGTGACTCAAAGAATGATGACCTGGGCGGACGGCACTGCACCCTGCTGATGAGGCTGAGTGCAGCTGTCCAGGGCCTCTGTTCCTTAGTTTCTGTGGGAAGGATCCCTGTTCTTGGGGATTTTTCTGACTGTGGGATCTCACACATCCATTCCTGAGTTCAACCGAACCTGGTCCGGCTGCTTTCTTCAGTTTGGTCTTTGGTCTCTAAGTTGACATGCTAACAGGTCTCTTGTTTTTAAGGGAGTGGTCAATGGTGCTATGCTATGGACATCTTGGAAGACCACACCTACGCTCTCCCACCTTTCCCTGGCTCTGACTTGCTTCTGGGTGGCTGGCTACAATTTTGACTCTGCTCCTGGATTGTCGGTGGGGCAGGGAACAGGGTGGAGACTGGGCCCAATTCCACCTCTGTCCTCATCTTGCAGCCTGCTTCCTACTTCCTCACAAAGTTTTCTGCCACTGTCCCTGAGTCAGGGAGCACACTAGAGGTTCCCAAATCTCTCTCTTGTTGTTCTCCAGAAGCCTGGTAGTTCTTTTATTAGTTTTTATTGTTTCCTTCGTCAAATTCACACATGCGTGTTATGTATTTTGGTCATTCTAATTCCCACTTACCCTCTCTTGTCCCCTTTATTCTCCAGAGTTCCCACCATGTTTTCACGTCCTTTTCTTTGTTTTGGTGTCCATCCAGTTTGCTTGCATTAACATGGGTAAGGGGCTGTTTTCTGGAGATGGGGAGAGCTTAACAGTGGGCACACTACTGAAGAAAATGACTCCTTCCCAAAGCAGCCATTAACTGCCAATAGTTCTTGAGGGTGGGGTCTCATGAGCTCCTCTTCCATTCATGACAGAACATTAATGGGCTCATCTAGTGCAGGTCCTGTGTACCAGGCGGTTCTTTGGCAACGGTAACACACTTTCTGTGAACTCTGTTTCAATTTGGTCCTAGCAAACAGGTTGAGGTGGAGACTGAGAAGCATGCATGGTCCGACTCTCGGAGGAGTAAAGGAAGAAAATATAGTCAAAGGAGTGGTGATGACTGGGATGTACCACAGCTAAAGCAGTCCCGTGGAGGACCCCTAAGAGTTGTCCCTCAAATGAGGCAAAGGGCCAAACTCTAACCCCATATCAAACTGCCCTAGAGGTAGGCTGTCTTGGTTAAGAGGGTGAGGCTGCCACCTTTGGCCAGTGGCAGTGCCTTCTTGGGAGAGGGGCTCCTGTGAAAGCCCTTTGCTATTGATACACCTTGTCCCTGGGAAGATGAGTGTTTGGTTTTGAGGAAAGCTGTACTTTCCAGAGAGTCAAAAGTTGTAAATAAAGTTAAGAGGAATTTCTTGGTTAATTTGTACATGGACTGAAATAACACAATGAAATAAATGCGTTAGGTATCAGTGCTGATTTAAATGTTATCAGTGAGTAATAATAATATTTAGTTAGTTTTTTTCAAGACAGAATTTCTCTGTGTAATAGTCCTGGCTGTCCTAGAACTCGCTTTGTAGACCAGGCTGGCCTTGAACTCACAGAGATTCACCTGCCTCTGCCTCTGGAGTGCTAGGATTAAAGGCATGCGCCTGGCATCTGTATTTATTTTATTAACTACTTTTTCAGGCCTTATCTTCACCTAGGCTTAAATAAGATAAGGTTTCCTTTGTCATACACACCTGAGGAGACTGTCCAGTCTGTGGGGCTCATGTGCAGCACTTTGCCAGCCCCGCGCCTTGCTCTGGGGAAAGGAGATTTGGGTATCGCGAAGATGAGTCTGGGTGGGAGCCACGGTACGGACCGCACTAACACAGCTGCCGTTGGCTGAGCACATGCCAGAGTTCAGATGTTTACTATTCTCTTTGGTCTTTATAAGACATGGAAGAAAGATAACATCATTCCCATTTTCTAAACAAGGAAAGCAAGGTTTCAACTTCTAGGAGATTCTGGAAATTTTTATTTCTATTATGTTGCATTTTATCCTAGTAAAGGATTTTTTTTTCTTTCTTTCCAAATAGCTAATGACTCTCTGATTTCTGTTTTACTCTGTTAGGAAAAATATCCATTACGAACTATGAAATATGAATATAGTTCCAGAAATAAAACCATGAAAACAATGTAGAGCATTCACAGGTCTAGGACCGTCTGCTCAGCTTCTCAGATGCCCAAATCTCTTGACATTATGCTGTACAATCTCCACCACATGCTGGCATTCTCCTCACCAACAGCTCCTTATACTTATTAGTAGGAATGTCCTCTGAAATATGAAAATTCAGACCTGAAGTTCTCACAATAACAGAAAGAACAGAGATATGTCATTCCTACATCCTAGATGCTCAGACACACAGAAATGACTTACAGATGACCCCCCCCTCACTCCCCCCCCCCCCGTGTGTGTGTGTGTGTGTGTGTGTGTGTGTGTGTGTGTGTGTGTGTGTGTGGTTTGAGTACTTTTACTCATTTCTGTCTGTTTGTTTTGCCATCCTGGGGATGCAACCCAGGGTCTTGTCCATGTTAGGCAGGTGCTTTATGAACCAAAATTTCTAAAAGTTAATACTTTGGGTTATAAAATATTCATGCCCGCCGGGCGTTGGTGGCGCACGCCTTTAATCCCAGCACTCGGGAGGCAGAGCCAGGCGGATCTCTGTGAGTTCGAGGCCAGCCTGGGCTACCAAGTGAGCTCCAGGAAAGGCGCAAAGCTACACAGAGAAACCCTGTCTCGAAAAACCAAAAAAAAAAAAAAAAAAAAAAAAAATATTCATGCCCGTCATCTTAGAAAATGAAAGATCTAAGGAAATGGCCTGGTGGGTAAGAGCTCCTGTTCTTCATGCAGGAGGAGCTGGACGCAGGTCCCTCGTACCACATCTTCACATGCCTGTGACCTCAGCGTTGTGGAGAGGAGGCAGGCAGATTCTCTGAGCTTGATGGCTAGTTAGTCTAGCCAGTGAGCTTCTGGTTCAGTGAGAGACCCTGTGTCAGGGGAAGGTGTGGGAGCGAGGGAGGAGAGCACCCAGCTGCCTTCTATGGCTGTACTTGTATGTTTATGTGCATATATGCTTATGGAACCACATACATGATTGTGTAATATGCACTTACACACACAAAGAAGAAATTTGAAGTTAAATACAAATACAGTCAATTATTTCTATACATATTTCCACATAAAATATGAATTTATATGAAATATATTTTATATATCATATTTGTTATCTTTCTATATACAATTTTTATAATTATAACAAAATGAATCTGATTGAGCTGCTGTATCTCAACTTAAATTTTACCATGTGGGCTCTAGTGAGGAAGCCAGAATGGGGTTCCTAGATGAGACCCTTTTAATATTAGAATAGTAGAATTACTATCTCCCTTTTTGAAATAAAAAAAGAATAGATTTTCATCTGCTTAAGATAATTTAATATAACCTACCTGGAGGCAGAGCAGAGTGCAGCAAATGCTTCTTCTAGACATTTCTTGCTCTATAATTATATTTTCAGAGGCCGAGAATAAAGACTCCTGCTGCTCCACATATTATTATACATTTTGAAGAGGATTCAAAGTTTAATATTTGTCATTCAGCCACTTTTCTAATTTTATGTCTAATTAGCCAAGAAATTGAACTTTCAAAAACATTCTTGAGCTTCTAAATTCCCATATGTATTTCCATTCAACAAACATTTATTACATCAGTCTAGGTGTGAGAGTCAAGGAGAGGAAGCTGTGTGTGCGCACGTACGAGTGTGTGTGTGTGGGGGAGGGGTAGAAATCTAATGAAGAGAGAGGTGTGTTCACAGCCATCCAGACAGAACAAGTTGCTAAGTAGACAGTGTGCACTGAGTGCTTAAGGGATACCCAAATGCAGACTCTTTGGAGTCTGTGGGACAAAGATCAGGAAAAGCCTCCCAAGGAATTGCTGTCCGAATTGGGCAGAGACAAATGCTTTTTTTTCTCCTAGGTAGAAAAAGGCAAGCGCTATTCTGGGGGGACACGGATGTCGCCTCTGTGGGCCTAGGTCGCCACACTAAGACTCAAGACCCACAGTGAATGTTGTGGCTGTAAGAAGGGAATTTGACCGGATGTAAGCACATTGGTTTGGATTCATTGTTGTTATTGAAGATGAGCGAGCCTATTTTAGAATTATTATAAGAGACTCGTGCCTTTCCCATTGCTCCTGTTCCCACGCGAGCAGAATTAAGGGGCTACACCTGGTGAGGTGGAACTGGCTTCCTTCCAGGCCCGGGCTGGGAAGCTGCGTTCGCCTCGGACAAGGAAGGGGTGCCCCTTTGTCTTTGCTTCCTGATTGTTTCCCCTCTTTTAATTAGCAGTTTTTGTTATTGTACTTGTGCTAAGAGGCTTTAGGAGCAAAGGCCGTGGCTTTCATGATAAATGCCTCTTCAAACATTCCCAACCTGAAAATAAAATAACATAAAACCTAGCAAATGAATGTGGTAGCACGCTGCAAATGTCAATTCTGCCATTGGATGTGCTTAAACTCAAATGTAAACAATGCTTGAGGAACACACTGACCTGGATCGGGTGTTTTCACACCATAATTAGTTCTCCAGCAGTAGCTCTGGCAGAAAACCAGGTCAGTGCCCCTCACCCAGGAAGCTGGGCTGTTTTCACTGCAGCCAACCATGAGGTGGGAACCCTGGGGACGGTCTGACACTCCGCCCACTTCTGGTAAGGCACAGGTTTTTGGTAAGTGCTGCTGTACCTTCGCTGGCAGGGCAAGTATGGGAATTAATTAAAATAGAGGGCTGCAGGGGGGTGGTGGAGATGTGACCCTGCATCAGCTGAAATGCTAGGAATCAGAAGGCAGACTGATTGCCCAGGGTCAGGAATAGCAAAGCTTAAAAGATCTTAGTTTAGAAACGGTAAGTGTCAGGATCACATATTTATATAATTTAAAATTTAATGCTCTAGGAATTCGACAACCTGCAGAGCTCTTATTTTGATTTTTATTGTACAGGTTCTTCAGTCATGGAAGCTGACAGGACATTCTCCTGAGTCATAAACAATGGGAAAGGATAGATTCATATTCTCTCTCTCTCTCTCTCTCTCTCTCTCTCTCTCTCTCTCTCTCTCTCTCTCTTGCCATTAAATTCCCTTCTTTGAATTTTCCACAGCGATCTCGGTCACTTGAAGCCTGGGAAACGAAAGTCAAACCGTGTGTAAAAAGCACAGACCTGTAAGGAAATGAGAGCCCTGTCCTCAGAACTGTTTCTCCGAATTGTGTGCAAACTCAGGCCCATCCTTGCGGAGCATCAGGGCATCTCAGAGCTTATTTTGAGAGGCGTGGGCCATGAAAATATTCTCAGACTGTCAAGATTTTCTTTTCTGTTTTTCACTCAAAGAACTGCAAGAATATAAAAATAGTTAACGAGGTGGAAAAATCATTTAAAAATCAGATAAATACAGAAGACTTCAGCACAAACAATTTGTTACTGTAGTGTTCACTAACCTTAGGCAGGCTGGCTAGGAATGTTCTATAATGCATAAAGAGAAATTAATGATTTCAGTTTAATTCTCTGTTGTATTGAAGTCAAATCTGGAGAAAAAAACCATCAACATCCATTATACTAATGGTCTGAGTCTCAAAAGCAACTCTGATCTTTAGCTGGAAAAATAAAGTATCCAAAAATGTGTCCCAAGCTTATATGAACATCAGGACTGAACAAGATTGGTGTTATCAACAACAGCAGATTCTTGTGTTAGGACAGTAAATTAAAATGCCATTCTTTACGAAGAAAAGGAACAAAGCAAGTACTGTAAACAATCTGACAGTCAGATCTTTGGTTTGTGCTGCATCCTTTCTTGTGCTGAGGCCTAAGTGCATCGGGCCTCAGGTGGGTAGGGCAGAGGGGACCGTGGCTCTTACCTGGGCGTTGCTTCTCCCTCTTAACTCATGTGACTTTGCTCATCTTTTTTTTTTCAGGTCATTACATTCCTTCTGGATTAATTTCTTTCATATCTCACTGGCTGGGCTGCCAGAACTCATTTCTTCATTACTGTGCTTTGCTTAAGGGTGGTGGTTGCTGCGTCCTTTGTCACATGCCCTTTGGTCTGTCTTGTTTTTTTTTTTTTTTTTTTTTTTTTTTCTTTGTTTACCCCAGTGGCAGAAGAGGAGAATGACTTGTTTCTAAGAAGCTGGAGCTTGCTGGCAAAGGAAGACTCAGTCCCTGTGAGTGGATTGCTGCCATTACTACATGCAGGGCCTCTGCAAAGGGGAAGAGTTGATTTAACCTGTGACACGCATCTGTAGGTCTTAAAGTCAAGTCCTATCAATGGGGAATCCCTGCTTCCATGGGCCTCCAACCTTATCCCAGAACAATCTTCCCAATGCACAGATGACATTGTGCCACTTCTAGATCTAGTTTTCTGGACTCTCTGATGCCTTTGGGGAAAACCCCAACTCTTTGGAGTAGTGTCCGATCTATGTTGTCTCAGGACTGCTTCATTTCTTCTCTCTGGGAATCCTTCCCTTTGTGTCAACTCAGCAGAATATTCACAACCCTTGAGGGGAGGGGAGCCCCTTCTTAAAATTACTATCCTTTGTCCAATACCTATGGCTTCATTGCCCTAGACCGCTGTTAAGTCCCAGGTCTGCTCATCATATTAATGTCGCTGTCTGCTTGCCTCCATTCCCTGGGTTTTGAGCTGCATAGGGACAAGCTCTCTATCTCTTTGAACTTTGGGGGTCTCTTTACCCTATTAAAAACTCTGGTATATTACCGTGGCTCAAAAATCTCGAGTGCTCACTAAATAATAAGTAAATGAATGGGTTGCAAAGTAACTCAGTATATCTCATTAGTTGCAAGGCATTAATTATGAATCACTCTAGTTTTATTTTCCATTTTGGGAGATAATAAAACCATCCTCAAATTTAGGTACTTAATGGTTGTTATTGATACTGTTCTAATTAATTGAAACTCGGATTTGAATAGCATGTATTGATTGTTTTCATTGTCTGATTTCTTTTTTTTTTTTTTGTATTTTGTGGCTTCATTTTATAATTTTGTAGAAATCCACATTTATCCTTGATAACAAAGTCATTTTATCTTTAATGCTCTAAAGGGGAAAAACACATAAACAGTCTTCCTTCATCACAATAGGGTTGGGTTAAAAGTTAAGCCTTCATCAATTGTTGCTCTTACAGAAGATCAGAGTTGGATTCCCAGCATCCACATGGTGCTACACAACCATTCACAATTCCAGTTCTGGAGATCTGATGCCCTCTTCCTCCTCCACAGTGGTGAACAGACATATATGCAGGATCAGCACTCATACACACAAAATCCATAAGTCTAGAAACTTGGGCCTTGACTCATGCTCTTTCTAAGAGGTCCCGTATGCTCTTTATGTATTTTGTTACACTATTTTTGTGAGCATTGTACCAGATTATTAAATGAGCTGGGGGAATGTTGACTGCAGAAGACATCCTGCATGCTCGTGCCCTTCCTTGTCTTAAGGCTTTAGTCATGACGTGCTGAAGTTAAGAATTATCTCATTGAGCCGGGCGGTGGTGGCGCACGCCTTTAATCCCAGCACTCGGGAGGCAGAGGCAGGAGGATCTCTGTGAGTTCGAGGCCAGCCTGGTCTCCAAAGCGAGTTCCAGGAAAGGCGCAAAGCTACACAGAGAAACCCTGTCTCGAAAAACCAAAAAAAAAAAAAAGAATTATCTCATTGAGCTTGTGCTTTTGCTCTGCTGTGTAAATATTGGTGTCTTAGAGTTACTATTGCTGTGATGAAATGCCATGACCAAAAGCAAGTTGGGGAGGAAAGGGTTTGTTTGTCTCATACTTCCACATCATTGTCCATCATTGAAGGAAGTAATGAGAGAAACTCCAATCGAGGAGGATCCTGGAGGCAGGAGCTGGTGCAGAGGCCATGGAGGAGTACTGCTCCCTGGCTTTCTCAGCCTGTTTCCTGTAGAATCCAGGACCTCCAACCCAGGAGTGGCCCCACCCACAATGGGCTGGGTCCTCCCCTATCAATCATTAATTAAGAAAACACCCTCCAGGCTTGCCTGCAGCCCAATCTTATGAGGCATTTTTCAATTGAGGTGCCCATCTCTCAATGTCTCTAGTCAAGATGACATAAAACTAGCCAGCACAATTGGCCTTTTTGTGCTGTGTCCTGATATAAAATGTTTTTCTTGTTATTGAACTGGATCAAGATGATTTGGATAACACTGAGTTACTTTTAGGGTTGTTCTCTGGCCATATATTTATCATCTCTCTCTCTCAGTCTCTCTCTGTCTCTCTGTCTCTGTCTCTGTCTCTCTCTCTCTCTCTCTCTCTCTCTCTCTCTCTCTCTCTCTCTTTACAAGTTTGTTTTGTATGTGTGTGTGCACTATTATATCTGGAAGCCAGAGTAAACATGGGTGTTTTCCTCAGTTGATTTCTACTTTTTTATTCTGATAGACAGTGTTTCACTGAACCTGTAGCTCACACATTTGTTTAGACTGGCTGGCTAGCATGTCCTAGAGACTACCTGTCGGTTCCTTCCCAGTAGTGAGATTGCAGCTGTGTATCCCAGTTCCTGGATTTTAAGTAGGTTCTGGGACCTGAACTTGGTTCTTTATGCTTCTATGGCAAACACATTACTGACTGAGCCATCTCTCTTGTCCCATCTACCACACTTTTCTTATCTAGGCAAATCAGGACTTGGAAAGGTTGATGGTATGTATTCCAAAGTTGGTATATTCTTATCATATGGCAGATGAATGATAAAGAAATTGAACATATTTGATTTTTTTGTATGATTTGTCAAAACTATGCTATTATTTTTAAATTCACTGCCAGACTTTTATTGGTCTCCTGATCCATTCTGCCTCACATAGTCTCTGGCTATCTCTAATTTATCACAGCAAATTAAGTAACCCTGACAAGGAGCCCAACGCAATGGCCTTGGCTCTATCTTGTCAGGTGTGATGGTTTGAAAGAAAATGGCCTCAAAGGGAGTGGTACTATTAGGAGGTGTGGTCTTGTTGGAGGAAGGGTGTCACTGTGGAGGTAGACTTTGAGGTCTCTTTTTTCAAGTTTCCCTCAGTGTGACAGTCAGTCGACTTCTTCTTGTCTACAAGATGTGGCACTCTCAGCTCCAGCACCACATCTGCCTGCTCACGACCGTGCTCCCCTTCATGATCATAATGGACTGAACCTCTGAAACTGTAAGCAAGTCACTCACAACTAAATATCTTCTTTATAAGAGTGGCCCTGGTCATGGTGTCTCTTCAGAGCAATAGTAACCCTAACTAAGACATCAGGTGGTGTTTCTACCCAGCCCTCAGCTGCACCCTCTGCTGTCCTTTCTACTGTGTGCTACCTCATGTCAGAACTGAGACAAGTCTCAGAGATGAGCAGCTTCAGTTGAACAGTTGAAAGTGGTGCTCTTTGTTTTAAGAAATCCCATTCTGTATTTCTGCAGAGTAAGATGATTATGGATACAGAAGATGGACATTTGCAGAACACTTGGATTTTATTTTTCTAGGGTAACACCTGGCACACTTCACTGACTCATGGCCTGGCATCTCCTCTTGGGTGAGCTTTCCACAATTCATCTTTATGATTCACCATTTCCAATGTTAGTAATTTACAGTAATGAGCCATAAGTTGGCACCCAGGCAGGGTGAGACAGAAGCAACTTTCACTGTACTTGAGGGATACATTCTCTGCCTTCTGAAAGCATCTTAATGATTCTAAGTGGTTTGGATATTTAGAGGAAGTTCAAAGGAACTGAATCAATTGTACATCATTAAAAAACACAGTACTTAAGATGGGGTGAAGGCCTCTGTTTGCCTGTTTGATGGACTGAAGGGTCTGAGGGGTGGCAGTGTAGAGAAATGTTGAAGCAATGCTTTTGCTCCTTAGGAACACCCAGTGAATGTATGCCTTACGTTGTGGTTATGGCTGGGTTCCACATTTGCCAGGGATAAGGATGTGTGAATCCAGGAATGTTTGGGAGTCTCCAAACATCCTAACTATTATTGTTTTTCAAATAGTGTGTATCTTTGTCAGAATACTACATCACCTTTAATTTTTAAATCGATGTGTATGTATCAGAAGATAGAACCTATATGTTTCCAAGGTCTAATTTACAACAATATGAAGAGTAATTTAATATGTTTAGAGCCATGTTTTTTATTCTAAATGATTTCTTTTGAGATAATGAGAATGAATATCCATCCATGTGCATTATCAACCACATAGATTGGATCATACCACCCAGAGGGGCAGTATCTTAATATAAGAACAAAAACATTCTCTCTAAGAGTAGACCATTTAATATGGCTTCATTATTAAGTGGAGTGAAGAATTCTAGTGCTGGGAAATTCCTGCCACCTATTTTTAGATGCATATTTGTTTTTCTTCAGTACTCAGAAAAGGCACCTGATTATGCACTTAGTGGAAGAAATATGGCCATTGCCTTTGGGCAACACAGGATTTAATCTTGGCCTTGACCATGACTGTTGGAGTGTCTCTGGCCCCTCACTTTACCTCTTTACAATGTACTTGTTTTCACTGTGGAAAGGGTAAGAACACATCTCTGGCTGTATTCTTGTGAGAAGTAAGTATCTAGTGTGAGGAACCCGTCTAACACAGGTTCTGATTTAGCAGAGGCTCAGTGAATACAGCAGTTAGCTCCAGGATCTGCCCAAGTCATGGTACAGTGTGGAGAGACCAAGGGGCATGGTCTGGGCTTAGCTCTGCACCTAAGGAAGGAAGCATTTTGCTTTCCATATACCATTGTCTTGTCTTTACTCCAAGACTATTGCAGATGTGCCTTCAGATATCACACAGACCTGAATCCAATTCAAGGTCAGCTGTGTCCTCTCTGTATTGGGGAGGGGCAGCATAAGAAGGTGTGGAAGTTTGGAGGATATGCTCAAATTACATTATATACTAGTGTGGTGGTATTTTGTTCCCCAAAATATTGTGCACCCTAATAAACTTATCTGGGGGTCAGAGACAGAACAGGCACAATATTAAACATAGAGGATAGGCAGTGGTAGCACACACCTTTAATCCTAGCATTCCAGAGGCAGAACTCCATCTGTTCAAGGATACAGCCAAGCATGGTGACTCACGCCTTTAATCCCAGGGAGTGGTGGTAGAAAGCAGAAAGGTATATAAGGCATGAGGACCAGAAACTAGAAGCATTTGGCTGGTTAAGCTTTTAGGTTTTGAGCAGCACAGTTCAACTGAGAGCCATTTGGATATGAGGACACAGAGGCTTCCAGTATGAGGAAACAGATCAGCTGAGAAGTTGGCCAGGTGAGGTTAGCTGTGGCTTGTTCTGTCTCTCTGATCTTCCAGTGTTTACCCCAATAACTAGCCACAGGTTTGATTTCATTAATAAGACTCTTTAAGATTCCTGCTATATTCTAGGATGCAATATCCATAAGAAGCATAATACCAATGCTGTGTACAATGGATATACAGCAATTAAAACACTATGCCCTTTCAATGGCTCCATAGCACAGCTCTCTTGGCAGAGCCTAGTCTGAGGTTTCTACCTCCATTTTCTCTGCCTTGCTTGTTTTTTTCTCTATCACTTCATATTCCCAATCTGTGGGCAGATGGTTTCCTCTCCTGAGCTGAAGCATGAGGTAGGATGAGAAAGATAAGGGTTCTTTCCCTCTGTGTCTGCACTGATTAATTTTCTATGTATTTACAAAGATGTGAGTCATGGTGTCTGTCCAGCCAGCAGAGTAGAAGAAGACAGAAGGACAAACTCATGCAGACTACTGTTGCCTCTACCCATTGTGTCTTGTTAGCACAAATCTAGTCTTGCTTTGTTTGTTCCAAAAACCTGACCTAGAGGAAAGGTCATTCTTAAGTACAACGTTATCATGTGACATGATGACTCCAGCCTCATCATTCAGAGTTCACATTTGTGAATTTACCTACTCACTAAAAGTTTGAGTAACCACAAGCAATACAGAAAGTTTTTGTTTTCAGTCACTCATAGACATGTTCAGATTAACGATTTGAGTTCCTCCTAAAAACAGGTATCCAAATGATACTTGAACTTAGGCACCTTCTGCTTTTCTTTCCTCTCAGAAGGGACCAGAGGATGAAGACAGCAGGGGGCAGTGTGGGGCAGGGCAAGGACTCCGGTTCTGGGGCCAGTGGACATGGGACTGAATCCCATCTCTCACAGTGAGTAGGACAGCTTCATTCAAGTCCCTAAGCATTTCTGGACCTTGTTTCCTTGTTTTGATATCTGTCTGTCTGTCTGTCTGTCTGTCTGTCTATCATCTATCTATCATCTCTGTCTTTTCATATCATCATCATCAGCCTACCTGCCTTTCTGTCTATCAAAGTATATAATTATTGCTATCAAAGTATATAATTATTGCTGTGGACACACACACACACACACACACACTCATTCTTAGGAATAATGGTTCAGTATTCACTAGTTCAGTATTTTCAAAAGCATTATAGATGACTATGAATAATAAATCATGAGTTAGTGATTGTATATGTCCATTTGTCTTTGTATATGTTTTGTACACAGATTGAAAAAGTAAGCTGGGGTGATAAATAGACCCTGACATAAGGTCTAATTTTATCAATGAAATACACTGAGGTGTGAACTTGGATATGCCTCAAGGTGCTCTGATATTTAAATTTGGAGCCAATGTGTCTACCTTGCACCATTACAACCTTTTTATGGGAGAAATGAGAGTTTAACATACCCAAATATGCCTGATAACTTCTAAAGTATTATATTAATGTAAGACATTATTATGTAGCTCCATGGAGCTGGAATAGCCAGGAGTCTGAGATATTCATTCTATAGAGGATCTAGTTATAGTGAAACTGTTTATATCTAGCATCCATTTCATTTATTCATTCAGTAAATCAATTATTCAACTTTTTCAATGAACTTGTGTTAAAAATGATTATACCTAACCCCATGCAAGCTGCCTAGGCTGTACCAAGTCCCTCAGGTCTCTCTCTCAAGAATCACAAGAGGGAAGGAGGCAAGGATGCTGTTCAGATTCTAGAGTTGGGGCACACCAGGCTTCCAGGCTTCCGTCAGTCTCAAATTCTTCTTATGACCCCAGGTCTCCTGACTTTGGACTTTGGAGCTCCTGTCTACTAGTGCTAGTTGTATATTTGTGTTTATTTGTGCCCATGTCAAAGAACACAAATATGACAATGGAGAGATGACTCAGCAGTTAGGAGTTCAAACTGCCCTCACGGAGGCCCAGCTCTGTTCTGAGCACCCACACTAAGTGGCTCACAACAGCCTGTCACTGCAGCTCCAAGAAGGCCTGATCCCTCTGGCCGCTGAGGGTACCAGTCACATGCACATTCCCAACACAGACACATGCTTGCGTACATGGTAAACATAAATGTTTAAAACACAGAACCAGCGTGTGACAGGCAATGGGGATGGGTACAATGTGCTTTGATACTGTTCTGCTCCTGGTTCCTATGTTCCTCCTTCATTCCCCCATCTCCTTAGAGCCTCATGGATAGTGAAGTCCTTTCTCTGAGCCCACTCCTACTGCATCATGCCTAGAATGAACTACTCTAGAGATCCACGTGTGTTCAAATGATTCTTGAGTGTCAAGCATACATTGAACAAATGCTTTTGCTTTGGATGTGCTCTGCATTTCCATCGAAGATAAACACACTGAAAGGATTTCTTCAGGTCAACATGTGTATATGAGCCCCAAACATTGTTTTAGGGTATTATAATATAGGTAAATTTCAGATTGCCTTACTAGCATATAAACAGCAGACTCTCTGGAAATTGCTTTGCTATGAGATGCCAGTGGCCATAGAATCTGTGTTAAAGAAGCTACAGTAGAACTCCGGACTCACGCAAGCTAGGCCTTTCCCCTTTACAGATTCTGTCTAGATGATGTGGAGTCCTAACTTTGGCATGATTTGTATAAAAGTCGAATGCAATTGGGCTAAAATGCAGTGTGCTTTCCATCTTCTCTCCCCATCTTTTTTCTTCTTTTTTGTTTCCTCTCATCTCTTTGAGGCCCCTTATCCATCCATTCATTCCTGAATTTGTTTATTGATGTGGATTAATTGGAAGGTACTTTGATAAATAAATATGCCCAGTTGGAATAAATTGTGAATCTTGATGCACAGCCTCTCTGACAGTTTTTGGTATTCTGTACCTGCCAACTTCTAGAACACTTACTCATTAAAGGTATCACATATTTTTCTCCCAGTCTAAAAAAGGTAGAAACAACTCAGGCAACATGGGCTGAGCTTTCTGTTCTACCACCTGTGAGGTTTCAGATGCCACCTGGCCATGGCTTCTGGCAGCACAGTGAGAATGTTAAAAGCTGGAATTCTGAAGACAGGCTGCCTGAGCCCAGACTCTGTCTTTATCACTGTCTGTAACTTTGGGTAAATCATCTAGCTTCCTTCCATCTCGGTTTCACCATCTGCAAAGTGAGACAGACAGACGCTATCTGCTTCACAGAACTTTGCAGAATATTAAGTGGAAAGTCCCACAAAGCACACAGAACAGCACTTCTGTTACACCCAATGTTTTCAGTGTTTGATAGATGACATCAGCTGTTATTGCTGATGTTATCTAACGGAAGCAACTTTGTTGGTTTCTGGATTGATTAGTTAGCGTGCTGACTATTGTCTGCCAGAAATTTTAGATTTCTATTAAGACATTTGTTTGGATAATATAGAATCCCAAAATTAATTATTCCTCAAGCCTCAAGCGCCAGGATAGGACTGTAGAAACAATGGGTTCTACCTTTCCTAGTGAGGGTTTGGAGAATTATCTCCTAAAGTTGTATCTCTAAGAAGACACTTTATCTCTAAGCTAAAGAATCTAGAAATGACATACAAGGAACAAAACTGCAAATTTCAAGTATACCCTTATTCTTGTATCAAGAAATGCACTGATTGTTTTAAAAGTAGAATTCCATCAGAATCGCCTGGGAGATTTTTAATGATACAGGTTTCTGCATTTTAATTAGGGCACTATAAATTTGAATTCCCATTATTTTCTCCTCCTCAGTAATTTGTATGTAGCTAGCCTGATACCAGCATTTGAGCACTTGCACATACTGGAGATGGCAGTCTATAGCCAAATGCTATCCAAAGGTAGACACTCTAGAGCAGATGGGAAAGATCATTTTTCCACTTCATTTTGCCTCTGTAAAGGCATCTGGGACTCATGTGCTTCACTTCTGGGTTGGTGGCATCCAAGAGCAGCAGGCAAGGAAAAAGGGCCATTTGTGTGGCCATCCCCTTTTTTTCCGTGACTCTATCTACACTTGGAACTCAGATGTGAAAGATCTAGGAAACAGTCTGTGGTTATAGTACTTGTTTTGACAAAAAAAAAAAAAAAAAAAAAAAAAAAAAAAAAACCCCACTGGGCCAATGAAAAAACAAACAAACAAAAAATTGAAAGACAGAACTAAACTACCATTGCTATAAGGAATCAGTCTTAATGGTTTGGATGCTTGATGCACAGCTGAGCATCCCTTCTGCCTTGAGTCTTAGCAAGCTCAGAGCCAGGTCTGTAGCCTCCTTTTCTCTAGTGTAGCACAGGCTAGCCTGCTGGAAATCGCCTGTATTTGTCTCTCTCTTGGACTCTATGTGATCCTTTACCTAGATTTGCTCTTTTCTATGCTTCATTCAATTATTTAGTTTGTATTCTAATCTACTTTAAATAGCAGAAAGCAAATAAAAAAGGAAGCTGGATTTTTTTGAAATGATAAAATAATTATATTTCTCCATTCTATTTTTCTCCCTCCTTGCTCTCTTTAAAATTCGTAGCATTTTATTTCATTAATTGTTATTGCATTCATATATATGTATGTATATAAATATACAGATATATACATATATTCCAAAATATAACCTTCTCAGACTGTATAATATTACTTGTATGTATGTTTCCAGGGCTGGCCATTTGTCACTGGATGATGAATTGGTTTTCTCTTTCCTGGGGAAGACTGCCTTTCCTGCTTCCAGCTTTCCTCAGTTGCCTATAGTTTTTTGTGTAGCGTTTAGGCTTCATGAGCTTTTCCTTGTCAGTTTTGTCATGTCCATTGGCATCATCCTCATTCATCTCACATTTGGGAAGTCATGTTAGTGAGACTTTATGGATGTACCTTTGACATTACTAGGAGACACAATCTTATAGCAAGCTCCCTAGTCCTCTGGCTCTTACAGTCTTACCCCCTCTTCTAAACTGTTCCCTGCAAGCTTCCAAAGGCAGGATGCAACTAGTAGTCTTATCCAGCTATGATGCCCATGAACTGCATCAGTGACCAGCATGGCATGCTAATTCTAAGGATGCAGTGGCACCTTAGTGGAAACTAACAGCTCTCTGACTGCACTTAAGATCGGCTCAACAGGAGGGAAAACATGCCTAATACTGGAAACCAGCTAACTACTCAGGGAAGTCATGACTATTGGAGGGGAATCCACAAGCACTAATTACTAAACCAGCCCAATCCCTAACAACAATCTATAAATATTGTCCTTATATCCACAGATATATATATATATATAGTCTTTACTCCTCAACAAGCTGGATTTTCAATCCCCATATGACTAGATACTGTAAAATTGGCATAAAGATGGGGTTCCTGTCTAAAGAGTTCACACAGAGGAGTTACAGTCCACAGACATAAATGGTAATGCTGCTTTATTAAGTGATATCCAGGCAGCACTTATCCTATGTCTTCTATGAACCACCAGTTCTTTTAGAGACTCAAATGAACTCTGTTTGATGTGTCTATGATCATGTTGGGTTGTAACTGTGTGACTGTACCTGAGTAGCTCTGTTCAGTTTTCCTCACATACTTTTCCAATATATTATAAGGGAAAACAACAATTAGAGTGATAGGCAGAGCTTTACAACCAGACCACAGCACCAGCAATGCCAGGAATGTGCCAGGCAGCCCTGATATCAGCTTGAGATAAACTGGCTATGTTCCAGCTTAGTGAAGTCAGTTCTGTCTTGACCATTATATACACCCCTGTTTCTCACTTAAAGCATTTTGATGATAGCCAGGACCACATTTTTGTAAGTAAGTTCTCAACACTTGCAACCCTGGATATGACTGTTTCTTTCTTAGGACTCATGCACCTTGAGCTGGCTCTTATACAATGAAGCTGGGTTGTTTTGGAACAGCCCTGAAGATATATATTTCCTCAGCCAGAACTCAAGACTACAAGAAGACAAATATGTAAGGAAATGACTACACTAAAATGTGATTCATTCTCAAATCGAGTATGTATAAAATGCTGTGAAAACACAGATGAGGGCCAATTAATTATATCTGGGATAGGAATTATATCTGGGAGAGTTACAGAGAGGTGATGACATTTCAGCTTGATCTTGTGCATAACAAATGACTTCCTATAAGATATTCTCCACCTGTTTTGAATTAACTAAAATGATTAGGTCTTAGGTTTTTATAAAGGTCATCTCTACCAGAATGAAGAAAGTGGAAGGCTCTTGTGAAAATAACCATTTAAAATATATCAGCCTGATTTTGAATGGCTACCAGAACAAATTAGTGCTAAAGTTCATGAGAATGACTAGATTGGGAGAAAATTTCCAGGGATTTGATAGACAATACTACACACACACACACACACACACACACACACACACACAAAGAGAGAGAGAGAGAGAGAGAGAGAGAGAGAGAGAGAGAGAGAGAGAGAGAGAGACTACCCAGTATAATTAACATAAAGCAGTAGTATTAGCTTCCTCCTGGACTATATTGCCTCTTGGTCTGTGCTGTTTTAGGCTTAAGTATATCAGGGAAGGAAAGACAGACTAATGGGATGAACAGAGACTTGATTCACTTGATGGAAGAAGCAATGCTCTGTTTTCTAGACTGCTTCATTTTCCTTCTGTGTTTCCTATTTCCTACTGCCCTTGCTGATGCCTGCTATTGGCTGTAAAAATCTCCTCTTCTTGGTCATTTACTCTCTTGTCTCCCTTCCATGAGGATGTATGTGGAGGTACCATGTTGAAGTTTCACTTGAGAGATGGAAGGAGCTTGAGTCACTGGGGTGGCATAGAGAAGAGTTCCTTTGGAAAACTGTTTAACACAGGACATCCAGGCTGGATTTCACATGAGCGAAGCTTCAGCTTGTGTTGTACAAAGTCATTGAAATGTGAGGCTGCTTGTTATGGCAGCTATTCTACATTAGTATAGCTATCATGTGGTAAATGATGGAAGTCCTCATCCATCAGTGTTAATCTCCTTCATCTCCCTCTATCTAGCCTCAGAATCATGTAACACATACTTTTTAGGTCATTTAAGGAGTATTTTCAGAATCCACAAGTTAGGACATTCTCTTTAGATATAGAGAAAGGATGTAATACAATTGCAATCTATTAAGTATGCACAAAACAGATCATTCAGTTATCAGAGGAGGCTATTCATATAGCACATGTGTAGAATAGCTCAGACTGGGCCAGATGTGACCAAGGATACACACATGTAATGTGAGGTGATCATGTTTGTATAAATGTTTGGCAGAGGGCTTCCAGCATGCAAGGAATGGATCGGGGCATTAGCCTGGATTCTAGGAGGCCTATATTTGTTTGGCCGAAGGGTGTGGATGAGTTAGGACTATATATCTGTGACATTTTCATGGAACTGAACAATTTACTCTGTCAGGAATATTTCAGAAGCAACCTCTTCTTATAGTAAGCAAGGCAGACCTATGTTTTGCCCACAAGAATCTTACACTCTAATAGGAAAAGATTAGTATTTAATATGCAGCAATGGGTGTAGTCAAGAAGGTAGGGCTGGGTATACTACGTCTATATTCAGCATTTTCTTTTCTTTCTGAGCAAAAATATATGGCAATACTTCTGTTTTTTAAAACAAAAGTAACATCAAAATGAATTTTCTGTAATGTGCAAAATTAAATTTGGTAGTTAAAAAATGCCTGTGATTTATCTCTTTGGCCATAATGGATGAGATGTAAAGGGGGAGTTGAGAATAAGGATTGGAAGTGCAGGTCAAAATTCTGTCACAAATGTGATGATTTATGAAGGTGCTGATGGGGCTGTTAAAATGCATTAATCTGTGAATAGGTAGCCGTATATCTCTATGGGCACTCATACCCAAGAATTTCCTTTTGAAACCTATCACTAGGTTTCTTACTGCCTGAGGCCTTTTAAATGACTTAATAAGGTGTCAAAATTAGTAAATTATGGAGCCTGTAATTATTGAATTGGTTTTCTTACATTTAAATCCCCTTGCCTCCAATCTACTGCTCATTGCTATGAGATTAGTTTCCTTCAGCTCGGTCCATTGTACTTAGTTACCCTGTTTAAAATACTTTTAGTGGCTCCTGGGTTTAATGAATTGTATCTGCTCATAAGAGTATTACAACACCCTTTGTCTGGCCCCATGTGGATTTCTAATTGCATCAATAAGCACCCTTGCCCTGTCATCCCCCAAATCCCGACTCCTCCCCAAGTCCCACAGGGCACTCCATGCCTGCCCTAGTTGACTTCTTCCCACTCTCTCTAGGCTGTGCACTGACTCCCCACCCACTGTGCTTCCCGAACACCACTTGGTTCTGTCAAGTATGATGTAATAGGGGCTGAAGCTGAGCATAGAATCATTAATGCTTAGCATCATATTGGTTACTAAAGATGATCCTAAATGGGGCATCCAGGGGGTGTCTGCCAATCTTGATATAGCAGTCTGATAGCCTACTCAGCCTCTTCTCTTTGCCTTTCTACCCAGACTGCTTTGAAGACACATTTTTCCCAATCAGCTTCTTCTGATACGTATTCTACAGAAGAACAGGGCACAGAGACTGGTCCACGGATTCCTAAGATTCTGGAACTGAAGATCTTTGCCTCTTGATTTGGTAGCTGTCAATCATCCATCATCCTACAAGATGCAGAATTCCAACAGGCAGCTAACTACAGCAGAGTGAGGATATTTGCATTTTTAATTTTATAAAATTTTTGTTATAAAACCCTTGCAAATAAATAAAAATACCACACACCAAGATTAACCCAAGTTTTAAACAGTTATTCCTAGGCTATTTCATTCTGGGCAGCACTACTCCATGGTGGAATACACTGTGAGACAATCTTGGTGTCACTGTGGAGTCCAAAAAGCAGTGTAGTTAGGGAGAATGGTGGATCCTTTGTGGGTACAGTGCAGTCTTTGACAACTGCAAGAACAGTTAGATGCTGTTGGGAGTCTGGGGACAGCTACACGAATACCTTTAATATCCATTCACTGTTTTCTTTTTTTACTTTATTAAAATAGTGAGTTTATGTCACATGTATATTTGTCTCCCTACCATTTCCACATCTGACCACCACTATTACTATGTCCTATCATAACATTCCATACATACTTAAAACCAAGTAAAGGGTGGAGTTCCATCCTTGAAAGCTAAACAGGCATTTTAGACAACACATTCTTGGCAATGGAACCTGGACAACATTTATCAAACACAGTAGGGAAAGTTCTCACTTTGCATTATCAAAAGGACAGCCAGATATATCAACTGTTACAGAAATTAAGTAAGATGGAATTATTTCAAACTGTTTACACCATTTTCTTAAAGAGACTTCCTCCACTGCCAGAGATCCTGAATAGCCTCCTGGTCAGTCATCCGGAAGCAATTCTTCACATAATTAATCAACTTGGCTTCCACTTTGGGAAGAGAACCACCTTTTTTCTATACTTGCTTGCATTTTTGCCTTAATGTCTTCTACAGAACTAGGTCCTTTTGGTGTTTTAGGAGTCTTTTCCTGTTTTTTGAGAGACTCTTGACCCTTTGATCTTGGTGTTGATGGTTTTAAGTCTTTTCCATTTTGGTTTGATTTTTGTGCATTTTTGGCTGGGGTATCTGGTACAGATTTCTTCACTGGAACTTTTTCTTCAGCTTCCTCATCATCAAAATCATCATCATCATCATCATCATCATCATCATCATCATCTTCATCATCATCCTTGTCAAGTTTTACTTTTTTCTGCGGAACCTTGTTACCACCTCCAGGAGCAGATCGTTTTCCAGGCATACTTAAGAGTTTTACATCCTCCTCATCTTCATCTTCTGACTCTGCATCTTCCTCTACAGCTACTAGGTGCTGTCCACTGATGTGCACAGGCCTGAACCACACTTCAACCTTAAGACCACAGGTGGTGAAATTTCAAAGCCCCCAATAGAAACTGTTGGTTGTACAGACATTTTCAAAGTTGCCAGTGTTACTTTAATTGGACCGCCTTCATAGTTCATTGCTTCTGCCTCTACGATGTGCAATTTGTCTTCTGCCCCTGCCCCTAAACTAACCGTTCTTAGTGATAACTGGTGCTCATTCTCATCATTATCCACCTTAAAGTGATAATCCTTGTCAGCTTTTAGTTCACAATGGAAAAGCTAGTTCTGAGGCCTGAGAGGGCTCATGTCCATCGAGTCTTCCATGAGGTGGAGGCACGCACTTCGGTGTGAGAGAAGTCGGACGGAGGGAACTGCCCACTGCTCTGCAGAACAGACACGCAGGACGGAATCACGCCAGGGAGCATACACTGTTTTCTTGAGCGTCAGGTACTGGTCAGGCATTGATGAAATGTCTATAGTTCCCAGTGCTCCGCCCCTTTCTCCCCCACCATTACCTCTGTTCTCCCCTTCTCCTTCTCTTCCCCTCCTTTCCCTTCCCTCTTGCTATCTTTTGAGACACCATCTTACTATGTAGTCCAGGCTGGTCTCAGACTCTTGGTCCTCCTGCCTTATCCTCCAGAGTGCACCCAGTTCTAGTTCTATTTTTACAAACTTTATCCTTGTCTCTAAATCTTGATAATGTTGCTGTCACTGGTGGTAAAATGTTCAGAGGATAATTAAAGAATGTCTAATGTGCTTACTCAATGTTACTCTTGAGAATTTGGCTTTGGATTGTGTTTTATGTACATGATATGCAGTAGAGGCTCTATATGTATACATACCAATATGGATATATTCATTCTGAACATTCACTTTCATTTAACTGTTCTGATGCAATTTAGGAAACAGCTTACTTTAAGCGTTTTTACCATGAAGAGACCTGATTCTCCAGTGTTTATTCACTAACTGGTTCCTCTTTCCTTATAGCTCAGGCCTGGGAATTTTATTTTGTAGACTCTCTCAGGGTTTAATGAGTTTCCTTTTGACACTTATCCATGGAACCAGCAGTGTTAGTTCACATTTTAAATATCTCCTTTTTTATTCATCTCTTTCTCATTTCATTCATCCATTGGAACCAAAACTGTCCTTTGACCTTTAATTTTTTTTATCTCATTGTGTGACCTCGTAGGGTGTTGTTTTGAGGTAACCAAAACATTTGATCCCAATCTCATGAGCTTAGCCTTGCTTGCTTCTTGCCATGGTCATAACCCATTGACTACATCAATTATTTGTATATTGCACCAAATCTGAAAGCTAGCCTTTAAAGTTTGGTCTTGTACCTGTGATCTCACTAAAATTACTTGGTATGCCCTTATAAATCTGAAACACAAAATTTTATGGTCTTGAAAAAAAAAACTACCAGTTAAATATTTCAGAAATGTAGTAGCTATAGAATAGCAAATACCTATTTCTATGGGAAAAGTGTGGTGTGCAGGGGAGCAACCTAGAGTTATTTAATTTTTTTTTTAAGTTGGGCTCTTTTGGATTCAAGATATTTTTGTAATGGATCTAAATTTGTATCAGTTGGCTACTATTTCCAGGACAGCCTTGTCACAGCCACACATCATCTCATCTCAGCAGCTCCAGTAAATAATTGGGCCCGTGAGACATAGTTTTCCTCCTCTGCAGCGCCGCCCTGCAACCTCTGGCTTCTCCCCTGGGTCTGCAGGGTGATAGGACTGTTGCCTCTGGCCTTTTCATTTATTATTTATTTCATTTATTGCAGGGCTCAGAACAAATTGGAATTGGCAAAAATGGAGAGTGAGACTGTGGAATGATGATAGCCAAGGTCCACATGATTACTCAAAACTGCAGGAGAGCAGAGAGGCAAGAAAGGATAGGTAAGTACAACAAAAGGGTTCAGAGCAGCCGGCGTGAGATGCTTTTAGAAAATTCTTGTGCCTCTGTGAAGTTTTCAGATCTTCATACAGTCAACTGGCTGAGTAAAGCTTTTTCTTCTTTTCTTTCCTTTTTCCCTCTTGTCTCTCAAAATACAGCCTCCATGACAGAAGAGTAGCCAGGAACTGACCAGGAAGCAGACACATCTGTGAAGCCTGCTTCCCACAGGCAGCACCACTCTCCAAGCTTCAGTTTCTCTACCAACCACCCATAGATTGCTTACTCATTCCAGTCCCTGAAATAAAAAAGGGTCAGCTTACTGCTTAGTTGTAGTACACTGTTTTCAGTGGTTTCCAATTTTATCATACAATAATAATCTTGGATCAATTCTTCTGAAGACAGGAAGATTTTATTGTTTTTTAAATTCTAGTTTTGTAATGCTTGGGATTGAATACAGGACCTCACATAGTATATGCTAAGCGAGTGCTCTACTACTGAACCATTTCCCCAGCCTCAGACAATCAGCTTTTAAATTGTGTGATCCCAACCGATATCAAGGAAGGCATTTGATTCATAAATGAGAACATGTAAAGTAACTGTCTCACCTAATAGCCAATTTAGTTGGTGCTTGATACAAGTGGCTTCTTTTTCTTCTGATATAGACATGAATTAAATAAGCATGCATTCGCATATACACCCCCACACTCACTGAGAAGCCGGTGAACATATATTATGTCTCTCAGGAATTTTTGATTTGCACATGGATCTCATGCTATGTATTCACATAATGTGTGATCCTGGGAAAAGTAACAGACAAGCATGTTTACCACTGGCATTCAGAGGAGGAGGAAACAGATTTAGAAAGAAACATAAATGGGGAAATAACTTACCTAGGATTCAAACCCAGATCTGCCTAACTGCTAATTCTACTCCTAACAACTATGTAAGACTGCCTCGTAGGCCATGCATATAACTCGTGCCATCCATTTGAATATATATTTATATGGTGCCATGTAACACAGCTCCACTAAACACAGTTAAACAAATAAAGAACAACCGTGGCTTACTCTTGCTCAGTTTCTATGGGCAGGAGAATTAGTCGAGTCCTTTTTAATATTGTGTGTGTGTGTGTGTGTGTGTGTGTGTGTGTGTGTGTGTGTGTGTATGTATATGTGTGGTGTGTATGTGTACGTGTGTGTGTATGTGTGTATGTATGTGTGTGTACGAGTGTGTGTGTGTGTGTGTGTGTGTGTGTGTGTGTGTGTGTGTGCAGGTGTCTGAAGAGCCGAGAGAGAGCATCAAATTCCCTGGAGCTTGTGCTCACTTCTGCAGCCCATATACTAAAATTGGAATAGTACAGAGAAGATTCCCCTGCACAAGAATGATACTCAAATTTGTGAAGTGTTCCATATTAAAATAAAGAAAGAAAAAGAAATTCCCTGGAGCTGGCATTATGTGCCATTGTGGGCGACCTGACACGAAGTCTGGGGACTGAATTTGAGTTCTCTAAAAGAGCAGCAAGTGCTTAACTACTGAGCTGTCTCTCTGGTTCCCAATTCAGACATGTCTTATCTAAGCAGCTCTGACTTCGGGTCTCCTATTCGGTTGCTGCAGGATGTTGACTATGACTGTGGTTTTCTGAAGGCACAATTTATGCGGGAAGATTAACTTAGAAGGTAGATCATTTACATGGTTAGTAATTTGGTACAAGTCCAAAATGCATGCTTCTGTGCTTTCTGTGTGGCTCATTCCAGGGCACTGTTGAGCGTCTCTTAACATGGTGGCTGATTTCCTCCATAGTGGGTGACACAAGGATCAAGGCTGAATTAGCAATACCTCTGACAAACCGGCCTCAGAAGTGACATGACCCAGCTTATCTCACTGTATTCAAACATCCAACTCTGATTTGATGGGTGAAGATCTATGTATGTCTGATAATACCAAGAGACACAAGTCATTAGGGGCCATTTGTAGATTGGAACCTGCCAATCTACAATGCTAACCTGCCTCTTTTCCCTTTCTATAAATTCTTGTAGCCAAATCTTCTACTTTTGTTCCATTTTTCTATTTGGTTATCCACCTCAGCAACTATTGCCTGCTTACCCTCAAGCTGGAGTCCAGTGAGTGTGTAGGGAATTGTGATGGATAATATTGATTTCCAATGTGACAAAATCTAGAATGGCATAGCCAAACTGCTGGATGTGTCTGTGAAGATGTTGATAGGCTATGTTTATTGTGGTGACATCACAGCGTGGAGTGTGGGTGACCCCAGTCCATGGGCTGGAGTTCAGGGCTGAATAAGGAGAAAGTAAGTACCAGCATTCGTCTCTTGGATTCCGGACTGTAGATGTGATGTGACCAGCTGCCTCACACACTGCCCTGCTGCCACACCTTCTCTCCCAGCTCTAACTGGATCCTCAAACTGTGAGATCAATAAAACTGTCCTTAAGTTGCTTTCTCCGGGTTCTTTTCTTGTTTTGTAATCATAGCAACAAAAATGGTAAGCAATATAAGAACCTGGCAATCAGGGTTGTTTTGTCTACTCTGTGGAGATAATGAGAATTGATCTGACAGAGTGGTCCTTCTCAGTGGACTGGGTGGGATCTTTTCCCAGTGATGTGCTTGGGAGAACTTCCACGGTAATATCTAATGTAGTAGATAGCCATGGCACAGATTTCTTTGATAGTCTTCTTCAGAGCCAGCACCACAAGTCAGTTCTGCAGGTCTACTGAGCTGTAAATACGAGTGAATAACACTGATGGGTGGGCATAAAAAAACAAAGCATATTGGTGAGTGTTTCTTTGGGATCAAGGGTACTTTGTTACTTTCATTTTACTAATATTCTACATCTATATATTGTTTCTTCTTAAATATAACTTAATGAAGATGAGCAACTAAAACACTCTTAAGACAGGAACGCTGCATTCCAGATTCTAATGCCTGGTGTGATTTTTTTTTAATGCAATGCACTTCCAGTCTTTGCGTCTTTCTTGTTCCAAGGATGTCATTATCAATACTAATATAAAATTTTCATTGCTTGAGCCATTACAATATACAGGGAATGGATTTTTCAATTTGTCAAGTTCCAGTGAGTATATTAGCAGAATCTTTTGTCTGTCAGCAGGCACGTGGTGACGCCAGTAGCATCTCTAATTTTGATTGTTCTGAGTCTTTGTGTTTATACAGGTCTCCAGTGCCTAGAGGCCTCTCTCCCCTTTCCCTCCAACTGATTTCCCTTACATCTCTTCTCATCTTAGCTGAGCCTTTAGAATGACACATACTGAAACAACCCGTGAGATAGGAAATATATTGATAAAATATGGCTTTAAGCTCTGGGAGTCCTGTTGAAAATAAAGAAGATGGATTGTAGGAGCCAGAGGGGTCCTGACAGGGGAACCCACAGAGACAGCTGACCTGAGCTCATGGGAGCTCATGGACTCTGGACCAACAGCTAGGGAGCCTGTATGGGCCTGACCTAGGCCCTCTGCATGTGAGTGACAGTGGTGTATCTCGGTCTGTTTGTGGGGTTCCTGGCAGTGGAATCAGGACCTGTCCCTGGTGCTTGAGCTGGCTTTTGGAACCTATTCCCTATGATGGGATGCCTTGCTCAGCCTTGATGCAGTGGGACAAGCTTGGTCCTGCTTCAACTTGATATTCTATAATTTGTTGACTCCCATGGGAAGCCTGCCCCTTTCTGAACAGAGGAGGAGGAATGGGTGGGGGAGGGGTAGATGGGAGGTAGGGGGAGGAAACTGTGGATGGTAGGTAAATCAATGGAAAAAAAGAGAATCATGCTATAGGTACAGCCCAGAGCCATGTCTGGATCCATGGCTCTAGCTCAGCCAGGGTCTGTGTTGATGTCCCAGGTTCCTTTTATCATCAAAGGCCATGCTGATGCCCGTGGTCTGGGCTACCACTTGGGGCCATGTGGGTGTCCAAGGACCATACTGGGGCACTGAGTGGCATGTGCTGCCACCCATGGTGACATCTGGGCCCACGCTGCTGCCCAGGAACATGTGTGGGTCCGTGGTCCTACTGCAGCTGGGGTCTGTATTGCTGTCCATGGCCCCTGTTGTTATCAAAGGCCACACGGATGCTTGGGGTCTGGGCCACTACCTGTGTCCATATTGTTGCGTAATGGCTGTGCGGCTGCTGGGGCCATGCCAATCTGGATGACCTGTGCTGCTATGTCTGGTCCACGGTCGGCTGCAGTGGGGATCTGTGTTGATGTTGTTGCTCATGCTACCACAGGGGCTCACGCCAATCATGTGATTGAAATTCGAGGGCCATGCTGAGCTGGCCCTGCCCGCCACAGTCCCATATAGGAGAGCTAGCTCCAACGATCCAGGCACAGGAGAGCTGCCCCTGCCCCTCAGGGGAGAGCTGCCCCCCTCCCAACTTAGAAGAGAGCTGACCCCGCCCCCCATTCAGGAGAACTGGCCCCACCCCTCAGCACAGGCATGGGAGAGCTGGCTTTTCCCCTGCCTGAGGGGGGTGGTTCCAGTGGCCTGCTCTGACCTACTCAGCTACCACCTAGGCACTTATCAACATCTATCCCATCTGTGGCCTGCTGGAGCACATCAAGGAACTGGTCTTGCAGAATCATAGCCGCAGGATTGCCACGATTTGGAGCAACAGCAGGAGAGGAGTTTCGATGAGGGTCCAGTATTGATGGTGTACTAGAAGCTGGAGACCTTGAAGCAGACACACAATTCTTTACACATGAACAGTTGCAAATACAGCTGATTGGACAAAAGGCTCTACTGAGTGACACACTGCAGCTCCCAAAGAGTTGAATGAAGAGGTGATGGAGAGGTTGGAAAGACAGAGGAGCAAAGTGATGTTTGTTTTGCTTTTTTGTTGTTTTTTAATTAATACTGCTATTTATTCATTCATTCATTCATTCATTCATTCATTCATTTTTCTTTTGAGGTGGATACTATAAGGGTGAAGGACAGATATGGAGGAATTGGGAGGTGGGTGGGATTGGTGTACATGATGCAAAATTCCCTCCAAAAAAATCAATTAAAAATGTGTTTGAAAAGAAAGAAAAAAGAAGGACTCAAGCTTTAGGGTGATTTGTTTCATTGGTTATCTTTAATTATCTCACAAGTTAAGGAAGGTCATTTATTAGTGAGAGGTTCTTAATTTCTCCCAGAGCTTTACTAAACTTCAGGGGCAGACTTAGAGCAGATCCGTGACCCCATAGTTTAGTGATGATTCGGAACTCCTGTGCAATGATGTATGGCAGCTTGAGCCCCACTGCCTCTGTTCTGCTCATGAGCTACACTGTGGCGGCTATGGGATGAGGAGAGGCAGGATGCAGGAACGTCAGGAGGGCTGCGCTGGGTTGGACAAATTAGAATATTGTAAGCATTCTTAACGGAAGACTTGCAGTCTGCTGGGCTTCACAACAACACAAGATTGGCTCCAGCGATGCTTTTGACTGCTTTCAGATTAGAATGCAGACAGAGAAGGCAATTGTGCAGCCCATGTTACATGGTTAGAAGGTGGGAGGTGCACCTGAAATTAGTATTGTTTGATGAGATTAATAATACAATTATGTGTTTTTAAATTGGAATTATTTGGGGATAGTAATTAAAGAACATATTTCATTTGTTTGTGGATATGTCCAATTTAAGCAAGTGACCGCATGATAGTAGTTGAACAAAAATCCCTTTTGGTTGTATGCAATTTACATTTGTCTAGTAAATTCGAACTCACATTATTATGTCTATATTACTTTAATATTTCATCATTGTGTAGTCAACTTTACCCATGAATGTGAGGTCCTTTAACATCTCTGTTACCTGTTGCTGCTAACAGATTCATGAGGTGAATTTACTGTCTTCAAGCTCTGATGGTGTGAAGTCTAATAAACAGTCTTATACAGCTAAAATCAAGAAGCCAGCAGAATGGCATTCCTTCCCCAGCTCCAGGATGAATCCATCCCTTGAACTTTCTACCTTCTAGAAAGTTCCACCAGAAGTTCCCACACTGCTGGCCTCTTTGACCCCTCTATCAGTGGCATCATTCTGACCTCTTTCTTTGTGGCAACTCCTTCTCTGATATTGGCACTCCTTCCTGTTTTAGGAAGAGCACTGTGATTATACAAGACCTCCTTGGGGAGCCCAGGGCAAACTCTTCATCTTAAGCCTTTACATTGTCATACCAGCAAAGACCACTTTTCCATGTAAAAAAACCAATATTTTAGGTTCTAGAGACTGGGCCATAAAACCTTTGAAGGAGTTGTTAGTCTCCTCATCACATCTATATTTTATATTCTGTTAAAAAATAATATGTTAGTTTGATGGTTAAAGTCTTGTGGATCTCAAAGGCTTCAATTTGACTTAGACAGAACAACTGGGCAACTTTTAGCAACTTGATTAACCTTGTTGAATGTTAATATTTCAGCTGCAACTGGAGTGCTTAGATTGGACCCAAAGTATATTATGTACTCAGTACAGTCACTCATTCCCAGTTCTTTAAGAAGATTATGTCTTCCAACATGTTAAAGTCTAAGTGAACACTGGCATGGCGGCATCTCCAGAATCTGTAGGCTAGTTGAGGAGGTCATTGCCAGACATGTAATCCCTCAGAGAACACAAAGCATGGTAGAGAACCATGTCCTACTTAAGAAAGACCTGTGTTATGGGAACTCATCTTAAAGAATTTGAGTTACAATTCAGTTTGGGGAAGATTTCCTAGGAAGTGACTAGGATGTGGACAATGTAAAGAATTGAACAAGGGCCACAAGATGATCAGTGGATAATGGACTGAAAGAGGATGGGAGGGAAAGGAAGTGCCTCCTAAATAGGCAGAGGGATGGACAGGTACAAAGATTCATAGGATAAGGGAAGAGAGTGAGTTAGAAGTCCTGGTGGTGATGGCATAAGTAATAACTACATTACTCTATAGGTTGGCATATGAACCAAACTCTTCCTGATCTAGGCAAGTGACTTCAGGTAAGTCACTTACTTTTTCTATGGCACAATTCCTTCACTGATGGAATTGTGACAATTACAGTAGTTCTTAGAGACTGAATAGCTCAACCTAGAAAATAACCTCTGTGCACACAGTGAGCACTCCATAAATTTTACCACTCACTCTAACATTCTCACCATGACCTTAGTCATCCTTACCTCAGCCTTATGATGTAACTAGAAACCGAGGCAGAGGACAGTAGATAGCTGGTCCAGGTTCCTGCAGCAAGTACCTGAGAGAGCAGAGATGTGAGAGAAGGCATATCTGCCTGCACGAAGCTGGAACTCTCCCGCTTGGGTGTCAGCACTCCTGAGGTGACTTCCCCAGACAAATGGGACAACACTGAACATGTTTTGTATAAAGCAAACCCAGCTCCATAAATAAAACACTGATCATTTGCAGTACGTGCCCCATGACTGTTTCCTCCTATTTTTAGTTATACAGTTTTATAACAAAGAACACACGGGGTAGATAAAGCTGACCTGTTTCATTTCTTCTCCTGTTCATTTTCTATGTAATTTCAGGAAAATAAAAGGTAAGAAGCAGCACTGGATTCCAAGTGTGTTTGTGTCTCCATTGACTCCCTGGCATCATTCTGCTTGGCCTGGGTTCTAGAATTGGTATCTGAGGTACCAGTGAGACTTGAGCAGCCTATTCTCTTCATCCCTTTAGATTCTGGATATCAAGGGTTTGAGGTAATGATAAACAATGATAACCATCAATTGAGGTTCAACTAATTTCAAAGTATCAGAGTCTAAAATTATTTCACATTAAGTCTGTGCCAGCTTATTTGACCCTCTTTTAATCAATGAGAAAACATTTCAAGAATGGGGCTTCTCCTAGGATTCCAAGCCTCTTCTTGTTGATGGTGTTGGCCCATAGAATGCAGGACTGCTTGCTTAACAGATATTTTCAATTGGCAGAGTGCCAGATCTTTATCTCTTCCTGGAAGTTGTCATAGATTGGAGCTTAAATTCATTGATTAATTTTGGAAGTTTGGAATAATGCAGTGAGGGTTTTTTAATACTCCCTCTTTTAATTTTATCATTAATATAAAACAATAAAAAGGAAGACATCTTAAGTGGAAAATGTTTGGTCCTACAATTCTTTCCTGGCCAAATCAAACAGAATATGCATAAAAAGAGACAGAGCTTCTATTTGTCAAATGATGGATTATTCTTTTCATTCATGTAGACATCTGGCAGTGTCAAGACGTATGTTTTGAGTAATTATGATTCTGCAAAGATATTGTATGATAGCATTATTTTCACAGATATACAAAAAAATCATATTTTTTCATGAAGTTCTTGTATGATGGTTTGGCATTGAAGAAGTGTGCAATACCAATGAATATCTCTTCATTTGTTTCAGCCTCTGTCTTCAATCTCTCTGATAAATTCAGGGTAACCATCCAACCCCCAGAAAAGAGTGATGTGAAGCATTACAATGGGGTATATCATTTTGCAATACATGGATTTCAAAATCTGGCAAATGGTTAACTGGACTAATGAAAAAAGATGGTATTGGCAGCTTAGAGCTCTGCTTTCAAAGTCAGGACCAACAGCGTGTCTTATACATTGACTGAAATAATGTAGTGAAACTCCTTTATCTCTTAACAAGCTACCTCCAGTCATGAAATTCCCTTTGCTATGCTACAGCTTCAATGTGAGAGGGGAGAACATGTTCAGATATTGAAAAACTGTAGGCCATTACCCACTTTATCACTCATATCAAAGACACTGAAAAGATAGCACATGTGCAATTGATGGATTATTTTCATCATGAAAGTCTGATGACCCCACTTGGGTTTTCAAACAAGGCATTTAATAACCACTGCCTTGTTAAAAGGTGGAAAATGATCTGGCTGGTGGCCTGATAGGACTAGGTTTTATTGATTTTACTGAAGCCCTTGGCTTGGGAGATCACAGGCTTCTTAAGGGCAAACTTAAAAGGAAGCATTAAGATGGATGAGTAATTACCTGTGTGATGGACGTCATTCTGCAGACATCAGGACTGGGAAGTTTTCCTTTGGGTATCAGTTGATGAGGGAGAGGGAAAGGATGGGCCAAGTCTCATTTCAACCACTTTTAGTCTTCTTGTGGATTTGTGAATTCGCTTTGCTCTGGTGGAGGATTGGTGTAGATAACTTTAAAAAGGTAAACTTAATTGTTGTTTTGTAAGGATGAAAGAAATAGATTGTTATGGAGACTAGAAAAAAATTCATGTTTTAAATGCTATGAAAGAGAGAGAGGGAGAAAAGTAGATAACTTTATGCATACTGTTAGTTTTGGTGCCTCTGAGTCCCTCGGAATGAAGAATGAAGATCTCTGAGCCTGCAGCTCCTTCCCAAGAAGCCAGACTAAGCTTGGTGGGACATTAGAAAAGAGTCATAGATGGCAGTCTTGAAGAGGAATGGCTGGGTAGGAGTCAGAATTACGGCAGAGCTTTGAGGACGTCATAGGCTGATGCACGGTGGAGCGACAGAGCAGTGCTGAGTGGTAACACAGGCTGTGGTTTAACTCCGTCTGTCCGTCCGTCCGTCCGTCGGTCGGTGTTCTGTGGCCTGGCACATGGCTGCTTGAGCTACTCTAAGAACTGTCCAGCCCCTTTCCCATCTTCTCTTTGAATCTGTGCTGCTGTGACTTAACAAGGCCATGGCGAAGGTGGGTGGAGTGAGGGGAAAGAGTGAGGGTTACTGGGATCTCAGGTGTTGGATCTTACCTGTGCCTGAAGTCCCTTCAATGCTGTTAAATAGAAGTGAGCAATTCTCTTAACGAAGACTCTACTGAGTGTTGTTTTGATACACTAATTATAGTCCAGTGATATGCTATCATAGAATAACACATGGGAGGTTATTTCTGCATGACAAAGCACTCATGGCTAGAACACATTTTTCCATTGTATGAATTTTTAAATATTTGTGCAAATGGGCATTTTCCCATAGGGGGAGAAATGATACATAGGTATTTTGCTTTGTCAGAAGCAATCTATACTGAAGTATTGTTATAAATAATAAATATTTGTGAAGGGTACTTGAGCCATTTTTCTCTCCTCTCTTATAATATTATAAATTACAACTTTATCATGAAGTAACCTGTATAGGAGACTGCAAACCACAGAGTTTTCTTGATAACACACACACACACACACACACACACACACACACACACACACACACACACACGAGGGATGTCAAAGACCAATCAATGCACTTTTGTTATTTTAAGGCACCCTCATTCCTTAGCTCAGATATTTGATTCATTTTTATCCACAGGCTTTTTCCTGATTGTTCAGACCTGTAAGATAGAGTTCATCAGAAGCACCACTAAAATAGCTGTGATTTCATCCAGGAATATAATTCTTTCTAATGGATTATTTCATGTTTTATTCATGTAGAAATAGTACATACTGGTGAGTGGTAGATCTTGTTACAAATATATTTATAATAGTTTGAGAGAACTTAAACTATAAAGATATTTTGGGACACACACTTTATGAACATCTGAGTCTGAGCACATGCAATGTTCATTTTTTTTAAACTTTCTTTTTACTTGTTCTTTGTGTCTTTTAGATCATGCAGCTGGATCCCATTCATTTTCCCATCCCTTCATATCACCCCTTTGCCCTAGCAACCTCATCCACAAAATAAAATAAAATTGAAGGAAAAAAAATCTGGTTATAGAAGCTGTAGTGTGACACAGTGAGTCATGCAATAAACCCTTCTGTCCATGCATCTTTACTTGCAAGTGTTCATTGCGAAGAGTCATTGGTCAGGATCAAGGCCTCTGTTCTCTGCTACACTATTGATGCTGGGCCCTCACTGGGGCTCCCCTTGGATGTCCTGCTGTTGCTCTGTGTCATGGAGATCCTACCATTTTGGGTCTGCAGGACCAGCCCCTTCATGTGCTCCTGCAGATCACAGATGGGGTTGATGTTGGAGTGGGTCAACTTATAACCCTGGCTCTGGGCCTGGGTAGCTGCAGGCTTGGTCAGTCCACCAGCTCTCCCCCATCCTCACCACCAAAGTGGGCTCTCCAGCATTGCTCTGGCTAGTTCACCCCTCACAGCAATGAGCAAAGTGCAGAGCCAGTTCTGCTTCATGCCCTTAGGGTCATCTTTTGTAGATGAATTTCTAAGCGGTTTTATTAAATTAAAAAATTAAAAAAAACCACCTCGGAGCCAAATATAGGGGTGAAAGCCTTAGAGATCAGGGAAATAGTGAGAGCCACCTGCTAACCCTACCTCACCACTCTGCAGCTTCCAGTGAGTTACTTCCTGTCTACCCTCGCCTTTATTGCCTTGCTGTTCTGCCCTCTCATTGGCTCTTAGCCCAGCTACCTCACTTCCTTGTCACTGCCTGTCTGTACAGACCTCCTGGTCTCCATGGTTGGTACTGGGATTAAAGATATGTGTCACCATGCTTGGCTCTGTTCCCTAGTATGGCCTTGAGCACAGAGATCCTGCCTGCCAAGTGGTCAGATTAAGGGCATGTGCTACCACTGCCTGACTTTTGTGTTTACTTAAAATGGCTTGCTATTTCCTCTGATCTCCAGGCAAACTTTATTTATTAACATACAAATAAAATATCACCACATTTCAGCACAAATAAATATCACCACAGTTTTTCCCACACCTGAACCATCAGGGCTAGCTCTACTGTGGTGCCCAGGGGAGGTGCAGGGCCCACTTTCCTGAGTGCTGCAGCGGGTAAGGGGGAGGGTCGGCTCCCTTGCCCATCACAGGTGCCAGGGGCAAGGGGGGAGGAAAGCTTCCCCTTGCCCTCACCACCACGTGGCAGAAAGAGGGGTGTGGCCAGCTCTCCCACTCTCACACCCTCAGGGCCAGCTCACCCACACCTCCACCAACAGGGTCAGCTCTTCTGTGGTGCCCAGGCGAGGAGCAGGGCCCGCTTTCTTGAGTGCTGCAGCGGCTAAGGGAGAGGCTCCCTTGTCTGTCGCAGGTGTCAGGAATGGGGGGTAAGGAGGGTCATCTCTGCCCCGCCACACAGCCACATGACAAGTAGTGGCAACAGCTCTCCCACGCTCGCTCACAACTTCAGGGCTGCCTCACCCATACCTCTGCCAACACGTTAGGCTCTGCTTTGCTACCCAGGAGAGGTACAGGACTCTTTTCTCCTGGGTTCTTCGCCCGTGAGAGGCAGGGGCGGCTCTCCCACTTTTATGACTTCAGAGCCAGCTCTCCAGTCCACTTCAGGCACAGAGGGGTGGGGTGGGGTGGGATGGGGTGGGGTGGGGTGGGGTGGGGTGGGGTGGGGTCGGGTGGGGTGGGGTGGGGCGTCTCTTCCCCGCCCGTGCTGCCCTATGGCAGACAAGGGCAGGGCCAGCTCTCTCAGGCTTGGGGCCAGCTCACCCATGCCCCACCTCCCACCTGTAAGCAAGGTCAGCTCTGCTGTGCTTCCCAGATGAGGCACAGTGCCCGCTTTCCGGAATGTTGCCGTTGGTGGGGAGAGGGTCGGCTCCCCGGCCAGCTGGAGGTGGTAGGGACGAGGGAGGGGATCTTTTCCCCACTCCCACCACCACACGCAGATGAAGGAGGTGGTACCAGCTATGCCCCTCTCATGCCCTGAGCCCCAGGCTACAGGGTCAACTCTACTGTGCTTCCCAGCAAGTTGCAGGCCCCATTTCCCGACTGGCTGCAGCTAGTGAGGGGTTGGGTCAGGTCTCCCACCTGCTGCAGGTGGTATGGGGCCAGGGAGGAGGGCATTTTTCCCTCATCCATGCCACCAAATGGCAAATAAGAGGGGTGAGGCCTGCTCTCTCATTCCCACGCCTTCAGGGCTAGCTTACCTATGCCCCTGCGAACAGGGTCAGCTCGACGCGCTGCCTAGGTGAGGTGTAGGACCCTCTCTCCTGAGTGCTTCACTGGAGAGGGGCAGGGCCAACGCAGGACAGCCCTATCCTCTCTGCCTTTGGTGGTACCAGGAGCCACCTACAGCAACAGAAACAGCAACTGCATCAGAGCCATGAACCCAGACATGGGCCCCAAGCAGTAGCCCAGGCCCAGACAGATTGCCACCCACCTCAGTCTGCTCCTCATCTCCTTTGCCTCTTCAGATATGCCTCTGTCCACAGGACATGAACCATTTTGTCTCCCTCTTTCTCCCATATCACACCATGCATTTGCTCACCATAACAGTGCCTGTCTGCCTGGCTCTACAAAGTGTGTGGGAGGTGTGTGTGTCTGTGTGTGGGGGGTGTGGGGTGGTGGTGGTGGTGGGGGACTGAAGTTGCTGTTTTCTCCTTGGCGCCTGGGGCAGATTGCCCGAGGCCTGCTTGTGGGTCACCTTGTCCTGTTCAGTCAGGCACTGGGCAGGGCTATGCTTCTTCCTCAACACAAAGAGATCATAATAGTGCCCAACCGCCCTGTGCCTCTGGTGCAGCCACACGGCGTGAGGCAGAGCTGTTCACAATGTTCTTATTAGTATAATTAATAAGATTTTTTTGATAAAATTTTATTTGTGAATACCTTTTAAAAATGTATCCATGTGATGTTAGACTTTTTGAGGGTGACAAAAAAATGTATTTTGGTGAATGAGGATTATAGTATGAAAGTGCTAAGACCCACAGCCTTAGCAGAGATAGTCCTGAGCTCGTAGAGGCCGGAAGAGGGGGGTCTGATTCCCTGGAACTGATATTACAGTTACTTGTGAATATTGGTGCTGGAAAATGCACCCAGTTGCCAGGTAAGCACTGGCTGAGCCATTTCTTCACCCCCAGTGTAAAATGAAAAGTTATACCAATCGTTCTCCTAGAAACAAGTGTAATCATGTCTTGAAAAATAGACCAAAGTTGCCTAGCTGTGGGGTGATTGGCAACTGCTAGCTGCTTGGAAAGAGAGACAGTTTTCTCTAAGAGTGTAGCCCCTGGCAAGTCGACCACGCTCTGTGAAAGGCCACACATCCAAGAGTCTATGGGTTGCACACATTGGTCTTGAAAGACTTTTAGGACACAAAGTTGGGTGGGGGAGGGATATGAAACATTGTAGGAAACTCTCAAAGAACTAATCCTACTGAAAAAAGGGATGTTCGGAAGTCAGTTCCGTGCTATACAAGTGTTTATCATCAGAGTACATGGCAGCCTCTGGGTTTTTACTCTTATTCCAGCAGATGCACACAGTCCTTTCTCCAAGTAAGTTTTGCCTTCTGCCCATCCCTCCTCTTCCCCTCTCTTCTCCTCTCTGCCTTTATTTACATTAAAACTTGTTCCAAAAGATCTTGAACTGGCTACCGAGGACTGTTTCAACAATTCTATCTGCCATTAACACTCTGTGCTGTTAGGTAATTCTGCCACCCTTGCTTCAGCTGACCTCTCGAACTTGGTGTGTACCTGAGTGGCCATAAAGAAGCAATCGATTCAAAGGAACAGTATTTTTGAAAAGTGCAGAAATGGTATCTAATTTATAAAAATCTGACTCCTCTGTAGTTCTCCTTTCTAAAATTGTTCTGTCTCTGTCTCTGTCTCTGTCTCTCTCTCTCTCTCTGTGTGTGTGTGTGTGTGTGTGTGTGTGTGTGTGTGTGTGTGTGTGTGTGTGTGTGTTTGTAGGCATGTATGTGTACACATGTGTATGAGTGTGCTTGCCTGTGGGAATGGGCGTAGAGATTAGAGGTTAGCATCTGCATGTCTTTCCCCAATTGCTTCTTCCCCTTCCTGTTTGAAATGCGGTCTGTTACTAAATCCGAAGCTCACAGTTTTGGCTAGACTGGCCAGCCATCCAGCTTCCATGATCTGCATGTCTGTGCCTCCTGGTGCTGGGGTACAAGCACGTGCTGCTGTACTCAGCTTTTACTTGAGATCTGGGGATCTGGACTCAGGTCCTCACGCTTTTGTAGGAAACACTTTATCCAGTGAATTGTTCCTCCAGCCCAGTTCTGTTTCTTCTTTCTCTAGCTTTGGTATAGCACACTTGTGGAAGACTGTAGCTGTAGATCTCTAAGTTCTTCTCTGACCATTCCTGGGTGTTCAGGAGGCTTCTGTCACCAACTACATGCCTTCCACACTTTGCCTTCTGTTCCTCTTATGTTGCCATGACTTCCATGTCTGCTGATACCCACACTCAGTTATGCCGGGGCACTGCTGATTTGCTATACTCAAAAAGTATATAAAGTAATATAAATATAAATAGCAAATAAAGTGCTTCTTGCTAAAGAATGACAAACAATTTAATTTGTAGCACCCATACTTAAAAGAAAAAAGCTGAGTGTAGCTGGGCATTTCTATGATCCATGTGCTAAGGAGGCAGAGGTCAGAGGATCCCTGGAGCTTGCTGGCCGGTCAGGCTAGCTGAATTGGTGAACTCCAGGTTTAGTAAGAGACCTTATCTTAAAACTAAGTAGGAAGTGATTGATGAAGACATATAATATTGCCCCATGGTTTCCAGATGCAATGACACACACATGCATGTACACACATAACATACACACACACACACACACACACACACACACACACAGTCACCTCAAATGTCCCAGATCTTCAGTCATGACGTCATGCTGTTCAAACAACCTGCTGATTTTTCTGTATGCATCATTTGCCCAGGGTTCCAACAATCCCATGCTGAGCTTCTTCACACATTTCTTGTCACCTTGAATTGCAACATGAGGTGATGCATATTCCATGTCTCCTGGGCCCCCTTGGCTCTTGCTAACTTTGTTCTTCCTTAGAAGTTTCCACTTAAATGACTCTTATTCCACAGTATCTTTACCTCAATTACTTGATTTCTAGCTGGATGTTGGGTAAAGAAATCTGTATGAAAACAGTAAAATTAGCAAGCAATAGATGAGCAAATCAACAAGTGTGGTGTTGACACTCTCAACAAACATTTGTTAAGTGCTCAGTATTTGTGAGAACCTCCAGGTAAGGTTGAATGATCCCTTAAGGACATTTACACTATTCTCAGATTACTGTCTCATAGTAGTGTGACAATGTCAATTTGCCAATACCGTCAATACCCACACTGGATCCCGTACCCCAGGAGGCCAGGTTCCAGTGATTCTTACCCTTATAAAATCCATAGCACCTGAACTTCAGACCTAAACATCTTAACATAGATATTTGATAAACATCTCAACTATAATATATCCAAACTGAGCTTTTGGTATTCCTTCCCCAAGCTTACTCCTTTTATATGTGCCTTGAGGATGGTGTCCTGATTCTGGCTTCTAAGGTTAATGACCCCAAACATGCCTTCAGTATGTATTCCTCTTTTTCATCCCCCCTCCACACCATCAGCAAATCCTGCATGTTCAACTTCCCCTATTCTCTGTTTCCACCTGGTCTTTTATGTGCAAAATAAGGATGGAGAGGTCCCCAAATCACTCTCAGAGCACAGCAGATGAAGACCCCCTGATGTGACATTGGGACAGTCCTGACACAGCACCTCTTTACTCTAGGTGTCTCGACTTAAACCTTGTCCTGTCTCTTGACTATGTCATACCTGGATGGAACCATAAACCTCTACTTCTCCCTCAGCCCTCCTGTGGTCATTTCCAAGGCAATGGGCAAATAACACTCTCACACAACGGTGGAATCATAGCTACCTTGTCCTCCTTCAGTCCAATGGCTTCCGATCAAGTCAAAGTTGATGTGTTTTGTTGGGTGACATCTGACCAGCCTGCCTTTACCATTTCATTCTGAACTCTTCTTCCCTCCAACCCTTCACTCCACTGAGCCTTGAACATCTCAGACACACTCCTGATTCAGTGATGTTGCACCTGTACCTTCTTCTGGGAAGACCCTGAGCTCAGATGCCCTTCATTTCTTTTTATGTCTTATTCAAATAGAGCTCTGTCCTGGCCAACCTTCTGCAGTGTTGACAGATCCTTCACCTTATACTCTGCTGATTTTTCCCCTTAGCATTTCTCTCCATATTGTACAGATAAATGAATATAATTATAGTTTTTGTTCCCCCTGCTCCCACTCCGAACATATTGTAAGCTCTAATCAGGCAGAGATTTCTGTATCCTTCATGGATGTAACCAATGCCTGTATTCTCAGTGCCATATTAATAAATAATTATAATTGACTGAACACTGTATCCACAGATGGATGGCTGTCCTCATCTCTTTTTAATAAATTTACTCTGTTTTATTGTATATCCCTGTTCTGAGGACTTAGGCATGAAGCCAAGAAACATGAGGCAGTCTCTGAGCTCAGAATGTTTAGGCTACAACTTTCCTCTTCCTGTGTTGTTCTGGAATGCATTTCCTTAATCACATGGTGCTCCAAAATCTTCTAGACAATACCAGAAATACCCTGATTCTGGGGTACACAGTATCTGAGGTTCCTAGTACATTAGAGTTGAAAATGAATGACCATGGAGCCAATGAGATGACTTATGTAAAGGGTCCCGTGACCAAGACTGATGATCTGAATTCTAGCCCCATAATCCACATGGTAGAAAAAGAGAACTTGTTCTTACAAGTTGTCCTTCTACCTCCATGTGTACATCATGCATGCCCTCATTAAACAGACACATAAAAGGGTAATAAAAAGGAGTGAACTTTTATATATCAAAGGATACGATTCTTTGGTAATGAAATTTAGAAATAAGGAAACAATTCTGACACTATCATCTGACTTGTTAAAAGAACATTACCTGGATATGCAGAAATGAAGGGGAAATTTCAAATACTAAGAATTTCTTTCATGGTGAGAAGTCGTTGCTTCCCATCTTTTATTCTATTAAGGAAAAAGCACATATGTAGCCATAAAAACATGCAGTCTGTTAAAATACATAATGATGCTTTTGCAATGCTCACACTGTGCCCCAGGTATCCCGTTTTGATGGATATGGTCAGGTTGCATCTTTCAAACAGAATTCATTTTTGAAATTCCTATGATGTGGGTGGAAATTGCTCACTACTTTCTTCTTCAAATGGCATCCTTGGCTCTTGAGAAAGATTTCTGAAAGCCTTTATTTGACTCTTGACAGCTGCGAATTCTTCTGGGCTGCTGGAAGAGACTCCGTCTTGTCTAAATGTAAATACCTGGTTAGTTCATTCTCTGTCATGAGGGCAGTTTATTCCTTTTGTAGGAAGCCTTGATTTTCAAAGAAAAAGAGATCAGGCCTCCATTAGCACGCAGGCTTCAGATTGTTCCCAGGATCTTTGTTTACTCCTACAGGGCAGACTTTGTTTTCATGCCCAGTAAGTTTGACCAAGCAGTAAAATCCATCTGCTGAGTGGGTCACTGACTCAGTGGCAGGCTCTCTACAAAGTATAAAGGTGATGTCTCAGGACTTTGCACACCGAAGGATCACCGGATGTTCAATGTGGAAGGGGCCACTTCAATAGGAGCAGCATGGAGTTAGTCACCCACAAAAGAGCTTGGACAAGGAAACCTTACAAAAACAAAACAAAACAAAAAATGAAACAAACAAACAAAAACCCAGAAATTTTACATGCATCTTTATAAAGCCATTAAAAACCCATGTTGTTTTCCTTTCCCGTGGGAGGGCTATGTGAAACTGCCCCATTTGTGCCATCATCTCTCAGCACTTCTGGCGGGGTATCTAGATGTTTCCCTAATTTCTCCATCACAACTTCCAAATCACAGTCTTCTTGTGTTTGCTGAAAGCATTAAAACCAGAAATTGCCACAGTAATGCTACCCACCCCTCGCTTATGGAGCTGCTACTGTTATTTTCCCTCTGATTTTACAGAGAGCTTTTCAGCCACCGGTGCGTCTGGTCTACTTGATGAAACTCAATTGTACTTAAAAAACATAGTTAAGCATTGTGTCAGAGGACTAGAGCAGCAGGCTTGTTGTTTCACGGAAGGGACTTCCAGAGGTTGCGGCTCCTGTAATCAGAGAGTACTTCACTTAGCCTGGGAGGCTGCGGACTAATGCCTTGTTTCACAGCTAATCACCTCCATGTGCTGATGTAACTGGACCTGGAGTTGAGAGAAGACTGCACCTTCCAGCAGCCCTGCAAGTAGACGTAAGAAGTTTTACGTTACTCAATGTAAAAACAGACCTAAATGGGAAGGTGGGCTATAATCCTGAAAGCAAGTGTGTGCATGGGTGTGTGCATGGGTGTGTGAATGTGTGTGTGTGTATGTGGGGGGAACCCTGAGGTGTTAGAGCAGCAGTTTTACTTCACTGATGTTTTTATTTTCACCCACGGCACTGGGAGACTCTCTGAACTCCCAAGCAGCCTTCATTATGGCGTTTTTTGACACTGCCACAGGGTCTCTGCATTATTTATCCCAGTCTGCTATACTCACCCAGCTTCTTGGGAATATTTTCAGATGGAATCACTAATTAGCACATATGTGGAAATTTCTCAAAGCAGTTGGGCCCCTTCCTCATTACTTCTTAATTCTTTTTTCTATTGGCCTAATGTGTGTCAAAGAGAAAATTTTAAATGACGAGCTGGGGGAATTTCCAGACTGAATCACACATTACATGAGAAAATAATTAGCAAAGCAAGGACCTTCTGTATGATCAGAAAGAAAAGCCACCCAGATGCTTACCAGTGCAGAATCAAGTTGGCTTGGCCTACAACATTCTCTGTAGTATTCTATCAGCTAACCTCTAGGACAACTTTCTACAACTGCCTTCAGATGTTAGCACATCCTTAGCAACTTCATCTTTAATTCTCAATGCGTTCTTGACATGCAACTTCCTTTTACCTTTTTCTGCTTTGGATTCTAACTACTTGGGTACAATATATCCTCTATTAGTGTAAGAGTTTTGTCTTAATCTTACTTTCGTCTTAAGGCACTAGTAATTATTTGAAAACAGTCTCTGGATGTCTGGATCTCTTTTCTAGATTTCCTTTAAACATTTCCCCCTAAATATAATTATTTCCATGTTTTATAGTAACTACATACATAAAATGAGAATTATTAGGCAATGATATCTTTAGTTTTTAATTTAAATTTTTCATGTAATTAAATTATTTGGCAATGATAGGAGATTTTATATCCTATCAGCACACACCTTTGTTCCCCACTCTGATTCATTCTAAGTGCCCCCTCCTGACTCCATGATTTCTCCTTTTTCTTAAAAAAAAAAAAAAAACTGGAAAAATGTAAGTTTAGCCAAAAAGGAAATTAAAAACTTTACTAGGAGGTAGGGAACCCATAGAGGTATTTAAAAATAGACCAACACACACACACACACACACACACACACACACACACACACACACACACAAACACACATTGAGAGAGAGAGAGAGAGAGAGAGAGAGAGAGAGAGAGAGAGAGAGAGAGAGAGAGAGAGAGAATCATCAAAGATTTGTTAAAGTTAGGTTAAACTAGACAGGATGATATTTTTCTAGTAACATGAACTGATACATATAAGTTTTGTTAGCAGACCTCCCCACCTGCCCCATCTCTGTGTGTATGAATTGTGATGTGTTCAGATGACCAAGCCACAGTTGTCATGTAGAAGATCAAGATCCAATAAATGGAGGTTTTCTTTTAAGCTATGCTCAATAGCTTTCTTTTCTTTGTATTTCTAGTGCCTAATACCAAGTGTTTAAAGTTCAGTCTCAATGGAGACTCAAATTTGTTTTGTTCTAATCTTGAAGGAGTGCTTAAGGGCCCCAGAAAAGGGGCAGGCAGCATTTGGACTCTTCTAGCCAAGTTTCCGTCCTTAGGACATGCTGCATGTAGTCACAGTCAGTGTGCTGGTATCTAGGAGTAAGGCCTGCAACAGCAACCACACATACCAAGCATTTTCCTTTCCCCATCTAGGACTTTATATGCAGTAATGAGAGCTTTCTGTTGTAAAAATGGACACACACACACACACACACACACACACACACACTAGCATTTGACTCAAGTTTAAGCCAACCCAAAATGCCCTTAGTCTTCTCTCCAATATGGTAGCCATCAACTAAATGTGGTATCAAGCACTTGAAATGTGTGAGGTATATCATGACTGCAAAAACACTTATCAGATTTCAAAGAGCTAGCATGAAGAAGGAATATAAGCATCTCACTAAAGTACGGTTGTTGTTACATGTTAAAATGGTAATAGTTTGGATATATTGGGTCAAATAAAATATATCATTAAAATGAATTTCACTTATTTCTTTCTACTTTCTTTTTTTGGTGTGGCCATTAGAAGGCTTGAGTGTGGCTCCCAGTGACCTTCTGTGGACTCAGCTGCTCTACGTTCATTTCTACTCCTGTTTCATTACTTTTCCTGCTGAAACTTTAAAGACAGATTGTGCTTTCTTTTCTACAAAATCTGCAGGAAGAAACTGCCATCTTCTTTGAACATATTGGATGAATTTTCAGGGCTGCCTGGGCCTTTGTCCTATGCTTGGGCTTCTCCTCCTCCTCCTCCTCCTCCTCCTCCTCCTCCTCCTCCTCCTCCTCCTCCTCCGTTTGGGCTGCTATATGCCCTTGTCTGGCCATGTTGCCAGAGCTCAGTCACTCACTTCCATTCTTGCTCTAGTGTAGGCTTAAAACCCAGGCCTGATAGGATGTGGGACCTTGACATCTGCTGAGGTTGCATAGCCTGACTCCATGACCCCTTCTTCTCTAGCCAAGTCCCCGAGGACCAGATTCATCCACAGCAGCCTCAGATGCTGCTGAGTCAGCCAGTCACCTCTTCTGATGAAAACTGGGGTAAGCCACCCTCTTGGTACTCCAAGACTTTTCACAGTTTCTGGTTGTTGACTGCATCTAAGAAGGGGGTCTCCTGTGACTTTGTGCAACATTTGTGCCTCTTTGTATGGGATGTGAAGAAATGATTCATCTATCCTTGTCAACCATTGAGTGGTCAGCCACTCTCACAGCCATTAGTAACATTAGTAACAAGAGCAGAGTAAATCCTGAAACCTCTCTTCTCCCTTTGCCAAGGTGGAGTGAAATGCACCCTCCTTGGTCCCCCTCATGGCACACTGTGGAGAGTCTGTCCTCAAACCTAGACCACCAGCCCTGACTACCCAGAAACCACTTGGAAGGTGCAATCATTTCTGATGTGGTTTTATGTTTCTGGTTCTGAAAACAGCTCCTGGTATACAGTAGGTGCCCAATAAATGTTCTTTGAGTGAATGAATTTGAAAATCAGGGATTGCCTCTGAAAAGGCTCTTGTATGAAACCACCTCCCTAGCTGAGGTACACAGCCCTTGGTCCAAAGGACCTCCGGGATTCAGATAACATGCATCCTGATGGAGATTTCTCGGCTTTGGTTTATATCACAACGTGCAGACTGCCCTCCATTTAGAATTAAATTAACTTTAAAAGAGAGAGTAAGTGCCTTGTTTGAAAATCTCTCTGTCTGCCTGGTGATTTAATTTTCAGCCCAGATGTGATCTGGCATCCCTGGTAGTTGATGTCTGCTTTTCATTTACTGGATACTGTTCACAGAGTTCTGGGATGTCATAGGAGGCTGTCCACTGGAAGACCAGCCCGATACATATTGGTGACTTTAGAATCACAGCCCTTGCCTCTCAGCCTGCTGTAATCACCCCACTTCAGGAAGGCAGGCTGGTTGTCTGTTGTGCAAAATGTCTTGCATTAGTTTTTAAACATTTTGCTTTGGCTCCACACCCCAGCTCCACACATTTTTCTCCCTTAATTTTTAAACCCACGTACACTCTGAGGGAAATTGAATCCATATGTTTCTGATTCATTTACACACAACTCATCAAAATGTTGTTTTAAAAGAGCTAAACTCAAATCCCACAGGGGCTGAGGGGTTTTAGCGTTGGCTGAAGGATCTGAATTGGCTGGATGGGCTTGGGCACAGCAGGTGTGAAATAGGAGCCTGCCTACCTCCCAGGTCTGAGCTAAATAGCATCTTTCTTAGAAGATCAGCTCCCACCTCTGGCTTCTCACCTTGCAGTCCGTCCTCCACTCCACAACTGCTGTGGCCCACATTTGATTAGTTTGGAGAACCAAAGGGAAAGAAACTGGTAGGTTGTTCCGGCCAAACTGGAATGATCAAGGTATTTATGTATGTCATCCTGCCTGATGGGGGACTAATAAAATTCTCACAGCCGACAGGGCTCTGAAAAATTGTGTCCTTTCCTTTGAATGGATCCAGAAAGCCCAAAGCAGACAGGAACATGTCCTACATCACTATAAAAAAATAATAATAATACACAATAAGGGCGGGGCTTGTATCCTTTCAGGTAATCTCACCCAAGCTCAGTAACTGTCAAAATTTGACTCATAGACAAGGTTCATACTACCAACCACAACTAAATTCTTGAGTTCCCACTGCTTCTGAGACCATGAACTATAAAATTGACTTATTGTGCTATGGGGTCCAGGTAACCCTCTAACGGGGCATGGACACTGGCAAGAGGCAGCAATGGGATGCGTTCCTGGTGTCCAGAACTTCTGTGGTCCAGCTGATCAGGTAGCTCAGTTGCAATGGTTAAAAGAAGAGGTCACACAAGTTTCATTGTAGTTACAGCATCCTAAACTCTTGTTTCTATTTTATAATAGAGACAAGAATACCCAGGTTTTGTCTGTGCCATGAAAAGGATGGGTAGGTGGCTGTGGTCCACCAAGGTGAATAGGACTTACTGAGTCCAAAGGAAACTGAGGCCTCTTGTTTCCTGTTGGCAGGGCAGCTCCTCACACATCGGTCCTGATTGACAGCAGTATAGGATGGGTGAACATTGCAAATGACCTTTAGATTAAAAGCAATGATGGGGAAACTGTTTTCAAATGGTGGGGTCTCATTAGTATCAAGAAATTTGCTGGTTGGGGACAAGATGGCATCAGACGCTCAACTAAATTCTGGCTTTCCCTAGGGCAAACAAGCCGGCTTAATTAGCCTGAGGGCTTTAATTCAACAATCTCTTCCAAAATGAAACAAGGGTACCCTCCTGGGTTTTCAGGACATGTGTTTCTTTGCAAAAACATGTGGACCCAATATTATTAAAAACATATGGTATTCTTTCTCTTCTAAGCAAACTTTCTCTGCACTGATTTTCATTCTCTTTTCTAAAATCCACATTAAATGTTCTACTTAGCCTGACCCTAAAACTACATTTTTTTTAACTATCAATTTTTCTCTCATCCCTCCTATAAAAGTCATAGTGATTTGTGGTCCTGAGATAGTCCCTTGTGTGATTCCTTTGTATGACCTATCACAGTAGTATCTAAATTTGTTATGATGGGTTGGTTGTTGTCATTAAAACTGAAGGTACAGTGGGATGTGTCACAAAGGACATTTTGTATAGCTTATCCAAACAGATTTTAAAATTAGCTGAATTATTTATTTACCTGTATTCAAAGCAGGCATATTTATTTCTGAGCAACCAGGGTCTGGAGAGAGTGACTTATCTTCACAAGATCCTGATATAGCCAGTATATTGCTAAGTGTTCTGAGGGCCCCTAGGAAGAGTAATAATCATAACAATGTAACTATTCACTGTTCCAGTGGTGGGACCCTGATAACCATCTCATCCTGTGTTTATGAGGCACCTTACACTATTTTATTAAGTAAAGACAACCAGGTGAGGTAGAAATTGGTGTCATCTATGGTACAGATGAAGAGATAGGGTCATAGGAACAGGCCACTTGCTTGGGTTGCTAAAGTGAAGAAAAGAGATTCAGATCCATGCTTATCTGATTATAAAGATGGCAAGGAATTGAAATATAAATAAAGTGAAATACAAGAAAATAAAAATAGCCTTAGAAGTATTCTCCAGTATGGCAAATTCTATTTGCTATGTTCTAAGTGTTTTTAAAAGAGGGGCTTCTGCAAATGTTAGGCAACTATTCTTTAGGTAAATATCACCAGGTAAACAGTGAGATGAAGTTGAAAACACACATTCTCTGAATCATCTCCAGGCAGTGTGTCCTGTCCCTCTTTACATACTGACTCCTCTTCCTAGGTCCTTTGATATTCCCAGTTTCTGGTCTAGAGTCTGTCATGCAATGGGTGCCATCCACTGGGTGTACCGTGGATGGGGCATTGAGGAAGCTGATTAGCAAATCACAGACATGGAGGAAGAGGAAAGAAAGAGCAGGACAGGATCTAGTTTGGGTGGTAAATGAAACCTGAGAGTCCATTCCATTGGAGACTTTTGAGAGATGGTGAGCCAGTGAAGAACACTTAGGAGCAGTTGGATATAATAGCTTTTCCATTTAGAAAAGTCACTTTGTATAGAATTCAGAAGATAGGCTGGGAAAGGGACCAAGAAGAATAGAATGTAATCACAGTACCTAGTTTATGAAAAAACTGCATGGAGATCCTGAAAGGTTCACTCTGCTGATGACAACAGGAGCCTGTGAAATGGGACTTTTCTAATGAAGCCATGAAGCTGAACTGAGACAGTTAAGGACACTGGGGAAGGAGGACATGTAAAGCCTTCTAGATCTAGATGGGGGGTGTACCACTCTCAGAGAACCTCCTCTTCATTTTTGGGCCAGGAGACATTGTCATGGGACTGCTTTACTCTGTAGGTGAGCCTCTTACTCTATGGGCTCAATTCAAGGCTATCACTGTTACTTTATAATTCCTGGGGTCTTCCTCACTGCCAGCCACCTGAGGACCCAGTAGGGTTTTTCCAACCTCCTCAGAAGAAATTTAGAGGATATCTAGCAAGACTTTTAGACTTCTGCAGTAGTACTTACCATGCATGATGTAAAGAGGTGAAGGGTGCTATGCTTGGAGTACAGATACTGGAATCAGTCACTCTGATTTTGCATCTTGACCTGGTAACTGAAAGGTATTGGGCAAGCTACTGACATGGCTCCTAGGCCATTATGCATAAAGATTTGCAAGTTTTGATGTTGTGAACAGTAAGTGAGAAAGCAAGTGTAATCTGCCTAGGGTAGTACCAGGCACACAAGCAATGCTCAACTTACAACACTTTATTGTAATAATGATGATTTGGGGAACGAGAGACATATATGGTTCTCAAATAGTCAAGAAGGTCCTGTGCAGAAGTTACATGGCCTTAGCTTGGTTAGGAAGAGGATGAGCTAAGGGATGAGCCATGGATTTGGGGATATTTTACAACATCTGGCCTGGAGGGACGAGTCCAAGGTATCTTCCACAAGCAATGCTCTGTGAGGAGCCCAGGGAATCTCGGAGTGATAGGGCTTTACTGTAAAAGCTACCGTTATGCTCTGAATGTGGAACATCTCCCACAGGCACATGTTGGAACACCTGGTCTCAAGCTGGTGGTGATGTTTTGGGAAGTTCTGGGAGCCTTAGGGGGTGGGGCCAGGGATAGAAGTAGATCTCGCTGATGGAAGTGGGTCAGCAGGTGTGGGCCTTGCCATCCCCTACCCTTGTCCCAGGATAGCTTCTGCTTCTTGATCCTGTCATTGGGTGAGGAGCTCCTCTCCATGCCCCAGCTGCCTCAGCACTGCCTAACTGCGGTGACTTCCTGGCCAGGGAACTGTGAGTCAGAACAATCCTCTGCTCCACAGAGCTGCTTCACCAACAAGAAAAGAAGCTAAGGCAGCCACCCACACACCGCTACCAATGCACATGCTGTTGGAAGGGAAGCTTAGGACCTAGCTGTCCACAGGAAGTAGTTGGCTGGCATTTTAACCACCAGAAGTGGGGTAAATAGCCTGGAGCAACCAGGCATTGCTGTCTTTCCCACCACAACAGCACAGGGCACCTGAGATTCATTTACCACACGTTACATCCCCTTCTTCCTTGTATCCTGGCATACGAGGACAAGGAGTTTATGGCTCTCTTTTTCATTGTGATAAAATACACATAACAAAAAGCTTATGATTTTAAACACTATAAAGCATGAAACACCGTGACATTTCATAATACATAATGTTGGGCAGCCATCAACAGTATCGGGTTCTAGAACTGTTTTGACATCTGAAGCTGAACGCCCACATCCATTAAGCAGTCATTCCCCATTTCCTCTCCCTTCAGTCCCTAGCAACTACAAATTTGCTTTCTGTCATGGTGTATTTGCCTATTCTGGGCATTTTATAAAATAAATTCATATAATGTGTGGCCGTTTGTGTCTCCCGCTCTCACGCAATAAAAAAGGTTCAAAGTTCGTTCAAGTTGCAGCCTGAGTCAGCTCCTTACTCTTTCTGTGATAGGATAAGGTTACATGGGAGCTCACTTCCTTCTCCTCTCATTGGGGCCGGGCTTGGGAGGAGCTGGTCAATCTTTCTATCTGGAAGAAGTGGCCTATGACTGTGAAGCGGGCTCCGTGTTGTCAGATCTTTCACTTTACTAAGGGTTCCCAGAAACCCACGAGTTAAGAGGCACTCTAACTTTTAAATGCTGCCCATGATTTTAATTAGAATCAAAGTACAGCATGGGCGTCTTCACTGGGCTACAGGAAGGAGGACTAGAGGCAATGTTAGCGGTTTGAGCTGCAGTTAGAGGACTGCTCTGTCTTCTACTTAAAGAGCCTCTCCTGGTGATATAGTCAGGGTCATTTGTATTTATCTAATTGTAACATTTTCCCCATCATTTTCTTTTATAAATATGTTAAGACATTGTCTTATAATATAGAATAACTGTGATACTTATGTAGAAATTTCTAACTAACCTCTGGGCCATGTGAACTACAAAGACTAGCATCAAGGCTAAGAGCTTATTTATTTAGACAAAAAAGGATCAAAATTCCACTATGCCATCCTTTGTTAAAAATGAATGCTGTTGGCTGGTCCCAGTACAGTCTTTTGGTACAATCCAATTGACACCCCTCTACTTTCCAAACACAGTACATGACACAGGCGGACAAGCAAACATAATTAAATATTGGCCCAGATAGGGTTTTCCTTAATTAGTTGTGAGTTTCAATAATGAAAATACCTGGAGATTTATCTGACTTCAAAGTCCCATTAAATCTGTGCTGCTTTTGTTGCTTTGAAAGTTTGGGAGTTCAGGACTTCTCTCCTCATGCTTCTTAATGATGATAATTATTATATGATATGCTTAAAAGTACTTTTGATCCTGGCCTCTCAAAGCATTCAAGTGAGGCACCAATTCCCTCAGTCCCCTGACGAAGGGGGCCTTCCTTGTTTACAGGCAATGTGTGCTGACGTGTGTCATGGCCATGGATGCTTCAGAGAGGATCTGCCAGCAGCATCAGCAAAACCGCACAGAGGGAAAATCTCAGCTGTGGAGTTGGGGCCCTCACTGGGATGCCACACACATCCACAAAGTTGTGTCACTTTGCCCCGATTAAACAGTAAAAGAAGTTCACGGAGAAGCAGCTGAAGCCCCTCTGTGCTTGTAACACAGATCACGGGACCCAGCCTCTCTTCTCGCCTCATTCTACCTCCTAACAGTGTCACCAACCAAGTCCCAGGTGAGCTGGATGAGACTCCTCTCAAGCTGAAGGGCCCTCCCACAGCCTCTGGCCATTTCTGATCTTGTTAACTGACACAGTGCTGAGCACAGTGAATTTCTTCATGTACCTGAAACTGACTCTGTTGACTTTGTCCTTTGCCAGCATGTTTGCTTCTAGGATTTTTTTTCCAGCCCTGATGCTGGCTACAAGTAGAAATTAATACTTACGATGGAAAAATGAGAGAAGAACTGTGTGTTTAATACTTGGTCCTGGCACCATCTTACAAAGAAATAAACTTTCTTTGAGCAGGTTGAAGAGAAACGAAATTCTCTTCTGCTACTTGAATTTCTACATCTTTATCTACAACAATGTTTGCAACCTTCCTAATGCCTCAGCCCTTTAACATAGTTCTTCATATCCTGGTGACTCCTAATCATAAAATTATTTTCATTGCTACTTCATAACTGTAATTTTGCTACTGTTACAAATAGTAAACATCTGATATTTCTGATGGTTTCAGGCAACCCCTGTGAAAAGGTTGTTCGACCCCCAGAGGGGTCAGGACCCACAGGTTGAGAACTGCTGGTCTGGAATGAGACAATAAGTGGTGGATTTGAGCAGATGACCCATGGGTCTAATTTGGAAAGGTCTCCCAAACCCACCTAGAAGAGAACTTGATGTGCTGGCATTAAGAATAAAACCCAACTGCAGTGGATAGTGTGGATAGTGGCACACTCCTTTAATCCCAGCACCCAGGAGGCAGAGACAGGTGGATCTCTGTGAGTTTGAGGCCAGCCTGGTCTACAGAGTGAGTTCCAAGACAGTCAAAGCTACATAGTGAGACTCTCTCAGGAAAAAAAAAATAAGAGTAAAACACACAGAACATTCCTCTTCCATGAGCAGAGCGGAGAGTGCACGCCATCCTGGCAATACCATCTCTAAAGTGGAGAGAACTGGGGCTACTCTGATGGCTAGTCCTAGGGACACAGGGAACCCTACACTCCTCAGGCTTATGAAGAAAAGACTTGATGCCAGCAGAGACATTCATTTGCATACTCAGATTCCATAGGAAATGCCATAGAATCAAATAAATTTAAGAACAAAATATATAATAAAGCACAAAGAAACACACATGTAACTTAAAATTTGCTAAAATTAGATGAGAAAGATGGCCAGTGACTGGGTCAGCTTGAAGACCTGAGTTTGAGTCCCAAGATCTGCCTCTTACAACCACCTCTACTCCAACTCCAGGGGTATCTGAGTCTTTCCGGTCTTGTGGCTACCTGCATTCACATGCACATACACTCACACACACAAATTCAAATTAAAATCTTTAAAAAATAAAATAAGACTACAGTGTGATTCTTTTTTTTTTTTTTTTTTTTTTTTTTTTTTTTTTTTGGTTTTTCGAGACAGGGTTTCTCTGCGTAGCTTTGCGCCTTTCCTGGAGCTCACTTGGTAGCCCAGGCTGGCCTCGAACTCACAGAGATCCGCCTGGCTTTGCCTCCCGAGTGCTGGGATTAAAGGCGTGCGCCACCACCGCCCGGCTAACAGTGTGATTCTTATACTTATTCTACCTCAAATATCTGTCTAAAATGACATGTTTTAAATCTCAAGATTTTGATTTGCTGTTTTCTGTGTGGTAAGGATGTTTACAAGGTAGAGAAAAGGAGACAGGACAGTAGCTGATATTTCCTGCATTTCTTTACTTTGTGCGGGAATCGTTGTAAGACCCTTGGATACAATCTTCATATTAGATTGCAATGTAGATGCTGTATCTGTAGTTTAGAGATGCAGGGACTGAGATTCAAAAAATACAGCTAAGCAGCTGAAGGAAAACATTAATAGAAGATTCAGGATTGTTACTCAAGGGGAAGTGTCTAAAGCTGAAGCTTGTGAACCTAATCTAGTGGTTAATCCTTTCGAAACAATGCAATACCAGCTGCAAGTCCTGGAACTAATGTTAGTAGTAGAAGAAAAACCATTGTGTATTTTTCCTTCTATGCCATGGAGAAGTAAACCACATGGACAGAGCCAGAGACAGACAGAGAGAGAGAGAGAGAGATAGACAACAACAGAGGGAGGAGAGAGAGAGAGAGAGAGAGAGAGAGAGAGAGAGAGAGAGAGAGAGAGAGAGAGAGAGAGAGAGAGAGAGAGAGAGAGGCTTTCCAACATTAGGTAACTGAAGAAGACCCTTCTACTATTGCTTTTATGTGTAGCCCGGGCTGGTTTTAAACTTGAAATCTACCGGCTTCCAGCTCTCCAGTTGCTGGGATCAATTAAATAAGCCATTACATATGCAATCACTTCCAGGTTTTCTTACTCTCTGAGACTAAATGGATGAGAATGGGGCAATGTGTGGCTTGCATTCCCACAGTGAGGGACATGCCAACATTGTGTCGGGAAGCCACAGGTTCAGCTATTCTAGCAGTTACCTGGAGTAGCTTAGGTGGTAGTTTTAGAGCATGTTTCTCAAGTATAATGTCTGGGGGTGGAGGACATTGTACCAGGCTTATTCTCTTGGACAACCAATCAGCTCCCAAATCATGACACAGAGACTTCTTATTAGTTATGAATGTTCAGCCTTATTTTATACTTATCCCACTAGCTCTTATAACTTAACCTGTTTCTCTTCATCTATGATTTGCCTCGGGGCTTTTTACCTTTCCTTCCTTCTGTATATCTTACTTTCACTGTTTCTGTTGTCTGTCTGTCTGTCTGTCTTCTGGCCCAGGGTGTGTCCCTCTCTTTCTCCCTTATTCTCTTCTCCTCCTCTCCTCTCTCCAGCCTAGATTTCTCCTCCTATTTATTCTCTCTGCCCGATAGCCCTGCCTTTCCCTCTCCTGCCTAGCTATTGGTTGTTCAGCCTTTTTATTAGACCAATCAGGTGCTTTAGGCAGGCAAAGTGAAATAATTCCAGCACATGTTTGCATAATTAAACAAATGCAGCAAACCAAATGTTACATCTTTACACCATTAACAAAGGCAGCAGAAACAAATGTAACACACCTTTTTACTGTTAAAGTAATATCCTGCAGCCTAAACCAATGTAATACATCTTTGCCTAGTTAAAGTAATAGGAAATAGCCATTTTTTATTTAAATTTTATTTTAGTTCTTTGAGAATTTCATATATGAGTACTGTATTTATATGATTTCACTCCTTCCTCTTCAACTCTTCCTGTGTCCCCTCTACACCCTCTCAGATCATAATTTCTTCTTTCATTCTCTCTCTCTCTCTCTCTCTCTCTCTCTCTCTCTCTCTCTCTCTCTCTCTCTCTCACACACACACACACACACACACACACACCCTACTCAGTCCATTTGTTATTGTTCTTATATACATATGTTTAGAGCCCCTTACCAGGGGCTCATACCCAGAGAAATTTGATTCTCCCCCTCTCAGCAGCTACTGGTGGCCTAGAGCTTTTAATATAGAGGTGGAGTCTTGTGAAATCTCCTGCATCCACATTTGCAGGTCAACTGGTATTGCCATCACGCAGGTCTTGTTTAGGCAACCGTGCTATTCAGAGTTCAATGAAGCAAATTTTCTGTCATGCCTGAAAGACCCTATCTTGCATAACTTCCTGGTCTTCTGGCCCTCACAGTCTTCCCACCCTCTTCTGTGACGCTCAGAGCCTTATGTGTAGGATGGCCTTGTAGCTATGTCAGGCAGGGTTGGGCACCCCATGCTCACCTATTTTCTACAGTTGGACCCACAGTGGATCTCTAAAATAGTTTCCATCTGCTGCACAAAGAAGTTTCTTTGATGAAGGGTCAGAGTTCCCTTCTCTGTGGGTAGAATGATAAGTATTTAGTATATACTTAGAAATTATACGAGTTTAGGAAGACAGTAGTAGTATGTTTCCTTTAGGTTCTATGACCTCTCCAGCCACAAGCAGTTGGGTAAATTTACACTATGATTCACTCTTACTGAGTAGGCCTTAAGTCTAATTAAACTGCTCTTGATTATCCCCAAAATAAAAGTGCCACTATTGAACCACTGGGGAAATGGTTAATGGGCCACTCAAAAGTACAAGACAGCTTTTAAGTGTGAGTAATGCATGATTCTTTAGATTCTCCCTCCCCCTTCTTGCTCTCTCTCCCTTTCATTCTGAATTCTCTCTCCCTCCCGCCTCCCTCTCTCTTTATCTCTCTTTTGTACAGCCAAGCATTCTGGAGAACAATATGTCATGTTTTAATGCTAAAAATAATACTATAATATCATAAACAATATAAATAATACTATAATTATTTGAAAGTCAACCCTGCTTGTTTATCTAGTATTTTAGCACATACTGGAGATATTTAGTAGCATGTGAGAGGAAGGACTTTGCTTTGTTCACTGTTGCATCTCCAAGACCCAATAGGCATCTAATTAGCATCAGTCTTCACCTGGGCATAGGCATCATATGAAATTCCCACAAGTTATCAGTACATCAACAGTTTCTTTTCACTTTCAATACTTGCTACTATTGTTTTAGAGTGAGTTATACACCACTGTTACTTTAGCTTCATCATTACTAATCTTAGTATAATGGGGGTTGTCTGGTGAACCCTACAACGTGTGGCTTTGAATGTTCATCAACATTATTTTGGTCTATAATTCTCCAATAACTATATTTTAAAACAGGCATGCATTGAGATCAAGCGTGAAGTGTGTGTGTGTGTGTGTGTGTGTGTATGTGTGTGTAAAATGCAGACACACAGGATCATTTGCCACATTTTTCTGCCTTCACTAGTCATGTACAGCCTCTATGTTGGCTCTATTAAAGTAAAAATGTGCAATCAAAGTAAATATAATGAAGTGTTCCATGATCTTAACTTTATATAGCTGGTTTATAGCACAACGTTATATAGAAACTTATAATTAACTTACTCATTTTCCATGACTTTTGTTCTATATATGTTTTATTTCAAACAGACTGATTGTGTATCCCAGGGTGGCTTAAAGTTGCCATCTTCCTCCTTCATCTTCCCAAATCCTGGGACTCTAAGACATCACCATTTCTTAATTGCGAGGTTGCTTATTCATTGAAAGTTAGACCACAGATCGTTGGCCTATGTGAACAAATAATTACAATTTCTTCCCCCCTGGATTGTGTTTGCAAAATAATTAGAATCTCGGGTTCAGAATTGATACTTACATGGCTAACCTCAGCTCAGAAACTTACTTCAAAAGGTAGCAGGGAGCCTCAGGCTTTCAGCTGTTTCTCACCGCCACGTTCCTTCACAAGCGCCTGTGCAGTTTGGTTCTCCTCTGCATCAGTTTGCTCTGGCTTCTCTGACAATTTGGACACAAACTGGCCTGGAACCCCAGAAGTCTGTTCCTTTCCGGTTCCGGAGGCCAGAGGGCTGCAGCGGAGCCACTGGCGGGAGGAGCTGAGGAGGAAAGTATTCTCCTCCTGGTCCATCCTGCAGCGAACGCCCACCTCGGCGGCTGGTGTGCCTTCACCTTCCTTGATTACTTCTGGAAACGCCCCATTTTCAAGTAAGTTCACAAACAGCAGTGCTGGAGATAAGAACATGAATGCATGTTTTCGGGGACATAATTCACTCCACAACATCTGTGCTGGCCTCTTCCTGGCACCAGCATTCATGACTCAGTGTCCTGTTTTCCTTCCCCACTGGCACTACATTTCTATAGGACTTGTTGAGCTGGAGTCTGAATGTCTCTTGGATCCCGCAGGGTTTTTCTTTCTTTCTTTTTTCTTTTTTCTTTTTTCTGGTTTCTCATTTAGCACCCTTCCACCTACATCTATCTAAGGTCTACTCATGCTCATCCAGAGGAGACCGGGGTAGATGCTTGCTGATAGAATCTAACGGCTCCTAAAATCTCTTGAGTAATGTTTTTCTTATTCAAGATAATTCAGTATAGCAGAAAAATAAAGGTGGCAGAGTAACTATTCAACAAAGTCACAAATTAAAAACATGACTTATCATTTTTTAAATACATTTTCCGCACAGTAAATACCTGTATTCCAATGGCTAATTCCAGTGTCTTCTAGATAAGAGAATCCAAGCATTGCTGGTGCATTAATGCACTTCTCCAGGACTTGGTGCCTCACAAGCTGCTGAAGTTGTATATAATGGCTCAGTCATATGACATATCTTATCTTTGCATTTAATTAGGCTTCTAAAATGATTTTGTAGTCAATAATACCAATTGCCATGATAAAGCCAGGAAGTATTAAATCATGTACATCACTCTTTCATGGAGACTATGGGAGATTTATATTTCTTATACTAACTGATATTTTCAAGGGATGTTCTAGTTCATCAGAATGAGCTCCTTGATGATTTCTAGAGAGTAGTTGGTGATATCAAGGAATATTTATTGGTGAAGACTGGGGGTGAGGCTACAGAAAATTCTCATAGGCCAAATATTAGCTTAAGGAGAGATGAGGACACTGTTGGATCAGAGACAGCCTTCAAAGCAGAATGTGCCCTGAATTGGTTTAAGAATATTAGAAATAGTCAGAATATTAGGAAAGAATATTTAAGAAACCTTATTCAATAGACATTAATGGAGTCTATAACCAAAATATCAAAACTGTATAGCCATCTCAAGCACATGAGAAATATTATTCTAAAAAAATTACCACAAAGTAGGCCAAAATGTAAATTTTAAGGAATACCAAAGAATCAGAATCATTAAAGCCACATTTCTTTACTGCAATGGAATAATATTAGAAATTTGAAATGGGACATGAGAAGTTAAAGAAGCCATATATTTGGAAATATGTAAAAATACATTTCCAAATAATGTACAATTTAAAGAAGAATCAAAATGACAATAACAAAACCTTTAGATGAAAAATACTAAAACTATCAAGTATCAAGACAAGTAGTTTGAAGTCAGACTTGTGGTTGAAGGCTATTTATAGTTTAAAATATTTTTATAAGAAAAGCAGAGGAAATGAAGATCACAAGGTAAGTGTTCAAGCCAAGAACCTGGAAGAAGGGTAGAACAGGCAATCAAAGGAAAAAGTAAACCAGCAAAGGTTTTCTAAAGTTTAAAAAATAACATGGTAGGGTTGGGAGAGTCAACTCCCCAAAGTAGCTCTTGGACCTCCATCCAGCACTGGTTCTCCTGTGCCCACCTCCCACCAAAATAGTAAATAAAATGGCTTAAAGCATAGAGAAGACTTTCTAAATCAAAGGTGATATGTCTGAGACTGATAACAGTAAGAAGCCTCTGGTAAAATAAATTAGGAAAAAGGAGGAAAGTGGAAATATTAAAAATGTAAAACTATAACATAAAGGGTGTAGAAAGTTTAAGGCAGCCGAAAAGAATCTCATTTCTGATTGATGCAATAGATTCTAGATCAATTAAATGATTTCATAAAAATTATGCCTAGATGAAGCTGGAAAGTGCTGAAAATCTTCATATAGTAAAGCCTGCATGTCATCAATTTATGATCAAGTATTCTGTGAAGAATGCCATAGACATAGACATGAATGCCATAGGCTTTTCAGATGAAATATTCTCTCTCTCTCTCTGTCTCTCTCTCTTGAAGGAATAATAGACCATCTCTGGAACAAATTATGTCTATAAACTGAAATCTAGAAGTCTTCTTGTGATCTGTTATGCCAAACATAGACAATGTGAAGAAGAAAATGATAAATAGATTCTAACTGTAGCGATAGAGACAACTGATGTTTAAACTGCTTCTGTTACATCTCACATAGGTATCATCTTTGTAACCCAGCAAGAGCCTTATGACTGAGTGCTATTTCTGACCCTGCTTCCCAGCTCAGGAAACTGAGGTTTCAACTAGGGAAGTAGTTTGTCTAAGATAACAGCCAATAAGAAGCAGAATATACATTTTAATCCAGAAATTATAATTTAAGCAAATACATCCCAGAGATGTGTGTGAGTGTGTGCATTTAACCTACAACATGAACTGACTAAAGAAAAGAGAACCATGCTCACAACATAAAAAAAAAAACATGATAACTATTATTAACACCATGGGCCAACACCATACTAGAAGTTCTATACAGTGTGATAAAATGAGAAAACTAGTATATACACCATAAGGTAAGAAGTAAAAATTATTATTATTCACACAAGATATGCTTACCTACACAGAAAAACTAAAAGGATCTCAAGGATTGGTAAAAATTCAGCAATAATGCCAGATACAGAGTAAAATAAAATGTACCATCTAAATACATCCTATGAAAATTATGCCTGTTGCTATAGCTAGAAATAGTAGATTACAAATTGTAACTTTATGAAGCAAAATCATAGCTATTAAGTATGATTTCTAAAGGTCTTTGATGGCATGGGGGAATGGGAAAATAATCAGAATGTATTATTAAGTGAAAAAGCAAAACAAATTATATCAAAGTCAAATCTTTATTCAGAACATATACATATATACTTCTCATTTGCACTGGTTTGTTGTGATTTTCTCTTGCCTGTATATGAAATCCAGTGGCTTGTCAAATGTGCTGTGGGAATTTGAATGATCCTTTTCCTTTACATATTCATACATTTTCAAAAGTTTTGGCTAAACCACATTTTTATAATGATGAAAGTCATGAAAATTGTTTCCCTGGACACACTGAATAGAACCTGGGGAAAAGTTCTGGACACATGGTTTTGGTGAAGATGACAAGGAAATAAAACTCACAATGGGAAAGTGGGACATGCAAACCCCATGGAGTGGTATAGAGCTGCACTTCCAGCATCGTGTCAGCTCAGTAGAGTGGGAGAAAGAGGAGAAAGAGCTGTGTGACAGTTCACTTCCCCGCGCGTCACAGGGTCAGGTAAGTGATTCTATTCTCCACCAGAATCCAAAAAGGAAAGAGAAAGAAACAATGCATTTGATTGTCAGGGGAATGCAATAGTCAATCCTTTGTTGACTGTGACTTCAGTTAAACATCAGACAAAGGGAAGTGACAAATTGACACTGAAATTTCTCTCCATCCTCCAGGACTGAAAGCCTTCTAATGGTAGTTTGATTGAAGACCTTGTCCCAAGGGTTACTTTATGTAGAACTCTTTTCAAATAGTCAATTGCTCATACTCTTACAGGCAGTCCACCCAGAATTTTGCATTTAGTTCTCCTGTTGCACAGCAGGGGTCAGTCAACTTGTGGGCAAGGTGCTGACGAGGAGACCCTGGGTCCTTTGTTTGATAAGTGCAAAGGCTGGGTTTGGGATGTTTGCTGGAGTAACAGAATGATATGGTTAAGAAGATGGGGATTGGTATTAAACCAGCTTGCTTTATAGGTTAGTTCTATCACTTTCTAGCTATGTTCCCTGGGCATGTGACTTAAGGTCACCTTATTTGTAAAATAGGAATGATTATAATTATGTCACAGAACTGCTCTGAACATTTAAGCAGATACCATACATAGCTTAGTGTGACCTGGCACTTGCATATAGTTCAGCTGCTAGTACCAGCTAAACCCAAGCTGCTCACCTTTTGAGACAGTCCAGTGTTGTGCACAAGCCAGATGATGAAGATGACGTCCTCTCGAAATGTCCCCGTATTCAAGGAACTCTTCTCTCTGACTCACAGTATTGCAATTATACTGGCAGCTCAAGCCGGCATGCTCTAGTCTTGAAAACACAAACAAACAAACAAACAAAAAACCCCAAGAACTATCAACTGTATTTTCTTGCTACTTAACTGGATGGAAACCCTAAGTAGAGAGGACCTGGGAATGAAAAACCCAGCTGAGGGCAAGACAAGGTCCTTGACGCTCAAATCCAAGCAAACTAATTGAAGTCAGCATGAGGTTTTCACTAGAGAAGTGAAATAAAGTCAGAGTTATAGGCTGATGGCTCTGGAGGAAGTTAGGGGGTGAAACAGCAAGGGAAACAGGCTAGGAGGACATGTAGCTTGCTGCTTTGCGGGCTGACTGGTTGTTGGAACAAATCTGCCTCTTTTTGAAGACTCAGGACAGGGTGGACAATATATTAGTGTATTAGTCTAAATGTGGACAATTGGTTTAGAAAGCAAAAAATAAAAAAATAAAAAAAAAAAAGGTCAGGTTGAAGGCTCTCATGATTCAGAAGGCTGTATAGCATCCTTTCCTATCTGCCAGTGTGACGCATGTGACCACAGATCCGAAATGGCCGGTAGGTGGAATCTCAAGCGGCATGCATCTAAAGGAGAGAGGAGAAGTTGATGGAATTCTACAAGAACCATTGAAAGGATCCTTACTTTCCTCAGTTTTACCTAAGAATAGGATTTTAAGGATCTTAGTCACAAAGGCCTTTGCAAACATCTAAACAGCATAGTTCAAAATGATGCATAGTCTACATGACATGTAGAATGAGATTAGGAGTCAACTTCAGCAACAATATCATACCACTACTAAATAAGAATACTGAAGGAAAACCAAGACCTGTTTGTCCTTAATCTCCCAGTTGAATCCTAATACAAAAGCTCTTCCACCTGTTTGAACTATGCGATTGAACTGTCCTTGTACCTTCCTAAGACAAATGTGTCCCATTCTCTCTCACTAGCCCAGAGACTTTTTTTACTTCTACTTTTTCCCCTTTCCCAAAGAGCAAAAAGATGTTGAGATAACTGTCATTTCCAAAAATCATATACAGTCAAGCAAACAAAAAATCACAAAAGCAAATCTCTCAGTGTTTGAGACAAAACCACCTTGTGAATGCCCCATTTTTCTCCTCTGTCTAATGAATGGCCTGTGCAGTATTGTCTATGCTGGACTCATCCCTTCTCAAGCTCCTCTCAAGCTAGCACAGTCAGGTTGTATTCTCATTGCTAGCTTCCATTTGTGACTGGCAGCTCACTGGACCCAGGGGCCTTCTCTGTGTAGTCTGCTTTCCCACGCAACAGCCTATACTTGACTTCAGACTGACTACTCTATTCATGGAAACATGTTTCACTTTGAACTTTGGAAGTACCACATTCTTCTGCCTCTCTTCCTCTTCTCATTCCTGCCCCTCTTTATTTCCTCTATGACAATGGTTCTCAACCCATGGGTCATGACCTCTTTCACAGGGGTCACATGTCAAATATCCAGCATATCAGATATTTACATTACAATTCATAACTAGCAAAATTACAGTTATGAAGTAGCAATGAAAATAATTTTATGGTTAGGGGTCACCACAACATGAGGAAGTGTATTAAAGGGTTGGTCTCAGCATTAGGAAGGTTGAGACCTACTATTCTGTGCTTTTAGATGATATACTTATTTGGGACTCAATTCACAAGCATGCTCCATCTCTGTCTACAGGCTCTATGGAGGAGACATATCTCACAGAGGTCCAGGGTTTGGAGATCACACAAGTCTAATGAGTCACAATTGTAGGCCCTACCTTGCCTCTCTTTCCCCAAACTCACTCAGTGCCTTCTCTTTAGGTCTCATGAGCATCTCAAGCTACACAAGTCCACAATGGGACTCCTGATCTGTTAGCTGATTCTCCAACAAACAAACAAACAAACAAACAAACAAACAAACAAACAAACGCACCATCATGAAACCATTTACTGAGGCTCACAATCTAGGAACCATCACTGCATTCTCTCTCTCTTCCACTCTTCCCCTATCTCTCTCTCCTTTCCTCTTTGGTTTTTCAAGACAGGGTTTCTCTGTGTAACCTTGACTCTCCCGGAACTCTCTGTAGATCAGGCTGGCCTCATACTCAGAAATCCTCCTGCCTGCATTCTTTTTCTTGTACTCAAGGCCAATCTAGGAGTCAAGTGTTGGTGCTGGATCCACCTTAAAGATAACCAGAAAAGAAATCTGTTCCTCTCACTTCTGCTACCATCCTGTCAGCCAGCAGCTGTCACCTGAGCTACTGAAGTATCTTTTTGGCTGGCTGCCTTCCCCTAGTGCTCATTCAGGACTGTTTGACAAACAGCCATGAGACTTTAAAAATGCCAGTCAGATCATGCCAGGTTCCTGCTCAAAGCTCACTGCTTTTCATTGAATTTTGACTGAAATTCTAGTCTTTCCTCTGGCATAGAAGGGCCTATGTGAATCTGCTCCTGCCTACCTTCTGGTTGGGTTTGTTTGTTTTGTTTTCTATTATTTTCTCCTGCTTTCCGTAATGATCACTGTACTTGAGCTACAGGCGTCCCTCTGGAAGCTGGAACATACCACACTTGCCTTCCCTCTGAGATTTCTCTACTTGTTCCCTCTCCCTGGAGACACCTCCCCCAGGACATTGCACAGCTATTATCATTCACAACTTTGTTCTAATGATGACTTAGAACAGACTTCCCAGGATACCCCACTGGCTGGAAAGCAGCAAATTCCCTTTTGCCAATCATTCTATATTTATTTTGATTCATATTACTGGCTGAATTTTTATTATTGCATTGTCTGTTTCTCCTATTAGAATAGAAGCACTGCAAAGAGAGGGACCTTGTCTCTATCTGCCACATGGATACAGAGATAATCAAGTTTAGATACACATAGTCACAGAGCGGGTATGTGTGCGTATATGCTAGCCCCCTCTTCCGGAGAGCGGAGAACCTTGTTTGTTTGTTAGTTTACACTAAATATCTGACTCACTCCAGAAAGATAGAGTTGATCATATTTTCTTAAAAACTATTTTGTTTTCTCTTTTGCTTTTCATTGCATGCATTAAAGCTATCAGGTCAATGACCTGAATAAAAACCAACAGCTCTTTCACAAGGTATCAGTCAAGAGTTTTGTGTATTTTTGTCCAGTAGAGTTTATAAAAACCACTTGCTCCTTCCTTCCATCTTGTTTCTCTTCCTGAGTGGCCTTTCATTTCGAATCTGTGAGTCCATAGACATTGGTGGCAGGTAGCAATGGCTGACACACAGCAGGTCTATTGCTCCAGGGCACTGTGTAATTTAATGTAGTAGTAAAACATGTCTGCTGATTTATGGATTGATGGATCACAGACACTGCCTGGGTATATATTGGATAGGAATCATCAGAATCCACAAGAAAGACTGGATCACAAACAAGACATAGTTATTTAAAAAAAAAAAAAAAACCACCTGGAAGTCTTAAAGTTTCTTACCACTTAAAACTCAAACCAAAGAAATTCTTGGGGTCTGAACAACTGTAGACATTGCAGGTGCAACAGAGCTCATGGATCTTCATACCTAAATCTGTCCTGAGGGGTTTAAGGTAGAAAGGGTGGTCATTTGCCCATTGTCCTACAGCCAGCCAGGGATGCTAGCTATTGTTGGGCCTCATACCAATCTCTGGATACTCTGGCACCTGATGGATGACTGGTTCCCACAAGCACACTCTCCCTCTGGCATTACATGTCCCTGTACAGTGATTTCCCACCTCTCGATATATGTCATGGTGACTGTACCAAATTACTTGAATTTAGTGTTCATTAATCTAGATACCACCTTTCCCATGAGGCTTCTAACTAAAATATTTAGTGAATTGGTGTAGCATTCACTTCACACCCCTAGATAAAAACAGCTAGTCTCAACTAGCAGCCCTTAGTGATCCCACCATCTTTGGTGACTAAGAGGCAGTTCACACAGTGGTTGGATATAGACCTTAGTGTCACATCCCTGGAGCCTTCTTTACTTTTCTGTCATCAGCACTTACTCAATTTGTAATCTTAGGAGTGTTATTTAACCCTCATGTGTCCCAATTTCATCCTTTCTCACAATGGGAATTATATTGAACACTTTATGTAGAATTGCTAAATGGGTTTGCATTCATTTTAAGTTTGCAATGTTTTACTGAATCTTTGTATTCACTTGCCTTCCTACATTTTAGTTGCCTTAGTTGAGGATAATGAAATACTTACCCTAGGTTTACAAAGACGTAGTGAATTCATGAGCAGCACATCTGAGTGGTATCTGGCATGTTAATTTCTCATTGCTGTGACAAAATGCCTGATGGACATGGCTTAAAGGAAGAGATGTGTGTTTAGGCTCATGGTCTCTGTAGGTTCAATTCATCTTGGCAGAGAAGGTATGGCAGCTGGCACTCTGTTCAGAGCTCTGCAACTTGGAATGCAGTGGTTGGTTAACTTGCCACACATGGACTGCAGGAGACACAGACTGGAAGCAGAGCAGGCATAGCCTTCAAAGGCATACCCTAGTGATCTACTTCAGGCCCCATCTCCTAAAGTTTCCACAGATTCCTTCAACAGCTCCAACAGATGTGAAGCAAGTGTTCAAACACAGATGCCCCTAGAGGGCTTTCATATTCAAATAGTAACATATGATACATATTAAGTGCCACATGCATGCCACATAAAGGAAAAACCTTTAAGGAACCAATACTTTACATAGTCTCTGTTCTGTGAGGAACAGACAAGTCTCATTTAGATTATTTTTGCAGAAATGACTGAGTAGAGCACCTCTTAACTATTGAAATCATCACATGTTAGTGGAAGAGTGATCTTACACTAAATCCCCATTACAAAACCCAAAAGCATAAACATAAGGCAAAGGCAGAAATTGAGCCAATGTGCTCCCTTTTCAATATCTTTGGAAAGACCTGGGAACAATTGGAAAATAGATTCCTTTCAAATATTTTCACAACAAATTTCAAAGGAATTATAATAGGAACTTGTCAAAGCATCTCAAAATTTGTTCCAGTAAAGGTGTCAGCATTTGATAAAAGTCATGGCTACATTTAAAGTTTCTTAAGGTATAAGCTTAGCAAAATAATAAATGTAGACTTTCTTTGCAAAATCACACTGGCCCAAAATTTACTTTGTAAACAAACCCCATTTTACATAATGTCAAAACAGGGAGGAACAAAGTTCAGAGACTTGTCTAAATTTGTTTGTTTTATTGACATATATTATTGTACAAAATAATGTTTCATCCTGCCATTTTGTAGTTGCATATAATTGTGATGGCTAATTTTGGTTGTCAACGTGACGTGACTACATCTGGTATTAATTAAAATCAGTCCTATGAAGGATTTTTCTCAATTGGACCATTTGAGATGAGAAGACCCACCCTAAATTTGGGCCACACCTTCTGATGGAAGCCTATGTAAAAGGATATAGCAGAAGTAAGCTTTTGCTTTTTGCCTGCTTGCCCTTACTCTCCTTGGCAAAGTCATTTGTCCTGCTGCTGAGGCATTCCTTCAGTGGTGTTACAGCCCACCCCTTGGGACAGTTGGAACTGTCCAGTCTCCAGTTGGAACACCCAGTCTCCTGGATGAAACAACTATTTGAATTTTCAGTGAGAAGAAAGCTATTGTTGGACTAGCCACAGCCTGTAAGCCTCTCTAAATAAATCATATATGTGTGTCTATATATTCATTTTATCAGCTCTGTTCCTCTAGAGGACGCTGACTAATGCAATCATATGCTTTGATCGTGTTCACACTTACCTCATTACCCTCTTTGCCTCACCTTGCCACCTCCCAGCTGGTCTCTTCCTTCCCAAACAGTTCCCCTTCTACTTTCCTGTCTCTTCAAAGAAAATCAAGATTTTAAAGATGAGAGAAAACATGTAGTAATTGTTCTTCTAAGTCTGGTTTACTTTGTTTAACAGGACGATATCCAGTTCCAGCTACTTTCTAGCAAATGACATGATCTCATTCCTCTTTGAATGAGCAAACTCCACTGGGAATATTATATACTTTCTTGACTTGTTCATCTGTACATGGGTACCTGGCCTGATTCCATAACTTGGCTAATGTGAACAGTTGTTTTTTTTTTTTTTAATAAAAATGGAAGATCAAGTATCTCTGCGGTATGCTAATTTAGATTCTTTCCAATGTATAAACAGGAGAGGAATATGAAAGTTGTATTTGGGTTTTGAGTCCTCTCCACACTGATTTCCAACATAATGGTACTGACTTACATTCCTAACTGTGAAGTTACCTTTTCTTGTTACTGGTAAATGAATCAAATGTGGTACTCTGCAAGTCAAACCTATTTTAACAATATGATGGGCAAGTCAACATAGTCTGTGAAAACAGAATTGTTCCTGCAAATCCTAGCTCAGCTAGGTTGTTACCCTATTTTTTCTCCTGTGAAGTGAGGGATAGATATACTTATATCCAGTACTGTTCTGAGAGAGGGGATCCCAAAGAAAAGCATACATACAAGTTCTGAGGGAGCTGGGTACAGGAACACAGTTGAATTTTTCTTATTTGAATCTCACTAGTGATTCTGCCAACAGCTCATGTTGAGCCTAGGGCTTCAGTTCTAGTGACTCCAAGTGCAGACAGGGCAGGTGGCAGGCAGCGAAGCAGGTGAGTGCCTGACCTGTTTTCAAGCATTTTCAAAGACTCTAGAAATACTCAGAGGTGTGATTTGAACCCTATGGTGGTTAATATTAACTAGATACTTGACAGAATCTAGACTTCCCTATGTGATAAGCCTCATGGGCACACCTGTGAGGAACTGTTTAGATAAAGTTACCTGAGCTGGGGAGACACTTTGACTATGGAGTGCCACTATTCAATGGACTCAGGGTCAAAACTGAATACAAACAGAGCTGAGCATCAGTATGCATTTCCCTCCACCTCCTGACCGGATGCCATGTGACTGGATGCCATGTGACCAGCTGCCTCAAGCTCCTGCTGCCATGACTGACTACACCCTGGAACTGTGAACCACAACAATCCCATCCTTCCTTAAATTGCTTTTGTCAAGGTATTTGGTCACCATGAGGCAGTTGTCACTGATACAAATGGTCTGTCTGAGAAAAAAGAAAGCCTGAGAAGAAAGCAAGCCCACAAGTTGGGTGACTTTCAACCGGAAGTCTTAGTTGATTCCATTCTCCCATTTTTTAATGAGCTCAGTGATGTTAATTTTGTCTTGTGTATAACATGTATAACATTCACTAGACGATCTGAGTCACACTCCTCACACTCCACATAGTAACAGAACTCATTCAGATTTCATGTTTTGGTATTTAGGAAGTGGCATCTATATTTATATATTGCTATGTATATATAAATACATATGTGTATAGATATAAATATATGTGCATATACATACTTTCATTTGCATATACACAGTTATATGGAGCAATGCATCACAGGCCAGAGTGCAATTCAAGATAAGATTTTGGATTCAGTTTCTGGTTACCAAGCTGTTTATCAGATTAAAGATTCATAATCCTCTGCACTCTAACATTGCTTATCAAACCTAAACAGTCAGTAGGCAGATTCAAAGTGCAATTAGTCTTTTCCTTGATGCCTGAGAGTATCTGGCAAACTCTTAAGATGTCAAGTCATAAAATAGCTAAGAAAATCTTGTTTCAGTATAAACTATTTGCCATCACCATTAAGATGAGGTTAAGTTTATCTTCAGGGAAACCAGATGAAGACATTTACATAGTTTTATCATCAGGAAATATATTATGAGCTGTCATGAATATGATTATAAACATGATCTTATAATAGAGGCAGATGATCTAGGGTGGGAATCTCAACTCTGAGAGCTATTACACATGACTGGGGCAGGTCAACATTTTGGAGCCTCATCTGTAAAAGGCTGATAATGATAAATACTTTCAGAGTAATTATTAGAATTAAATGGGATGATATGGAAAAGAGAAAACTATGAAGCTCCAGGTGCTATATGGCTGGGAAGTTTGAAGATCTTAGCCATATCCATTAACAGGGTCGAAGTGGTAAGGGAAATGGACGACGATGCCTGTGTGTCCTTTTGTAAGTTACCCATTGGGTCACCAAACTATACTCATGTGAAATAGTTTCTTTGATCTGTCATTGGTACCCTATATGGGGTGAGAAGTCCTTTATTCATGTCTTACAAAATAAAGCTAATGCAAAAAGAACTCTATACTATTTCTTAAAAAATGCAATGGTTAGTGTTGTGCATGAAGGTTAAGGTCCCTCTTTTGAAGGGTAGAGATTTGGACCCTTCTCTTTACTTGCTTAGAGTCCTTGAGAAAAATGGCAAAACTGGTAACGCATCAGGAAACAACTTCTTGTCAACCCTGGGAACACAGAGCCCACCCACTCCATGTCAGCCATCACTGGTCACTTGGACTGTTGGTGAAATGTGTGTGACAACAGAAAGCACTGGGGACAATTTTGAAGATTCTGTTGATAAGGTAGGAAGGATAAAGATTAAGAAGTGTGTGATCTGCTTTCTAAGATGTCAGTCTAAGAGAAATTGTTTTGTTTGTGAATGGGATGCCCTTCTTTATGCTTTGGACAATAGTTTCTAGCTCCTTAGGATATGTCAGAGAATGTTTATTCATGGTGCTGACAAATAACTCCTAAAGCAAAGGAAAATATGGCATGCTCCATTTTCTCTCTCTTCCCCATCTTCCTCATCCTCATTACTCTGCTTCTCCATCGTCCCTGTCTCTCACCCTGTCATCTCCACTATGTAAGTGGACCTGGCCTTACCTTGTAAATTTCCTGACTCAGACTCCCTGCTATTGGGATCACAGGGATGAGATGTGACACTATGCCCAATTTAACCTTCTCTTCTCAAAAGATGTGACATGTTTTAAATGTTTGTTTGTTTCTTTAGATATCTTTCTATTCTTTTACATTTATCTTGAAAAATTCAAGGATAAAACAACTACCTGATATAAATTCTCACTGTAAAAATCAGAAAGATCACAAGTTTTGGAAACAAAGTCATGGGTTTGAATTCTGCCTTAACCAAATGCTGTGTAAACACTGAAAACCAATTAACTCTTTTTTAAAATCAATTAACTCTTGATCTTCACTTATGCTTGGAAGGATTGATTACATTAAATGTACTCAAGAAACTTATTTGTTAGCTGGAGATGTGGAACAGTTGTTAAGATCTCTGTTTTCTTAGATGCTGATTCCTATCCCCCACGTGGAAGCTTACAGCTAGCTGTAACTACAGTTATAGGGGATCCAAAGCCTTCTCTTGCCTCTGAGAGAACCAGGCATGCAAATGGTACACAGACATACAAATGCAGGCAAAGCACACACACACATAAAAAATTAAAATTTGAAAAAGGTGATGTGTATGTTAAATGAAGTTATATCAAAGTGGCCAATATAGTAACTGGCCCTTCACCGAAGGCCACCACAGACACTGACATCAAACTTTCCCCCAAGATGACAGCTTTGCGGGAAGCTTTCATGTAGAATAAAACAAAGAAGTAAGCATATCTATTTCCCTTAGTGTGAAATAAATGAGAAATGATGAGCATCTTTCTACCTTTTGTCTCACCTTGTCCTCTCCCAAGCCAAACTGGATGTACATTCACCATTTTGTTTCGGTGTCATTGGGATGTCCCCTACAACCCTCAATAACTGTTTGGAAACATTGGAAGTCCTTTGGAGAGTTGATTGCTTTATTGCAAATCTGCTTTTTACATTTAGCTGTTGTAGGGACTACAATGTTTCTGGGGAAACAGGATGTTCAATGATATGATGGAATATTAGAGAAGCAAGATCACTGTGTGGCCAAATAAAAATGATACATCCCATGAGTCACATCCCCTAAAGCTGCACCTCCAACTTAAGAATGGCCTCTTCTTTGATGAAGGATAAAGTGCCATTAGCAGGACAGCTCTTGACTGAGTTTTAAAAGCCAAGCTTTTTCCAAGTAGACATTACACATAATGGTGCATGCCATGTGAGAAATGACTTAGAGAGCACAGTAGTGTTCATGGAACTCTCCCATAATGGTTGGAGCACAGAGAGCAAGAAAGAGGTATGAGAAGAAATGGAACTGAGAGGTGGACTGAGCCTCTTGGGAGAAATATAATCACTCTGTCATTTGAAAAGACAGCTCTGGGAAATTATGAAGAGCAATTTAGGAAAATGTCATGGTTAGAAAGCATCACAGTTGCTCAGGGAGCAGATGTTGGGACACCGTGTGTAGCTATAAACATAGGCCAAGAGGAGGGTAAGGATTTGGGGTAGTGAAGAATTAAACTATATGATATCTGGTTAAAAAAGAAAAAGAAGTAGAACTTGGTTCTGTTGTAGGTGAATGGATATGGTAGTGCCCACATTGAGGCTCACTCAGGAGGAATATGAGCAGCATAGAGAGGGCTGTTTTAGGAATTGGACATCTGGTGCATATGTTCAGCAAGAAAATCTGTACATGTGTACACAAATATGTATCTAATTTATTAATGTACTTACATCTAGCTGAAGACAGAGGCTTGATACAGTGAAATGATTTGGGTGACTTCAGCCTCAGGTAATATTTGAAATTTTGGGTATAGTTGTAAAGTAGATGTACAAGGTGTATATATGTACATATAAGGTATATACCTAATGTGTATAAGGCAATATGTACAAGCCATTGGGAAAGACCACTGTATTTTTTTCATATTTACAGAAAGAGACTTGTTTCCAAGCTAGCTTTGGCAGAGGGAAGGGCAGAGGAGCAAATTGATGAGGAAGAGGAAGTGAGGCTAAAGTGAGGAGCCTGTCTTGGTCCATACAGAAACCTGGGAGATTTTCTAATCCAATCCCTTGATCAATATGATAATAATATTTCTTGGAATCACAGGATCTAACTGTGGAAGAGACTTTTGAAGTCTTTTTTTGTTTATTAAAAAGTTTTCCACATCTGGACTCACTAAGTACTGGGGACATTTTTCTGTCTTGCCCGGGAAAGGGCAGTGACACAGGAAGAGAAGTCGGACAGCATCTCAAGCTATGAGATGCAGTGGAGCATCTATGTGCAGGGGCTTACTGGTGGCACTGGATTGTGCATTTCGAACTGATAGGTGATCAAGTTGCTATGGATGTGTTTAGTCAGAAAGTTCCAAGGAACTGAAGAGTGAATGGGGTCTGGAAAGAAGAGAGACAGAAAGTTCCGATTCCGCTTTCAGAAAGAAACTTGACTGGGAGGAGAAATGAAAGCTTAGTGTGGGGCTATCAAGAGAATGAGGGATGTGTACATCCACATCTTGAACATGTAGTTAAATTGAGTTATATGTGTATAACTTAGTAATATTTTCATATTTAAATATTTATTTAAATAAGGTACTCATTAAATGAGGCCTTTTTGTTGGATACTAAACAAGAAATAGAATAGAAAAGAGGTAGAGAAAATATTTATTATGAGTGACCCATAGAGTAAATAGTGTGAATTGAGACTGAGGCCACAGGGACAGAAGTTGACAGGAGGAAGGATCCTTTGAGTGTGAATTTGGAGGGAAGAATACATACTCAGAAATTATTATGCAGAGAAAAGTTTGAAAAATTATCTTACATGCTCATTAATTTTAGAAAAAATTCATAATTATATCAGAATAATTAAAGTATCACTATTCATATTGGGAGGCCTGAATCAACCTTCTACCCTTTCTATTACTCCCACTTCTACATCTTTCCCCTCTATAGGTGAAGGTCTCTCACCCAGTTCTTCTTCACTCCCGCAGAGGGAAATATCGTTATGCCTCTCAACCTCATCGGTAAGACTGGAGGAGGGAGCCTTTTGAGTTCTCTCCATCTGCACTGACCAAGAAGAGCTATGAGGCCCAAGCATGCAGCCTCTTTCCTGTCCCTCCCGAAAACTGTTCACTCCACAAGACTCGAAAGGGAGAATCCCTACACTCGTTTCTACTTGCCCTTCATCACAGTCCTATTGTAAGCCCTGTGAGTCCAGCTGTTAACTGCTCAATTACAAAAATGGTCTCCCCCACCACCCTCATTTCTCTCAGTAACAGCCTGACAAACCGAATTGCACCTGCAGTTGCTTGCAGAGAAAAACAGAAAAAAAAATTAAGGGAGAGAAACAGAATCCCACTAATGTCTGGTGACTGATCCTGTTTGTAGATATCAAGTGCCCTCATGTTTCCAGATTCTCAGTTCTCCCAACTGAACTGCCACCACCACCACCACCACACTGACACATATACAAACACCCCCTCTCTGTCTGTCTGTCTGTCTGTCTGTCTGTCTGTCTGTCTGTCTGTCTCTCTCTCTCTCTCTCTCTCTCTCTCACACACACACACACACACACACACACACACACAAGCGTTCGGGAGCAGACTGCACATGCCCCTCTCCCCTCTGCCTGGAGCTTGATTGTCAGTCTCATACACAAACCCAGACAATGCACTCAATAGGCGTCTTTTGGGGAGACAATTACAGAAAGCATGATAACGGGATTTGTCACCCTGATGTGGATGCTGTTTCAGCAAGCATTTCAGTAATGAAAGAGAGTTTTACTAATTGTAAATGTGAATGAATTTCAGCTGTCTCTTCTTAAAAAAATTCTTTTGGAAGAAAGCCAATTAAGATCATCTGTCTAATGCGTCTATTCACCCCCACTGCAACAATATGTCAGTTACAATAGATGTCTAATAAACTCAGACTTCTCAGGACAGGGCGCTGAGCATGCTGAAACAGGGGCGATCAGGACTTTACCTGAAGAGTGATTGGAGGTGGCTGATGAAAACTTCTTGGAGTGAATTTTTCTTTTCTGTCCCTAAGGCTACAGAGCTGGAGTCCTTTACAATATGCCAACATGCTAAGATGAAATGAGTTTCAAAGCAGTGAGCTATAGTATTCAGGGCAAGTCTCTTTCATTCTGGTGGCATGGTCCACAAATTGTCATGCTTCTAGGGAACTGAGAAAGCTAATTGTTCAAATCCTTGTCCTGGCTACTGACTGTCTGCTACCTCTCTCTGGAACTGTGTTAGGGAGCATGTGCATGTGCTTTCAGGATTGGAGCAGGAGCCCATGTGCTGGCCAACTCCCCTTCCAGAAAAATAGTGCATGCCCCTTGAGGGAATTATGTTTCTGGGAAGGTGTTGTATCCTAGAAAGAGACTGTCTGAAGACACAAGAACCAGTGTGACACATAACATACCGTTTCCTTCTTCAAACAAGGATACACATATCCTGAATCAGATGGAGGAGACAGCATATTATCCAGCTATAACACTCTTGGGCATATTCCCAAAGGACTCTACATCTTACTACAGAGATACCTGCTCATCCATATTCATTGCTGCTCTCTTTACAATAGCCCAGAAGTGAAAACAATCTAAATCCCATCAACTGGTCAATAAATAAGGAAAATGTGGTATATTTACAAAAATGGGATATTAGTATACAAACTTTCTAAAATATATGCATACACTCATATAAAAAGTTTTTAAAGATTAATATAATTACCTTTCCCCTTTCTATTCCTCCCTCCAAATCCTTCCATATAGCCTTACCCACTCTTCTTCAATTAATGGCCTCTTTTTTCATTAAATGTTATTGATCCTGCTCACTCCAGATAATGTTACCCATATGTATATTTTCTGGGATGATCATTAGACACTGGAAAACCAATTGGTGTGCTCTTCCATGGTGGAACTACCCTACAATTATGGGACAATACCTTAACTAGACATCACATGCTAGCAATTAAAACTCTCAGTATACCAGGAATTGTTTACCTGTCTTTGAGTGGTTGGCCAATGAGATCCCATAGACCTACAAGTATTACAGGCTATCACCAATACTCTTGGCTACTCTCTGGAACTTGATGGCAACACCTTATTATTAATGATTTTCTTTACTTGAGCTATAAAATATGGAGAAATCAAGCTGGTATGCACCTGGAAGCTTCAATCACACTGATTAGCTTTCATGGTGCTGGAAGATCTGTACTGAAAAATGAAATCCAATCTTTATTTCTGGCCTCTATATGTATAGACACATCCTCAGGGACATGAATCATTACCCTCCTCAGCCCCCTGTGCCCCCATCCATTTCAGGCCAATCCACTATTGGGCCATTCACTCATTTATAAGTCAGAATTCTCTGTGTTTAACTTTGAAGAGGATTGTTGTGTCACCATAGATTTGTGTGTAAATCCACTTCTGTAACGATGCTTCTGTGAACCTCAATACTTCTTCTTGAAATCACTATCATTTCAGTTCATAATACCATCATGGTCCTTGCCAGCATTTCAGTAACCATCTTCAGGAAGCATCACTGTCATTGTGTGTAGTACCCCTGTCATCAGAACCTTAGATATTAGTGTGGTAAGCTGAACAATGCCCTCAGAGTGATCTATAGAAACTACTTATGTTCCCTTACATGCCAAAGGTACCCAAATCTACCAAGAGTGATTCAATTACAAGTCCTGAGATAGGGAGATTGCTCTGCGTTATGGAGAGGACCCACACCAAGGTTCTTTGAAAAGGCTGACAGTAGGATATTGGGCTACAGAAGATAAAAAGACAAAGTGGAACGGAAACAGGGGCAATGAGACCACAGCCCAAGGAACACTGTGCATTCAGTCTCCTTTGGCTATCCAAAGGAAAGGAACCTGATCTATGCCTTAGCCTTTAAGACACATATTAGACTTCTGGTCTCTAAAACTGTAAGAGAGCGAACTTATGTTGAGCTAGGCTATGCAATGTGTGCTAACCATTACTACAGAAATTTCCGATGGCCAGTGAAAGACCTCTGTTGATGTTGTGGCTCTTTGTCCTCTTGTCTTGGAGGAACGTAGAAAATATTACCGCTGTCCCTGGCCCCATTCTATAGGAATGGAAGACAGAAATATAGGCTTTCTATTTCCTCAGATGTCATGTTGACATTGTCCTTTACCAGAGGAGGAAGTTACCATCAACAACCTAGATCATTAGCTTTTTCTTTTATATAAGCCAATTTGTTTGTGAGGGGGAGCAGGTGAGCACCATGGTGCCTATGTGGAAACTTGCAGGAGTGTATTTTCTCTACATTGTAGGTCTTCAGTCGGTGACAAGCAGTTTTATTTTCTGAGCCCTCTTGTTGCCCTCAATTGTGAATTTTCTGTATAAAGTTTCTAGGTCATGTCTCTTCTATTTTCAACATAGATTATTCCATGGGGGCATCATGATGTTGAACTCAGGTTAACATAAGGCAAGCTGTTTCATATGCAAGCTAATAAGTGATACTATTTCACAAATTTTCCTATGTCAACAGCCCAGACCTCACACAGACAAAAAGCTATTGCAGTATCTCCATGTGCTTTGACTAAGGGTTCCAGTCACCATGACATTTTGATGCTGCCAATTGTGATTGCTTTAATTATTTAAAAGAAATTACATAGAGGAATAGTTTTCTTGATCTATTTTTCTTAGAAAATTATCTGATGGTTCAAGCTCCCACAGACTTAAAAGATCAGGGGAAAGTCAGGACTTCTGTTGGTTACCACTGACAGAATTTGCTGGGTATCTATGTGGACATGGTTGAGTCCTGGACATGGAGGACTTGTTTTCTTGCAACTAAAATGAGCCTGAATGATTTTTATTAGGTAACTACACTGCTTGAATTTATCACATATTTAACTCATGGTTTTCAAGTCTTTTCATAATACAAATCCCATTTCAAGATAAAAAAAAACATTCTGTTTTATGAATACTTCTGGTTAGAACTTGGTCAGGCAAATTTCTTAGTCAGATAAAGAATATGCCAATTTTGTGGTATACACCTGAAGATTTCATGTAATATTCATACAACTCATTTACTTTTGTGATGTAAACATGACGTAAAGAAAAAACAGTACTATTTCTTGGACAAGCTGTGATCTGTTTTCCACTTGTGTTTCCTGTGCCTGTCACTAACACATTTGAAAACTAGAGTATATTTAACATGGGATTCTATAAGTTAAACATTAAACATTCACGTTGTTTTTCATTGAAAAAATATGAATAATAATTAAATCTTTTAAAATATTTACTTAATATGCCAACCAGAGATATAGTCATTCATAATATTTAGAAATGTAACAAAATGTTTCTGCAGATAGCTTTCCAAAGAGCAGTTTTAGAAAACGGAAGGACACAAAACCCAGCTCCTTTGTCTCCTTGGATTTGGTATTGTAAATGTGATCAGCACCTTCGTGACATGTGCAGTTTTCAGTGTCTGTTGGGTCTGGAGCCTTCCAACCCAAGTGTAAGAGCCTGTAAGTAGATGTCAGGTTCCATACATGTGCCAATGAAATGTGAGGAGTGGGACTCTGGTAGCCAGAATCTGAGTGTTTCTTATAATTTTTAACCAACGTTTAAAGCATACACTCCCACTAACCTGTTTTATGAACTGAATCTCAATGTCCACAAAGTAACTATGACACTCTGATTATTATACTGAATTTTAAATGTTAAGGATTAAGACTGTTGTGTGTAGTGAATATTACTCCTTCCCTGTGAGACAGTTCAGTTAATGCAAACCACCTACCCTTGTTAATGAGTGTTTTCAATGTTTTCAGTATAAGAAGACACATTATTCAATGTGCATTTTTCTTTATGCTGTCCTTTCTCCACCAATAGATTGGAAACATCTACTTACTCGTTACTTTTAAATTGTATTAAAAACCTGGGGCAGGAGAGATGGCTCAGCAGTTAAGAGTGTTTGTTGCTTTTGTAAAGGACTTAGAGTTCAGATCCCAGCACCCACATCAGGTGGCTTATGACCACTTATAACTCCAGCTTCAGGAGGCCTGATACCCTCTTTTGGCCACTGAAGGCGTGCATATATATAGACACAATAAAAACAAATCCTTTTTCAACAGCAAGTATTTTTAAATACCATACAGCAGGAATTAGAACCTATCCAAATACTAACAGCAAATATATAATCAAAATAAAAACACAAGAAAATACTGTCTATAAGGCAGAGTAGGAGAATGGAAGGGATAGAATTTGAAATTTGATAGTTGGGTTTTGAGTCCTTTGTTCTTGGTGGTGGTTGGGGCAAGCTGTTTGAGCAATTTCCCTTGATTTGTGTAATCTTCTACAAACAATGTGAATTTTGTGTGATGTTTTCTCCAAATGTGTAATATTTCAGTGCACATAGCTCTAACGCTCTGCTGCCCATCACCACAGCCACTTCCACACATGACTAAATCTAGTTTTTAAAATTTATTTATTTATTTATTTATTTATTTATTTATTTATTTATTTATTTATTTAGGTTTTTTGAGACTTGGTTTCTCTGCATAGTCCTGGCTGTCCTGGAACTCACTCTGTAGACCAGGTTGGCCTCGAACTCACAGAGATCTGCCTGCCTCTGCCTCCCGAGTGCTGGGATTAAAGGCGTGCGCCACCACCTCCCGGCTCCCATAATTCTTGTCTATGTTTAGCCATGCGGCTTGGTACCTTTCCTCAGTATGGCATTCTCATCTTGCTTCCTCTGCGTCTGGCTGGTGACTCCTGACTGCCCTTTCTCTTCCGAGCATTCTTAGTTTGGTTATTCTACCTATACTTCCTGCCTATCTACTGACCAATCAGCTTTCTATTAAACCAATTCAGTGACAAATCTTTACAGTGTACCAGAGGATTATTCCACAGCACAGAGAATTGAAGAAATTAAAATGTCTAGTTTTCCAACCCCAAACATAGCATATATTTCAATTTATTGCACTTCTCTAATATTTCTTAGTTCTCAGTGTAACAACTCTAAAGAACTACTTCATGTGCTTGGCAATCCTTTGTCAAATTTATCTTTAATTACTTATGTATCTAATGTCTTTGAGACAGAACAATTTTAGTTTTGATTGTTCACTGATATTACAAAAACCACAGTATTCCTGGGGTTTTCAGTGCGGTCTTTCTTTTGTGTTGGTCAGAATTTATCTCCCATCCTTGTGTGAGCTTCCACACTTCCTGGTAGTTGGTCTATACCCCATAGTCATTCATTGTCTGACTCAGTTGTTTTACCCCAGGACTGTGTAGATTGACAAGCAGACAGATTAAAAGGGATCTTTATGGAGATTTATGGAAATCTTTACTTGTGAAGATTTCCTCTCCTCCTTTGCTTCTGTGTCCCACAAATCTGAGCTGTCCTAGTCTTGCTTTTGACTCTCAGATCTCTGCTTTCTCACCTCATTGCAAATTCTGTTCTAAGTCTGGGTTCTTCCTCTCTGTACCATCAGTGCAGAAAGCGTTCCTAGGGCTGTACTACATTGACTGTATGTGCCCCTCTAGTTTCCGTTCTCTCAGAGATTGTAGCCTTGTGCTGCCCATTATCTAATGCCTGAAGTTGGTTTAATGTATGTTTAACCAGTTTTCTCATTGTTTGATGTGATAAAACTGATATTGGTATTGGCTACAAAGAGAACACTTGATACCCCCTGAAATATACATCACATAAACCAAGAGGTTGTTTGTTGGGTTTCCCCAGAATAACATCCCCCCAGGCCTCAAAAGATGATCCTGAAATATTTGAGGATGGAATTCCTTGATTTCAATGCAGGGGCTCAATCTAGTAAAAATATGACTTGTCTTTTGTTTTACCACCTTTGAGAGTGACCTGGCTCTGCATTGCTACGCGGGGATTGTTAAAGTCTCAGAGCAGGACTTCTCTTGGCCACACCTTCTACCTATTAACTAACATTCGCTTGCTTGCCCTTCCTTCCTTCCTCCCTCCCTTCCTTTCTTTTTTTCTCCCAGAGATCTGCCTGACTCTGCCTCCTGAGTTCTGGGAATAAAGGCATGTGCCACCACCACCCAGCCTCACTCTTTCTTCTTATGGATAGAATCATGAACATTTTAGGGTAGCAATGACTCTGGCTTAGAAACTATGTGTTCAAGACCCTTTTATATCTATAGGAAGTCATGCAAACTGTCCTAGCACAGCTCTGCTCTCTTGACAAACTGTTGTTTCTTTTTCTGGTGCTTGTGTCTCCAGTCTAGAACATGTATCTCAATGTGGGTACAGAGCATCACTTTTGAAATCAAAATGAATGCAGTTGAACTCAAAGGTAGAAGGTGTCTGATAAAGGGGCGGAAATTTAAAATAACAGGAGCATTGATTGTAGCTGTTTTTTTTTTTAAGACATCACCAACCTCCTTACATACAAAGAAAACTCTCCTGTGACTAAAGTGTGATATCCAAGTCTCACAAATGTGCCCAAATCAATTCCTAATAAAATGCAATGCATTGATTCTTCGTGTGATATACGTTAGTTTATACCAATATCAGAAGAGGATCAAATTTGTAAACTAAATTGGTGACTTGCTGCTGTCCGGAAGACTTGAACTTTCTTGCACACAGACACCAAACCTTTGCTGTCACTTCCTCAGCACTTTCTGCACAATCCCAAGTGCAGCCACGTTGGTGGGAAGACAAAGAGGTGCCAGGAGTTTGAAGAGAAATATTGTAACCATTAAGGGCTGAGATCTCTCCATTGTGCCACTTGGAGTTGTAATTACAGAAAAGAAAGCCCATGTGCATCAAATGTAAAGAATACTTCCTAATTTCTGAATAGAACTACTTAAGTTCTTCAATACTCTCGTCCAAAGACAAAATTAAAAAAAATTCTTTTCTGATTTTTTTATGCATTCTATTATTAAAAAGCAATTGGTGTTATGTTTGCCGTCCTTCCTTCCTTCCTTCCTTCCTTCCTTCCTTCCTTCCTTCCTTCCTTTCTTTCTTTCTTTCTTTCTTTTTTTCTTTCTTTCTTTTTTTCTTTCTTGTTTTTCGAGACAGGGTTCCTCTGTGTAGCTTTGCACCTTTCCTGGAACTCACTCTGTACCCCAGGCTGGCCTCGAACTCATGAACATCCGCCTGGCTCTGCCTCCCAAGTGCTGGGATTAAAGCCCAGCATGTTTTCTTTTCTTGGTAATTCCCTAACAACCTCAAAAAAACAAAAAACAAACAAACAAAACACACACACACACACACACACAAAAAAAAAAAACACACACAAAAAAATCCACATTTAAGTTTACAAGTGTTTCAATCACATTTTCTGCAAAATGAAAACAAATTTTATCTAGCATTGTATTAAATATCCTAGCCATCACCTGCAGATGAACTCAGTGCTGATAGCACAGGCTGTGTTTAAATAAAATACATTTCTTAGAAATTATGTTCCACAGAAAAATACATAAAATTTTGTGGCAGGATACACAGTGGCAGAATTCATCATCAGGTCTTTGGAAGATTTAACAAAGAAAGTAACTTTCTTCAATCTCACTTATGAAGTGCCCTTCAGCCCTTGAGAACATCTACCCTGTGGTCTACGTTATATGCAAGACATGAAGACAGACTCTACAAAACAGATATGAATTTTTTCATGTGGGTTTTTTTTTCTGTGTCTTTTGTGTGATACAAATAATTTGAACTGTATTTATCTATAAAATAGTATAAAACATCTTGAATTAAGATTAAGAAAGCAGGAGTTAGAAGTTGGACACACTTAACAAGTGTTAAAATCTAAATAGAGTTTCAAAACAAAGGTATTGGAAAACCAAATCAACACTTCTTTGTGGGTAGAAGTGTTTTCTTATTATTCTTATTTCTATTTGAATGGTGTACAGCTAGCTCATCAAATTCTAATTCATTTCAGAAATGTGCCCAGTGAACACATACCATGAATCCCAACATATTTAGGATTGTAGAACTGAGACTGGATAAACTAGTCATGTAGTTCTGTGTCTGCTGATACCAGGAGACTCTTCTGTCTTTTCTCTTACACATTAAAGGTTTAGGAAATAACTGGGTGGGCAGGATGATTCAATAAAGGCTTTCCAGTCTGAGGACTCACGTTCAATCATTGGGACCCCCACGTTGGAAAGATGCCCTTGGGTTGTCCTCTGCCCTCTACATTTGCTGTGGCATGTGTGCAAACACTGCCCCCTCCACACACACAAATAAACAGATAAGTGTATAAAGCTCTGGAAATTGCATCAAATATAGTTTATTACCCTATCTCTCAGAAGATCTGGACAGATTCTATTATCACTTTCAAATCTTTTCTGCTCTCTTTATTGAAAGTTTTCAAAGAAACATGAACCACTGTAATTACTATTGACATTAGAGATATGGCAGCATAATTTTTGTTCTGGAAAAACTGTGAAAAATCAAAGAGCTAGAAAGGGCACACATTCAGAGTTATAATAAAAGAGTGTACATTATGTTGTGATTGACAAGAACACACTGCATCATTTCAGGTATGACCAGTTCTCTAAAAAATATATATTGGATAAATGATACAATTGCTATACTCGACACTGTAGACATGGGCATGGCACAAGAACATTCACAAATAAAAGATTAATGTAGAAATGTAATATAAAAGTGTCCATCATTAGCCTTATTAAAACTGAAGATGGAGTCAATCTTGTAGCTAAAATTCCTAGTTTTTAAATTTATACTACTTCACTCACCATTGATGCTGCATCATCCTTAATTATGGAAAAACTCTTAGCTCTATTCCTCTCGATAGGATTGAATGTTTATGTTTTATTTGTTTACTTAATAAGCATTGCTGTCATTAACTCTATATGTGGCAGTTCCTCCAAATAAATGCAAAATCCCAATGTGTGAAGCACCACAGTCAATGCTGATGCGAACAGTGGAGTTCCAGAGAAGTGATCAAGTCTTAACCCGAGTTCTGGGTCAAGAGAGTTGATATCAGCAGAGATGTTCAACTGAACAAAAGACTGTGAAGAGATAAAATCTGGAGATAAGGAAAGAAAAGAGAAGGAAAACTGACTTGATACTAGAGGTAAGAGAGCAATTTTTGGTTTGTGATTACTGAGGGGCAACCCACTGAGAGAGCAGACGCTAACCTACCTTTGAGCTTTGAGCAGATCTGTGAAACAGTTGGCTTAGTATGTTTGGAGCTCATGAGGGAAGAGAGTTCAGGAACAAGAAGCCTTTGGGATACAGAGGTTCTAGAAGCTTCTCCTTCAGAAAAACCTGGGGAGGGCAATGTTAGGAAGAGCAGAGTGGGTAAGACTTGGTTAACATGTAGCATGTGGTAATCAAAGGAGACCAGATGACAAAGCATTGACTGCTAGGCTAAAGGAACTCATGCTTGTTCCTGAGGTTCTGTCAAGGTTCCGTGTTATAAAGACCGGATCAAAACCTATTTTCAGAAGATAAATTTGAACATGTGCCAAGGCTGAGGTGCCAACTTGAAATGTGGTGTTTCTAAAGAGTTCTGAAGCTCTGGGAAGAAATATCCCAGGTCTTAAGTTTCTGGAAAGGATACAGGGCTAAGACAAAGACCCAGTGACCAGGAAGACATAAGCAGAGTTTGAAAGCAAGAGTATGGGAAGGATCTTGATTTAGTCTTGGCTCACTAGACTGGAATTTGGGAAGCAGAGTAAAGAGGAGACAACTTAGGGACTTGGAGGCTTGACCACAACACTTTGCTTCTTTTCAACTTAATTATTGATTCTTTGGGAATTTCACATCATTCACCCCAATCCCACTCACCTTCCTCTCCTTCCATATCTGCCCCTCACCCCTGAAGCATGCCCTCCCAAGTTAATTAAAAACAAAACACACAAAACAAAGAAACAAACAAATCCACCTCGCTCCTCCATCTCTCCAATGCCTCTTCATTAGTCCCGGGGGGCACTGGGAGCTGTGGTGTGTCACAATGTACCCTTTTGTCCAATTAGCCCCACCTGCAAATTGCTTATTTCAATGAGTCACTGGTCTGGTTCAAGGCCTCTGGCCTCTGGCACACCATTGTCACTGGACCCTCACTGAAAATCCTCTCGGATGTCCTGCTGTTGCCCCAGTCATGGTTACCATTCTAAAGGACCAGTCCCTTCACGAGCTCCAGCTGGTCCTCCTTCAGTTCCTCCCTGATATACTCTTACCTCCCTACCCACCCAACTTTGTGTTCTTCTTCTCTTTCCCCTCTTTCTAATACATACTTCCCCATACATACAAACAAAAACAAACACAAAACAAGAAATGCAGAGTTCCACTCACTAAAACAAAGATAAAAATAAACAAGGAAAAAACTACTAGTAAGGAAAAAAAAAAAAAAACCAAAGCCCAAATTAAGCAAAAATGAGATTATTAAAAAGTCTTCAAGAATACCATTGAGTTCGTTTTGTTCACCACCTACTCCCGGGTATGGAGCCTGCCCTAATGTGCGTTGAATACATTTGACCCATTTTTCAATAGACTATTTTAAGTCCGGTCCAGCACTTTCAGCACATTCTTGACAGTGCTGTGGTTAAAGAGGGAGTCATCCCACAGTGTGACCAGCCTCCCCAGCAGTGAAAGAGCTTCCTTCCTAGGCCCCTGGAATGCAGAAGCAAGATCTAATGTGCTACTAGCTCTTCAAAATGTAAGCTAGGCCAGGTGCTGCTGGAGAGCCAGCATGGCTGCTGCCATTGCTTTGTAAAATTCCTTTCCAGCAGACTCCCCATTCCCCCTCACCTGCTGACATTTAAAAAGAAGGTGGCTGTTTGCTTTGTTTTCATTTCTTGGAGAAAAAAAAAAGTAAAATTATACTGTTAGAATTTGGGTTGAGAGTCACTGAGAATTCATTGGGAATTCAGTTTTGTTCTCTTCTTTATTGCTCCTTTTTGTTGTTTTTAAATGAAACGTTGTTATTTTTGTGATTGGCCAATTGGAGGAGCTGGTGGTGCTGCCTACTTCTATCTGGACTCTCGCCCAACAGTGCTACTACCTAAGGCAACTTAAGTCTTGCCCTAAAGAAACATGAAAGAATACACTTGCAGATGGAGCTGAAACCATTGATCACAACAAGAAATGGTGAAAACTGAAAGGGAATCCAATTTATTTGAAATAAAACCACTCTGTTCGCCTGTGACAGATTCCAGTCCCACAACAGAAAGGAACTGACAGCAGATGTTTTAGAGCCAAGACACAGACTGAGTAATAGTATAGAAAAGAAATTGCTTTGAACTTCACCCCTGCTTTAAATACTTCAAATCAATAGGGTCACAGAACTCTTTAATAGAGTGATGAGGTCTCGCCCTAGCAGATCTGTACTGTGACAAGTTGATGTGCGTCCTAGCAGCAGGGTCATAAAAATGGCAAGCTTCTCCCTGAAAGGGGGCTTTGTGTGGGCCGCTCTACTTGGAATGACTCCCCTCTATGGCCACTCTGCAGAGCCAGGCCCTAATCGGCTCCCTCTAAATGGGACTGACCTCATGAGTTACCTCAGGAAACTTAATCTATAAACTGGCTTCTTCTTATGCAGACTGATGAATTCTTGTTTATTCCTAAATGGCTGTCACAAGACCTATTCATCAAATGCTTAAAGGGGGAGAGGGGCTTACGGAAGCCAGTCTCAAGTTCAGCACCGTTAAATAATCATTAGGTTTCAGAGCCGGTCTTAGGACCCACTGCAAATGCACAAAGCAGGCGTCTTTTTCACTTTGTAAACTATTCATCACAATTGCGTTTAGATGAGATTCTGACCTGATGGAGGAAAAAACAGGGGGCTGCTTTTCTGTCACTCTCAGTGTCATGCTGTGTTCTTTCTCTTTTGAAGAGTTTTTCTTTTTTTTAAACAAAAGTAAAAGAAAATAAAGGCAGATGGCCAACTCTTTTCAATATCCGTTTGCTTTATTTGAGCAGTTTAATGTAGTGAAACAGAGTGAAATGTTGCTTCTTGCTAAATGGTAAACAACACCATTACCCAGAATTCTGCTGTACATTGGTACAAAACAGGGTGCTGGTGATTAATTAAACTGTTGTTGTAATTGTAATGCATGATACATAATGGATAGTGTGCCATGTATTTTAAAAGCAGCAAATTAGCAAATAATAACTCTTCTGCATAAGCCCATCTCCATGGCTTACCACTAATGCATAAATAATCAAAAAGAAAAGGCCATTATGCCACCATCCAGAGAAACCCATGCGTTTGGTGTTCACCAGTCTGTGAACATGTGCTAGGAAGCTCTAGACACTGGGTGGCTGTGGGCCAAGTCAGAGGCCCAGGAAGTCTCCATAGGAGACTTTGTGATGTCTAGCTACTAAGTCTCAGCATTCAAGTCCCCATAGCAGGGCCAGAGGCAGTGATCTCTGTATGGGTACAGTCCACTTGTCTGTGGGTATCAACCTGGGCTACAGAAATGCCTGCACAGACAGATTGGATAGCTCACACAAAATCGAGTACCTCGAAAATACCCCTGTTGTGTTTGGTCTACTCTTGCATTGTGACAATCTTTCCCAAGTCTTTCTATTTGATTTTCTCTAGTATTTTGAAAGGATGGGGAAACCCAAAAGGCCTAAGTGTATTATTAGTTGCTTTTATTTTTGGTTACCAGACTAAAGCAAGCAGATTCCGGAAGAAAGAGTTTGTTTTGGCTTGCTGCTCCAGGTGGGGAGTCCATAATGAGGAAGAAGGCATGCTGTAGGCAGCAGGAGCAGAAACTAGCTGATCATTTTCATCAATTAGGATGCCAAAAGAGTGAACCAGAAGTAGGTTAAAGCTTTAAACTCCCAAAGAGTTCTGCTAGCAATGCACTTCCTTTAGCAAGGCTCTATGTCCTAAAGGTTCCATAACCTCCCTAAACAACACCACAAATGGGGGACCAACATGAGCCTGTGTGGGACAGTTGTTATTTAAACTACTACACCCACACAGTTACACCCACTTCTCATAATCTGTAGTTTCCTAATGACGTATTGTGCTTAACATTACATGCATGGACTCAACAGGCTTTTAAAGGTAAAGCTCTGACCATAGCTCCAGATCCACTTGAAACCAAAATAAAGAACATGCTCACTACAGCAGAAAAGCAACATGGGAACTATGGACAACTCTGTCAGATGTCTGCCCATCATGATCATGATACTAAAATTTCACCCAGAGCTTGGGGCATAGGTTCAAAAAAACACATAAATCTATCCTGAGCTTCAGCATCTAGTCATCCCCTTAGGCCTCTCACCAAAAGTCACCTTCCTATAGGTAGTCCAAGACCCCACAAATACCAACAACCCTTTGTCCTTGGGAACTTTGAAGGCTTTGATACTGAAACTTGGCTGTTTCTGATTTATACAGAATACCTATTTGACTACAAACAGTCTCAGAATTTCTTTTGGCATATTCAGAGTCAAGATACTAAAGCCACTGGGCTAATAAACTGGAATAGCCCCCCCACAAAAAAAAGTCGAAAAAAAGATAATTTAGACTAATCAGTACATTTGGTCTGATTAGACAAAACACACTTCCAGAAAGAAGGGCTCCTGTGAGTGGTTTCTCACAAGTCATTTCTTGTATAATATCTTTTCCCTGGGGTCTCTGTATTATTTAGGTTGAATGATAAAAATTTTTCTTTAATAGCTTATGGAAAATAGCATCTATATACCATAAAACACACCCCATTTAAATGTGACAGTCAGTTAACTCCAATATAGTTACAAATTTGGGCAAGTAGTGCCCCAATTCAAGGCTAGAAATTCCCAGAAGCCCTGAGAGTCAAAATGCTCATTTGCGATCTGCGCTGTCCCCGCTCTCAGTTCTGGGCAGTCACTGACATACTTCTCATGTCTATTGATCTTTTTCTGCATTTTTCAGAGAAGCAGAACCATGTAATTTGTAGTTTTCCATGTTTGGCTTCTTCTACATTTAGCATAGTATTTTTTTATTATTTTTTTACATTTATTTGTGGTAGCATGTATTAATATTCTGACTCTTAGGGATGAATATTGTTCTATTTTATTACATACATATACCACAATTTATGTGTACACTAACTGATGATCATTGATTTGTTTATGATTTGGTTATTATAGATAAAGTTGTTGTAACTTAGCTAACTTTGTGTATATCATATTTTAATGTCTTTTGGGTAGGTTCCTTACAGTAGAATTGATGGGTAATATAATAAATCTATTCAACAGAAAACTTTAAAATAATCTTTTTCCACTTCAGTGTTTGGGTTGAAATGTTAATGTCATCTATATGGAAAATGATATGGAGTTCTAGAATGGATGAGCATCTATTTGTGCACACATGGGACTGAGTTGCTGAGAAACATCCACCATTTCTACCTGTTTGGTCCCAGCCACAGTCCTGAAGGGGATCCTAAGAGAGCTAATGAGCAGGTAGTCCTGGTGGCTGCAACCAACAAACAGCAAGAGACAACTGGAAACAATCAACTAAGATCTGACAGACATTACATTTAAGTGATGTTGGTTGGTAGACTGGCATGAGGCATACAATGTTTTGGCACATGCTAGTGCATACAGAACAGCAGTCATATTCTGTCTCTTTGGTCTAGTAGAGGAAAGTGAGCAAATTGCCGGAGCACTTTGCTAATAGAGACAACTCTATTGGGTGGTACCATTTAAATGGCCATTCCATTTGACATATTCCTAGAAGCTAAGGCTATCTGGGGCTCTGTTTACCTACCTAGCTCTACTGCTTCTTCCTGGCAATAAAGAAGTGCCTTCCCTGTCCCAGTGGGAAAGGGTGATTTAAGATGTACCCCACCCATGCTCTATTTCCAGTCTTTGATGTGGCATGCTGATAAACCACATTTCATCCCATCTACACTATTTGTAAATAAATATAAGTAATTACCCCAAATACAGTCTTGTAAAACCTATCAATGCTATAAAGCAAAATGTAGCTGATTGCTGCTTGGTGTCTCGTTTATATATTTCAACTCTCACTGCCCCCCCCCCCTTTAGTAGCACAGATACCATTTAGTTGAAAAGACAAGGTTGTGTGTGTGTGTGTGTGTGTGTGTGTGAGAGAGAGAGAGAGAGAGAGAGAGAGAGAGAGAGAGAGAGAGAGAGAGAGAGAGAGAGAAGGAGAGAGAGAGATTCTCTGTTCTCTGTCTCACTGGGGGATGTAGTGGATGTCAAGAAATTAGCAAAGCAAAACAAGGAGATCTTGAGAGGTGAAACACTGCAGTGTGAGCTAACCAAACTTCTGTGTGACTCAAGTGTTCATGAACCAGAGGCACTTCCTGGTGGAGATGAGCACATTATGCTCTTTGCTTCCACGTGGTGTGGGCTGCACATGACTTTTGCCTGCTTGTGTTTGCTTCTCCTGTGATGGACTTTTTAAAATTTTTGTTTCAATAGCACAGGGGCAGGACAATGTTTTCACATTCATAAAGCTACTCATGCAGAGGAGGTGGGATGTGGAGCTCAGCACCCCATGGGGCACACATGCATGTGGAATAATGCAACAGGGCACACAGCAGGGGTGTCTCAGCCATCTTGGCAATGCTGGGTTTCCAGCAGACTCCTCACAGGTGGCTTCCCATTGATGCCTTAGTACTGTAGTCAAAGAATGGGATCCACATGGGGTAAAAGTTGTGCCAAATGTGTACAGCAGTTTTATGACACTAATTCTGGCTTTATTTACACTGGTTGCCAAGTCTTAAGACTTATCTAAGATACTGTAAAGAGAAGGAGGCTTGTTTAAGGGCATGTGGTTAAGAACTGAGAGTAAAAGGTTATCCAGGGAAACCAAAGGACTGTCAACAGCTGCCATCACAGCATCTGGACATCACTGGAAGTTCATCATCCATCTTTCTGTATATCCTGCCTATTCCTGCTCATCTTGATTGATCAAGTTACCATCTTTTATACAACTTAACAGAATTCATCTGATATGCCACAGGAAAACTGTCACTTATACTGGATTAAGACAAATCTCAGGTCACCTTGCAAATTAGTCACTAACCTGTGTATGACTCTTTATCTGTGTGCTTATAATGAATGTCACTTCTTGGATGCCTCTGCACAAAGATTAGACCAGTGCTACCCTTTTCAGTCTGGAAGTTGATAGGAAGGGGGTGGGAAGTGGATCTGTCAGCTTGGTGCATCGAACAGGTAAACAAGCAAACCGGTGTGGACATGCACAGGGAAGGATGCTGATTTAAATCTTTGACAGATGTTTAAGGATTGATTCCATTAATGTTAATTGAGTTCTTTTGAAGACACTGTACAGGGCAGTGATACTAAGATTATAATACATGATCATGGAGTTAGTAGCTAGATGTTGGCCTGTTGTATCAGTAGATTCCCTGTCCGCTAAGTCAATGAGCTACAGATAAAAATCACTATAAAGACACTTTGGAGACATGGCTCAGCTGTTAAGAGTACTGGGTTTGGTTCCCAGTATCCACATGGTGACTAAAAACCATCTCTAATTAGTTCCAGAGCATCTGATGCCTTCCTCTGACTTCTATGGGAACCAGGCATACACAGGGTACACATGCATGCATGCAAGCAAAACACTCACACACATAAAATAAGATAGGTAAATATTTTCATAAACACTAGAAACAAAATTAAATTTAAATTTAAAATGCATATACTTCAAAATTAATATACAATACAGCAGTAGTTTACATTTATTAAGAAATCCAAAACTTCTAGAGATGATGTAAAAGTATGCAGAAAGATGTGTGCAGGTTGCAGGTAGATATTGGGTCTTTCCTATAGACTTGAGCAGCCATGTGTTCTGTATCTTGGTATCTGCTGGGGTAAGAAGGTTGGGGATTAGGGAATTCCTGGAACTAATGCCCCAGAGCACTGAGGGGGAAACTCTTCAGGAGAAAATCACAGGACTAAGAGCAGGTTTCACTACACATAGCCGTCCACACATGGGTGTGGGTTGTCATCTCCTCCTAGGAGCTTAAATATGTTGATAAATGAAAAAGAAATAGCCAGAAAAGAAAAGATGCGTTCTGAGAATGATCGTGTCTCAAATGTTTTCTGTTTGTGAAAGATTATAGCATATGTGTACATTTAACTCTCCAATCCTATGAAAACCAAGTCTGGAAAATGGGCTCATTTGCCCACTGCTTATGGTATGTACACAATGACTTTGATTTCTTGATATATCAGGGATGAACCAGGGCCTCTGACATAGAAACGATGGGCCCTAGAATGTCTTCTAAGTAATCTGCATTGCTTAATGGGCTCCACAAAGTTCTGAAGCTTTTCTATCACGTGCTTGATAGCATAATAGTCCTTCATTTAGTAATAGTTGTAAAGGTTTTTTGAATTACTAGAATAAGAGAACATTTCTAATGCTTCTTCTTATTAACTTAGCTAATGAGATAATTTCTAAATGGAAAAATAATTCAAACCTCATGTTAAACTGAAATTACTTTAGTTGTTTTTCTTTTTGCTAAATTAATATATTGTATTATATATCATATATATATATGAAAATAGCTTATATACATATATATGTATACACACACACACACACACACACACACACACACATATATATATATATATATATATATATATATATATATGCTATTTTCTTTTAGAAGGTAAACAGAATCCCCCTTTTCCTGGAGAGTCTAAATAGGATACGCTTAGATATAAGCAAATTTGTAACCAAAAATTTCAGTATTTAGAAAAGTAATAAAGCAAAAGTAGTCCCGCAAACAAATAAGGCCAGCCCTTGGCCATGTGCACAACTTCCTGTGTCCCAATAGAGTGGCACCAGCTGCTTCTGGCCCCCACTGTCTTTGAATCACAGGAGTCTGGTTTCTTTTTACATCACAATAACAAAGGACTGTTCCCTTTGGTATTGCTCTGTTGGAGAGCCTTTGCCATAAGTGGTTATTTGACCTGATGTGTGCAGGTTGCAGGTAGATATTGGGTCTTTTCTATAGACTTGAGCAGCCATTTGTTCTGTATCTTGGTGTCTGCTGGGGTAAGAAGGTTGGGGATTAGGGAATTCCTGGAACTAATGCCCCAGAGCACTGAGGGGGAAACTCTTCAGGAGAAAACCACAGGAGTAAGCAGGTTTCACTTCATGAAGTAAATTATCCACTGTGAAATATGCCAGGCCCTTAGATGCTGCTTTTGCTAAAATGCAATGATTCGGTGTCCTTGGATACACAAGGTATCTAAAGGCAGTGGCAGTCCAGCATCTCTGCCTTCATTTTTGATCTTTTATTTTGCCTCAGAGATTTGCTTGACAACCTTCTAAACTGGCTTATCCCTCTTCAAGACTGAAGACACAGATAAGTCCATATCCTCAACTTTAACTCATGAGTCATCTTGGATTCCAGGAAGAACAGAAGTGGTCCATACACACACTTGTAACAAGGGAGGGAAAAAGATCCCCAACCAACAGGACAGACCACCCATCAGATGAGGACAATTATCTGTGATTAACAGTGGTGAACAGGTTAATAATCTATCAGTTTGTTTCAGGACGTGAGCTGAGGTGTTGGTGGGTGGGACTGAAGCCATGGTAGGTGAGATCAGACCTTGATGCGATTACTAAGTTATGCATACTTCTAACAATGCCCCATTTCTTCGTCTGTTTTAATGTGAAGACCATATCTGCATCCTAATGATGGCCTTGAAACCATTGGACCCCACAGCTGTTCTTCCCAGTGTCTGAACTGATCACATCTCGTTTTCTGCTTTTTATCACTGCTTGTCTACTTGCTGTACTGGGGCAGATGGCCTGATGCTGAGTCTTAACTCTGGCCCCAAAACTCTGCTTACAAAGTTAGACCTCTTTCTTCAGTCACTCATCTGAAGACTGTCGTCTTCCACCAAGGAAAGACAACTTCTGTGTCTAGTCCGCCTTCTGTATGTGGCATCTCTCCAGAACTTAAAACAATACTAATTTATTATTAATTATTTTATTATTAATTAATTTATTTATTGTTAATTTATTTTATTATATTATTAATATTTTATATTAATTTATTTTATAATATTTCCTTGGATTAAAATTAATGTTACTTATTTCTGCTTATTTTTAAGAATTTCATGGCATCATATGATATCATAAAACTCTAAAAAGTGTTTTAATTGAATTATTTGGGATTCTAAACTATGAAAACATTGAAAATTAAAATGAGTATGGGACATAATTACTTATTACAGTATGTAATGTCCTCAGCAATGGGTCCTACTGATAGGCTCTGAAGAATCCCTGAGAACCATGCTTATAACCTGGAATACTTGAGGGTAACTGTAACCTCACTGCTCAGCAACTCCATTAGAGGTGACCCATTTCTGACACGAGTCATTTTATTTGTTAGCATGTCATGTCTCCTCGGGGTACTTTTGCTCCGTTATAGTGTGACTCCATTGTAACATTTTTATGTATTTATATTTATTTTAAGAAGCTTCTTATGCTACCAGAGGAATAAAGCCATCATCATCATCAATCTTATCTAGCTGTGAACCCTGTATGCTGTAAGATCTGTCTGACAAGCTATGCCCACTGGTACAATAGTAAGACTGATGTCCTGGGAGTAACCAACCACTTCAGAGTGACTGGATTTAGGGTCAAAGTCAAAGATAGAGCATATATATAGCACAGTGACCAGGGCCAAGAACCTGTAGCGAGACTGATCATAGGCCCTCGGGGGCAGCCTGCTATATTTTTCTGCTAATGAGACATTGTATAAAACTGACTCCCTAGAACTCTCATTATACCCACAGATTATCGCATCTTTCAAACCTCATCAGATAAGCTTATTTTTGCAGTAGATGGCAACTAACACAGAGACCCACAACTCTTCAAGGTGCAGAGCATAAATGACTGTGGAGTTCGAAGCCGCAACTGGGACATCTGGATCAGACCTCTTCCTCCCAAGGCTTTGAGAGCATTTCAGAAGAGGGAACAGAAGGAGCCTAACAGCCAGAGGCAGTGGGTGATTACAAAGAAACTGTGCTTTATGGATACAATAGGGCAATTACACAAATGAACTCAGCAGTTGTGACAGCATGCATAAGACGTGTGCAAGTTCAGGCTAGACAAAATTCCAGGGTGGAGAGGGAAGGTAGACATAAATCTCCACCCCCAGCTGAGAAGCTATTGGGAATTGATAGCTTCTAGGAGGGGAAAGTTAGTTTTCTTTGTGGGTATGGCCCTTGCTAAGTCTAACACACTCCAATGGATGGCCAAACACCCCAGAGTGTAAATGAAAGAATGAGGGCACAAAGTTGGGTTGTTATGGAATGGGGGATGGGCCTGGGAGGAGATGGGGAAGGGGGCTGGATTTGATCAAAATACAATGCATGAAATTCTCAAACACTTAATAAAAATATTTTTAAATAACCTTAGTCCTTGGAAAGCATATCTCCTCAAGTGTAAGCTGATAAAAATTGATTTAATTCTCTTTTAGATATTTATTGTTTTTATGTACAGATTGTGTTCAATGCAGATCAGTTACACATGAGAAGCTAATATGATTGAAAACATAGATACAGAGACATACTATACAATCGAACAGACATCCAGCATTCAGTTATGATGAAGAGGGACTGTGTTCATTTATGAACACAGTAGCTTCAGATCCATGAGATCTGATTTTTCCTGGGCAGACTTGTAAAGATGGAAAGCATGATGCTGACTGATATCAAGCTGGTGACTGCGAACATTAGCTCTGGAGCAGGCTAGCATCGGTGTGTGTGGCCATGTGAACAAAAGAAATTTCTCAGGAAGTGTCTATGTTTTTTTCTATAGGTTTCTATATGTCAAAATAATTGGAAAAAAATTCCTGCAGAGTCAATCCCCCTTTTAGGGTTAGGACCAACTTCAAACTATTGGAATATTAACCAATAGCAGGAAGTATCCCACATGTGGCTATTCCAATCTGGTTTTTTGTTTTTGTTTTAAGGCTTTACAGAAAGTGTACCAGTCCTCACTTCCAAATGCTTGATTCACAATTTTCACTCTTTCACATATTTAGCTTTATAATTTCAAGATTGACAATTCCAGCTTAATTAGAGACTGTATTTTAAATTTTGAAAAAAATGCTTAACATAGAAATAAAAAGCAGCATTTTGAAATTAGTTAAGGGCAATGCAGTTTTACTCTTTGTAGCCAGTTGAGTGAAATGAATCTGATTCTGTGGCTTAGTGAAAATAGGTGATGAGAAATGCTGACCATTTGACTCTGTAAAGATAAGACTTACCAGGGTGGCTGGATTTGGGGGTGTTTCCAATCCACCATTGTCACAGCATCTGTCAATTACTAATCAAGGGTCAAATATAATGTCAAACCTAATGTGGTGGATTTGAGAGGGAAAAGGACACAATTCCAAGGAGAATGGGGAGCACCTAAGATAGGTAAAGCTTATCTAGAAGCCATCATGTTGAATTAGTGTCTCTGAAAGGATCCACTGTGGATTTAGAGTAAATAGAATCATGGACGCTTTCAGATGCCTTCTGTATAAGCCTTATATATAGAACCAAATGAAAACCGAGTCTGCTTTCCACACCCCATCCTTACTTCTTGATAAAACTTTTCCTGATTCCAAGGTAGCATTACATGTCCATATTTCTTAAACCACATTTGGGGGAAATCAGGTTCCACTTGGGAATTTTCCTCTCTTCATCTTGCACATAAAACTTCACTAGATTTAATATTGGCATTGATCATCTGTCAAACCTTTCCAATGTCCTTCAATATAATTGAACATGAAATTGTCAGTGTTTTCTGTGTTTAAACAGTCAGGGTGAAATTAGTAGGTTCTGTGCAGCTCTGTTTCTTTCTTGCATGTTGCATTTGTAGCTGCCATTTGAGTTTGGTTTAGAAAGTGTGGAAGTGGAGCTGTTTTCTTGCTTGAGTCTTTACAGGAGACAGAATGACCATTGACTTCAGGAGACTTTCACCTGTCCACTTGAACTCATTGGGTTTGCGGCAGCAGAGGCATTATGAAAGCATTTAGTTGAAAGTGGTACAGAAGCTGTGGAGTAGGATCCATGCTCCAACCTTTGATCTACACATGACTGTCCCAGTGCTGTACAAGGTAGTTAGTTAGATGCTAGATGTGTAGAGGTCAGCTTGGCTCCAGCAGTTGCCAGTAAAGGCTGACAAAAATTTCCCAGACTTGCTAACATAACATTTCAATCCTTAAATATTATATTAGTAACATCGATTATTTGATTAATGATTATGTATTTATGTTAGTTTTATTTAATGTTTATTATTTAAGTTGTTTTCTTAGCAGTGAAGAATTTTATAAGTAGATTGCATGTGGCTTTTACCCAACATTACCATTAAATGTTATTTGATTGCATTTATTAAGCATTACAGGAAACTACCTCCTCATTAAACTTCACTAAAATCAGGTTTAGTAAGTATATAGATTAACGGGAAAATTATAATTTACATCAGTTGAATGCATTACAGCTATTAGAGCTATTTCACTATAATATAGTATCTGATCATCAAACTAATCATTTGGAAGAGGTAGGAGAGGAATTTCTGAGTTTAAATCCATTACAGAGTAGGTGTTAAAGCAGAGATGAAAACTCGGGCCTCCATTTTGAGTTTCATGCTCTTCTAAGTCAATATGATAAGAAAATAGCATCTTAGAGACAGGGACTATCTTGAGTTCTCAGCTCAGACTGAGCCCAGAACCTACTGTATAGGGAAGTTATATATACCAGACACAGGGAAGAGTTGTCAAGGGAATAACAGGGCCTTTTCCTATTATGTGTGTGCAAACTCATCATTTTTGGTCAAAGCTGTAATCCCAGCATGATTTCCCATGGATGCTCTGGCTCATCTCTGTGTGCTCCCAAATGATCAAGAGCTCAAACACCAAGTAATGAAAACGGCCAAATACAGTTAGGAAAAGAAATTTGCTATGAAGAAATGTGCAAGCCTTGTGCCACAGAGGCACTTGCCAGAGGCTTCACCTGGAGTCTCAGAAATGATCGTACTTTTATTGGTGGTTTTGTTCCTAAAAAAGTTGACTCAGGATCTATAAGCAGAAAATCCACTTTTCTTAGGCAGAGCAATTTAGCCATAAGTTAATGAACAACTTCCATGAAGAGGATGGCTACAAATCCAAACTCCACAGGCCTGTGTCTGTGACAGATGCTTTGGGTTTGAGGGACATCAGGGTTAGACTGAGTACAAAGAAACTTAGACATGCTCACCTCCCAGCAATACAACTCAACAAATTCACCCTTTCTTGTGTTTGACCAAGAATAAGGTTGATAAGATGGAATAAAAATGTGACTTTCCAAATAGTGAATTTTTGCCTCTTAACAGTCAAAATTCATGAGAGTGTAGCAATAAATCATTCTGAAATATCAACCGATGTGTTTCTGGAGCTTACCAGAGTCCTTTGAGTGTTGAGGTTCAAACTTGTATACACAAAAAGAATCTGTGTGCCTAAACATCATTTGTGGTTTATATGATGTGAAAGAAGAAGGCTTGTTACATACTCTTCTTTAGCCCCCAAGACTTGAAACCAATTATCCTATTGGAAAGTGAAGAAACGTCAAGGTAAAATAAAGACATGTGTGCTCCTAAGAAACATGTCTGTCACCCTAGTTCTTCCTAAAATAGGCACTTTGGAAAGATTCATTAATGCAATTGTAAAAGGGAAGATTTGAGGACAACTAAACCAAAAATCGTATAAGACACAACAACCCATAAGAAGGTTATAATCCAAGAAAACATGTCATAAACAATACTACAAAAATAAGCAAGTTAGTTGGAAATTATTTTGGAGTTTGTTGGGCTAATTAGCTAGTCAAATTTTACTGGGTGGGTTTTGTCAATTTACTGGGTGGGTTTTGTCAACTTGACATAAACTGAGACATGCCTAGAAGGAGGGAATCTTTACTGGAAAAATGGCTCTATAAGATTGGCCAGTAGGCAAGTGTGTGGGTTATTGCCTTGGATAATGATTAATGTGGGAGAGCCGAGCTTACAGAGAGTAGTGCCACCCCTGGGCAGATGGTCCTGGATGGGATAATAAAGCAGGCTGAACAAGCCATGGAGAGCAAGCCAGGGAGCAGGGCTCCTCCATGGCCTCTGCATCAGTTTCTGCCTCCAGGTTCCTGCCTTGAGTTCCTGTCCTGACTGCCCTGGATGATGTACTGATTATAGACTATGAAATGAAATAAACCTATTCTTCTTCAGCTTGCTTTTGTTAATGGTGTTTTGTCATGACACTAGGAACCCCAACTAACATGTCAGTGTTTGATAGACTAAAGGAATAGGTAGAATATAAGAACATGGATACATGGATGTCCTTTTTTTTCTGGTTGTATATGAATTCTGTTTCCTGGGATAATCATTAATTATGCTACCACAGAGTGGCTACTAATTACTATTTTTTCTGTACATGTTCTTTATGCTGATAAAAATGTAATAATTAAGAAAAATCTTGTCCTTTTGGATGTAAGCAGCAGGAAGCAAAACTTTTGTTTTTGTTTTGAAAAAAAAGATAATTTATTTCAAGACAATGGCAAAGTTTCAAATATCATTGAGGCCACAGGAAAGCAGGCAAGAGAGGGCGGGAGCCAGGGGAGGAGTACAGGCATGGGATGCATGGATGGCCTGTCAGTCTTAGCAGGCAGTACGGCAGGACTGGGGCACACAAACACATCCCTGCCCCTCCTCTGACACACGAGTTATGTTTCAAGAGAGAAGTTGTTTCACGTGCCTGCCACATGAACAGGGAAAGGACAGAATTCCTTGATTGACAGTGCCACCAAGCTTAATGCAATGGTTCAGAAGGAATGCCCCTCCAAGGAAGCCTGGAATCTATTACCCCCCAAAAGCAAGCACTAGTGGTAAAGGGCTAACCAATAACACACATTCCCCACAAATTATGTGGCATTCTGACATGTGGATAAACAACAGAGATTCTTATAACTCTGCAGTCACTCCCTGTGACTTCGTTCTTTTTTCTTACATTTTCTGGTCGGCCGCTCCCATTTGCACAAAGGATGGCAGAATCGCTCTCAAGTGTCAATTTGCCTTCTAGAAGAAGGAACACCTAACAGATTCTGAGATGCTGAGATTGGGTCTGAGCCAAAGATACTAAGTGCTGAAAATTAATATTTGGCAAGTGACCATGAATTCTCCTGAATGCAACCACATAGCTGATCTTCTTAAAAGAGAATCCCTATACACACACACACACACACACACACACACACATCCTTCGTGGAGTTTCTGTAAATAACTTTTAACAGATTGTTTTCCCATCTTAAGGGAAACTCTGCCACTGAACTGTCATCAGGAAACTTCATGTCTGAAACCCTAGTCCACTCCATTCAAATTAAGTGAGGCTTACATTTAAAGTAAATAATATGTCTTAAGGTAAATGATCACTTGCATTCATGATCTAAGACTAAAAGGTGGCCAAGTATAAAATTTCTAGCTTGTAATAACGGCATTTAGATTTTTGTAATGCTTAGCATTCTAGGGGACTATCTGAACCAATGTACTGCTTTTTCAGTTGGCCTAAACATCTAGCAACTGCTTTTTATGTAAATGCATTAATCACTCATTTATTTATACCATTTATTAGAAACCAATTATTATAGGACATTCAAAACTCACTTAGGGACCTATTCATTTAAAAATCAATTACACAGATTGTATAAAGTACTAATTAGTCTAAATGATTTTAGGCTTTTGGAAAGTATTTGTAATTTACAAAATATATCTCACTAAGTTAATAGAAATGATGTATAAATAATTCAGTAACTTGTATCTTTATTCACATAAGTTCTTGTAATAGCAATAGATATGAATATTAGGGATGAGAGCATAGAAGATGCAGCAGCATATCCTTCTTACCTCAGTCTAGAGTAGTTGGAAGCAATTGGCAGATATAGCACATGCTACTGGCTGCAGTTTCTTCACTTAATCTAATCTGGAGGCACAGAAATCATAGCGACAGATGTCAGGCCCTGCCTGTACAGACTCAACACCCAGAGTGCTGAAGACTCACTGAGGAGCACAGAGAATGTGCCCACATGTGTACACACACAGGGGGAGCATGGGAACTTGATAAGGGAGGCAAAAGAGTGATCCCCAAATCATCTGAGTGAAAACATCGCCGTGCTATGTCCATTCTCCGATGAAGCATTCTGTTCAGGTGGCATCTTTGTATTTATTTATTTCATTCACCACTGCACTTTCCCACAGCACATATCATAGCTTATTCATAACACTGTTCAGGTGTGTCTTCTTAAGTATACAAATAACATTAAAAAAAACATAGCCAGATAATGTCACTCTGCAGTAGTTTCTCCTGTGCCTAATAGTTCCTTCTTAAAGACATAAAAAAACAACTATTTTACTTAGTTTGGGCACCATCACTTACTCTTTCTAGTGGAAATGCAAATGAGAAGTTTATGCTTCGGGATAGGTATGTAGAAAAATGAGAATCCAAAGTCACCCACTGAGAAGACCCAACTGCTGGACCTCAGAGAGTGTCTTCTCCAGCCTGAACACCTAGGGGCCCTATAATGTTGCGATATTCTTCCCCCTTTCCTCCTGGAAGGAAAGTACAGTGAAATGTAAACTACAGACAATTTATAAGAGAAAATAATACTAGATTTATTCAGTGTATGATAAAAAACACATGTATGTCGAAAACAAATTTCATGCTCAGATCCATGACATTCTGCATAGTTCTCAGATATTCCTGTGAAATTCCAGGACTCTGGGATATTTTAACTACTTTAGAACAAAGCTACTGTTAGACACATGGGCTGTGGCACTAATTACATAAGGTCTTTTGAAATTTATTTATTTAATATTCAATGCCGCAAACAACTCCAGGAGAACATTTAAAGAGACTGCTGGTCATCAAGAAGCAGAACTACCAAAAAAAGTCACCCTAAACATACATCTTCCCAAACAAGAATTTAGGATGTTTCAAAATCTAACATCTTACCAACCTTATAACTTAGCAACAAAATTTCATTTTGAAACACTAGAATTATATGAGGACAAAACTAATCTCAGCAGTAAATGTTTGTATTCACATTTGTTCCATCTTTGAATCAGTGGCATTCATCCCCAGCAGTTAGAAGGCCTTTGCTGAAATTCAATCAACATTGTTTTGCTACTTAAGTGGTATTTGTTTTCAGTTTCAATTTGTTTGTGTTTTTCCTAAATTTGTAAGACTGTTTATTTCTTTTTTGAGGAAGTAAGTGACCAAAAGGAATGCCAACAGATTTAATATCTCTTGGCTATATCATTGATGTGGAAGACCCATACAATCCAAAAAAGACTTCATATTCTAGAGTGTTCCTTCTAAAATCCTGATACCTTCTGATGAGAATTACTTATTTTAACGAGATTCATTTAGATGGATAACACAGAAAACTTCCAAAGTCCAGTATGGTTTTTGAAATCATATTATGAAAATAGCCCATCATGACTGACTTAGTTTACAAAATGGAGACTTTTAGGATGAAATCTTACCCTTTGTAGACATGACACCAAGTAGATAGGACCATTTCATTAAGTGAAATATCACTCTTAATAATTTTTAAGGAATAAGGTTTTAGGTTTACCAGACATACACAAAACCCTGGGTTTGATTCCTAGCAGTGCGTAAACTGCGCGTGGTGGCTTATGCCTGCTCTGTCAGCATGAAGGGCATGGAGGCATTATCGTCCTTGACTACATAATGAATCCAAGGCCAGCTGGACTACGTGAGACCCTGACTCAATAATAATAATAATAATAATAATAATAATAATAATAATAATATTTTTGAAAGAGTAAGAGATACTTTCTAGAAAGCTAAATTAAATATGGAATTGGGGTATCAACTCCCTCATCCATCTTTAATGTTTCAATGATGTGACCATTTGACCTGGAATCTCCTTCCTAAAGACATGACTCTTAGAAGAGGATCGCAGCATCCCTGTCCAACACGTTGATGGAGAAATGAAGGAGTCTCATGGGAAATAGGAATCAAGAAGGGCAAGAGGAGGAAAGAAAGCAGTGAGTCCACGGCATGCTCCTGGATATCGGGAAGCTCAGCAGGCTTCATTTGCAAGAAGAATCAGAGGGTCTTGAGAGTCCTGCCTGGGTGCTGACTGGAGTCAGCTGACCTAGGGACTCAATAAGTTTGGTTTCTGAGTTTCATGTTTAACACAAATGCTGTCAGAAGAAACTCAGACATGTGATCTGAGAGCAGAATGCAGACTGAGACATGGGTTCAGACAAACCTCTTTAAGCTTTGTGAGAGCAGCCTTTCCCACAGGAGGGATGCCAGCTTGATGGCTTTCAGAGTTGGTTTCTGTTGAAACCCTGGAGATTTCTATTAGAAACTAGAGAGATAGAAGTACGGAGAGAAGAGAAAGGAATGATTATTGAGATTTGCAATGTTTGCCTTGAGAAGTCTACAAAGTTAAGTTATTGCGTGGAGGAGGGGTTCAACATGTTGTTTTCTAATTGTGTGTGTGTGTGTGTGTGTGTGTGTGTGTGTGTGTGTGTGTGTGTGTGTGTGTGTGTATAAGAGAGAGAGGAGTGAGAATGACAGAAAATTTAGGAATATTTAAAAATTATTATAATTTGGACTTGAAACTCCTAATGCTGCAAAGCTTGTGTAGGTTAGTTTGAGCATCAGTTCTGAGTTTTAAAACAATGTCTGAAATTTTCCTCCCTTCCCTCCTTTTTACTCTGTTTCAGAACTGCATTTCTTCACCACAACACTTTAATCTCTGGTCCTAAGAATATCAGCTTTAACCAAAATGAACATAGGATGCCTGGGTAAAAGTAGACTTCTGATTTGAAAAAAAAAAGCCCTTTATAATATTCATTAATCTATGCATCTGGTATCTACTTAAACTAAAAGACTATTTATCTGAAAATCAGAGTTAAACACATGCCTATTTTTATCTGATCATGCTGTCTGACCTCTGGTCTATGCTTCCATGGGTGGTCTGTTTGACAGATATTTTCTGTAAGATTTATGCTGGTTAGAATCTCTTACTTTTCAGATCCACAAGCTCTCAGAGCTTCTGTGACCTCACACTTTTCCTAGACATAAGGGATTTTGCTTTGGCGTCAAATCATAAGACCCAGGACAACAAAAGATTCTGGCGACAGACACGAGTAACTTGCACTCACTGCACATGGCGATAAGGCGATAGACGTCTGTGAAAGAAACAGAAAGGAGACAGTGTATCTCAACTCTTCCGACTAAAGTTCTAGAGTGGAGAGCTGAAACTCTTGAACAAAATTCCAATTCTGTCAATGACAGGCTATGTGAGTGGAGACAAGCTGTTGAATTCCATGTGTATAATGTACACACGTGTGCACATATGTATGCAGGTATGCTTGCCTATGTGTGCTTTGTTGTGTAGGATTGAGATCAACATTGAAGTCTTCCTTTGCACTCTCCATCTTATTTTTTGAGACAGAGTCTCTCACTGAACTCACCATTTAAACTAGACTGGCTGTATCGAAAGATCCCAGGGTCCACCTGTCTCTTCCCCTCACTGCTTAGGACTACAGATGTTTGCCATTATGCCTGGCTTTTACATGGGTGCTAGGGTTCTTAACTCTGGATCTACGACTTGCACAGTAAGAACGTTAGCACAGAGTTGGTCTCCCCAGCTCCAAGTGTTTGAAGTTCTTTGAGTTTTTTGATTTCTCTGTGTGTGTTTCACTTTTAAATTGGAGATCATGAGAGATAATAATAGTTGCTACAGGCAGAAGAATTGAATGAAATAGGACATCCAGCATCCTTAGCAAGGCACAGCATTTGCTGTTCCTCTTGTCACTCTGTTGCTGCCTCTAGCCTGTAACTACACTGCCGATGTGTGTAAGGCATTGGGACAGACATTATAAAACAATTGTCGAAGAGCTCACAGACTGTTTGGATATAGACCAGCTCTTGAGGAAATAAAGAGCAATACAAGCCAGTATGTCCTAAGTGCCAAATGTGAGCCACAGATGGACAAGCCGCAGGAGCACAGTGGAAGGAGGTACATTGGCCACATCCCCAAGAGCACATGAGGGTAGAATGGGATGCCCTACCATCTCCCCTGGGAACTTTCCTCTTAATAGACACTTCCAAGTGCAGATTCCTGATTGCTGTGCTAACTATCCCAGCTGCCTACCTTCGGTCTCCTCACTAGCAAACACAAATGTGCTCCCTGGAATCACCAACCACCTTGTCTAGGTTATCTCTGAAAGCATAGTCCTTTCTGTATCTTTCTGAACACAGATTTCTTGAGAATCTGTTGATCATGTGTGCATTCTTTTTTCAGTATGTGTAAGTGTTTACCTGCATGGCTTTCTCCTTTGTGTTCTTGTGGATGTCAGTCCTGAGGTTTCGCTTTCTGCTCATTTTGGAAACTCCCTTTTATTCTTACTCTTTAGATCATTTGTATGAATGGTTTTCATTTATTCTCCATTAATATTGTGTCATCTCTAAAGCAACTCCATCCTGTAAATCAATAAAACAGTTTGGCTCCTAGTCCCTATTATCTTTCGTCATCATAATTATATAGCACTGAGAGATATAGCCTGTTAATGCTGTGTATTAGTAAGAATATGGTAGGATTGTCACTTTGTGCTACTTGAATTAATAACTTTGAATCTGATGTCATACTTGCATTGCAATGAACCAGGTGAAGGTTAAACAAAAATAATGTTTTCAACTAATTGAATTATTTGGCAAGGCCCTTTGCCTGATCTACGACATAGGTCTTACTATTCACCTGTCTATATTATTAGGAAGTGTAAACTTTAGTAACAAGGATTGGAAAGCTCTCTGTTTTTGTCTTCTTGGTTTTGTTATAGTCACATCCATTGACCTGATCTTGGCATTTTATGAAGTAAATATGCACAATATGCTCAAGGGACCATAGAGAACAGCAGAGAACAAGGTGTCATCAGAGATGATGGGGATTCACAGTGGGGTCTTCTAATTTACTAACATAGGAGTGCATGGAAATTCTGAAATAATATAGATAATCTTAAGAATTTTATGGGAAGCAGGTGTTCAGTTATCAAAGGGCAAGCAAACCTTTTGAAGCACCAAATACACTTCTCTTTTCTGGCTTTGAAAATGACCAGAATATAAATCATGGCTTTCATCCAAGTTTCATGTAGTGGGAGAGGGTCTGAATGATGTTTGAGTAATAAATGAGTCTATTAAAGCAAGAAACTTGTTTTGTGAAATAAGGAAATCAATAGAACTTAGGGGCATAAGTAATAGGTTTTAGAAAAATATTAAAAATACAACTTGTGGGCTAGAGAGATGACTCAGTGGTTCAGAGGACTCATGTTTGATTCCCAATCTATGTAGGGAAGTTCATAACTGACTATAGCTTTGACTCTAGGGGATCCCATGCCTCTGGTCTCCTCCAGCACCTAAACTCACATCACATACTCTCCCTCAGATATATACATAAACATACAACTAAGAAGAAATCTTAAAAATACCCAACAAACCCAAAATCACAGTTTGATGCTCTGCTGGGAGCAAATAGGACTTGAACATTAACAAACAATAAGAAAAAGCCAGCTATCAACCAGTTGATTGCTTGTGTTTTGGAATCAAGGCTAAAAGGTGTAGTTCATGAACTGCATCCCTGAGATGCTTTCTATTGCAGGAGGATTTTACAGATAGGAATAAAATATACTATAACTCACATAAAGCTTCCTCATCCTCAGAGCTTCTTACTATGAGATGAGTGGGTCTGGGTCCATGGTAGTAGGATACATGTTGGTTTAATCTCTCTCACTGTCAAGGTCATCAGTTCTTGCATATGTAAAAACATAACGCTAACATCCTTTTTGTTAATGTTATTGTTTAGAGAATTCATCTGGGTTTGCCTAATATATTCTATACTTACAGATAAAAAACTAATATTTCAGTTATCTAACATATAAAATAATAGGCATTTATATAATAAAGTAATCAGATTCAAAACAAAAAATGAAGTGTTTCCTCACATTTGCCTAGTAATCAGAAATGTCTGTCATTGATTACACACACACACACACACACACACACACATATATATCATCTTGACATGACCAACAACTAGTATTTGTTAACAGAATATAAGATGGTATTGATGGATAGCAATATAAACTATGCACCATTATTTCTTGCGTTTTTATGTGCATCAAAAATAGCAAAATTCACTTCTTAGCATTGTGTCTGGATTACTGGTCCTCCAATGGGGGTGGATGGGTATGTGCTTATATATATGAAAATGACTTATCTGTCTTTCAAGGCCAGCATTTGTTATTACTGGCCAATGTCAATGTCACAAGTATTAAATACTCACATGTTTCCTTCTCTTTTTATTTCTAATGATATTCTCCAAATTGTAAAATAATTACTTGACACTTCATCTGTTTTTCCAAACAGTGTCATTTGTGTTTGTTATTTAACTGTTTGGGGCCGGGTTAACTGTCTTCCGCTGTCTGTCATTCTGTCATGCCTCCCATAGCATGCACACCAAACTTGAAGAGTAGTAATGAGAATTCACGTCTCGAAATGCCTATCTTGTATGTTCTTCCTGACTGCATCTGCAAGTCACTGATCATCAGGATTAAAAAACAAAACTACTGAGCTGAAATTATTTTTAAGTATGGAAATCTGTTTTACCATTGTTTATTAGTATCATACATATTTGTGTTTAAATTGTGTGTTCATTGGTTAGCAAATACCAGTGTTACCAAATATCAAGTCAGTCAGTTGTTCATATTAATAAAGGAAAACTGCACACTGTTTACAGTTGTTTTCCTTCTCTTCATTTTTAAGTTCTCGAGCTGGCTCAGCACAGCACTGCCCTTGCTCCTGCACGGCTTTTAACTTTGATATTTTGGGAGATTACATATATTTACTTAAATTGTATGGTAGTGATGGATAAGTAGACATATAGATGAGTAGAGTAGAATAGAGAACTGAAAATAGGCAAATGTAAATATGCTCAATAGATTAGTAAGTGTGCAAAAGCTATTTACTGAAGGAAAGGTAATATTTCTGTTTAATGGTGCTAGAACAATCAAACGTCATGGTCACAAACACACATATGCACACATGCATACACAGGCATATAAGACACATGCACACTCACATCACACACACACACACACACACTCACACACACACACACACACACACACACTCACACACACACAGGTCCAGTTCTCATGCCTTATAAAAGAATTATGTCAAGACAGAACTAAGTATCAAACTAAAGAGAGCTTAGGAAAAAAATAGACAAAATCTTGGGATCTAGAGCTAAGATCCTAAGAATTACTAATAATTACTAAATCTGACACCAAAAACATCTAAAAATTTAAGATTGCTAAATTGGACTTTATCATAATTTATAACTGTGAGAAGTAACTTTATTTGTCAATTTGACACAACCTAGACTTACTTCGGGAGAGTATCAGCCAGGGATTGTTTACATTGGGTTGGCCTGGAGGGCATGTCTGTGGATGATTTTCTTAATTAAATTAGTTGATTTAGGATGACCCAGCCTCCAGCTGTGGCAGCACCATTTCCTAGGCAGGGAGTCCTGAACTGTGCAAGAGTGGGACCATCAAGCTGAGCACAAAGAAGTGAGTGATATCTGTGCATTCATTTCTCTGTGCTCTTGACCTTAGATGCAGTGTGACCAGCTGCCTCAAGTAATTGCTGTGACTTTCCCCTCAATGATGGAGTATAACCCAGAACTGTACTTAGTGATGTACTGTAACCCAGAACTGTACTCAATGATGGACTATAACCCAGAACATGTACTCAGTGATGGACTATAACACAGAACTATACTCAGTGATGGACTGTAACCCAGAACTGTACTCAGTGATGGACTATAACCTGGAACTGTACTCAGTGATGGACTGTAACCCAGAATTGTACTCGATGATGGACTGTAACACGGAACTGTACTCAGTGATGGCCTGTAATCCAGAACTGCATGCTAAATAAACCATTCCTCCCCTAAGCTTCTTTTTGTTGGAACATTTAATCACAGCTACAGAAATGGGCATTAGACTAATATAATTTTTGCTCTTTTAATGATATTGTGAATATGGAACTACAGGCTGGTTAATGGGTATGTGTGTATGCATTTAAACTAGATTATTCTAGATTTTCTAGAATATATAAAGAATTCTCAAAACAACAGTAAACAAAGACATGATTAAGAACTAGCCAAATTTTGGGAATCGCCTGTGGTGCGATGCCTTGTGCAGCCTTGGTGCAGTGGGAAGGGGCTTGGACCTGCCTAGGCTCAGTGTGCTGGGCTCTGCTAACTCCGCACGGGAGACCTTGATTTGGGGGATGTGGGATGTGGGGTGGCTTGGGAGAGAGGGCTTGGGGGTGGGAGGAGGGAGGAGGGGGGATCTGTGGGTGGTATGTGGAGTGAATAGAAAATTTCTAAAAAAGAAAAATGAAAAAAAAAAAAAAGAAGAACTAGCCAAAGCCAGGGGTGGTGGCACATGCCTTTAATCCCAGCACTTGCAAGGCAGAGCCAGGTGGATCCCTGTGAGTTCGAGGCCAGTTCGAACTCACAGAGTGAGTTCCAGGAAAGGGAAACCCTGTTGGGGAACAAAAAAAAAAAAAAGAAGAAAAAAAAAGAACTAGCCAAAGATGTTTTCTAAAGAGGATATATGGGTCACAGCTGAACACAGAAAAATGTTAAGTATCATTAGCCATTCAGGAAATTTAAAATCACATTGAAATATTACTATAAATCTATGAGGATGGCTCAGTTACAGAGGACCAAAGAGGATGGCCAGAGAATGGACAACTGCTACTCACACATTGCTGGTGGGAATTCATACTGCAAACCAATTTGTTTTTCTGTTTCATAAAGTAGAAACTGGGAGCCATTGAGATGGTTCAGTCAGCCCTGTGCTTGCCTGAAGGAATGAGGGTGGAAGATTCATCCACATCCTTCATGTCAAAAGCCAAGTGTGGTGGTGGTACATCTCCAGAGGTCCAGCAGTTAAGAGGTTAGGGGAGAGGATGGTGATTCCAAGGCCAGCCTGGGATACACAGCAAAACCCATCTCAAAAACAAAACAAAACAGCAAAACAAAACAAAACAAAACAAAACCCTATAATTCCCACCCTGTCCAGAAATTGTGCACAAATCATTTATCCTATACAAATGAAAACTGTCACACAAAAATCAGTACATGGATGTTGTATAGTTTTCAGTCAGTGGCTCATCAACCGGAAACAACTCAGTCTTTTGAAGAGTGAATTAATAAACAATGATGACTCTTTCCTGTCACAGAATCCCCTCTGCAGTGGAAAATAATAGACTATAGATATACACACAATCTAGTTGTATCTCTAGAGAATTATGCCAAGTTAAAAGAAAATCCAAAAGATATGCACTGTTTAATTATATTTACATAATATTCCCGTGTGTGTGTGTGTGTGTGTGTGTGTGTGTGTGTGTGTGTGTGTGTGTGTGTGGTGTGTGTGTGTGTGTGTGTGTGTGTGTGTGTGTGTGTGTGCATGTGCAGAAGCCAGAGAAGGGATCAGAGTGTCCTGTTTTGTTACTGTCTTATTCCCTTGAGGAATGGCCTGTCACTAAACCTGGAGCCAGCAAGCACCAGTGATCAATTCTCTCACTTCTGTCTTGTGCACAATGCTGTGCTAGGGTTCCAGCCATACATGACCGTGACCATGCTTGGTTTTTCATGAGGCCTCTGTGGATTTAAACTCGTGTCCACATGATTTCCCAGCAAGTACATCTCTCCAAACCATAGGTAATATTCATAAAATGCAAAAGATTATAGAAGAGCCGATTGGCAATGATGTAACCTGAGATGGTGGGAGGAAGCTGGTGTCACTACAGAAAGGCAGCATGAGGCACCCTGTGCAGAGGGAGAGATTGATTCTATGTGCTCCTTGCATTGGTGTCAAGATCCTGGGCTGTGACATCATAGTTGTGCAAGCTGTTTCCAGCATGGGAAATGGGGTGGGCAGGTTTTTCTGTATTATGTCTCCCAACTGCATTTAAAACTTCAATATTTCAAAATTAAAATCTCCATAAAACTTCAAAGTCCACTGGATTGCCAAGCCTATCATGATGACTGAATGTGAGTGTCCTTTGAGGCAGTCACCTGCCTGCTCTTAGTTGTCTCAAGTCTACCTTTGCTTTGGCACAGAAGTCAAAATGACGGATTAGTGGTGTGCTCCTGGGAAGATTCCCCCTGCTTATGGTTACAGAGGGGAGAGAATTCTTTAAGATCCTTATGCAAATGAGACAGCAAAAGCAATGGAGGATGGAAATTGTTGTACCCAGAGTCCCCCCCAAAGATCACCAAAAGACTGAATCCAATGCAAAAGCAAAAAGTGTCTTTGTATTGTTACGAGTTAACTCGGTATTCTCCAGCTGTCTGATGCAGCAGCAGAGCAGGAGAGACCCTGAGCAGCCATGGGGCAGGGTTTTTAAAGTAAGGGGGGCTTGGGGTCTACAGACTACATAGGAACAGACTCAGGATTGGTTTATGCAAGTGGCAATCATGTTAGTAACTTTTACTTGGCTAGGGTTAATTGGGGGTTATAGTTATTCATTTTTGGGCAGGCCTGGATAAGTCCCAGGCTTTGTCCTTGAGCTGCCATGGAGTCTGGCTGTCCTAGCACATTCACATTGACCCATGCAAGTAGCTCTAAGTTGTTGAGGGGTCCCAGACAGTAAACAATTGGCTGAACCTTGAGCAGTCAGAGTACGTGCAGAAAGGGAGCTACTGCAAGGACTATGTCTTTTGTTCATGGCCCTCCCAGAAACTGCTTGCTCAAGTCTTAGGAAACTGAAATTGAGGCCTGATCTTGGAGAGAAGACTGAGTGGCCGGTTAAGGCATGTGATGTGCTTGGTCCTTTCAGAAATCACAAAACTTGAAGAAAAGTTGGGATCTGAAAACTCAGGATCATACATTTCTTCTTGGCTTTGTAGGGAAGCTCAAATAGCAGCATTATGCAAATACAGGCTTTTAGTGGAGTAAAACAAAGCAAGATATATGCTGTCCTCTTCCGCCACTGCTTCCCCAGGCTGTGGCTCTGACCAGGAAGAATCTTGAATGCTGATGTCTCAGGATCTGACTCAGCAGTGATAACTGTACTAGTGGCCCGTTGAGTTCTGGCTCACCCCTTTGCAGGTCAGCCCTGTGACTCTGTTCATTCCCAGCCTCTAGGAGCTGAGCTCAGGAACAGCCAGGGCCACCTTCACCCATCAGATAATAAAACTCACGCTGCTTGAAATAAAATCATCAAGGAGCAGATGGCAGTAGGACAGGCCGTGGTGTGTTTAATCTGTCCGTGTTTGTGAGGAAGCAATTGTCTTCTGAGGCCCTGAAAATGGAGTAAGGCAAACACTGCCACTGCCATTTCCACAGCACATATGACACTGTTTACAGAGGTGATGTGGAGTTTGGGCTCACGGGACCCTTGCCTTGCTGAATTCTCTTGCTTGTAGCAGAGCAAGTAAGCTGGCCTGTGTCTCCTGCAAGGCACTCAATAAAGAGAGGAAGTTGGAGTATGCTCATTAAACCACTCAGCAAAATGATAAGAGCAGCATTGGACACAGTGAGCCTCCCAAGACCCGGGGTGGTCACCCCATACTAAAAGAGCTGCCAGAGCAAGCGGAGAGTTAGACCATCCAGAGTCAGTGCTTGATGGCCACCATTATGAAAACGTATTGTAGTGAGAGTGTCGTGGAGATTTCACTCTAAGTTGGTTGTCAAACTGCAGGACGAATACACAAAATGACTTGATCTCCTCTGAAAGGGTGCTTTGCCACTGAGAGCTGGGAGGCTGGCTGGAGTCTTTTGCCTGGAATTTATTCTTATTCCAGTTCAGATGGCGGTTGAGTAGATTTTAATGATGTGTCAATTACGGCCCATTGCTGACTGCCAGGATGGAAAACTAGAGGAGAAATCTGTACCCGAGAATGAAGTAGAGCTGGGCAGTCAGAGTTAGAAGTGTGAGGAATGGGATGCTAGCAAGCAACTGAACACAGCTCACTCTAGCAATCTGTTTCATGGTTTTTGATTGTGAGAAGAGGAAACAGTCTGCACATCCTGAGAAAGGGTGCACTCAAGTGAAGGAGCTTGGGAATGACCTAGAAGGAAACGACACCAAGTCCAACTCCTTTCCTGCATCCTGGAACCTTGGAGGCATGAGTTCCAAAGAAGAACAGATACCAAGGTGGAGGCATCAGGAAACGAAAGCTATTCCTTTGTGTATATAGCTGGGCTCCAATGATGAACAAAGACCAGAGTGAAGAAATGGGTTTCCCTTGCTCTTTAGAAGTCTTTTCTTGAGCACACTAAGGCCTGACCCAGTGCAGCAAGCCACCTTGTTTCTCCTCTTCTCTGAGTGTTTGTGCTACAGGAGACTGAGCACACACACCTCTCTCTTGTTCTAATTTGCACAGGCCCCATTTGACCATCTGCATACAGATGTCTTTGTCACAGAACTTATTGTCAAGTAGGGAAATAGATCTTTGTCAAAGGGCCTGAAAGACAAGGACCCTTCCTCCGTGATTTTTTAAAAAACCATGAGCTTGTGTTTAGGTGCCCTTGCTTGAAAGAAATGATCTCCAGAGGTCACTGAACTCTGCTGACTCCAGCAGAAGACTGCCTTCAGTGAAACACTGGTATTGCTTATGCAATTTGAATTGTTTCAGAGAATAAAGTGTTAGGCTTTTTGAAACAGGTTTATAGCAAACCATATCACAGCATGGTCATTGAAAGTGAATTCACCACACACTCTCACCAAAGTATAACTTGGAACATATCACTCCTCTGGTTCTCACTAAGCTGGGGGGGGGGGATGAATGGAGGCATCTGGGTAGCATAGAAAAAGAAGGAGTAGAAGCTTCTGGCCAGCTGCACCACTTTGCTACCCTGAGGAGAGTCCAAGGATACTGCACTCTTACTGAAACCAGAAATGTTCTTGTTGTCCAGGGGGAGTTGGCTGCCTTTCTGGGCTTCCTGGACCCTGCCATCTATCTCCCAGAGCTTCATTCTGTGAGGCACTGTTCTTGCTCATACTTGTCTGATCGGAGTCTATCGCTTCACTGAAAATAAGAATCCTAACTGATATTTTCCCCTTTATAAACATCTGTGAGTCTCACAGTGTCTCTGAGACAAAGTAGATGACGTGCCTGATTTGTAGAGGGGAAAAGTCACACAGGATTTCTGGCACATTCTTCTATCTCAGATGGCTAAGGAGGTAATCATCAAAACTGAGCCCTCCAACCCTGTCACAAGAGCCGTGTTCTTCTGGAAGCCTCCTGTCCAGTGTGCAGTGCTATTGGTACAAGTGGATTGTGCACTTCCCTGTAGCCCGTCACACAGCTTCCGGTTTGAAAGGGACCTACACCCACACTTTTTCTGGGCTAAATTTTGGGGTTGCACACAGTTCTGCTACCCAGCATGGTCTCAGGCCCTGCTGTCCTGCTACCCAGGCATGTCATAGTGGTGCCACCACATCAGGAAGCGGAAAATAAAAGGAACCAGAACTCAGCGATCACCACCCTTCAGGCTGTTGAGAATAACTGCTTTAACACTCAGAGCAGCTCTGTTACACAGAGCTTCTTCTTCCTCTGCATGGGTAAAGAATGTGAAGTCTAGAGGTCGTGAGGTGGCTTGTCCAAGATGGACTAGCCATTGTGGAGTGGAACCAAGACTCAAATCTAGAGCTTGATTCCAAAGCTCATTTAATGGAAGCAGCTGGATTGGGGAATCCCAGTGCTTAGGAAATGAAGTGTTTGGTTCACAGAGAGAACAAAGATAAATTGACAGACTCTGGACTCTAGTGACAGAGAAAGCCCATGAGGATGGCTGGTGACTCCGGATGACAAGTCTCAGCACTACCCTATGCATACGATTCCAGGACTGTGGAAATAGAGTGTACTCCTACACAAATTGTTGCAATTCATTTGTGCCCACGCTGAGATTTCCGCCTATGTATGTGTGGAAACCCTCAGAGTGAGTGTCCTCAGAAGGAGACAAAATGCTTCAAAAGGAAAGAGAAAAGAAGAAAATGAAACGAAAATGCAGGAAAGACTGTATGTATATTATTTCAAAGTAGGTGTTTATTATAAAATTATAAATATTAAAAAATCAAAGAACTTTAAACACATTGAAAATACAGATGAATAAAAACCACTGTAAAAATTTATTCCACGAACACCGTCCCAAACATGGCATTATAAACATTTTGCTATCTGTGATTTCTTGTTAAATACAGAGACTCATTTTGTTGCTGTTGTTGCAGAAAACAGTCTAAAAATGGTTTTGTAACCAGTTATTTCTCCTTAACAATCCATTGCACATATCTATGTTAACAAACAATTGCATTTCTCTATTAGCACAGAGAACTAATCTCTACACAGATAGGTGCCAGAAGTTCTGTTTTTTCTCTGTTGTTTCCTCTTCACTCTCCCCAACCCCCAAATCCAGACCCATCCATGAGCAAAGGCACACGTGATGAGCTGAAGTATTTAGTAAGCTAATGTGCAGTGTCCACAGCAGGGGGCTTGCACAGCTTGGCTGATGAGAAATGAACTGCCTGGAGCAATCTTTTAATGGCAACTAATTTCCCATATTTGATTCTCAGCTTAGCCGGCTAATATGTAGTTCAAGCGTGACAAAGCATTCATGACACCTTTTGATAGTTTTCTCTCTGAGAAGGCAAATGAAGTGTTCAAGGATCTGGTGACACTCTGAGATCTTGCCTTGGTGACTTCAGATCCAACTTCGCTTGGCTGGGGTCAGTGATCTCATAGAAATAAAGTTTAAGGATAAGTGTCTTCAACTGGAGCTCCATCTCATTTTAATTCTGTTTTTGGATATGTTAGTGATGGAAATTATTCAGCAATGAAATTTATAAATGTCAATGAAGACTCTATGGAGGAATTGTCTATCTTACCCTTAATATTTTCATTTTCTTTCAGTTTCCTCCCAAAGGTTTTGTATCCGTTGGTCTTTTAAATTCTTAATGCATTTAAGGTATCTAATGTGTATTAAGCTCCTCCATCTTTGCCTTAAACAAATCCTATTACTCTGTGATTCTATCCTATTACACAGTGATTACTGAACAGAGCTCAACTTAATTGGATATGATCATGTCCCGGTATGAAGAATTATCTAGGAAAGTTGCTAGTTTTCACTGTTGCCAGGGGCTCTATTTTATATCTAATTTTTAAAGTATCTATAGCTATTTTATGTTGTTTTAATCATAGTTGTAAAATGTCTCTAAGTTTTTCATAGTTGTAATAGGTTCTGCAGAGAATATTTTCAAAGATCACTTGATTGCAAGTTACATAGGCAGGGAGACAGGCAAAGAGTGACTTAATGCCTACTAGTGCACTGGTCTTCTCTGTAAGTTTATGCACAAAGCATCAAGATGTGTGTGTGTGTGTGTGTGTGTGTGTGTGTGTGTGTGTGTGTGTGTGTGTACACTTGTACACACAGGTTAAAGACTTTTGTGTTGGACAGGAAAACACCTCCTTCTACCTATACCCTGACTTCTCATCTGTTTTACATCCTGGTTTCTAGGAAACAGAATTGTGAATATGTTTACATTGTGCTAGATTGCCTCCCCCCCTCCCCCCAATTCTGAGACAATCTCACCACTTAGGTCAGAATAAAAACAGAACAGTTTGCAAAAGCCTGGTCTGAAAAAGGAAGCATTTAAAACTCAAAAGAAAAAAAAATCACCAGATTATTGAGTGCTCTACTAGCCCTCAAACCAAGTAACACAGGAATGTGTTTGTAACTGTGGGATAGACTTGAACAGCTTATTCTCAAGCATTATCCTCCACACAAACCTAGACTTGAGTGGTTCACTCTAGTTCTGTAGAAAGACCCAAGATCAATGTTTACTTAGAGAAAAATCAGGTCAGATGCATCTCTGCCTTCATCTTCTCTAGAATGATCCATGAAGCAGTCTCCCCAGTCTCAGACTCCTGCTACTGACTCTTTTGAAGAGTTGGTTGTCCAGCATGAAATCTTTTGCTCTCCCTTAAGAAATTCTAAGATCTTTCTAGAATATATCCTGAGTTCTAAGAGCTGTGAAGTCACATTTCCATAGTTTCTGTGTGAAGAGCTCTGGAGTCAGCATGTTGCTTTGAACCTCAGCCCTGTTCCACATTCTTCTTACAAACTTAGGCAAGTGAGGTGGCCTTTTGTAATCTATTTAACCAGGAAAAGTGAGAGAGTAATAACAACCATCACATAAAACTGTCATGATGAATGAATCCACAAAGCACTGTATTAGATCAGTGCTTGAGACATAATCCATTAGTGTTGAATTTTCTAGTTTCTATATTATTTATTACTCTATTGTTCTACAATTTGACTCATACTTTCAAAGTTCAGTCAAATTAGGCATAATTTTAGGACAGTATTTTAAATCTGGCTAGGTTATTCTGGTGTGCTAATATTCATTTTCAATTAGATGGCAGTTTTATATAATTGCCATCAGAAATCAGACTGCAGGCATTACATACCCTAGAACAGCTCTTTCATTTATAAATGTCAATTCTTTTTTGTTGTTTTGGTTTTGTTTTCCATTTGATTCTCATAATAGTAAATTAATTCACTCCTGAATCTGAGTGCTTTTGTGACTTATTAATGATGGCAAGAAACAGGTAAGATAATGATTCAAAAAGTGTCAAAGATTGCCATAGCAAAGGAAGACTGGCATTAAACACTTTTAAAGGGTAGGAATATGTAATTGTGAGCAGCAGATGACATTCATAGTCTATGAAGCTGAAATACTTCACAAACTGTCCTGGATTTTCCTCATTACTGACCAATACCACATGCAAGTACGTGTAAGTTATAGAACCAACATGAGTATACAACAACATAGGGATGACTATAGAAACTGGTACATATATACAATGGAATTGTTTTCAGCCTTAAAGATGAATGAAATTGTTGTATATAGAAAAATGGGTGTAACTCATGATAATCATATGAAGTAAATTAAGCCAATATCAAACAAACCTACCACATACTCTACCATAGTAATTCTTAGGTTTCTATATAGATATGCAAAATCATGACTACATAAGTTATGAAGGTAGAAACGGTACTATCTAGGGGAACAAATAAGATCAATTGAAGGATAAGAAAGGGGGAAGATATGGCGGTATGGGGGGATATGCTCAACATGTAATATATGTGTCATAGTTACTGTTCTATTGCTATGAAGAGATACCATAACCAAAGCAACTTATTAAAGAAGGCATCTAACTGGGGATTTGCTTACAGTTTCATAGGGTGAGACCATCATGGCAGGAAACATAGCAGGAGTTGGGCAGGCATGGTGCTTAAGAAGTAATTGAGAGCTTATATGTAATTCACAAGTAGCAGGCAGAGAGAGAGAGAGAGAGAGAGAGAGAGAGAGAGAGAGAGAGAGAGAGAGAGAGACTGGGCCTGATGTGGGTTTTTAAACCCCAAAGCTCATTCCCAAGACACACCTCCTCCAACAAGACCACACATCCTAATTACTCCTAAATGCTGCACCAATGGTAAACCAAACTTTCAAATATATAAGCCTATGGGGTCTATTCTTGTCCAAACCTCCACAATATGCTTGTATGAAAATGCCCTTATTTAACACATACAATATGCCAAATATAATGATACACACAATAAAAAAATTAACTAAGATTAATTAAATTATGAAATATTGTTCCTCAATTCCCATTAGCTATATTTGAAATGCTCAGTAACCACATACGCCTAGTGATAACCATGTTGGACAGTTCAGGTGATGGGATATTTCCATCACCACAGGAAGTTCTACTAAACAACTTGACTTCACAGAGTGCAGGGGGAAGTTGCCAGCTTCCAGATGGGTTGTGCTTAACGCGTAAATCTTCCCCACCATCCAACAGAATTTACACTACCTAGACTAAAGTAGCTTGGCCACTTTTCATATTTGGAAAACCAATTGAGTTTTGACCCAACCTCATGGCTTTGCCAAGTCTAAAGGAAGCCAGGGAATTTGACTAAGATGACTTCAGCTAAGTTGTGCTACCTTTCACCTGGTGATGGCAAAAGTGGGATCCAAGTTGGGGTTCAAGTTGTCTGCATTACCTAGTGGAGGAGGGGACAAGGCTTGAATAGATACCCCCCGGGGTTGGCCTTGACCTAGGAGGAGCATCAGAATGGTTGACTTGGCCTCCACACTTCTAATAATACAAGATGAAGTTGAAGTAATTAATAGATAAATTTATCGTTCATGTGAACAATATCATCACTTTCATTTTAAAGAATTATTTGGTATTTTTAACTGAAGTGCACAAGTCTGTGTATCTAGGATTGAAAGAGTAACCATATAGGATTTTAATGTGGGTGTTCTGATTACAAATGCTTGCTTTCTACCCACATGATTTAGACATGTTATAGCTTTAATGGTAAATATAAATAATTTTTTTTTTGTTAGCTTGGTTTGAGAGTGTATTTTCCTTTTGAACTAATGACTTGTATCTCATTAGCATAAAAGTGTAGTTCACCCATCAACCCACAGTTCTAATAAGAATAGCACACAATTATTTTATTTTTCAAGCCAGGGTGCAATGGCTACAAAGCAAATTGTGCATTTGTTTTGTTATCTCCCAAAGCTCACCTGGCATATGCCAATCAGGTAATTGCTTGTGCAAACGGATCATTAGGTGCACAATTACCTCATTTGAAACCCAAATTCAAGGCTGAGTGGAAGCAGTCCCTGCATGTGCAATTTTGTGAGTATACTAATCATTATACCCAATGTGGAAAAATTAGCCCTTGAAGTCTCTTCCCACCTACGGCTTTCAGTTGCCTTCACTGATGGTATCTATTAAAATCAAACAAACATGATGTGTTTTCTGGACATAAACAATTAGTTACTTTCTGTCATGGAGATTGAGTAAACATATGCACAAACCCAAGTTGTGCAAGCAAACTTCACCTCATTTAATCCAGGCAGGGTAGTTCTCCCTTTACCTCAGGCTTCAGCTGACATTCTATTTCATAACTGTTTGTATGGAAATGATGAAGGCTTTATTTTATTTTATTTTTTTCCCTTTCCAAATACATTTGGCAAACTCTTCCAAGCTGTCTCCTTTATGGCAGAATATAGTCCCTGGCCCATTTATATGCTAATCACTGAAGTGTTACCTTTTACTGACAAGTATTTACATGTTAATTAACTTTGGAAGGATGGTTAGAAATACTAGTTTGCCCTGTTTAACGTGATAAAGGGGATGCTTTTTCCTTTCAAGAAGAGAACAAAGACAGTATCATAAAAGGAAATTATTTAATTACCTCCCCCTAAGAATGAGAAATATGTTTTCCAATCTTTTTCTCTGTAGAGAAATTCTCCAGATGTGACCCAAGGCACAAAAGAAGCAGAGAGTGAATAGTCTTCCTTTTAATGTGAGTTCCAGGTGAAAACATCTGGTGCAAGAATCTGGGTCAGTGATAGTGAAGGGATGGGAGGCTGGGGAGGGGCAGAAAACAAGGCTGGAAATCTGGGTGTTCATGAAAATACCTGAGAATGAAGCGACTCTGAAAGTTTATATGCTCTCTTATGTTAGTATGCTGTGGGATATCCTCACATTCACTGAAAGGGAAGGAACCTGAGATAATGTGTTGGAAATACCAAAGGTTTAACACACAAAGTAACTGAAGTTGGAGTCAATGTTAAAAAAACACAACAGTATTTAAATCTGATGAGCAGAGGCCATCTTTCTGTCACTTGAAGCCATTGAATGGGAGTAAGGTACAGTAAAGTGAATCCCTTGTTGCCATAGACAGAGATGCTTGTAGAAACAAATGGTTTAGTGAAGGCCAATGCTAGTGTTACAGTATCCTTGCCAGCCGCTGAAGATGGGTATCAGGACTCTGTTGAAGGCCATTAAAGGAAAGCTATTTCTCTCCGGTCAAAAGAATTGGATCTGCTTCTCATTCTGGGTAGAGACATGACATTCTAATTTGCTTCAAAGATTACATACTACTGTCTCATCCCTTACGAGTTAATCCACCTGTCAAGAGACCAACCCTCAGATAGGCTGATTCACTTGATTCCATGCAAAGAAAATGGGAGGAATAATTATGCCTTTGATGAGATAGAGAATTATCTACATTATATGATGGTAAACATAAAAAGATCCCAAAAATTATGCCAGAAATCTTCTAGAAACAATCAACCATTTCAGCAAAATGACAGGACACAAAATTAACATAAAAATCAGTAGCCTTTTGAAGAATCAGCTTGCCTCCATCTTGGGCTGAAAAGCCATTTTATAGTGAAGGCAAACTAAGTTCATTCCTGTTTATGATTAAACCTCTGTTTTGGGTTTGGGGCTATGACTAACCTGTGACCTTAACTACAAATGGTTCTGTACTGCATGTTCCAGGAATGGCAATTGTGATTTTGTTTCAAAAAGTTGTTTAAAATCACCTTACAACCCTACTTTTGTTTCAAAATGCTGTATGACGATGTATGACTACCTTTTTGTGACTACCTGTTATGACCACCTTGTTATGCCCATCTTGTAGCCAAGTCTTTGTTTCAGGAGGGACTAACTTGTTATACTTAATTTCTGCTAATGGAACCCTGCCTATTTTGCCTAAGTCCCCTATTTGGAAACTTCTTACCCCTGAACTATATAAGCCTTGTCTCACATCCAAGGCTGATCTCTCAAACTCTGCCTTAGGGAGAGGAAGCCCATATACATTTAAAAAGCCCATATGCATTTAAAAAGCTTGCTTTAATTAATTGCTTGCTTTAATTAGTTTGGCATGATAATTAGGGTTGTGGTCTTTCTCCTCCCATCTTTGGGATTAACACTTTCTCTTCACTAACAGCAAACACACTGAGAAAGAGATCATGGACCTACTCCCATTTACAATATTCTCAAACACAATAAAATGTTTTGGAATAAACATAAGCAAGGAGGTGAAAGACTTTTACAATAAAAACTTCAAATACCTGAAGAAAGAGATTGAGAAAGACTTTAGAAAGTAGAAAGTCATCTCGTGTTTGTGGATTAGTAGGAGTAATGTTGTGAAAACTACCATCCTACCAAAAGCAATATACAGATTCAATTTAATCCCAGTCAAAATACCCACAACATTCTTAAGAGAAATAGTAAAAGAATCATAAAACAATACTGAGCAAAAAGAACAATACTGGAGAAATTGCCATTCCATATTTCAAGATATATTATAGATATATAGTAACATGTAATATATACATAAATAATAATATGTATATTATATAGTATACATAATAATATATATGTAGTATATATAAAACTAGAAGTATATATAGTATAGATATATAAATCTATAATAATATATACTATATACATATAAAATAGAGGACCCAAAAATGAATATGTGTAACTATAGCTATGATCTTCCAAAAATGGTGCTATGAAATTTGGATGTCATATGCAGAAGAATAAAATTAAAATAAACATTGTGCACAAAAGTTAACTCCAAGTGAATCAAAGACCTCCATTAGAAACCTGAAATGCTACAAGTGCCAGAAGAAAGCATACAGAGTACCCTACATGATCTAGGTGTAGGAAAGGACTTCCTGAACAAATTCCCATTAACCAAAGAATTAAGGCCAACAATTGACAACTGAAATATCATAAAACTAAAATGTTTCTGTACAGTTAAGGAAATAGTCAATCTGGTTAAGAAGAAACTCAATGAGTGGAAAATAATCTTTGCCACCCATACTGTTCTCAAGTTATTAATATCCAGAAAACACAAAGAACTCAAAAAAAGTAAGTCAAGAAAACAAATGACCCAATTAAAACTGGACTAGGGATCTGAACGGAGAGTTCTCTGTAGTAGAAATAAAAATGGCTGGAAAAAAAAAAACCCAACCAAACAAACAAACAGAAGAAACAAAGACAAATCTCAAAAAGTATTCATCATCCTTAGCAATTAAAGGAGTACAAATTAAAACAACTTTGAGATTCCATCTCATCCCATTCAGAATGGTGAAGATCAACAGACCGGCTGACAATAAATGCTGACAAGGATGTGGGGGAAGGGAATCCACATTCACTGTAGGAATACAAACTGGTGAAGCCAGTCTGGGAATCAGTGTGGAGACTACTCAGAAACTAAACATAAACCTACCGTATGACCCAGCTATACCCCTCCTTTGCCTATGCCCAAAGGACTCCATATCCTACTCCAGAGGTAAGTGCTCAGACATGCTAATTTCTGCCCTATTCACAATAGCTAAGAAATGGAAACAATGGCCAGGTGGCAGTAGAGCAAATCTTTAATTCCAGCACGTGGGGAGGCAGAGGCAGGCAGATCTCTGTGAGTTTGAGGCCAGCCTGGTCTACAGAGCAAGATCCAGGACAGTCACCAAAACTACACAGAGAAACCCTGTCTTGAAAAAACAAAACAAAACAAACAAACAAAAAGAAATGGAAACAACCTAATTGCCCTTCAGCTGATGAAAGGATAATGTTAATCTGGTTCATATCCACAGTGAAAGCTGTGACAGGAATGAATTCATGAAAGTGCAGGAAAATGGATGGATCCAGAAGAGACTCTATTTCTAGGTGAGGTAACCTCTGTCTAGAAAGACACACACCACATGGTCTTTCTCCTCTGAGGTCCCTTGCTCCAAATCTTCAGCTGTGAGTATATAACATGGGGCAACCACAGACACCAGGAAAGCATAAGGGACCATGGTGACATGGAGTGTTTTAGAGGGGACTAGCAGGATACAGGTGACATGAAGTGTAAAATGGGAAAAATGGGGAGCAGGGGCCTCTAACTGGGGAGGGAGAGGCAGTTCAACACAGAAAAAGGAAGGAGGACCGAAAAAGCTGCTTGAAAAAAAAATCTCAAGGTACTATATTATTTTATATTTATCAAAAATGGTATACAATGCACATAAATGTACACACACACACACACACACACACACTTTATGCCACTTGGACTGGCAATGCTCCCCACAAGAGCCATAGATTATCTAACAGAACCCCAGTAGCAGACATGAGAAACTTCTGTCTGAATTGTTGGTCAGCGTAGTCCAAATGATTCCTGAAACAATATAAGCTATTGCTGTTGCCCTTGGTTGCCTCTCCAAGGTTGAAGGCAAATCTTATATTGAAAACACCACACGTTTAGGACACAGAACTCAGATGATCCTAGATACTTCTAAACTTGAAGCCGCTTTCCTCTGGTCTAGCTCCCATAGTACTAGAATGTACCATGCAAGCTGCCAAGGAGGGGAACAATCATAGTCCAATATATATGAACCATAACACTGATCACATGCAAGCTATTCCTACAGGTACAATAGTGCCACCCCCATGTTGGAAGTAACCAACAGCTGTCTAATTGGATTGAAAGCCTATTCAACATGAGGAAAATCATGCCTAGTGCTCAAGACCTAGCCAACTCCCTAGGGCTAGCCAGGTCATGGATCTTAAAAGACAACCTGTTTCTATCCTCAGACCAGCATAATTCCTAACTACATTCTAAAACTTAACCTTATACTCACAGGTAAGTATAGCTTTTACCCCTCATCAAAGAAGCTTCTCTTTGCAGCAAGACTGCTAGACATAATGCAAAGATCAATGGATCATGGGAGGCCAAGCCCTAATGGTTAAATCTGCAACAGAACTTGAGCACCTAAGGCTCAAGGAACATCTTGGAAGAAGAGGTAGAAAGAATGTAAAATCCAAAAGACCAGGAAGTCTGCTATGAGACCATGTCTTCTAGAAAAGCCTGCCTCTACGAGACCCAAACAATAACAGTATCAGCAGACACACTAATGCAGAAGGGTAAAATCCCAGAGTCCAATCTCTAGGCAAAGAAGAATAGGCAACTAATGGCTGCTGAGAGAGATAGAATTAGTCTCTCCCAGGGATGAGGCCCACAATTAGATACATAATCCAAAATGATCAGCCCTGAAATCATGTACACAGAGATAACAAAAATGGACTCAGAAGATTGTATTTATATATTTGTGCAATGTATGTGTGTGTGTGTGTGAGTGTGTGTGTAACAATCCTAATTCAAGAAAAAGAGGCCATTAATTTGAAAAGGAAAGGGAGAGGCATAGGAAGAATAAAGGGAAGAAACACTGGAGTGGGAGAAAGCAGGAAAGGCTAGAGCAATACTCATCAGTTAAAAACAGTGGCTGCTTTTCCGGAGGACACAGATTTGATTCCTAGCACCCACATGGTGCCTCACAACCATCTGTAACTCTAGTTCCAGGGCCACTGCCATCCTCTTCTGGCCTCTGGGTTACCAAGCACACCACACATGGTGCATGTACACATCTGCAAACACTTACCATCCTCATAAAATAAAATTACTATATAGTTAAAATCCAGTATCATAAAATAGATGTTTTTAATAAGTTTTGCTGAAAAACACTTTTAAAAAGAATTATCCACCCTGCCCCCATGTTGTGCCTTCCACAACTTCCTTCGTGTCAAGCAGCCTATCTGCCTTTCTGGTTGATGAAAGTGTAACACACTGCCCTGTTCTTTCTGTTTGCCTTTCAGATGCTGCCTGAACTCTGGGCGTGCTTTTCAGCACTGCAGGCTTTCCCACATTTTCTCTGTAAGTCCTCCCCCTCTTCTGTCACACAGGTGGATGTCTATCTGCCATGTGGCTCTGGCTGGCATCTATGCTGAACTTTCTTGCTTTCTTAAGGACATGATTTTTCTCTCCCTTTTTCCCATTTCTCTCCTCCTAGCAACTGCTGAGAGTTTCAGCTTGCCTGCCCTGTTATTTTTCTCTCAAACTAACATAATTGTCCTCAAGGTTCCTTCTGAATCTGTTACTAAATTCTTTTGTTAACAAGACTAAGAACCCCCAAAAAGTAAGTCTGATTCCTATGGTAATACTCATGCTAACTCTTAAGAATGTATATATGTGCACATTTGCCTCATTAATATCAGAATTTTTAAAATTTTCAAGTGTAAGGAATATTAGTAAACATCTAGAAGCTACTTGCCATCTTTTGGGTGTCCAGTCCATACTGTCTCAGGTTGATGAGAATAGGAGAAACTGGTCGGGCCGCTTAAGGATAAGGACCACAATTTGCATCCTTGGCTAGAAGCTGAAAATGTTCTTAGTTCTATGGGAAATTTTGACCTTGCCAGACAACAGAAATGACAAACCGTGTTTGGGGACACTGATTTGTATTCATTTTCTTTTGTTGTTATCTTTCTTCGCCTTTTACAGAGCTGCCTAGAAGCTACAAATGAGGGCACTACTAAAACTCCTGTCCAGACACCTTGGGTAGAGATACAGACCCCTCATGGTAGACCAGCTGGCTTGACCAGTTCTCTTCGCTGTGCCTTAAGCCAGTTTCTGCTGTGTGTCCTCATCAAGCCCCAGGACAGCAGCTCAACTGCCACCCCTTTCTGGAGTTTGCTCTTGCTATTCAGAAACCCTCTTTGCTTACTTACTCTATGCTCTCACCCATGAACTTGTTGTAAACACCTTTCTACAAATGCATCTTTCCTACTGCCTGTGAAAGTCATTCTTTGGGTTTATGAGTCAAAAGACCCGGGAGCCACTAGCCTGGGATGGCTTTAGTGGCTGTTGAAACTTATCCCTCTGCCCCCAAGAAGGCCTCTGTCATTCTAAGGACTTGCAATTTTCCCATATATCAAGTCAATAAACATTGCAGATCTTACCAGCTTCCTCTCTTTAGAAAAGTGTATTCAACCTTGATCTCTGTGCTGCTTCATTATTAAATCATAACTACTCATGTCCTCATTATTATGTAAATGAGTTTAGTGCAACAGCCCCAGCTACTACAGACCCAACAACAGCCTAGGCAAAGCCACCAAGTGCCAATTAAAAGAACAAGTAATGGTGGAAATAAAAAAGAAGAGTTGTAGGCCGGGCGGTGGTGGCGCACGCCTTTAATCCCAGCACTTGGGAGGCAGAGGCAGGCGGATCTCTGTGAGTTCGAGGCCAGCCTGGGCTACCAAGTGAGTTCCAGGAAAGGCGCAAAGCTACACAGAGAAACCCTGTCTCGAAATACCAAAAAAAAAAAAAAAAAAAAAAAAAAAAAAAAAAAAAAAAGAAGAGTTGTAATAACACACTGAGTAGAGGAAAAAGTGAAGAGGTCCACAGTGACTTCAACTCTGTCTTTGGGATATTGACTGACAGGACATTTTGTGTTTAAGAGAGGAGGAGCTGTAGCAGAGATCAATAGGCATGTAGACTTCAGCAATCCGGATCAAGCTGTAGTCTGGTTGACCATTGTGTCAGCTCTGGTTCTGTAAGATGATCCAAAGTTGTCACTGATATCTCCCTTAAGAGGATGGATGAGGTGCCTCCAAGGGGATTGCTTCTACTCCCGGGTGCATCCTCTCGCTAATAGACAGTTATCCTCACATGAAAGGGTGGGCTGTCCTGCAAGGCATTGTTTTTTTTCTGGAATCCAAGTTGGCTGAAGGTATAGGATAAGGTTGTATCTTTGTGCTTTCAGGTTTGAAGGGGGATGAGGTAGGTCAGCAGGCAGACCCTTACTCCGTAGGTGATAAACATACATGCTTTTTCAGAGTCAAGCAGGAACTTGGGCAAAGCAAAGGAGACAGACACAAATTGAGAGTGGAGATGGCAGGCTTTTATCATGCTTTTAGTTATCTTGTGGGCCAAGTGAATAGTCAACCCTTTTTAGCAAGAACAGTTTCCAAGTGCTCATTATATTGTTCAAAAGCTCCCAGCCGCTCTCACCAGGTCTGGCTTGCCAGTTTCCATTTCATCTTCCTCTCATCAGTCAGATTATTTTACAGAGTCCTCACTTTATTGATTTATCCATTCAGCATATATTTATGGGAAATGTTCTCTGCTGAAGGTTCAGTGTGGGATGTGTGCTATGTGGTCATGTTCTCTAGATCATTTGAAAGATTTGATATACAAAAGAATTAGTAATCACTTTCATAAAATACAATCACATTTTTTAAAATGATGCTGTCAGCTCTAAGCTCTGAATCTGAGCTATTTCAGGCATCTAGTTCTATGGAGAAGGTAGAAGTGTTAGCAATTTCCTACAAATGCCAATAACTAAAGTTTACAGCTTACTCCTCAAATAATACAGATTTGTGCAACTGACAGAAGAATCTGCAAAGAGCCGCTGGAGGAGAAGCAGAAGAGCAGAGACTCACATGCTACCCATTCTAAGTTCAGCTTCTTCATCTTTAAACCTGAAAGTATAGAATGGTATGAATTAGTAAGATGGGTGTGCCAGCAGGATGTGCATATTTATGTACCGAGAAAAAGGGAATGGAAACAAAGGAGTCAATGGATTGTATGGGTGCAAGGAGGAGGAGAGGAAAAACAAGGAAAGTCCCAAACAGAGGAAAGAAAAAGATATTTCAAGACAGAAAAGTAATCCCTTAATAGACATCATGAAGAAATGCACAATAAGGCCTTTTCTCTACTCAAACACATCTAAAACGAAATTCTGGCAGTAGACATCATTTGTAAGCAGACACAGACTTGTCTGCATGGACTGCTGAGCCACCTCTCTAGTCCTGACATGTCAGCTCTGAAAGATTCTTTGTTGTTATATAAAAACATGTTGGGTGATATGATTTCACCTATAAATCTAAGCAGTGTATGATGGCATCAGTATTGGCAAGAAAGGATACAGCTTCTGATCGTGTTCTACACAGAACAGTGTTTCTGGCCTGTTGTTTCTTTCTTTCCCTTTCTCCCTTCATCCTCATTCCTCCTTTCTTTCTCCTCTTCCTCCTCCTCCCTCTATCTCCCCCTTCTCTTCTTTCCCATTTCACATTTTGCTTGGACTTGCGACAAAAGAAGAAAGATTTCAAGTCCCAAACTTGGAAGGTTAAGTCGGGCCTTCCCTTCCCGTGGGGACCAGAAGCACACAGCAAAGTCATTTTCTTAGAAGTAGTACTCTGTAAGAGAACAAAGCCCAAGAGACTTTGTTATTTTGTCTTTACATTAGTGTAGCTCTAGCTCAGCTCTGGTGGCATTCCCTTCCAGAGGACATTCTTCAGGACACCAGGTCCCTGTAGTGGGGTAACAGAACTGTCTTCCCGGGTCTTGGAAAAAGCCAGAGTCGGTAAGTCATATATAGATTGTGATTAAAAAGCAACTGACCATACCTAGATTTTACTGAATTTGGAATATAATTTGTGAAAGTATATTTATCAGTATTTTGACAACAAATACATAATGACAGATGCCAGACTATTTCATAGTTGATGGAAACAATTCTGCAAACCAAATCACCTGCCCTATGGAGAGCACAGAGTGGTGGATACCTAGTGATCCCTGTTTTCTAAACAAAATCTTGCTTTATTAGTATAAAAAAGCATGACTTGCTATGTTGTATTGTGATTGTTAGTTCTGGTTTTATTAGGAAAAAGTTACTCATTGAGAGCGGACAGTAATAGTTTCATTTTAACTGACAGTAAAAAAGCTGGATCTCCAAGTGCTAAATAAACTCCACTCTTGTGTTTGCTATGAGTATATTCAATTTGCAAACAAAACCTCTAGGAAAATTATGTGTTTATCTTCTGTATAGTACCCCAGATCTAAAAGAAGAGAGGGTGCACCACGGGAGTAAACTCTGGGAATGTGAAAAAGAGAAGACTTCATAATATCCAGTGCTAAGTGGACTTTCTCTCATAATCTACACACATAAATAACACATTGGAATATTCTCACTTGCTCTTCATTTTGATCTGAAAAATTGAATATGAAACAGAAGAAATTGCTTAACTTTTGGGGGCAAATTTAGAGTGATTTTCTGTATAAAAAAAGAGGGAGGAGACATTTCACTCCATGTCCAGTCAGTAGCTATGATAATTATATAGTGTGGTGAAGGTGCTGTGAGATATGAAATTAATGAACAAATGTCCTAATTTTCAGTAAACATTGTTATTTTAAGTTCTCTATCTCTCAGAGGCTTCCTTTGTTTAAATTTTATCTCCTTTCCTTTGAATACTAGAGTTAATGACTGAAGTGTTCACGTCAGAATTTTCCCCTTTTATATAGTCCTTTAAAGCCCACAGTTCACATCCTCTTGAAACCCACATAATTACAAAAGATGTGAGGCCGATTATTATCTCCTCTCCATCCTGCATACTCACAGGTGCCCAGCTACTTGAAGAGTGGGGGCTAATCACAGGGGAGCTTCATTCCCAGTTCAGCTGCCTCATTTGATCGACTCAAGACTCAGCCCAACAAAAGTGCTCTGTCTAATGAAACTGATTTTCATTTTTCCTCTTTAGTTGAGACAGGACTGCGAGTGTGGCAAGACAAAAGAATGAAGTGTGGAATGTCAATTACAATCATCTTCTCTGATTTTTAATTTTATTTCCCCTTTCTTTCCTGTTCCTTTTTTTCTTTGCTGCATTCATTCCTTCTTCCTCTTGCTCTGTTGATGTGTCTTCTGTAGTGATCTCGTCTCTGAGGGGGATCAGGAGTCCCGTGTTCTGAATGCTGAGGTTGTCTGATAGGTCTGCTGTGAATCAGACCTAACAACTCCTGAGAAACACATCTATAAAAAAAAGTAGAACAATCAAGTCATGGCAAGGTTGTACACACATTTGTATTCATGTCCAGTTATATAATGATATAGTTTCAATTTCACACAATAATTCTACTTCTATGTGAATTTTAAAGGCTCCTACTATGTTACTAAAATATATATCTAATAAAGATTCAATTCACCTTTGCAATTCACTGCTTATTCACTGTGACATTGAAGAAACTGTGAAGTATATTCTTTTAGAAACACATTCAAATAATGTTTGAGAGAAATTGAGAATCTTGTGTCAAAACCCATTTAGCTACAAGTAAATGAAAACTTAACACCAACCAACTGAGTTTCTACCAAAAGATCAGGAAGGGATCCTGCATAACTGAAAGCTTTGTTCAGAAGTAGGTTTGGTTTCCCAGGGGTCAATATGTCACTCAAAAGTCTTGTTCTTCTACCTCCTCTCTTTTTTCCTAGGGTCAGAAAACTGGCTGTTTCTTAGATTTGTCAGAAAGGGATAGTATACCTTGTACCATTTCTCTTGAAGACAAGCAATTAAAACTTAATTCTGTAAGCCTCAGATAGATTCATTTGGGCATTTGATTGATTCCACTGGTCGTCTTCACTGAAGCTGTCGCTTGGTCAGGAGGACAGGTCCTAAGTGTTGATTGGTTTAGCAAATGAGATGCATAGATGGATGAGGGTTGGTGTAGCTAGAACTACTAATGCACTGGCTGTGCAGGTGGGAGAGGCTTGGATTGTGGGAAACTGGAGGACAAGAGTCAACACATATTGGGAAGTTCAAAATTGAACATTTCCACTTTAGGGATAAAAAAGTCAGAAAGATCAAAACAATATTGTCACACCTTGAATGAATGTAGAGCTTTAGCTGACAATTTTCTTCTCACAAAATGATAAATAGTATGTAGTAAGCAATTAGTTCAGTAACAGGGGAATTCCAGCTAAATGAGCTTCACTTGTGTGAAGTGAAAGGTGAGTTTTACATATGCATGGTGAATTAGTAGACTCAAAGAGAATGGGCTTTCAGATGAAAGGATGTAATGGCCATTAGATTTTAGAGTTATTCATGCCATATAACAATGAATAGTCAGATGCCTTGTAATGACATCCGTATGTGGGTGCAGATGGCCTAGCAGGGACTGAAAACAGTGAGCTATCAGGGCTCCTTGAAGATGTTATAATCCAAAGATACCTTTTATTGTGCCATTTTCACATACTACAGTGTGAATTTTGTGCCCCAAAGGGAAGCTCTAGATAGAGACATGAAAGTATCTTTAACCAACGATGATCTTCTTGAGTATGCAACTCTTCCTCTGTAGAAGTAGTTCTCACCCTTCCTAATGCTGCAACCCTTTAGTATGGTGCCTCATGTTGTGATTTCACAACCATAAAATTATTTAGCTGCGACTTCATAACTGAAATTTTGTTACTGTTATGAATCTTAACGTAAATATCTGACATAGAGGATATCTGATATATGACACCACAGGGGGTCATGACCCACAGGTTTAGAACCTGCTAGATAGCCAGGGAGGCTATAATATTCCTCAGCTCTCTACAAACAAAATTCATTTAGTTTACTTGGTGATGACAGACAATGCAGTCTCCGCTATTGTTAATGTTTCCCCTCTCATTTCCTCCTCTCTGCCCCTCTTTCCTCCCTTTCTTTTGGTTTTGATCTGCAATGTTCCCCACAGGCTTGCAGTCTTAGCATTTAGTGTGTGGCATCATTGTGAAGGCTGTGAACGCTTTAGGAGGTGGTGTCTGTCTTATGGAAGGATATCACCAGGGCAGGACTTTAAAGGTGTGGCCCATTCTGGATCTGGGCTCCTTTCATTCTTCCTGGTCCACAACCATAGACAGCCCCTCTCATGCCTTCCCTACTATGCTGGACTGAAGTCTCTTTAACCTCGTTAGCTCAAAACACCCCTTCCTCCCTGTGATGGCTAACTTTGTTTGTCAACTTGACTGCCTTTGAAATCAACTAGAGCTCAGGGCCCTTCTGTGAGGGATTTTCTTAATCATCCCAAATCTGGGCCACATGTTTTGGTGGCAGCCTAGAAAAAAGGCAGAGAAGTTGGAAAGTTTGCTTTTTGTCTGCTTGTCCCCACTCTGTCAGCCAAGTTTGTCCATCCACTTGTGACCAGAATTAAGTCCAACCTCTTCAGGGTTTCTCTTTACATTGAAGACCAGCTATTCTCCAGGGACGGTCTAGGACTCCAGTATCGGGTTGGGATTGCAGAGACATCCAGTATCACGGACTGAACACCTACTGGATTCTTGGCCTTTTAGTCCATAGACAGCCATTTTGGGGCGAGTTGGAGAGACACACACACGCACACACACACGTTCACACACACGTTCATTCTCTCAGTTCTGTTCCTTTACAAAAGCCTTAATAACATGCCCTCTTAAGTTGTTTTGGTCATACATTTGTCACAAAAGAAAACTTCTGTCTTTAATTCAATTTCTTTTCTATAGCAATAGTCCCTTCAAGTTGCTTGGTCATTCAGAGTTCAAATCACAGCAAAGTTACATTGCACTTTGAAACAAAGACCTTATGTACTATAAGGGAGCCAAAAATAACGGGGCTACTTTATTCAGGAGAGGGAAAAATGCAACAAGAAAGTATAAATCAATAATTCAAATCATATCATTACATCTCTACATGTTATCAGGAGACAAACTCTGTAAGAAGCAGTCAAGTTTCCCACACTTGTTATGTACCTTTTTTGTCCCCTGCAATAGAGGCTGTTAATGGAAAGTGTATAAAATCCTGAACATTTTCCATAGTAATGCGTTTAGGGAGAGTTTTTTTCTTCGGTTCTCCAAATTCATTCTGCTTGTTCCAGCCTCTAGGCTCTCCCGTGGTGTTGGCCCTCTAGAGGAATGCTTCCTCTCTGTCTTCCCTGAGTTTAGTCTATGCATTCCCACAGCCTCACTACATTGTGTACTGAATAATCCCAACACTAGCAGGGCCATTTCAGTGGAGTCTGTGGGATTCCCTCTTCCTTTGGTCTGCTTCTGCCTTTCAGTCCAGTAGAAGGATCCCTTGAGTTAGTACCCCGTCAGCTGTTTCTCTTAGAACAGCACCTTTGATAACACCCAAAAAGAAGCCAGCATGCCATGCCCGCGCATCATTTACATAAATGAGATTGATGTGAAGGGAGGGAAATGTTTACAGTGCAGGAAGACTGGAATCTCGGGATTAAGTAGCAAGCAAGCCAGAATGAGCTGTCCAGGCTAATTAGGAAACACATACTTCACATGTTTCCATTAGATATTGCTATTGAACTACAAAAGGCAAGGAGTTTTGATTAAACTGCAGTTCAGTATGTGAGTGTATGCATAAATCACAGGGGAAGCATTTGGTTCTTGGTGTTTCAAGAACTCTTTGTGGACATTAATAAATAGAAATTTAGTTATAAGTGAAAACAACAACTATGGTTTTGTTAAGTGAGGGGTATGGAAACAAAAAGAAGATAACAAACGATGACCTGACCGTGGTTGTGAAGATAAAAGCAGAAGTATCAATATGTTGCATAATATTAGAAACTTTAACAACTCCAGAGACATTTTAGTGTCTATTGAAAAAGAGCCTGAAATAATATTCACATGAAGTTTAGTGAGAGTCTCCTAATTTTCATATGCTATATAGAAGGTTCTCTCTCTCTCTCTCTCTCTCTCTCTCTCTCTCTCTCTCTCTCTCTCTCTCTCTCTCTCTCTCTCTCTGTGTGTGTGTGTGTGCGTGGTGTGGTGGTGAGGTGTGTAGAGGTGCCCCTGGAGTTCAGAAGGGAGCATATATTACCTTGGAGCTAGAATGATAGGTGTTCATTAGCTGGGATTCTAAGGCTGGTCCTCTGCTACAAGTAACTACTTACTTATAACTGTTTGGGTGGGAGCTCCACCTCAACCCCTGGCACCCTGGCATTCCTATACTCAAAGAGTCTGGAATGTTTGGAAGGAGTCTGGCCTCTCCCCTATCTCTTTCCCTAAACCTGCCCCTTCACAGCTCTTTCCCTAGAGAGGCTCAAGACCACTCCCACAGGGTATATAAACCACATCCCCGAAAACAGACACATGGTTCATCTGGTCTCACGTCTCTGTCTCCTCTCTGTGGGGCCCAGGAATCTCCTGGGAGCTCTTTACCCATTAAATCTGGGCTTTCCATTTCAGTCTGATTCAGTTTGCTGCGTCAGTGGAGAGACCTTCAGGAGGCCTAAAACTTATCAATAACCATGTAGTCCTCTCTCCATGCCCAATTTGCAGTTTTGAAATGCTTAAGATAAAAGGAATGGCTTTGCATTATCCCAGAACACCTTTGAGGAAGAAGACTAGTCCACTACTGTGATTCCTCAGGTAGCCAATGGTGACAGTTATGGTATCATCTGCTCTTTCTTTGCCCACAAACACACACACATTTGATCCTTTGTTTTGGTGTAGCATTGGAAAAGAAGCACACTTGAAACCTCTATTGTGTTGGAAGGCACAAACCTCTTTTCCTCTCACAACACAATCAGCTTAGAAGACTTCATGGTGGGAAAAGAATGGGGATTTCTCTTCATAATCAAAATCGCAGTTTGGTGGCAGACACCAGCTGGGTATCTGACAATCCAGTGTCCATTCCAAACCTCTCTATCTGATCACATCAGAGCCTGTAGGTGGATGGCTCAGTCTTTAAGGCTGACTTCCTCCTCCACACGCCGTTCCAAAGCTCTGGTTATTCTACATGCACTCTTGACTACCTGCATGTAAACTCGAGTGTCTACAGCACTCCTATCAGGTTCAGTCAATTTGATAGCATAGATTGCCAAACCTATACATCTCACAGAACTAAGGGAACTACTTGTGTTTATAGGTTTAGTATAAAGGATACAAATAAGGAATTTCACAGGGCCCAGTTTAGGGGGTTTTCATACTTTCTCCAGATGTGCCAACTTCCAGGCCTCTAGGTCTTCAGCTGACTGGAAGCTCTCTGTACGCCATCCTTTGGGTTTTCACGTGATCATCATTGGATAAAAGTGATTGGACACAAATAATCATGTTACTGGGCTATAAATGGATAAGGCTAATAGTGATCGAAAACTGATAGACGGAGAGGGGCTATGTAGATAAGCAATTGGAGATGGGGTGTAAGGCTAATAGAAGGCTCACAGACAAAGAGGGAGCACATGTGGCCCTGTCCTGTCCTTCCTCCTGTCTCTTCACTCTGTAATATTTCCTTCTACCTCTCAAGTGTAGAACAGGGTCCTTTCTGAAATGGAATCTTACTTGCCATTATACAAGGTAGGTCTCAGATTTTCTCTATGACAAACTCCATGACACAAAGCTGGAGATAAACTATAATTTTCTTGATTTGCTTTAGGAAAGTGAAATTTTAGGTTGTATGGTCTGCCTTATGTAGGGAGTTATGAACCAGAGATCATGGACAACAATCAAAATGTGTATCTCATAATGCCGTGCCCAGCTAAAAGGATCTTCTCTCCTCTTCTTCAAACATTTGCTTTCAAATATTTTTCTTAGTCGGCCACTGTATCAAATTGAGCTAATTTAATTCCTTCCACATATGCTGGAGTGCCTACTATGTGAAAAACAGTTGGTGCTACATTCCTTGGGCAGCTGTGACGAATTACCACCAACTTGGTTGCTGGAAACAGAGAAATGTATTGTCCCTACAGTTCTGGAGTCCAGAAGTCTAAAATTAAGATGTTGGCAAGTTCTTTACTTCCAGAGGAATTTAGAGAGAAGGTACACCACAGCCAGGGATGTTGGTAAGAGCCAGTAACCCAAGCTCTAGGGGCATTGAGGCAAGAGGATTGAGTTTGAAGCCAGCGTGAGCTGGGCTACACAGCAAGTTTCAGACCTTGCCTCCAAACAGAATTTACCATGACAATAATAACAATAACAAATAGAGTCTCTTGCTTCACGCTAGCTGTCAGGGGTAGTCCTTAGTGACTCCTCATTGTAGACACAGCACTGTCACCTCTGCCTCCATCTCAACCATGCTTTCTTCTCTGTGTCTTCTGTCCCCTTTTCCCTCCTTGGATTTAGGGACCACCATGACTTAATGTGTTCTGATCTTCCCTTAATTTGGACTGCAATGATCTCCTATTTCCAATAAATTCACACTCTAAGGTTCTACAATATTTACTGAATTACTGAGAAAGTCTTATATATACACTACACAGAGTAACATGAGTCAGGTTTAAATAATCAAAGTTTAAGTAATCACAAATTTTCAGCTTGTTCAATATACCACACATATCTAAAATGTTATACATTATGTGAAGAAGTTCAGATTGAATTTCAAGACCAGAAATTTGTAACTAAGGTGAAGGCAGGCCTACGGGCATGAAGGCAGAGGAGGGTCTAGGGGGCACCATCGTGGAGGAGGACTGAGGAGCACCAAGAATATGCGGCATCAGGGTGTAGGAGGGTGTAGGGGCACCAAAGTGGAGGAGGACTGAGGAGCACTAAGGTGGAAGAGGGTTGAAGAGCAACTGGTAAGTGAATTTCCACTAGAGCTTCAGGGGTTTTTCTCCTGCTGTGTTTTATAATTCTAAATAAGGCTTTATCTTAAAAAAGAAAATCCACTTCAGAAATGGGTCTTTAAATTGAGGCCCAAGAGTTTCTTTTGCCTGTTTATTTCAAATTTCAAACACGTTTTCAAGAAAGGCAATATATTTTTTACTTCAAAACTTAGCATGGAATTAATTTCTTCATCGTTTCAAATGGATATATGGGGATGGTTCCCAGGACTGGTGGGATTCAAGAGGAGATAAGGCTGTAAGGGAGTGTCAAAGGTCCTTGAATACAGCCCTTTTCATCATTGGTTTATAACCAGCAGCCTCTACCAGGACTGCCCTATAGGTTATCATTGTATTGTGCAAACAGAGCAGAGCATTTCCTGAAAAGCTTCTCTTCCAGGGATGCTCTAGCTGCAGATGCTCCCAACTTAAAGCTATGCTCATTCATGGCCATGGTGACTAGCAAACCTTCACCTGGTTTAGATGTGTTGAGTGCACAGAGTGCACAGGGAGCGTGGGAGTTACTCAAGGAGTTGAAGCCATTGGAGTTGAAGCCAATGTCTTTAACTCATACTTGGATTTTTTAAAAATAAATTGTGTATGTGTGTGTGTGTGTGTGTGTGTGTGTGTGTGTGTGTGTGTGTGTGTGTATCTGTGCACATGTATGTGGCCAAGGAAGCCAGAAGGGAGTATCAGATCCTGGGCCCCCTACCCCATCTCCCTTGAGATAGAGTTATAGGCATTTGTATAAAGGTGCTGGGACCCAATTTCAGATTCTCTGATGTCACTTTTCTGAGTCAATCTCTCTAGCTCCTCATATTTGGGTTTCTAAGTTCTTCAGATAACCCAAAGATTGTTCAAGAGGCTTTCTCAACTTCACATTTATTAATGAATAACCCCAAACCCTAAGTAAAATAAATGTACTTAACTCAATATAATTTTACATATGAACTTTTATTATTCAAATGACTTCTTTTTATGCAGGGAAAACCACCCTGTAAAATGTATTCAGAGCCCTACAGTTTTAGGAATGATAGGTATTTTAAAGGAAAATAGAATAAACAATAACAAAATACTCAACCTGCCCCTAAGGCAGCTTTCTATAAGTAGATATTTGGTGGTTTCTAAAGCTCTGAGATACTTGTAAAGAAAAAAAAAAACTGTCCACTTACTCATTGGTTTTGATTAATGAGCCTTTCCTCCAGTGGACTTGAGGTACCTGTCATGTGATATTTCCACCAACACCATACAAAATCAATCCTGGTATTCTGAATCCTTTTCTCATGATATATATAAAATCTAATTCTACATTCTTCAATATCATTTTGATCTTAAGGGTATTCTTAGTACTGCTAGATTCTCATGAGTTGCAGAAGGGCAGAGACAGAATCAGATAGTGATACATTGTGTAGTGGGTACAGAGTTTGGAGTAAAATAAAAATGTATTGGACAGGGATATGATTTTAAGTAAGTTCTCTGAGGCTCACTTTTTTCCTATCAGAAACATGGAGGAAAATAATACACATTGTCAGTTATTAGGATGAAATACATATGCAGAAGTGTTTGAACGTCAGATGACCATGTCCTAGTTCTTAACATGACTTCGGCATTACACAGATCTGCTTTACACTACATATTTCTCACTGTTGTCTGTAATACAGTCTTCTGAACCTCAGGAGCATGGGTTCTGATTCATCCACAGAATTCCCATGGGCTTTTCTAGTTATCAGTACCACTGTTAACAAGGGGCTGAAGTGTAATTTTGGCAAGAACTGCATGTGTTAGAGCTGGATTCCTGCTTCCAAATCTATCTCTGCCTGCTTAGCTTTATCTCTCCTCGCCCTGTAGTCTCATGTGTGAGCATAATCAGAGCACCTGCCTTATGGATGCTTTCAAAGGCTATTAAATTACTATGTATAAAGGGTCTAGAATAGTGCTTGCCTCGTGGTAAGAAAATGGATGTAAATGACACAAGAGGTTCTGATTGGGAGCAGATGTTAGCACTGGACCCAACTGAGCCCTCAGTAAGCAAGCACTCCCTTGTGGATGACAGACACAGAAAGAGATTGACACATGGCTGTGTCATAATTACACAATGAACATGGAAAGGACCATAGATTATAGAAACCACATGGCACTAAGTTTTGGGCTTAAGTTGTATTCCACACTAATCCTTTTCTGTTCAGGCCCAACTTATTCTTCTTCTATATTCAGCCTTGTTTAGCATTGCCAGCCTGCCTGGAAGTTAAACATCATGTAAGTGCTTGGAGAAGAAAGAGGATTGCTTTCCTCCTTTTGTTTTTCTTGAACTCTTGCCTCCAGTTTGTGTTCCAGTAAAGGTGTATAGTTATAGCCAATTGAACCAGCTTGCCTTAGCTGCAAGGGATCCAGCATAGTCTGCCTTCAAACAGAGAAACATTAGTGAGGCTGCAAGTAGCCGCAAACACTGTGCAAAGAGGGTTCTCAGAGAAAGGACTAACAGGCTTTGCTTTGGGAGTGAACTTTTTAATTATGGTGAATATTGCACATAGTCCATGAAATCATTTCTTATTAATAAATATACACTGTAACAGAAGACATGCTTTTGCCTTAGAAGGTTTTTCAGAGTTTGAACAAAGCATGTAGAGTATGCTAAAATGTGATAATTGATTCTGGTGATGGGGAGGGAAGGACGGGGATGCTGTAGGTATCTGAGGAGATTTCTGAATATGTACTTGGGAGACAGTCTACATTGGCATGAAGACGAGGACTCTAGGACCACGAGGCAAGGTGATGTAAATATGAGCTTTACTGTACCCACCAATTACAGCACACTCTCTAATCATTTCTCTGACTTTCAAACTGAAAAGAATACTGTTGTTAATTTCATTTGATTTTTACCGAAAACTAAATATTAATGCATATAAAGAATTAGCGTTCAAAATGATGCTTTATTTAAAGTCTTATTTTCAATGTTAAAAGTATGGAGATTTCAGTCAACAACTGTTTCAACATTCAATCCTTATGGTTCAGTTTTCATCCTTACAAATAATTTGTACATAGAACTCTTTTGTACATTGCAATGCAAACAGGAAGATACTCCTACTTGTCACATCCTGTGAATGCCATGGTCTCAGCCCCTTAGTTCCTTGGCACAGACAAAACTCAATTTTCCTGGTATGTTCCCAGTGTAGTTACATATAAAGGTAAGGTAAAAGCTGTAGTTAGGTCCACCTGAAGAGTCCTTATGTTTCATAATTCTGTTCAACAGAAATAGATGATAGTTATAATTTTCCTAAATATTACCAAGGTTGATATGAGTCTCCCGGAGGTTAAGGGTTGGGATTTATACATTGAGTATTCTTCTAAACAAGGGATGCAGCAATGAAGGCTTTCCAATCCCAAGCACCAGGTTTCCTTACCAGCATGGGCCCTGGCTGTCTGGATCATATCTACCTTCGCACTACCAGCTCAATCTGTACAGGCTGACTTTCATACCCTTCAAACAACCAGATGCCCCTTGATTTCCGAAGGCACTTGCTCTACCAGCCTATTTAATTTTTACAGTACTTTCTAATGCAGTATGGAGTGCTCCTTGACATGGCACAATTGCCTAATACCTTTTCCCTTAAGGTTTTTTTGTTCATGTATTACCATCATCTAGGTTTCCCCCCTCTCATCTCTGATTTATCTTGCTATGATTTAATTAGTGATTTTCTATATACTCTGACTTCTAAATACACTAAATTAAACTTAATATTTAATAATTTGAAAAACTTTAATGGCAAAACTGTTGCAGAAATATCAGTATTAACTGCCAATTAACAAATGACTATGAAGAAAAACAAGATGTGAACAAAACAAATTCTTAATTTCTTTTTTTTGTTTGTGTGTTTGTTGTTGTTGTTTTTGAGACAGGGTTTCTCCTTGTAACCATTCTGGCTGTCCTGGAACTCACTTTGTAGACCAGGTGAGCCTCGAATTCCCTGAGATTTGCCTACCTCAGCCTCCCAAGGGCTGGAATTAAAGGTGTGCACCACCACTGGTCAACCCAAATTTCTAACAGGATATTTCTGCTAAAACATTTGAGCTCCATAACTTTACTACCTATGTTATAGAGGAAAGATACCATTTTTCTTGAAGCATTTAAATCATAATGTCTGACAATTTATCCTTTAAACTGATTCTAAAGATGATATTAGTGTTCTCTCCAGATGATGAAATATTATGCAAAATCAAATTGATATGTCCTTTAAAATAATACTTTTTCTTTCTTTTATGTGTATGTGTCTGTAGTATGCATGTATGTATATTTATGTTTGTGTGTGTGTAGGCATGTGTGTGTGTGTTGTGTGTGTGTGTGTGTGTGTGTGTGTGTGTGTGTGTTCATGCATGTGTGTATGGACACATGTGGAGCCCCAAAGTTGACTTCAGATATAGTCCCTCATCTGTTTCTACATTATTCCACTGAGGCAGGTCTATTAGTTGAATCTAGTTGCTCTGTTTATCCTGTTTTCACCTTGTGAGGCTAGAATACAGATGAGTAGTCACCCACCATCACATGTCATCTACAAGTGTTCTAAGGATCCAAATTCCCACCTTGCTTGTGCAGCAAATACTTTAACCACTGAGTCAACTCCCCAGCTCCAAATAATATATTTGACCACTAATCATCCTGACCTCACACTTTGGAAAAAACTAACATATAAAATGAAATAAAGTCCTGCAGCCTAGATTTGAAGGTCCCACAATATCTCTCATTCCCCCCTCCCCCTAGGATTGCAATTATTTCTTTGCATACACTGTGAACTTCCTTTTACAAGCAGATTTCGATTCCATTTTAGTGAAAATACAAGAAATGGGATGGACCTTGCTGGACATGAGAACAGCAGCACCTTTCCAGCCCCACTCACAGGCACAGATTGAGAATAGCTTATTTCCAAATATAAGGGAGCTGCCCTATAAGCTGGGACCACATGACCACATAGCATACCAAAACACTATCAGGAAAATCAAGTCCAAGTACTTACCCTGCTCAACTGAGCAAAGGAAGCAGCACTGCCACTAGACCTTGTAAAGAGGAGGAGGACACCTAATGCTGCAGTGATGGCAGCCTTCACTGACCTGTCATCTGATCACCTAATGTGTGCCTCACGGGGGAGCTGACAGAGCCTTCAGATTGACTGTGTGTCCTCTGTTGAAATGGTCATCATTCATCTGTCCATCCATCTGAAACTGAACCTGCCCCTTGCCTCTACAGGCTTCAGGGTACTGAGCATTGCTTCTAGACACACACACACACACACACACACACACACACACACACACACACACATACACACACACACACACACACACACACACACACACATACACACACTTAATGTGGCATGTGTAAATGTGTAATGTGTGATCTGAAACAATGTTAGTAACTGTGATTGGAATAAAAGGTCTTGTGCTTGCTTCAGCCAGCTTCCAAGGGATTTGGAGTTACTCAGTAAAGTGCTGTAATGAGGCCTTGTGAATTTTATGAACCTTAGGAGTTTGTTATTGTTTAATAAGTTCTGACATTGTGGGAAGACATGAACATGATCATTTCTGCTTCTGATAGCATGTTCACAGCATCTTATTGCTAAAGAGATTAATTTCTGTAATAGAATTTGCTTTCCCCCCTGTTTATAATAAATCCCTGCCTTCCTCTTCAAGCATGTATTAAATCTGATGTATTTTTATGGCTTTTGATGTTGCTAAGAGGGATTTAGGTTCACAAACCTGCTACCTCAGTTTCCCCGTATTCCAAAATAAAGTAGGAAACACAAATTGGTAAAGGAAAATTAATTTATTCAGCTTGGCCAAGCAAAGTGGCACAAGCTAGGGGGGCTAATTTCCCCCTCCCTAGTCCTGTGAGCACCTTTCTGTTTGTAGAAATAATGCAGCAAAGGCTAGGGGGTGCACAAATTTAGCTGTAAGACAGGTTAACTCATCCCTTCCTGAGAGGAAGGGAAGCTGAGCCTACATCGTTTCCATTCTGTCTCTTACCAGGAATTTATTCCACTGGGATGAGAAAAATGGTGTCTTAAAAATTCATTCTTTTTAAAAGAAAAAAGAGTCTCTTGGATTCTTGTGCAATGCTAAGATCTCCACCTGCTTGGGGCCGGCAGATTTCCTTGTCACAAGATCGATTCCTTTGATGTAGGTTAGAAAGCTTTTGAATCTTTTCTTTGGAAATCATCCTTAGGCTAAGGTTCCTGAAGGTTTATTAATTTTGCAAATGAAAAAGAAGTGATAATCTGACAGTAGAAGATGGGGGAGCACATGTGTCTGTTTTAAGTTATTTCCTCCCTCTTGCTGGGATCTGGCATGAGGACCTGGGCACCTCATGGGCAGATGACTTGCCAGCTCCTTTCACCTGCCATCAAATGTCATTCTGTGATTCCCATGGAAACAAGCCAGACATAGTGGAGAGGTGGGAGGGTGGGAGGAAGGCATCTTGTTTTGACATGTTCTTTGACCATCAGGTCATTTTAGTCTTACCCATGATTATGCTTATGTGTCTTTGTTGAGCAAACTCTTAATTATTTAAGCCTCTGCCTGTACAGCTTCATATGTTCTAACCTGTAGACATGCAGGGCTACTTCTATCTTGATTGGAAGCAGCTACCACTGTCCTTGCTCTTCTTTTTCTTTCTATCTTAGCCCAGCCTGTGTTTTGCTAACAACCATTGAAGTTTTTATAGGTTCCCTGGGCCCTTTGCTTAATTTGATCTTTAGTTCATGGTCTACATTGGAATTTGACACATGAGTGTTGCAGGAATCCTAAATGGTCTTATAATTAAAAACCCAGAGACATATATCAGGGTGAAAGCTGAAAGATCAGAGAAGCAGAGCAAGCCACAGCCACTACCTCTTACCTCACCAACTTCTCAGCCTGCCAGAGCATTTACAAGTGAGTGTGAATTCCTGTCTTATAGTCTTTTCTTTGCCCAGCCATATCACTTCCTGTTTCAACCTTCCTAGTGCTGGGATTAAAGGTATGTGCTACCACTGCTTGGCTCTGTTTCTTTTTTAGACTGGATTAATCTTGTGTAGCCCAGCGTGGCCTTGAACTTACAGAGATCTAGATGAATCCCTGCCTCTGCCTCCAGAGTGCTAGGATTAAAGGTGTGTGCTACCACTGCCTGACCTCTATGGTTAACTATGTGAGTAGCTATGTCCTCTGATCTTCAGGCAAGTTTTATTTCCTAGATTACAAACACTATATCACCACATATGAGTCATTCTTTCTTTTAATATGTGTGGGCTTTTTGTCCTTCTGTATGTCTGTGGACCACTTTCATGCCATGTCATAGAGACCAGAAGACGGTGTCAGATTCCTAGGCACTGGAGTTCCAGAAGGGTCCTCTGAAAGAGCTCCTGGGCTCTTCAGTGCTGAGTTATCTCTCCAGACCCAAGTCAACCTTCATTATCCGAATTTAATCCTACGATAGTTCTGCCTCCACTTGTTATTCCTCCATTATTTCCTCTCTCATTTACTGATGGTTTTAATGAAATATATGGCTACTTCTTTCATTCCCTCTAATCACCTTTAGGAAGTCATTATTTTTAAATATTTAGCCTTTATTGATTTTCACTTGCATAAAACAGTTTAGTTAAGACCATGGTGTCAAAAATCCTCTATAACTTTCTCATTCATTTTTTTTCTTCTCATGCTTCTTTGCTCTTGCCTAGAATTTTGTTTGAAATTTATCTGGATCAACTTTATTAGATGGGCATTTCAACATACACAAAAATACAATTCTTGCCTCAAAGGGAATATGAGATAATTTATCTAGACCCAAATGTTAGTGACTGTCTTAGTCAGTGTTCTCTTGCTGGGAAGAAACACCATGACCACAGCAACTTCTCTAAAGGAAAGCGTTTAATTAGGATTTGCTTACAGTTTCAGAGCTTTAGTCCATTTTCATCATGGCAGGAAGCCTGGAGGCATGCTGTCAGACATGGTGCTGGAGTGGGAGGCGTGAGAGTTCTAGGCAGGAGAGAGAGAGAGAGAGAGAGAGAGAGAGAGAGAGAGAGAGAGAGAGAGAGAGAGAGAGAGAGAGAGAGAGACTGGGCCTGGCTTAGGCTACTAAAACCACAAAGCCCACCCCCAGTGACAAACTTCCTCCAACAAGGCCACAGCTCCTAATCCCTTTCAAGGTAGTGCCACTTCCTAATGATCAAACATTCAAATCTACCAGCTTATGGCAGCCATTCCTATTCAAACCATCACAGTGATGATGACAGAGACACAGATTCACATTTCTCAAAATACCACATTCCAAGTAGTTATATTATTCATTTTTTTTTAGCTGCAGAACAAGGGAAGTCATAAATCAAAGTGTTTCTAACACACTTTGAGAGCCACAGGTAAGCCACAGGTAGGCAGGTTATAGAAAAGCAGGTGACACTCTGCTACAAATTTCAGATCATACCTGATAGTATTAATTTTTTGGATTGGTGAAAGCTAATGGTCCCCTAAGAATATGTAATAAGGCTTTGGTAATTACAAGAGTGTTCAGTCAGAAACGGGTGTGGGCAGTGGATAGCTTTCAAAGGGACTAAAAATAGCCCAAGATGATTAGACTTTTGTCTGTAGTATTTTAAATATCGATAATCTTCAAGTTCAGTAATTTTGGTCTTCTTGAATTTTTAACATGGGTGTCCTCCCAACTCTATTTCTTTCTTTTCTCCACATTCTGGGGGCTTGAGCTCACAGCTTCTATTTTTTCCTTTTTCCTTTTCTTAAATTTTTTTGTTCCATAGTTTTCCTGCAGTTTCCTGCTGAGATTGCTTTTAAATTCTTATCTATGAGGTTAAGAACCTATAACAGGGACTTTTTGCTCCCCATAAACAAAAACCCTTCAATTTCAGGAGCTCCAACCTCTGCTATACTAAGATATGATTGACATGACAAAAGAACTGTTAATTATTAATACATGAAGGGCCACTCTGGTATATTATTCATACAAACTTAGAAGAAAAGAAAAGGTGTGAATGTCCCAGTCTTAAATTTTAAATTTGGCAAGCTAATATGGGAATGATCTTTGCATTCAGTTGTATATTGACCAGCAGCATGGACATCTCCTAGAGATACCTGTTAGACATACATCCCACCTGAGGCACACACAGTCAAAATCTACTTAACGAATTAATTAATTTTGTAATGGTGGGTGTCTAACCCAGGGCCTTTCACATACTGGGCAAACACTCTATTGACTGCTACACTCCAGCCCTAGGATCTGAGTTTTTATCAGATGTATGCACATTTAAATCAGAAAGCACTGGTATGGAGGAAGCACCCTTTAAATTCAAGTCAAACCCTGTGGGTTTTTGTCTGCTTACTCATGCTGTATGAGTGGTACAGAAGTACTGCAGATAACAGAGATGAAAGACGCACTCAATCCCAAGGCAGTCAATGAACAGTGATAATGCTTCTCATGGACACCTCAAAGAGCTAGAATGGGAGATGGTTCTAGTTCTCTGGCTGCACACTGGAGCCACAAAAATGGAAATATACCTGGATCCCACTTTTCCCTGCATGTGAAGCAAAACACTGTATTTTCCAAGCTGTGTGGTTGAAAGCTAAATGACTGTGAAATATCAAGGTTTGAACAAAAGAAAAGAGCAAATGGTAGCAATCTGTAGACAGACAGGAAAAATAGAGCACATGGGAAATTTCTGGTAACACTGTAGGAACTCCTCTTTAGTAACAAGCAATGTGATTGGGTGGGGCTTGGAGTCACTCTGACAAAGTAAAGCTTGAGAAAATCAGAGAATCTCTTTCTAGGACCCCAGTGTTCTCATCTTTGAAATGTGAGAATAATATTTAATTCATAGAGTTTGAGAATGATGCAAAAACCATGAGTATTCACTCTTCCTTTTGAACTGGAATGAAATAGATGTTAGGGGAAGGGGCGCATAGTGACTGGAGGCTGATGTGGTCACGGGGCTGCCTTATAGCAGGAAATGCCCCCGGGAGCAGGAAATATAAGACCCCCCACTTCCAAGCAGGATCAACATGGCCCACTGAAATGACAGCTAACTCTCTTTGCCTTCCCACCATCTCAACATCACTAGCCTGACGTTATTTGCTTCTATCATGTATGTGATAACCTGACACATTATGATAAACCCATAGAAGAACAGTAAAGGAATTAAGCCTTATTCCCAGAAAACCCCAGCTTCTTGTTAGAAGTAGAAACATTCTCTGTCCTTACACACGAACAATTGCCCCTTGCATTAAAGTTGGCACATAACTAACAGAGTGACTCTCAAGAAGCCTTCACTCAGCCCCGAGCATGTACTTCTGCCCTGTAGCACACTGGGTCACATTTCCTTACTTTGTCTCCTCTGTATTCTTTTCCTCATTATGATAAGAACTTGAAAACACTGATTAGGGGTCTCAGTCTGGTCTATCTTAAGACCACCCTAGCCTCCCTTGCTAGACACACTTCCATTCATTCTGCAAAGACTTATTAATTGCTAGTTACATTCTGGGTACTTGGAAAGGTGTTAGAAATTTACAAATGAACAAGAGAAACTCCTACCTAGGAGCTCACTCTCCTGAAGTGTGTGTGTATGATCTAGCTACCTATCAAAATGTTAGGCATCAGCCTAAAAGCACAGTGTGTCCTTGGGAAAACTGAGGCTTAGAGAGGCAAGGTAACATCCCAGGGGCATTCAACTAGAAAATGGCAGATACAAAATATTGTAAACTCCGCTAGCCTAGGTAATTGAACAAGCATGATGCAAGATTTAGCTGTTTGTAATCAAGGTAGAAGTGTAGAACCAAGAACTCGATCATTCCACTGGAGACAACCCTGCCCTGGGGCTTCCTGCTTTGCATCTTTTTCTAAGAAATTAATTCCTTCCACTGTGTGCTGTTTCTCTTGTACAGCTGCTCCCAGCTGGATCTGGGACTGAGAAGTCACCTGCAGAATGTTGAGGCTCACTCTCCTTCCATCTCCAGGAGAAAAACAAACAAGAATTCTGTGCTTCAATTTCACTCACCTTTTAACTCTCTCGCAGCCATTTGGTCGCTGCTGTTCTTGTCTTGTGGATGGATTTAGTTTATGTGTTATTTCCCCCTTAAATTTTAAGGACATGTATCTTCATGAAAAGAACAAAGGAAGAAAAACAACTTGTAAATTATCACAAGAAAAGCCCCTGCTAAAAGCAATAAGTTTGCTGACAGATGGCAGAATGAGTTGAAAAGCGAATACCATATTTACTAAGTTTATCCCACTTAGTAAGCCAAAAAAGTGTTATCTAATTCTCTCCCCTGTGTATGTGTATGTTTTGGAATAAACAGATGCCTAATGAGGAATGTGTCGAGTGTAGTCTTAGAGGAACCTGGATAAACCCAGGTTCTCATGCAGGGTTTGATTTTGACAAATATCAGTGTTCAAAGTCGGATCTATTGTAAATAAAGTTGTCAGAATGAAAACAGCATTACAATGCTGTCAAAGCAACATTATTTAAAAAATAAAACACTCTGGGTTATTATGTTACATAAATTTGTGTCTTAAAATCTCTCTATCATTTATATAGCTTTATAACAACAACTACAAAGTACTAGAAAGGACACATGCCCTGTCATTGTTGGGAAATCTGGATGTATATATGGCTGCTGTGGCTAATTAGGATATTGTCATGCTTGTGAAGCACATGGAGACAGTTAACCAAGATGTGTAGTTATTGATATTGTGCAGAATGAGGTCCTTCCCTTGGCTGACTTCCTCTAAAAGCCATAGTTTTCTGAAAGAAAGAACTCCCAAGGCTGTGTAGCCAGATAAAGAGGGTGCATAATTTAGTTCCAACCACAGAGAAGAGTCTGATATACCATGTTCATAACAGGATCCTGCATGGATTCCGATGCCAAGTGACCGTGTTAACCATGATTTTTAGAATATGGGCTAACTGGGTGCTAGTTAATGTCACTGTTGGTTTCTTCAAGTGAAACATTGAGGTCAGCAACTTACACAGGGGTCACAAAGGTTATATCAAAGGTTTATCATGGGTTACATCACAGAGTCAGCCTGGGCTGTGTCACAGGGTCAGCATGGGTTGTCACAAGATCAGCATGAGATATACCATAGGACTTTATTGTATTACTACAGGTTCATCATGGGATGTATCACGGGGTCATTGTAGGATATACCACAGGTTCAGTATGGGTTGTATCACAGGGTCATTGTGGGATGTATCACAGGGTCATTGTGGGATGTATCACAGGGTCATTGTGGGATGTATCACAGGGTCATTGTGGGATGTATCACAGGGTCCTCATGGAATAGGGTACAGGGTATGCAGGGACAGCATTAGATTTTTCTTGTCTCACTAGTAACACACATGGAAGTATAAGCAGGTAGTTTGTACTTCTTCCCTCTTCCCATCCTTTCTTTGTTCCTCCCTTGGGCTCCCTCTTCCCTTGTCTTTTTTTCTTTATTTCTATTGTTATAAAGTATGGAAATATGGTTGCTAATCAGTTAGTTAACTTGAGACAAAATAAACTTCAAATTAAGAAGTTTCACTAAAAATTAATATGCCATAGTCATAAAAGGATCCAGTTTTGATAACACCATAGCTGTGAATGTGTACACCTCTAATAACACATTAAAAAGTGAAATGTAGGTAGGGGGACAGGGAAAGGACAAATGAACAAGTCCCTGACCAAAATCTGAGATCTGAATAGTCCACAGTAATTGACAGAACATGTAGATACCAGAGCAGAAACGTACAACCCGTCAGTTGGACTGAACTGGCATTTAGTGATTGCTACTTTTACTTGCACATGGGACATATGTAAACCAGAGTTTTAGTGTATTTTCATAACTAATGGGCTAAACACATGTTTATATGTCTAGTTGCTCTTTACAGTATGCTGTCCAGATCACTTCACAAGAATAGTACAATAATACAGCTGTTGCTACCAGCTCTCAGTTCCCTTTAAGAGGGTGGCTGTTGGCTAAAGGGCGCCACTGGCTCCTTTAGAAGCCACCTTGCTTCTAGCACATGAAGATATGCCACCACCTGAGGCCTCTCGTGGCTAGTGACTAATAGGTTTGGGAGAGAGCATGCCCGCTACCTCTTTGTGTCGGGCAGGATGTGCTCTGTAATAGAAATCATGCTCCAGAACTTTAAAAGCTAAGGCAGAAGCTGGATGGGAAGAAAGGGAAAGAGAGATAGGCAGGGGAGTGAGGAAGACAGTGCTGGGCTTCTCTTCTTCCTCATACCTGTTGAACAGGGTGGAGGGCAGGAGGCAGGTCTCACAGAAGAAGCTGGGAGGCAGCCTTGAGTCTCTACCCCTTCATTCCTGGTTTCTTGAAAGTCTGGATTGTAATGACAGTGAAGGAATATCCATTGGCTGCTCTTTGTCAAGACATCCATGCATCCATCATTAGAGGATTAGGAGAGGTTCCATGGCTCTGATCTCCATCCTTAAAGCCCCTAAGCCTCAAGGGGAGCAGCTGGGCTGGGCTGCCTTCCTCAAGCATGAAGGACATGCTAATTCTGCAAAGCCTCTTAGGAACACACATCCCAGGGGGAGCTGGCACCATTTCTTCCTTTCTAAAAACCAAAAGGTGCCAGAGAAAATTCCTGTTATTCTTCTGGGTGAGTTTGACCAGGATTCATAGCTTTGCCTTCCTTCCTTCCTTCTTTCCTTCCTCCCTCCCTCCCTCCCTCCCTCCCTCCCTCCCTCCCTCCCTCCCTCCCTTCCTTCCTTCCTTCCTTCCTTCCTTCCTTTTTTCCTTCCTTCCTCCCTCCCTCCCCCTCTCTCTCTTCCTTTCCCTCCCTCTCACCTTCCCTCCCTCCCTTCCTCCCTCCCTCCCTCCTTCCCTCCCTCCTTCCCTCCCTCCTTCCCTCCCTCCATCTCTCTCTCTCCCTCACCCTCCCTTTCTTGTAATTTGCTGAGCTGAGCTGTGCTGCTTGTCAAACTAATTAACCTTTCTGAACTCAAATTTAGAAACTTCAAAATACTTCACAGAATTCTCCCAAGGCACCAGTTAAATTAGGAAATGATTCAGCAAATGTGTTTTATGATTCCTGGAAAACTTAGTTTGCTGATTCTACCCCCCTTTTTGTATAGGATAATGTAAAATAAGTGCTATCAAAGACTGTGCTCACTTTGCTCATCTGTCTTAATGTGCTGTTATGCTCTATTTGAAATGAATACTGTGGTTTTTTTCTTTGTTATTTATGCCTCTCTTCTTTTTAGAAGACCAGCCTAAACAGCATTTGCTGGGAGAAAAGTTTGCAGGAACCAAACCTTGAACAGAGTGCATAGCATACCTAAGGGTTGATTGCTTCTATTTCTTACCTTTCGGACAATGGAAGAAAATACATTTGATTTTTAAATAAAATTAAAAAACTTCAAGTACACAAATGTATGAGTTAAACCAGAGACCAAGCAGTGAAGTTTTCCAGATTGGAAGGTCAGAGAGTCTCTTTCCTAGCCCTCAAATGCACCACATGTGAGAAGCAGCTCCCCGAAGATACAACAGAATGACGAGGACTGTGTCGGTTCTTAGAAAAGCAGACAGGAAGGCCGTTGTTCCACAGCTATAAATTAGTTAACTTACATAATTCAGTGGAGGGATGATAGACTCCTCTCTCTCTCTCTGGAGAGAATATATATATATATATACATATACATATATATGTATATTTATATATACATATATAAATATATGTACACATATATATGTACATATATTTATACAGCTTCCGTAGAGCTGGTTACAGATGGTTGTGAGCTACCCAAAGTAAATGCTGAGAAACCGCACTCAGAACTTTTATAAAATCAGCAAGTACTCTTAATTGGTCAATATCTCTTTAGGCCCAATTTAAGTTATTTTTATCATTTTTGTCTTATTGACAAACTTTTTTTCACTTTAGGTGTAGTGGCACATACATGTAATCCCAGAATTCAGGAGTCTGGGTCTGGAGACTGAGAGCTGGAGAACATTCTGAGGTGCATATATCTCAGTTTGTTTCTAAATTTTCTGTTACCAAAGCTTTCAGTGTTACAGAGAAGAACAATGAGCATGCACATGAATACTCACCTGAATTCACCCTCTGCTTATTTCATTTATTTTATCTCTTTCAAATAAAATATAAACATAATACAAATCCAAGGAATATCCCCTTAGAACAAAGGTATTATTCTCTTACACAGACAGAAAACCACCAATCAGCAATGACAGAGTTCTGTTATTCAGTGTAACTGTCCCCCAATACTTTCTGCTGACTTTCTTTTTCCGCAAGGTGTGAACCACAATCTAATTAGATATCACATGTAGCATGCATTTGTCACCCCCACCCCTTCATCTAGTACAGCTTCCTGGCCTTTTGCTTGTTTTTTTTTTATGATTTAAAATAATCTAAATTGGGTGTAGGATGTGTTCAGATTTTGATCGGCCTAATAGATGATTCTTACATTAAAGGCACACTTTTTTGGGAGGACAACAAAACAGAAACTTCCCAGCGATGCCTTCCGCCTCATTGGAAGGATTGTGATGTCAGTGTCAGTACTGAGATTCCTAACCAGAGTCACTTGTAGCTGGGACAGGATCTTCTGCATCTCACTTTGCAACTGAACATTTTATCTATGGTGTCATATTTTAACATTACATAAGGATTGGCAGGACGGCTCATTGGATAAAGGTGCTTGCTGCAGAGTCTGGTGGCCTGTTCAATCCCTGAGACCCACATGCAGTGGGGGAATGGAATTTACTCCTGGAGGTTGCCTTCTGACCATCACATGCACACTGTGGTATGTGCACTTCCCCCAAATAAATGAATAAATGTAGAAACTAAAATGATTAAAATCATATGACTAAATTGTCCTCAATGTTCAATCTTATTCTTTAAACAAAACCGCGACTTTTCTAATTTTCTGCTCATCGACATTTGTTAGTTGTCATTATTATTTAAGTAAAAACTTTAAATCTATCTTTTTTTGTAGAATATGGTAGCCAGCCTTTTTTTTTTAATTTTTATTTCCAGTATGGTGTGATCAATTACTGCATTCTTTTTGATGCTCAACTTGTTAGTATCTGGGGCAGTGGAAGCCCAAACTCTGAGCGTTGTGTCTTTGGTACATGCCTCTGACAGTTTGACTTCCTCAGTGCAGAGCTGTCAGGGCTTATTTTTCTATCTGTACTTGTAGTCAACCAAGAATACACCCCATTCCCTTGTAGATGGAGGTAGTATTTAGAAGCCAACATTTAAGCATATAGTGTGTCCAGTGCTGTTGGGGCCTCAAGTTAAGTTTCTAGATTCTTTCAGCAAATGGTTGGGATATATACCTTTAAAAATATCAAGTTTATATGTGTCTTTTTAACTGTTCACCAGAGATCATTTTTCTCTGTTTGATACTGATGTCATTTCCCCCATAGTGAGAACCTTGACTTCCAAATATATAATTTTATTTACTCAATATATCTTATCTGGTTTTATATATTTTTATATATATTTACATACATTACCTAGTCTTAATTTTTTTGTGTGAAATAGGCAGTACAATTAAGTCCTATGCTCTGTCCCTCGGTTGCCTTGAGATATGAAAAGAAACACATGGGGAAACTCGGGCATGAGGGCAAAGAACCTCAGGAACCCAGGTCTTGGGGTTCCACGAATGCTGTTTGCTAAACAGACCTGGGAGGAGTGTATCCTAAGATTAGCAAAGGCACCCTGCAGAACTGCACCAAGCTAAAGTAAGGTCTATCTCATTAGTGGTCATGACAGAAGCAGATACAAAGTGTGTTTCCACCCATAACTTGAAGCTTCTAGAACCACTGTATGATCCAGAGAGAAAAAAGTTTCAAATCTGACTGAACACTCCACTTCAAGATAAAGGGAATATGACATTGATTTGACAGTGACTATTCCATTGTCTTAACTGTTGTGAAATAAATGTATGTATTTTCCAAAATCATGTATTCAGTGTATGCATGTATATGCACATACATGCATGCACACTGAAATAATATAGCATTTCAAATATTTTTGGAATGTTGTAACTTTTTTCTATGACTTACTTTTCTCACCAAAAATACATTGGACATTGTGCATTTTCCCCCTGCATGGATGTGTGTGCTTGTTGTCTTGCTATTATTGGAATAAGAATTAAGACATAGGATAATATTACAAGGAGTTTTTAAAAGCAATGTTTGCAAATGATAATGCTTAAGAAAGTTTTAGCCCTAAGAAACTTTGCAATTGTGCTTTTCTTACAGAGAAAAATTATGCAATATTCTTCATGTTTTTTCAACATCACCAGATGGCGAATGGATTGCCGTGAGAAGAGGTGACCCAAGTTGCTTCTACAGTGCTAGAAAAGATAGCAAAGCAAGAGGAAGACATCTCTAGTGCCAAAGGCTTCCCCCTTTCACTCATCTTTTAAACTGATCACAGATTGCTTTATTGAATTCTACTGTGTCATTTTATAATATAACAAAGTCATTTCTCTTTACCTCCATGTTGGAAAAAAAAAAGTATCTTAGCATATGGAAAAGGACTTTCTCAGTTCATTTGAGGTTGAGAATAATTGGTAAAGAAAATTGTTCAGAAATCTGTCATATCATGTAACAACAAATGGAAAGAGGGTATTTCAATTTACTACTCAATATGAAAAGGCAAAAGGAAACCTTCCAATGAGCATATTTTTTTTTTTTATGTGAGCTGCAAGAAACACACCAGCAAGAAGTTAGGGAAAATGTTTATGTGATTTCTCCCACCCTGTGACAAATGTAGACTAGGACTGTAGTGCTTTGCATGATGCCAGACTTAAATTGTCAGTTGATTAAACAATAATATTAAGAACATTCTGCATTGCCAACGGGAATGATTTGGTCCATTTTTCCTTCTTATTTAGCATATTGTGGAACCAGTCAACCCAACAGCCTCCAAGCTAAAAATTCTAAGCCATACAATTTGCATATATTTCTGAAAAAAAGGATTTTCTAAAATTGAAAAATGCTTTCCATGTAATGAAGGGAGTGGAAGACGTATATGAGTGTTGCAAAATTCATACGTGTGTCCTCATATATCTCTCATGTCAAAAAGAGAAGGAGAAAAATGGACAACAGCAACAACTGACACATATCATGCCTGTTCAGAGTAGAGAAATTATGGACTTGAGGGTAGGATAATCATTGTCTTCAGCTAGGTCCCCATTGGTCGTCCCAGCAGGCCCAACAGACAGTTCCACATCTGGGGATCCATCCACAGATGTTGTAGTCAAGCTCATCTGGTCACAAAACAAAACAAAACAAAGACTTGGATTTTGGGAAGGGCGTGTAAGGAGGAGGGGATGTTGACAGACGTGGAAGCGAGGTAAGTGAGGGTTGGGATAAGAGTAATCAGAGTGCATAGACACTCTGTGAAATTTTCAAAGAATAAACTTTAAAAACATTTTTTTAAAGAAATTAAAATCAGACAACTTGAAATTTGGTTCTAGTTTGGTTACTAAGTATCAGCAGGTCACTTTTAGTATGGTTATCCTTAAAAGATGGCTTGTGTGGCAGTGGACTAAATAACTGTCCAAATCCTAATGATTATTCCTCTTCTTCTCTTGAAAAGATTTGCACAGGAAGAATGTAAGTTTAATGTTTAAGTCAATGTAATGTTATTGAGTGGTCCCTAACTTTCTCTTCTCTTATACTATCTAAAATATTGTCAATTGAACATTCTGACTGATATAACATTCTTATTTCCATAGTATAGCTGATAAAAATAACAATATTCACATCCTTCTTAAAAATATTGAGATCATAATACAATTAAATCATTTTCCCCTTCTCTGTCTTCCCTCCAAATCCACCCATGTATTCCCCTTGCTCTCTTTCAAATTTATGGTTTCTTTTTTCATTAACTTTTGTTATATGCATATGTATATACATGTATATTCCTAAATAAAACCTGCTCAGTCTGTGCAATGTTACTTGTATGTGTATGTTTTCAGGCCTGATCATTTGGTATTAGATAGCCATTTGGTGTGATCTTCCCTGGGGTAAACTATTTCTCCTACTCTGAGCATTTCTTAGTTGCCTATAGCTCTTCATCTAGGGTTGAGGCTACTTAAGGTTTTCCCTGTTTAAGTTAGCATGTCCATTGGTGTCCTCCATGGTAAGGCCAAGTTCAATATACTACAAACAAGTAACTGCAATCCAGAAGTGATGAATATTGTTTTTTGTTTTATTTTTGTTTGGAGATGTGTGTGTGTGTGTGTGTGTGTGTGTGTGTGTGTGTGTGTGTGTGTGTTTTGTCAGAAGATTTTGCTCAGTGTCTACTAGAAGAACTTACATGGACTGAAGACTCACAATGCTAGCAAGTTTGAAAGAAAGAACTCTGGGATTAGCCATGCTTGAGTTTTAATTTGGTTGTCCCTTTGCTTAGCTGTGACCTTGGAAAGATTCCAGACTTCCTCCTGGCAGACTGTTTGTTGGAAAGGCTTCAGGTATTTGAAGATGGAGTTGCCTAAACATGTTTTAGGTGGCTGTAGCTCTGGTGCAAGTATATTTAAAATGCTTTTTATAAATCTGAAATATTGGGAAAGGTTACTTATAATAAAACAAATATCCCACTTATCTTTACAAATGACCCAAATCATTGCCTTGTCCAGCTTTAATACCAGGAGAGGTGCCTAGTCTTACTACAACTTGATATGTCATGTTTGGTTGATTTCCATTTTCTGATGAGAAACAGAGGAGTGGATGGGGTAAGGGATTGGGAGTAGAGAAGGGAGGGGAAACTGTGGCCAGAATGTAAAATAATAATAAGAAGAAGAAAGAAAGAAAGAAAGAAAGAAAGAAAGAAAGAAAGAAAGAAAGAAAGAAAGAAAGAAAGAAAGAAAGAAAGAAAGAAAGAAAGAAAGAAATGGCCCAAACCAAGAACAGACAAGGTCTTTAGTTCACTGATGGACATACTTTGTGAATTACTATGGTATACAGCTTTGTAGCAGCAACAATAAAGTGTCAGCTGTATTTGGCATTGTTGATACTTCATAATATACATTTATTTTCTGCATGTGTATGTGTTTTATATGCATATGTGTGTGGATGCTGGGGGGTGTGGAAATCAGAGGCCAATCTTGCTTGGGTGTCTTCCTCTATCGCTTTCTTTGAGAGAGGGTTTCTCACCGAACCTGGAGTTCACTGATTGGCTAGGTATGCTGAGCTACTGGGCTCTGCCTCCGCCTCACAATGCTGAGGTTAGAGGAGCCTACAGTCATTCCCAACTTTGCATGTGTGTGCTGGAGATCTGAAATCAGGCCCTTATGCTTGGGCTCCAAACATTTTCCAAACATCTCATAGTGTTGCAGGTTTGAAACAGAAGCTGGATTTTCTTTGTTAATTATGTGTGAAATTCTTCTGATTGAATATTTCTCATGGCCTCCCTTGTATTTAGAAGAAAGTATGGATTTTGAGGACATTTGGTTTCTGTTTCCTACCCTGCAGTTTTATCTCTTCACATGCCTTCATGTCTCACCACATCTCGGATATATGTATATTTCTCTTTGTCTTGTGTTACTTGCTGTGTAGATGGTCTCGCAGTTCCACATGACTATCTTCTTGAATACTCAGCTATTAACTCACCTCCAATGAGAACCTTCCCTTCTTGCATTTTTCTTCTATTTAAGTCACCTATGTTATTTTTTTGACATGAGTCATATCTCTCAGCAATGATTCTACTTAATTGTCTTTACCTGTGTTGATTTTCTGTTTCTGCCTAGATGGCACATGTCATTTTTCTTTTCTTTCTTTCTTTTTTTTTTTATTTGGTTTTTCGAGACAGGGTTTCTCTGTGTAGCTTTGGGCCTTTCCTGGATCTTGCTCTGTAGACCAGGCTGGACTCGAACTCACAATAATCTGCCTGCCTCTGCCTCCTAAGTGCTGGAATTAAAGGCATGAGCCACCAACCACCTGGCAAGCACATGTCATTTTTGAGGGCAAGTTCCAGGAATTCAGGAACCATGTTTTTCATGTCTATGCTATAATTACTATTATATAACATTGTATAGCATGATAAATATCCAATGATTAATGGCTGATTGACTGGATAAATGACCGATAATTTCTCTTTAAAAAGAATCTACTCTCATACTGTCTTTTTCTGCCCACTAAGGTACCTATGGTATAAGTCTCAAGACTTGGGAAATGAAATGCAACTACTATATCATTCTTCTAGGAACTCTTTCTTTATTTTCTCCCTCTAGGTTGGGAGAGATATTCGTGTGTTGTACTAGTTACTTTCATCTTACTGTGACCACATACCTGACAGGAACAGCTTAAGGGAATGAACTTTACTTTGACTCACAGTTTCAGTCAATCATGGTGGAGAAGGCGTGGCCAAGCAGTTGAGTACATGGAAGCAAATGTGGATGGTGCAGGCTGCTTATGTAGTGGTAGACCAGGATGCTGAAGGAGCCACAGAACTCGGGCTTCTAGTTACCTGTTGCTGCTAGTTAGGTCTCATCTCCTGAAGGGTTCACAAGCTCCCAAAACAGTGTCACTGGGACATTTCAGATTCAATCAAAGAAGAAATCCTTGGGCTTATCCTTACTGTTAAAAATTCACTGTGCTTGCTTATCAAGGTTTCTTCTACTACATTTTGAAGCTAAGGAATTAGAAAATGTTTTTGGAGCAAATCAACAGTTTCAGACAATCTCTCATGTCTGCTCCATGCTCTCGTCTTTGGAGAGAAGGAAATAGGTGTCCACTAAGTTCACCTTTGCTACAAGTGAAATAATCTCAGGACTATCACCAAGATCCAAACACCTCTATTGATTAACAAACTGCACCACCAATCCTCAAGTTTCTAAGACATCCAGCAGTTAAGGTCAAGACTTATACAAGAAATCCATTTGGGATGAAAGTATCCATAGAGGTAGAAGAGATAGCGGTTGAACCACATCTTGAATTGTCCCTCAGTGATCTCATGAAATTTGATCAGTTCTATGAGATGGTGGTAATTATTGCCTTTTTTTTTAAGCTAAGCCAGCCTTTCTCATCACCTCTTTTTTTAGTCTTAATCCCTGAGGGCAACCATGTTGTTCCTTTACTCTTTCTCAAATTAATTGAGGTTCAGTAATCACATACATTTCCCTGACCTCGTGGCTTTGAGCTGAAACCTGGTTGGTTGTTCAGTAACACTTTGTTATAAATTACTCATGATCCCTCTTGGCAATTTATGATTCACTAAATCTTACTATACATTGCCAGATGCAAATTAAAGATGCCATTTAAATCTGACCCCAGAGGTACAGTCTTGGTTTTTCTTGTGGAGATGCGTACTTGAGAGGTCCATGTGTGATTCTTGGAAACACCCTGCTGAGCCGGAAACTGTCTAGAGGTGTCAGAGAAGCCACCATAGGACCAGATCCTTTGTGGTTTTGTGCCCCAGAGAAAAAGTAAGTTGTGATAGAACATGGGAGATCCCCTATAGCCCACCATTCCAACTGACATGGTTTGGGATTTTGTTCTCTCATCTTTACACAAAATACCTCCCCAATGTCTTGATTTAGGGCAGCAAGCAGTCCCAGCGTTCTCCACAGTGGGGCTGATTGCTAATGGGAACTGGAATAGACTGCAGTGCACACCAGGCCTAGGGTTCCTCCACTGCGGCTCTCATATCACATGATCCAGTGTACGACTATCCTTTCTCTGATTCCCTCATCAACTATTTAGCTAGTCTCCCTGGACTCACCACTGCCCATACCAGCTTTTTTATATACCAGTATCCAGCAAAAGCCTTTGTAAGTGAAACATGTGTGCTTGTCATTTTCATGTTTTAAAATTACACAGTGAATCTGTAATGAGGCCTTTAAATAGTGATCATGTATTCTGAGTAAACTGGGATATATGTGAGTGAATGATGTACGCTAGTACCTGGAAACAGTCAGGTAACCGAGTCTGTTTTAGACACGGGGCAAATCCTTTGCCATGGCTTATCCCTGCATCTCTCCTCTGCCTTGTCTTTCCTCTCCCCAGCACCTCTTCTCTTCCATCACTCAAACTAGCTGACTTTAACATTCTCAGACATAAATAGAGGGTATCCCCTCTGTCCAGATTGTTCTTGCATCAGCCCAGCCAGTCCCTTCTGCATGGTTAATTGCTTTTCCTAAGCAAAATCTGACTACAATATCATGCCAAGGCTCACCATCATGTCATCAGCAAACTTCACACCCTTGGCCTGATTTAGCCAGTTCCCTACTCTGCTGTGCCCACCAGGGACCTTGCAGACACGCTTACACTCTTCTCAAGTTTACATTTAATGAGCTTCAGCAGGTTTGTCTGCCCTACTAGACAACACCAGAGCAATTATTTCTCTGCATCTAGAAAGTCCCTGACACATGGCAGAGCCTGCTTCATCAATAGCTGCTGAGTAAATTGATTGGTGCAATTCTCCCTCCCATTGGGCTAATGAGTGACTTAAGGCACATACATGTTCACACTGGTTAATGTAATCGCCAAATATATGGGGTTTTGGTATGTTTTCTCTTCATATTTTAAAAATACTAAATCCCCTCAAAAAACAAAAAGTACCAAATTAAATGTATCATAAATTTTTACTTCTATATTTCATGTAACCATTTTAACTTTTCTTTCTTTTGAAAGAAAAATGGAAGAAAGTGAACCTTTTGGTCTTTCTAGGATGGGGTAAGTAGCGTGGAAATTGAAACTCATGGTTCAATGACAGCATTCTACATTCATGCAATGAACAGTCTACAGAGTGCACAATATTTTAATTTCAGGCACATTCACAATCAATACTGATCACCACATTCTAGTCAATTGTTCAGTCATCCGTGTCGATCATGATGACAGCCGGAATTCATCGTTTGGGTATGTCTTACATAGGCTTAGTACCTCTGGGAAAACCATTTTAGGGGGAGCAAGACAAGGCTTAGGGCAATTTGTGAAATAATTGTCAATTTTCACACGAGCCCTCAGTTGATCTTCCATCCCATGGGGCTCCTCCACTCTGATTGCTGCCTCATAAATTCACCTATCCAGAGCCAAACTTACTTTAGGAAGATTGGAAACTGTATACATCATAAAAATCATTCTTCAGTTATCACATAGAAACTAGAATTTTAAGCATTGTCTCAACCTGTTGAAGGAGTGGAAGACTGGGCATATAACTTTGTTGTATGAGTTTCTCCTGGGAAGTTGTGAACAGAAGTCTACTCATCCTGTATGGGGCACGAACAACAGACCAAAGGATCAGTTGCAACAAGACCTGACGTGGAGTAGCACTGAGTTGGTTTGGCTTGTTTATAGAAGCCTAAGTAACCCCCAAACAGCTGCTTCATTGAAAAGTACTACCCCAACATGGCTGAAGACTTCCCTATGACTCCAGAAATGGAGTTCCCCAGCCCTTCAGTTAACCTTCTACCCTCTAACTGTTTTAGTTAGCACTTCCCAAATGCACATGCAGCTATAGCAGGATTTACTACAGCTGGGGACACAGGAGTTAAGTGGCAAGATCTCAGTAGCAGGCTTAAGCACGCTCCATACCTGTTGCTTCTCTGAGAGACAGTCAGCAAGACTGCTCTTGTTGAGCATATGCTATAGGCGATTGATGCTGCCGACTGCGGTTGTAATGCCTGGTAACCTTAAAGGACCCTGTTCAAAAACATGCTTCCAGACCACACCAAGGACTTCTAAATAAACACACTGAGGGCTCATAAAGAATCAGTCTTCTCTAAGAATGGGTACTCTACATTAGAAACTTTACATTCATATTTGAATAATGCCTCTGTCCTTTTTAAAATTTTTAAGAATTTCAGGCAGATCAACTTTCTTTTTGTGCAGAGAACATTGGTCAGGCATTCATTATCAAATGGTTAACCAGTGTTGTGTTCAGTGCAAACTTAAAACAGCATTACATAAAATCATCATGTGACCTGACATTTGCTGTTTTATAAGTTAGTGATTTTAAACTCTGGGGTAATCCCTAAGATTTGGTTATATCCAGTGTGGAGTCAACCTTGGCATAAGCCATGTGACAAGAGTAGTATGATAAAGGGTAGATAAATTTTCTAACACCCTATTTTTCCACCTATAGCTCATGCACGCACCTGTGAGTACATGCACACACACACACACACACACACACACACACACACACACACACAGAAGTGTGCACATGTGCACTTGAGACAGACACACACATTGCCATGGGCTACTTCTTGTCATGTCACAATTCAGAAGAGAACATAATTAGTTAGATAAAGTCAATAAGAAATAAATGGAGTTTCTATCATACTTTGTCATAGCAAATAGAATCTGTCAAAATGTCTATAAGCAGAGAAAATTTTATTGAGAAAATAATATTTGTATTTGTAGCAACCCTGTGAATTACCCACAGAACTCCTTACCTTTAAACTCGTGATTTCCTGCATTAAGCATGGGAAAGAACAGCTTACACAAGTACAATGCTAGATACAAAGAAAGACAATGTGCTCATTTGTGAACACAACAGTGGTACCTCAAAGACGAAATGACAAGATCATAGGTTGAAATGAGGAGACTCATACACATCTTAGCATTGCTTCAGCATCCACTCTAGCTGGCTTCATTTCCCCTTCTGAACACATGTGAAAATAATTTCAGTTTTTTAACTTTTCATTGCATGTTTTAGGTTTTTGAGAGAGAGGGTGTCATGTAGTACAAGTTGTCTGCTAACTCACTATGTCGGCAAGGCCAGCCTTGGACAATCTATCTCCCTGCATCTGTCATCCCCCATCAAGCTCTGGGATCACAAATGTGCGTTGCCATACCCAAGGATGCTTTTTAATTTAAAAACAGCATAAGTACTTCATCTTCTGAATTTTCCTCTGTGTCCATGACTAGCCCACACTAACAGTCATTACATTGTGGCTGTGTTTGTGTAACACTACCTTCCTTACATAACAATTTGTGATTCATAGCATTGTTAAAATTTAAATGGGTGTATATCGTTTTTAAAGTATAGTGAAGCTACCCCAAAACAATAGAGAGGGAAAACAAAACACCTCAGTACTTAGTTGGCCTGCTTTCATTCAACTCTGATGTCAGACTAACTCTGTCTTGTGGTGATATTTTAATTGTGCTGAAAAGTGATTTTATTTGTATGTTAATAAATAAAGTTTGCCTGGAGATCAGAGATCATTAGTGAGCCAAGAATAGAAGTCAGGTGGTGGTAGCCCATGCCCTTAATCTGATCACAAGGCAGGCAGAGTCTCTGTGTGGGAGCGTGGTGACCTGAGTCTTTAATCTCAGTACCAACCATAGAGACCAGGAGGTCTCTAAAGACAGACAGTGACGAGGAAGTCATGTGGCTGGGCTTAGAGCCAATGAGAAGGCAGAACAGGAAAGCAATAAAACACAAGACATACAGGAAGAAGGTCTGTCTCTGGGGGTGGGGAGGAAGCGATGGTGGCGAGGTGGTCAGATAAAGTAGTCGTGGCTCTTGCTCTGATCTCTTTGGCTTTAACTCTGTATTTGGCTCTGTGTTTCTTATTTAATAAGACCGTTTAGAATTTCATCTACACTGTCTTCATTCTCTTTATTTATGGCCTAATGTTCACAGATAAAGGAGGCTTTGCTAATGGTTGGACTAATAATGAGCGATTTTCACAGTTTACTTTTCCTCACATTTACAAGGTCTTCATTTACTCATAATCTTTATTTCAATTTCTTTTCTGCAGATCTACTGGCACAAATAGTTTTTAAAGTCTTATATTAAAAATCATATACAATTTATATGCATGGTTTTTAAAAATTAAAGTCAATGTTCAGATACTCATCACTCATTTTGTGAGATAGAATTCTCCCAGAGATCTTGAAGTCTCAATTTGTAATGGATTTCTGAATTCTTTATTATGTATATTTTGGCCTTTTCCTCCTTTTAGAAGATGTTTCTCAAAGTTGTCTTCTCACAGTGCTTTATGGGAATTTCACTTGTGAGCATTTATGTTCCTGAAAGTACTCATAAATTTTATTTTTGAGCTTTATACACATTAATTCATTGTATACGTAGTCATTGCTCTCTAACATTGTATTTTGAGATACAGTCTCTGTGTGCATCTATTAATCCTTTATACCACCCTATGCTGTTTCATTGTGAGAATATATAAAAGTTATTTTACAGTGTAAATGGAAAACTGAACTGATTCCCATTCTTTTTCCAGGAGTGAATGATGTTGCCATGAAAGTTTTTTGAGCATATTTTGGTGTGCATGCCTTGCTATTGCAGATTGCTCTGGAAGTTTGTTTCACGTGAGTGTAATTGCTGGCTCTCAGATGATGTGCCATATGATGTTTAGTGAATAATGTGAAGTTTGGTTGTGCTGTTTTTGGAAACATGCACAGCCTCTAGTTTTTTTTTATCTCTAGTTTTGGGCATGTCTTGAGCAGGCCACCACAGCTATGTCATGCCCAGAAACCAGTTTCCCCATCACCTTGCCCATCCCTCTGTCTCTTGCATTCCTCTTCCCACTTACACAGTGTTCCCTGGACCTTGGAAAGAGTGAAGTAGATGTTCTATTTATTGCTGATCATTCACCAATCATTTGTCATCATCACTTTGACCAATTATTCATAGTTGGTAACAGCATTTCCTGTGCTCCTAAGTCTATCAATATGACTTTGGGGAATGGAATCTTATAGTTATAACTTGTTTTCTCATGATGCTTAATAATGTTGGGATTATTTAACACATGAACAGGCTGATTTTTTTCCTATTTACAAAAGTTTGTTCATATTCAACAATCTACTCAGCCATGAGCTCTGTGGCTACATTGCTAAGAAGACTGTACCTACTGATATAATAGCTGCAAGCCTGCTATGGGGTAGCCAAATGCTTTTTCATTGATATTGAGACCTGCTCTATAGGAAGAAATTCACTGCTGTTGTTTGGATAAATGGATATGTCATTCCCATCAAATGGTCTTCTAAATAACAATTTATGTCCAGTGACTATTACCGTTGTCAGCCTTACCTAGAGAACTTGCCACCCCAAAGTGGAAAGTGACTTCTGCAGAGGCTTCTACTTGGTCAAAGTGAAGAGAACAAAGGATTGTTGGATGCTCAGTCATAAATGGATCACTTGATTCACTCCTTACAAGGTTCAGGAAATATTGTAGAAGCATGGTGTCAGGGGAATGTAAAAGCCAGAAGGAGGAGTTAAGTGTGTGGAGTACTGTTGTCTGGGTATGACATTGACATTGTACTCCTGAGCTCACAGAAGCTGTGAACACATGGACACACCTAGCCTACACAAAATCGGGCCAGTTCATATTTGTCATGGGCATGGCAGGAACTTATAAGGATTTCTGATTATCTATAGACTTAAAGGTTTCTAGGGAAGGGAGAGCTACATTCTTCAGTGGTATAGCCACTGTTAGAGTTTTCATGCTCCTGTAAATCATCTCTCACCTGAGAACCAACAAGAACTAGTGAAACTGATTAGGTCATCCAAAACAAAGCAGTGTGCAGTGGCTGTCCCTAGGGGCTGGAGCGATTGCTTGCTCAGCATTTAAGAGCTCAGACTGCTCCGACAGAGGATCCAAGTTTGGTCACAAACACCCACATCAGGCAGCTCACTCTGGCCTGTAACTCCAGCTCCAGAGCATCCAATGGGCTCATCTAGTCTCTAGGGAGACCTGCACTCAGGTTCACATACCTACACACAGAAACATACATATATCTAATTAAACAATAAATAAACCAAACCAAAAATATAGAGCAATAACAACAAGAGAGACACAAAGGGAAAGGGAGACTAGTTAGGACACGAAAATGGAGCCGCCTGAGTGGGAGGCGACAAGAGAAGGTAGTGGTAGCTAATATGATGAACACACAGAATAGGCCTGCGTGAAAATGGCATGACAAGACCCTTGTCATGTTTAATTCATATATGTTAATAAAGACTGGAACTGTCTCTAAAATATTCATGTACTTAATATACCCAACACTGATTTTCAGCTTTTATAGATTTAATTTTCTATTTTTCTTTATCAAGTTTTGAGTCTTCTTCATGGATTTACAACTTAAAGTGTGTATTTTAGACTTGGACAGGACACAGTGGCTCATGGTTGCAATTCAAGTCCTTGAAAGGCTGAGGGCAGGGGTCCAAGTGCATACCATGCCCTGGCACAGAGCAAGTCCTTTCTCAGAAAATCAAAGCAAACCAAGCAAACAAATAAACAGAATATTCTAAGCATATCTCTTTCTCTGCTAACTATACTATTTATCAATCTTAATAAATATGCATTGTCTTAATTACTATGGTTTTATAAAAAGTCTTGAAAACTAATAATGAGTTATTTCTAATTATAAATCTTAATTACAAATTTTGAAATTATTTCAGCTTTTAAGGTTTTCATTGCAATTACTTTATATATATGTGTGTACATAAATAAAATGGAAACTCTTCTCTAGTAATATGACATATATCTTAATTTAGTTAGATCTTTAAAAATGTCTTTCAGCATAACTTTGTAGATTCCCACATAAAGATTCTTTATTAATTAGTATGTGTTATTTTCAGATCTATATCTGCCTGTCAGATTTAAAAATAATGTACAAAGATAAAACTTATTTTTTCCTTAAATTCATTATATTATTTAATATTTCTTAAAAATTTCCATTTCTTTACCTTGCTTTATTTAATTTTGTAAGCATTTTTGTTAGTCTGTTAATTGATGTCATTCTTCAGTTCTAGCCACTTGTCTTTTTCAAGCACCCATTGAGGTTTGAACTTCTGCTTTTATGAGTTCAAATCATTGAATTTTATTGTTTTTTTTTCCAAATCTGCACAACAACTATTACTGTTGTTCTAGGCTCTGCTATTTCAGTCTCTATCATTTTCAACGTTCAGCCAATGGAAAAGGAGCTCTCCCAACACCCCCGTAGACTTCATGTCCTGAGGTTGTTCTCTCCTCCTTGATGTGAGCTTAGTTCCTTAAGTGCAGAGACACTTGCATTCTGATGCTATGTTCCCCAGAGAAAAGCACCCAGAAACTCTGCACTGAGATCTCAATGATACATGAAAACAGCTGTGCTCCTAGCTCTCAGGAACTACAATATTCCCCATCGTCCCTTGTCCAGGCCTGACAGGCAGGATTTCTGCTACTCTCTTACGCAATGAGTCTATTTTTCATTATTCCTTCTGTTTTGAGTATAGCCACTCAGGATTAATACTATGTTCCTATTAAGTGTCCTCAGATTTCTAGGCTCTAAGATTTTTCTCCAGTCTACACCAAGCATTATAAGGCACTGACAGATTCACTGCCAGCATATCGGATAGATCAGGCTCAGCACAGTTATGAAGTGGATAATACACATCAAATAGGATAAATGCTTCCTTCCTGCAATAGCTTGTTATTCATACAGTCAAACAATATATTAAAAAATGGTAAATTATTGAAGCCAGTCACACAATATTTATCCTGGGTGGTTCCATCTACATGCTCTTTTAAGGATGGACAAAGCCAATGTCTCTATGAGAATTAGTGATGAGATGAGAGGGGTGACTTTGCCTCTGCATGAACACCTATGTGCAGCCACCTCCCACATACATGTACACACACACACACACACACACACAAAGAGAGGGAAAGTTATCTGCACGACTGCAAATAACAACTTCAGAGAGAGTTCCCTGGGTGAGTTTTCCCTTCCCAAGTGGCGTGAGTCTCAGCCTAAATCCTGGCTTCTGGCTTCAGATGCTGCCAGCTGTAGTAAGAGCAGAGACTCACGCACTTCCCACACATTCTTTTGATCTCATTCTGACTCCAGACATAGGATGTTTAAGTGTTCAGATGCTGGAGTCACACATCCTGGGTTGGAATTTAGACTGCTTTCTATTAGACTTTGAGGGATTGAAACCGACTTTCATTTAACTTTACCTTTCTCATTGGCAATTTGGTCACAATGACAGTACCTAAAGGAAGCGTCATTGCCAGAATTTGAGGCATATGTATGTCAACTTAAATAAAGAAACATTATTTGCCTCCTATTTATCTTGATTTCATCTTAGTTTCTCCTTAGCCTATTAGCACTATGTATTTAGTCTCCTATTTCCATTTTTCTTACTCTCACCCCCCCCCATCCACCATGCTATAGTCCAAAGTAGATGGTGGCAAAGTTCCCAGACACTTTTATGATCTCAGAGAGTGCTCTCACAAGTTGAATAGAAGTGTTAGCTTGATCAAGTGAGAGGGAAAAACCTCCTGCAATTCCTTCCTCAACATTCTGTAGTAGACTTTACTGTTAAATAAAATATATTTGAGGAGGTTGGTGAGAAAAGGCTGTGCACTCCATACAGCCAAGTAGCATCTGAAATAGTGGGAAATGGCTGCCTGGAGGACTTGGACAGGCTGAGGGGTGTGTTGCCATTACCTGATGGCTTTGGAGTTGAGCTGTTTGAGGCAACGAGCAATGAAGAAAGGACAGACAAATGTACAGAAAGCCTGGGACTGGGTGGACCATGAGCTCTGGTGGAGATGTACCAGCATCCTCGAGACTCCATGCATTTGTTATATGTGGCTGAAAAAGGAGGTAGGTTAACTAAGTATAGTGGTGGCTCTTTGTAGGGGTCAGTCTTAGAATGCAGTCATCTGGAAGGAAGAAGCTGTGTTGGGTACTTTCTGCACATACTGTCCACATCACTAAGAATAGCAGACAGCCTTGCCATTCCCCTGAAAGTGACCTGGGGAGGGCCTTGCCACCCCCATGGATCTGAGGCACTGGGTCATGTGACAAGTTATGCTCATGTCATGAAGACTCATTCTTGCAGGAGTACCCTTGCTCTCCAGTGTGTGTCATTACTGCCTGTGCTGTTTGAGCTTCAGCTTTCAATCTGGTGGTGTCTGTTAGTTATGAATCTTAAAATCAAAAGACATGTTAGGAGGAGACAATCCCCATCTTCAAGCTGTTTCTCTTTTTCATAACTACACACACACACACACACACACACACACACACACACACACACACACACACACACCACTTTAACCTAAAAATGGCTAATGCCTATGCTAATGTGTTACAGAGTCATTATAAAGAGTGAAGGAACAGAGTGAATTAGTTTCTGGTGCAAAGCAAGTGCTCAGTAGCTGTAGACTCTTCTTAAGCATTTTGAGAATTGATCTCAAGGTGTGAAGTGAGACTAGAAAGGAGAGGACACTCTGAAGCTGTTTTGTCACCTCTTGGAGTAGTATAACCTTTACCTCTTCCAGAAATGGGGTGTGGCCTCGAGAGGGAGGAGAAAAGAGTCTGACAGTGTTTTTGTGGCATATCCCATTTTATTCAAAGCACCGTTTCCAGGTCACAGAGTGTGGTAATTAGCACTCTGTTAGTGACATTTCTGTAAGTGGATTACAGATTGCGGTTGTGGTGTGTACAAAGCTTACTGGAGAAATATCGTTAAGAAAGGGAAAGGCATTAGTCTTTTCAAGATCAATAGGATAATAAATTGTCTTTTGTTCCTTATCCGAATCTAATGTTTACCTTCAGAATAAATGTTCAGCCTGCTCACTGCTTCTCTGGTCTTCAGTACTGGAAACAGTTACTATCTTCATGAACATTAGATCTCCTGCTTCTCTGATGGATAAATGTCACAATAGTGAAGAACAGATAAAACTAAAAGAAGACACAAGGAAGTGAAGAGGGGCAAGCATGCAGCAGACAGGATTTTGCCAGTACTCATTAAGCAGCATGTGAACATACAGATCACCAAACAGAAGCATTCTATCCAATCTATGAACTCATTCTTAACTCTCTCCAAGATGCCCTTGCAAGAATTGCTTCTTTCTCACATTCTCAGTCATTTATGCAAAGCTAGGTTTCTGACTACAAATTACTTAAGAAAAATACAGATGTTTTAATTAATAATAAATAAACTACTCATTTTCTACTCCATTCATCCTTCTTGAGTCCCAAATGTGAATTTGGCTTAAGCTAGTGAAAGAGCCATGGTGGATCCATCCACCAATAACAATGGTAGTAGAGGTAGTATTTCTTTTTTCTTTATCTTTTATTTGCCTCCCCTTTTAAAGTTTCTCCTACTGAGGCAACAGCTTTCTATCATTGTGAAAGAAATTGAATGAGAATATAAAAGAAAAAAGACTGTTGTAGCATTACTTTAGTTTTTCCTCACTACTGGAAAATGAAAGACTATTAGAAATAAGACTAATTTTTTACTATTCCGTATCCACACTGATATGGCTGCAGAAGAAGCCATCTCCTCTTCTTCTCCATTGAAAAACATTCTATCCAATGCTGGTTGTATATGCAGGAAAATATCAACAAAATCTTTGTAATGATAAGGTTACTATTACCCTTTCACAGTAGGGTCAGTAGTTTTTCCAGAGAGGTATGTATCACAGAGGTATCGAAATAATTTAACAAATATGGTGTGTTTCCTATGTGCTAGGTAGACTGTAGCACTAGTCTGACTAACTGGTCAGAAGGAATGAGCAATTCAAGGTCAAAAAGGAAGCCAAATTACTGAATGGTTTAAATTTCTTCACTAACAGTGAAAAGAATATATTGTTTTCAGAAACCTCCTGCACTACTGAGTAGTGGACACATGAATGTAGATAAAATGTATGTGGTTTGTATGGATAGCATTTATATGCCTTGTAATTCCTACATAAATATGCCCAGGCTGGCTTTTGTTAATTGCTTTTTAGAGTGATGGTGATTATAGTAAATACAGGAGTACAAACAAGAATGCTTTAAAATAATAGCATAATCATTATTAATTCATTCTATATTTATTGTGGTATTAATTCTAATGACCCTTCTTGATATTAATGCTAGTGTTATAAGTATTCAGATTGAATTTTTCACTCTGAGTCAGTATTAATTAAATGAATGGTTATTATTACCTGTGTAATGAGGCTAGAAGGGATGTTATTTTGTTGTTTATAAAATCAATAGTAATGCTGTAATTATAAAGGCTTATTCTTATTCTTTTATGCTGATTATCAATGCTTCCCTAATTAATGCATGCTTATTGTGTAGTGATATTGTTCTATAGATTATTAGCCCATGACTTATAAGATCTACTTGTGTGGCCTTCTTACTCAACAATTATAAATCCTAGGAAAGTAACCCTGAATTGAATGAAAGTTCTTAGTTTTTGTAACAATTTTAGATTTTAATCCATGTGGACAATGAGTAGTATGAGGGCTTAAAAGTCTGTAAATTGCTCTCTTATGTGGGGTAAAGTGAAGTAGGGGATAGCTGGTATAATACTGTGTAATAAGGAAGTATAAAGCATTGAGAAAATAGTTGTTAGCATTCAAAGACTTCTCCTAACCATTTCT